>NC_053399.1:38002430-39202430 GCF_905171765.1 Bufo bufo | reverse complement strand
ACAATAATACGCACAAAACCGAATATAAAATCGATTTTAGAGGAAAAATTATTTCCTGTATATTTACTTGTATATAAAGTGCAAGGGCTGCCAAAAATTTCAAGGAGGAGGCACTCCGATACAACCTGTATATCGCATAAAAGAAGGGCCTCATTCACATTGTGGTACAACTGTTCAGGTAGTGGGACTCCTACACTCATCCACACATTAGGGGTGAGGGCAGCCTAATAAGCATGTTGATATGATGGAGGAGAAGGAGGACGAGAAAAGGAAGATTGAACCATATACCCTTTTTTTGTGGCGGAAGGGGTGCATGGGAATACAGTGTATTCAGTACATTATAAAAAACACATTTAGTGCCTTTATGTTCAGCCGCTTTCCTCTGGTGGAGTAGAGAAGTCAGGGGCAATCCAGGCCTTGTTAATTTTGATAAGAGTCAACCTGTCAGCATTTTCAGTTGACAGGCGGATGCCCTTATCAGTTGTTATGCCCCCAGCAGCACTAAATACCCACTCTGACAAAACGCTGGCGGCAGGGCAGACCAGCACCTCCAAGGCGTAGAGTGCCAGTTCATGCCACGTGTCCAGCTTGGACACCCAATAGTTGTAAGGCACAGAGGGATCACTGAGGGCGCTGACAAGGTCTCCACCACAGGAATGAGAGATGAGAAATTCTCTTTGTAGCGGGAGTCGAGAAGGGTGAACAACTAGTAATTGGTGTTGGTTAAAATGCGTATAAGGCGAGGGTAATGGGAAAGGCAGCATAACATAAATTCAGCCATGTGTGCCAGAGTCCCAACAGACAAGACTTCGCTGTCCTCATCAGGAGGATGACTCTCAATCTCCTCATCCTCTTCCTCCTCTTCGGCCCATCCACGCTGAACAGATGGAATAAACCTGCTATGGGTACTACCCTTTGTAGCGGAGGCAACCATCTCTTGCTCCTCATCATCATCCAATTCGCGCTAAGAAGACGAACTGAGGGTGGTCTGGCTATCACCCTGTGTACTGTCTCCCCCCATATGCAAAGCGTCCGCCTTCATTGTGAGCAGTGAGCGTTTCAGTAGACACAGAAGTCGGATGGTTACACTGATAATAGCCGCATAGCCGCTCACCATCTGTGTTGATTCCTCAAAGTTGCGTAAAACCTCAGAGTTCAGACATCCATGCCCATTCGTTGTTTGTGAAGAGTGAAAGCTGACTGGAAAGGCGACGACCATGTTGTAGCTGGTATTCCACTACTGCCCTCTGCTTCTCACAAAGCCTGGCTAACATGTGGAACGTGGAGTTCCAGCGCGTGCTGACATCGCACAACAGTCGGTGAGCTGGCAATTGCAAGCGCTGCTGCAGCGTTGCCAGACCAACGGCAGTTGTAGATTACTTTCGGAAAAGGGGCACACATGTGGCGCACCTTCACCAGTAGCTCAGGCAAATTAGGGTAGGTTTTGTGAAACCGCTGAACCACTAAGTTGAACACGTGGGCTAGGCTTGGTATGTGTGTGAGCTTGCCGAACTCCAAAGCCGCCACCAAGTTACAACCATTATCAGACACAACCATGCCTGGTTGTAGGTTGAGTGGTGAGAGCCACAGCTCAGTCTGGTCCCTTATACCCTGCCACAGCTCTGCAGCTGTGTGCTGTTTGTCACCTAAGCAAATTAGTTTCAGCACGGCCTGTTGCCGCTTCCCCACTGCAGTGCTACACTGATTCCAGCTACCGACTGATGGCTGACTGGTGCTGCAAGATGAGAATTCAGAGGTGGAAGTGGAATAGGAGGTGGAGGAGGAGGAGGAGAAGAGGGGGTTGCAGCCACTAATGTAGGTGGTGGAGGAAATCCTGATAGAAATAGGGCCCGCAATCCTTGGCGTCTTTAGCACCTGTGCCATCCCAGGGTACGACTCGCTCCCGGCCTCCACAACGTTCACCCAGTGTGCCGTCAGGGAAATGTAGCGTCCCTAGTCAAAAGCACTTGTCCATGTATCGGTCGTTAAGTGGACCTTCCCAATAACTGCATTGGTCAGGGCATGGGTGATGTTACGGGACACATGCTGGTGTAAGGTGGGAATGGCACACCGTGAAAAATAGAGGCGGCTGGGAACTGGGTAACGGCGGAAAGCCTCAGTGTCCACAAGCCTAAATGGCAACATTTCCAGGGCCAGCAATTTGGAAAGGTGCGCATTTAGTGCTATGGTCTGTGGGTGGGTGGCTGGGTAATTGCGCTTTCGTTCAAAGGCCTGGGGTATGGACATCTGTACGCTGCGCTGGAACACAAATGTGGATGTTCTAGCTGATGGTGCCTGTGAAGGTCCAGGTGCAGGGCAGGAGGCATCTGGGCCTGTGTCTTGGACAGGGGATTGGCCAGCACATAACACAGGGAGGCAGTGGTGTGACCTGCAGACACTGATTGTGGACCCAGGCGTTCGGCCCACCTATTAGGGTGCTTTGATGCCATGTAGCGGATCATGCTGGTGGTGGTGAGGTTGCTAGTGTTCACGCTCCTGCTCCTTTTGGTACAGCACAAGTTGCAGATGACAATTCTTATATCGTCCACACTTTTCTCAAAAAAGCGCCAGGCTACGGAACACCTACTCCTTGGCAAGGGAGATTGTCGCAAGGGGGTGCTCTGGGGAACAGTTGTGGGCCTGTTTGATGTGGCCCGCCTTCTCCCTTTTGCCACCCCACTGCCTCTTCCAGCCTGTTGCTGTGCTGCGGATCCCTCCCCCTCTGTACTGCTGTCCTCGCTCGGCTTGCCATCTTCCCAGGTTGGGTCAGTGATTTCACCGTCTACCAACTCCTCTTGCACTTCCTCACTCTGGTTAATCTCCTGACTTGTTGACCTAACAAGAACCTCGCTTATTGACAACTGTGTTTCATCCTCATCTTCAACCTCTTGAGACACTAATTGCCGTTGACTTATTGGCAACTGTGTCTCATCGTCATCATCCACCTCGTGAAACACTAATTGCCGTTCCCAACCATCATCTTCTTCTGACTGTGGATGCTCAAGAGTTTGGGAATCAGTGCACAAGATCTCCTCATGTCCCACTTCAAGCGGGCTTGGTGAGAGGCCCAAATCAAGGAATGGCGATGAAAAGAGCTCCTCAGAATATCCGAATGTGGGATCACTTCTTTCCCAAGACTCTCCATGGTGGGAGGAAGGAGGATCGGGGTGAGGATTCTGTTGACCAGACTCTTGGCTACTGAGACTGGACTTTGTGGAAGACAGGGTGGTGCTCAACCGACTGGAAGCATTATCTGCTGAAATCCAACTGACCACCTGGTCGCACTAGTGTGACTTTGAGACTGGTATCCCTGCAAACTGGGACATGAAGCTAGGTATCGTGGATGAGTGTGTTTCTTGTGCTCTGGCAGCAGGCACAGTTTCACCGCGGGGGCCACGGGCTCTGCGTGCACCATCAGCAGCACCGCCACTTTCCTGTCCCTTACTGCTCGCCTTGAGTGTATTAAATGTTATATATGCTTGAAAGTATGTCAAACGTACAGTAGCACAGGTTTTGTAAGTATATGAGCAAAAAAATTACACTGAATGTCACAGATATTTAGGGTGCGCAAACGTTATACAGGAGATTATAATCAGAACACAAAAAAATAAAATTGGCTGACAAACGTGAGGGGAGGAGACTCGAGCATCGCGCTTGAGCACACGCGGCAGTTTCTGTTACACTGGACCAGAGGATAGAGCCACCGCTGTGACCGGACTGAGAACAGGGTGACAGCTCAACCCTCGTACAAGCTATGAACTTTCCAGTCACCATCCCCCAACCTGATCACCCTCCCGTCTGAACAGGGCAGAGACCGTGCCTCAGGCCACACAACCATCACTTGAGAGAAGCCCTGAGGAAGCGTTGTACTCGCGCAGCTTCCGCCGCTTCCTCGGCTCCTTTATCCCTGCACCGAACACTGCGCCATTTTCCAACACTACTGCAGCGGCTTTTGCAAACTGTAGTTTGCCAAGCTATAGAGCCGGATCTTTCTGCCAGGGGCGTGGACTTCATCCTCCGGCATGTCATGCTGCGCCGCCGGCAGCATCGGGGGACAATGAAGCTATAGAATGTAGCTGGATGAAGGGGAAGGAGGACTGGACGCAGTGCGGGTGGCTCCCCTGGGGTGAACTCTGGGATCTGTGGCACAGGCTGCTGGCTGGACATGGGGGAGCAGCCGCGAATGCCACCATTCTCTTTATAAGACGCACTGCGATTTTCCCCAAACTTTTGGGGGGAAAAAAGTGTGTCTTATAAAGCAAAAAATACGGTACTTTCTAATGGCACCATTTAATATTGCATTACAATGCAGTGAGAAGCTGGCAAAAAATTCAAAATGGGTGTAATCGGAAAAAAATAGTGCAAGTCCACCAAAGTTTTATTGGTTTTATGAGTTTTGTTTTTCCTATCTTTCTGACTGCTCTTGTAGTGTATCACTCTGTGTCTCTACCTCCCCTCCTCTCCTTCTTGCCATTGGGGTTCCTCAGGGTTTATTCCTAGATCCTATCCTCTCTACACAGCCCCTATTGGACAGACTATTAGCAGTTTGGTTTCCAGTATCATCTCTATGCTGATGACACACAACTATACACTTCATCCCATAACATCACCCTTGATGTACTACAGTCCACCAGTCTCATGTCCTCTCTCTATCTGAAAAGGAATCTTTTCAAAACTAAACTTCTCTTGTTTCCTCCATCTACTAACCTACCTAAACCTGGTATCTCCCTCTCAGTGTGTGGCACCATCATCACGCCTAGGCAGCACGCCCACTGTCTCGGTGTTATGTTAGACACTGATCTTTCCTTTACCCCCTATATTCAATCTCTTGCCCGCTCATGCCGCCTGTACCTCTAAAATCTCTCTAGAATACACCCCTTTGTTAGTGTGTAAACAACAAAAACTCTCATTGGTGCCCTGATCCATTCCCGTCTTACTGTAACTCATTATTAATTGGCCTCCCCCTCACCAGACTTTCCCCTCTCCAATCTCTCCTGAATGCAGCAGCCAGGCTCATTTATCTGTCTAACCGCTACTCTAACGCCTCCACCCTGTGCCAGCCATTGCACTGGTTGCCCATACAGTACAGGATTCATATTAAAGCCCTCATTCTCACCACAAAGCTCTCCACAGTGCTGCACCCCCTACTTCTCTTTCCTCATTTCTGTCTACCATCCTACTCTTGCCCTCCTTTCAGTTAATGACTAACGACTGACATCCACCATAATCCGAACCTCTCACTCCCCTCTCCAAGACTTCTCCCGAGCTGCACAAGTTCTCTGGAATGCTCTACCCCAAGAAATTAAGTTAATTCATGACCTGTACAGTTTTAGGTGGTCCCTAAAAACACATCTTTTTAGGTTAGCCTATCACACCCCCTAATCTAGCGTTCCTCCATTCCTCGCCACCATCGCATCCATCAGCATCATACATCTGAACCTGATCCATCATCAGATATCCATCAGACCCCATGCACTCAGAAGCTCTACAGATATTGGCTGTTGACTGGCTCATGCAGCCTTAGATCTACTCCCCTATTGTGTTTTAAGATGGCCGAACCATTGTGCAAAACACTTGTTACCTTTTGTCTCACCCCTGTCTCCTCAGATTGTAAGGTCTAGCGAGCAGAGCCCTGATTCCTTCGTTGATTTGTTTGTTGCTATGTTATTTATGACTCTCTGTTTGTACTTGAACCCTCTGAGTGTAAAGCACTGCCGAATATATTGATGCTATATGAGGATGATTATTATTACGGCATTGCCTCTGCAATAAAAATGACATGTCGGCTTCATTCTGTGGGGCAGCACAATTACAGTGATACCACATTTACAGTATATAGTTTTTCTTGTTTTTAGTGTTTTAAAACGGAAAAAAAAAACTTTGGAAAAAATTTATTTTTTCTTTGGATCACCATATTCTGACCCCCCATAACTTTTTTATAGAGCTGTGTAAGGAAGGCTCATTTTGTTTGGGTGGTCTGTAGTTTTTATTGATACCATTTTGTAGTGTGCTTGACTTTTTGATCACTTTTAATTCAATTGTTTGGAGGGAGGGGAAGTGATGGAAAAAACGGCCATTTTGACCAAGTGAGAATCCAAGATTGGATGCTCCAGGTACCTACTTTCCCTGTAGATAAGGGTGGACATTCCTCCACTGGTCACAGCATGAACAACCTGCTGCCATGTGGAATTATTCATATTCCTTTTTGAGAGCGTCATTCATTCCATGGTGCTGTACATCAAGAGGGGTTACACCTAATATAAAAAATGTGATAAACATGAAACTATTAACAGACTGGTATAGAGGGGGAGAGGACCCTGCCTGCTAGGGCCTACAATGTACAAATCACTAGGGATAAGATCTACACCTCAAGCTATGGCTATATTGTGAGCTCTGAAGTTTTATTTGACCCCAAGGCATTTCTCGGTTTCACAGTGATTGCCAAACAAGACCTATCAAGGCAGAGCTCTCTTATCAAGTCCACAGCCTTACAAGGCCCGTAGATGTTCCAACGTGGACAAGGAGTGACAGCTCTAAAACAGTCTCTGGAAAAGGACTGTCATAGTGGCAGCCCATGCCTGCTGCTGCTCTGCTCTTTCTGGCAGGCATGACCACCGTTCTGCTCACCTTGTCCCCCATTCCTGGGCTTCAGTGGCTTGGACTTGCTCTCATCCTACTACAACTACCTGGTGGGCCTGGCCGCTTGAGGTCATTCCTGCAGGCTGTGACCTGCTTCTTGTCAGCACATCCTCTCTCTGCCCCTAGGACGTGTATGCTACCTTAGGCTACCTTGGCCAGTACATGCACAGTAATCTTCCCCAGCCAAAGTCTGGCTACGCTCAGGAACTTATGGCACCTTCCTCTATGGGTAGGTGCCTAAGCAATGGGTTCCAGTTTGCTAGTGTCCTGCAAAGGTGCTGTTTCTACATTTGTTTGCCCATGTACCCAATTCTGCCTCTTTCCCGGATTTGACCCTTCATAGTCTAACCGGACCACTGCCTGATCTCCGTTCTGAACCTGTGCTGCCCACCTGTCCCTGACTATAGTTATGCCTGTTATCTTGATGTGTCGCTTTGGTGTCTCTTGAGCCCCATGGATCAGCAGTAACTTGAACAGAGGCTAGTCCAAGAGGTAGTGACCTGATCCCCTGCAGTGGAGTCTAGATCCATGTACAGGAGTTAAAAGAGGAAGAGGGGCCAGCTAGATAACACTCTTAGGAGTAGCTCCAAGCCAAATCTGATTATGTGACACAGTTGATCTACATCCACTACATAGCAATGTTGTATGTAATTTAACTACTCTCACTTTCCTGGCTGCCCAGGCACTACATAAGACTTCAGCCGCATACTGTACCTGCCTTTCCCTCTTTGTCCCCTATATCACACCCTACTTCTGACTGTGTCCCAACACTCAATGAGCATTGGTTTGCACCACACCCCCCCCCCCCCCCCCTTTACATGTCTGGGTTAAAAAACAGCTTCAACCCCGTGCTCAGGGCATCAATGTCATGGTGCCTGGTGTTCATAGAGCTCCATTCTCTGCTGTCAGCTCAGGAGCAACGATTCCTTCCACAACTCCGGGCACTGCCCAGTGCTAAAGAGAAGATGTGGGTACAGCACGGACAAACAAGACTATGGGGTAGACACAGGGAGAAAGACACAGAATGAATAGGGTAAGTGGGACATGAGATTAGTAATTGGGAAGGGTTAAAGTGTACTATATGTTGGCACATGGAATGCACTACAGGTATGTGCTATGCAGTTGCCAATAATTTCTACTATGTCTGAAGTAATTAACCATAGAACAATTGGCTAACAATTCACAACATTCTACAGAACTGTCAGCTTTAAAGGGGTTCTGCACTTTCATTTAACTGATGATCTATCCTCTGGATAGATCATCAACTTATGATCGGCGGGGGTCCGACACCCGGGACCCCCGCCGATCAGCTGTTTGAGAAGGCAGCGGCGCTCCAGCAGCATGGGAAATTCTGTTGAAAATAACCTCTAAATGGTGTTTCTAGATGTGCAAAGTATCCTTTATAAGGGCACGTTAGTGCTTGCATACGTGGAGTTCATGTGGTCAAGGTTTTATAGAGAATAACAGTGTCTTTTAAATACTCCATTTGTGTTGATGCAGAAATACTTGCAATATGTGCTTTGTATGTCCAGAGCTATAAGGAGTTTATGACAGAGATAAAACTGCTAAGCTGTTAATGTCAGTTCCATTTACTCTATTGTGCTTTTATCTGTCAGTGTAATATGCTTATTTCACAGGAAGAAGCTTTCGGTACCTCCTGGTCTGAAAGCAGATGTTGAGCCTAGATTTCAACATCAGGAATCACAACTATCCAGTACATTTCCTTTACTATTTTAAGAAGTGATAAATATATAGCAGACAATATACAGACCACCTATGGCACCTGCTACCCTAACAAAGTATCCCCCAGAAGAAGAAACCTTAAAATGGTGTTAAGGTAGCAGGTGCCATAAGTGGTCTGTATATTGTCTTTTACTTCTTAATGCAATTACAATACTCTACAGACTTTTCCTGCCTTTAGGGCAGATAGTGACTGTTTAGGTATTTTTTATTTACCATACTATATTCATTATTAGCATCATTTCCATCAGTCCAATATGGCACTCTTTAGTGCATGTTGGCATTAAATAATCAGTGCTTTTTAATGATTATGTGATTAAAGGGGTTATCCGAGTGTTTAATATGGATGACCTATCTGTAGGATAGGTCATCAGTATGTGATCAGTGAGGGGTCCTACACCCAGCATCTCCGCCGATCAGCTGTTTTAAGAGGTGCGGGTCTCTCTTGATTGTCATCACCTTCTCGCAGCTTAAAAAGCACAGCGCCGTCTATTGGATAGCAATTGTGTTTGCCACTTGATTGAGACTGAGCTGCACCTAAGCCATGTGACCGATGAATGTGAGTGCCGTATGGTAAAATATACAATACCTAAGAGTCACTATCCCACCCAAAAGCTGCGGTCTCTACAAACAGCAGATTGGCGGGGTTGCTGGGAATCGGACCCCCAATGATCAGATAGTAAAGACCTTTCCGAGTATTAAACTCTCAGGCAACATCTTTAATAAAGAAGTTTGTACCATTGTTTCATCATTACTGAAGGTACATGAGGGTGACTGTTATCATAGATTTATATGCCTTACATTATGGATGTTGATATCTTGTGGTTACATATCATGACTGCATAAAATATGGACAAGTCAGTACTGTAAAAGCTCACAGCTAAAATAATAAATAGTATGCGTTGCTAGTTATGCAAAGCTTACAGGAGTTAGGGATGCTAAAACAAAAAAAGTTAATTAAATTATCCAAATTAAAAACGGGTGGAAGGTACCCCTATTGAATGTGAATAGAACCATTCAATACTTAAATTCCCTCAAACACACATAAATATGCCTGCCTGCGGCCCCTATCCCACATGCACCTAAAGGCGTCTCCTATTTCTGGTACGTGGAGGGTTCGCCAGGTAGGACTAGTTAATGTGCAACTAGGGCAAGGAATTAAGAAGCAATGGAACACCACGTCTAATTGGTCTTTACTATCCCTGTCCAAGGCACACTGGCAGTCATGTAAACGGAGCCAATGTAGAATCTGTGCTTTGCTAGAATTACACTGCTCTAATCTTCAGTATCGTTACAAAGAAGAACTTAATTGCTCACAGAAGTGAAACAAAGACACCGGAATGTTCCCTAACATGAGCCCAGAGGCAACATTATAACACAATGTGCCCCATGTAAATAGTAATCAAATGTATCTAGCTATACTTAAAGAGTAACTGTCATGTTTTCATCCAAAAAATCTATTTTAGCATATGTTACTGCTGCAGCAGCAATATGCATAAACCAATCTAGTTTCTTCACATACCACTGTTTCCCTTGAGTTTTTACCTTAGTTATGGCTGTTTAAACAATTACAATTTTAGGACCTTCTCAAGATGGCTCCTCTGCCAGTTCTCTGAGGCCAAAACTGCTTTCCCTCACTTCTGATACACACTTGCTGTAGCCAGCGGCTTCCTGCCAGCCAATCGGATTGGATTACTGAGAGACACGCCTCCTCACTCTGAAGCCTAATGCAGGCATGCAGTGTGAAGGACTGCCCCTCTATCTTCTGTTTACATTAAGTTGGGAGACAGACAAGCCATAGCAACTGTGGAAAGGGACAGAGGCCATTAATGAAAGCTGTTATTATAAGGTAATTACAGATCTTTTGACAATTATTGACAGACTAACTCAGGTATACATGCCTAGCTCTAATAAACTAGCAAATAAAAAAAAATTACAGTTACCCTTTAAGCGCTACCACCTGACTAAACACTGGCTCGACGTGTTTCTGGATTATTATCACCATCAGGAGCCCTAGGTTGCTTAAGAGAACTGGTCTGCTAGATCAATACACACAAAGACACACGCACACCACCTCTTTCTGTGGCGGCGCTCCTGGCACTAATGCTGCCGTAAGGCGGCCGCCAATTCTCGGGGTTTAAAAGCCCTGTAGCTACGCCCCTACACTCAGCCACGATACGCCCAGCTATCACTCATCCGGAGGAAGGAGTGCATTTCCATAGCCACTCCCCGGGTAGGTTCATGGCTGGCACCTTAGTCGGATGGCCGAGGAGGAGATATCACTCCTCATAATATAAACAGAGATCTAATTATCAGATACACATCATCAAAACATAAATAAACTCGGGATATAGGGACAATAAAGCCCATCAGCCTTACCAGTAAATATATGCACAGGCTTCTTATCGGGAGAAGAGGAAAATAACCAGATCCCCTAGGTGGGTGCAGAAGTTGAACAGATAAAGAACTAAACCAATGCCACCACATCACCTGGCCGACATGCAACGGCACAGCTGTTCAAAATGCTAGTATATTGTGCCACCAACCCAGCCAGAAAAACTTCTATACTGTTATGGTGCGCAGCATCCACACATGACAGGTCTTTCATACGCTGACCTGGGCATAGACAGTGTAACCCAGTCAGCTTACTACTGTAACACTGTGGTGCTGACCTCATTTCCTTTCCAGAGCAATTAGGCTCCTAGTCTGTTTAGTTCTTGCTAAGGCGTTTGTTTTCTGTGTCTGCTGTGTATCGACCCATGCCTGTTTACTAGATTCCACCTCCCAGCTGCCTGTCCTGACCTGTGCCTGTTTACTGTTGTGTTCCTCTGTTTCCAGCCCTGACCTCATATCTGTATCATGTATTCCAAAGAACTTTGCCTGCCCTGAACCCGGCCTGTTACTGACTACATGTATGCTGGTTCCTTCGGTGCCTTGCACTGGTTTCTCTGAACCCCATGGGTCAGCTGCCACACTGGGAGTACTCCAGGATGTAGAAGTCTGTTGGCTCCCTTCAGTGAAGTCCAGATCCCTGTATAAGGGTTAAAGGGTTAAAATTAGGGAACCGACAGGATAACTTCCATATGTTTAGCCCAAAGTCAAACTAGTTGGTTGACACAGTGGTTCCACACCCACTGCTGTAACAAATATTTTCAGTGGTTGCGCAAAGTTTTATATGTGGTGCTGTAGTTGTGAACGGTGCAAGATTTACTTTGTTAGTATGTGGTTTATTTAGTGTAACTTTGTTTTCCAAAAAGCCTATTTCATGAAAGACGGCCAAATAATCAGTAATTTCTCCACATACGAATCTAGTAACATAGGATAAAATGCCTGACCTTACAGTTAACTTGCTTATATGTTACATCAATGGAGCAATTTATTTTTTATGTCAGAACCAATATGTATAAAAGGTATCGACTTACTATGAATTAGTCACACCAATGTTTAGTGAAGCTGTAAGTTGTGTTGCTTATCTCCTTAGTGACCAGCCTGTTTTGGGCCTGACTGACTAAGTGATTTTTTTTTAGTTTTTTCATCCTCGCCTTCCAAGAGCTATAACTCTTTTATGTTTCCATCAATGTAGTCGTTTGAGGGCTTGTTTTTACAGGACAAGTTGTAGTTTTTAATGGTGCCATGTAGGGGTACACATAACTTTCTGAATAACTTTTATTAACTCTTTCTGAGAGGAGGATAGGAAAAAACAGCAATACTGCCACTAAGTTTTTATAATAAAAATTTTGTGGCGCTAATTTTTTGGCACAAGTATAGGCGCGTTAGATGCCGCATTTGTGTGAGGGGAGGCGCCAGCACCACTACAAAAGGTGGGAGCAGGGAGCTCCCGGGTGACGCGGTCTTCAGCTTCAGCTCAGCTGACGTCACTTCCGGGATTCTCCTGCTCCCATTCTTGCTCCGGCGTCGGCGTGGATACGCGATCCCCCGATACTTTCTCCGGTGGGTAAGTATAGGGCGTGCAGCCGAAGCGAGGGGCCGTACATCGGTACACACGGAGGGTAAGTGGGGCGGGGGGGCGGCACGGCGCTGACACCAGCCAGACATGTTCACACTCACCA
Source organism: Bufo bufo (assembly GCF_905171765.1). Taxonomy (NCBI): domain Eukaryota; kingdom Metazoa; phylum Chordata; class Amphibia; order Anura; family Bufonidae; genus Bufo; species Bufo bufo. The sequence goes on along the minus strand of NC_053399.1, from coordinate 39,189,981 downwards.
GCGGCAGCCGGATCACTGGCACGCACGCCCGATCCTTGCGCCGCATCCACCCGCCTCCTCACATGTGTTCTTTCCACAGGGTGTCGCTAGTGGCAGTCCGGCATCCCTCACTATAGCTGCCCTTACTGTGGGGTGTTACAGGTATTGTCTGGGGATGTTAGGCCCGTGGCACTGCAATTCTGGGATTTGATCATAAAGTACATCTTCCTTTACAGGGCGCCAGTCTCAGTAAAAAATTGAAAAAAAAAAAAAAAAAAAAAGGGGGGAGTATCTGCCTGTGGGGGAGGGGGGGGGGAAGAGGAAATATGGGCGAAGGTGACATTATCCTGCTGCATGATAGGTCGTGTAGGGGAAATATTCATAGGGGGCAGTACGGCCCGGGTATCTGCCACAATCAGCTGCGCCCCCCCATCGCTGGGGCGCCAGTCGCGCATCACCATGTATTGTCAGGCTCACGTGTCTGTCGGTCCCCTCTGTATACCCAAATACGCTTGGCGCACGCGGGGCGCGTGTTGCAGTTGGCTCAAGCACGCATGCTGGGTCAAGTGATGGTAAACGTGGATCAGTGGTCAATGTTTAAAAACGATCCGTGACGTGTAGCGCTCTGGGGCGAAGGGGGTTGGGCTCCAATGGTCAAATGATCGTGGTTAGGATGGTACCTTCAAAGCTACATCCGGGTGTCTGCATTTACTTTTGTCCTATACGCCATTCACTACTAGAGCAGCGTCCGCTGTTGCATTACATTAATACTCTGCTCACTTCAGATTGCATTCATACGGCTGCTCCATACCATGCTCCGCATATTCACTCAGAGCTGTGCCCATACTATGTTTTAGGCTCCACTCACATCCAGAGCTGCATTACCCACTGTTCTTACATCATGTGGTATACTCCGTTTCCACCTAAAGCTGCATTTCTTTCATTACTTCATAAGGGTCACTCCGTATTCTTACTAGGGCTATCAGCGCACTGCTCTGATACTGCTCTTCCAATAAACATAGCTGCTCTTTTCAGGCTCACGTTTCTTTCCTCGGTGGTTTGTTACATTCCTTAGGCCTACCTTTTGCGGTGTGTTCTTTAAATCCTGGTTGGCATTCACTCAGACTGGTCTTCTTTACTTCTGGTTCGTATTCACTCAGATTGATCCCCCGCCCCAGTTAACCAAATAGCTCCCTAGCGGATAGTGGGCCAATAGGAGTAATTTCCTACCATGTTTTCACAGCTGTTCATTTTGATTGTCATGACAAGGGTCTTTTCTTAGCGAAATGCATGCCTCTGGCTCTTGGTTTCTCCCATCTGTTCAATTTTGCGGTCGGTTAATGTTTCGTTTATGCAAATGGTTCGGTTCACGTTTTAAATCACTTATCATCACGGTAAAGTCATCCAGGTCAGTCTCTTGGCTTCAGGGGGCCTCGTGGCTTAGGGGGCCCGATGACTGTTCGTTAGGGGCACATATATGCGAGTCCCCAAGTCATACTGGAGCGGCATAAGTGGTCATAAAAAAAAAATAATAATAATAATAAAAAAAAAAAAAAAATTTTTTTTTAAATATAATTAAAAATCCGCCATTAGAATATCTCCCGCATGGCTCTGCCATTAGTCTCTCACGCATGGCTCTCCGGTTAGTTTCACACACATGACTCCGCCAGTAGAGCCTCCCACGCATGGATTCACCATTAGTTTCTCACCATGGCTTCTTCGGGTTTTTGGTTACATATGACACCGCCATTAGTCTCTCGCACGGCTTCCCCGTTTTAGGTTACACACATGACTCCGGCATTAGTCTCTCACACATGGCTTAAGCATTAGTCTCTCACGTATGGCTTCTCTATTTTAGGTTTACACACATGACTCCGCCATCAGAGCCTCTCACGCATGGCTTCTCCGTTTGGGTTTACACATATGACTTCGCCACTAGTCTCTCACGAACGGCTTCTCCGTTTTAATGGTACACATATGACTCCTCCATTAGATTCTCACACGCATGGCCCCGCCATTCGAGTCTCTCACGTATGGCTTCTCCCCTTTTAGTGTCACATATGACTCCGCCATTAGAGTCTCTCACGTTTGGCTTTCCCCTTTTAGTGGTACATATGACTCCGCATTAGAGTCTCTCACGCATGGCTCCGCCATTAGAGTCTCTCACGTATGGCTTTCCTATTTTAGTGGTACATATGACTCTGCCATTAGAGTCTCTCACGCATGGCTTAGCCATTAGAGTCTCTCACGCATGGCTTCGCCCCTATTAGTGTTACATATGACTCCGCCATTAGAGTCTCTCACGCATGGCTTAGCCATTAGAGTCTCTCACGTATGGCTTCCCCCCTTTTAGTGTTACATATGACTCCGCCATTAGAGTCTCTTACGCATGGCTTAGCCATTAGAGTCTCTCACGTATGGCTTCCCCCCTTTTAGTGTTACATATGACTCCGCCATTAGAGTCTCTAACGCATGGCTTAGCCATTAGAGTCTCTCACGTATGGCTTCCCCCCTTTTGGTGTTACATATGACTCCGCCATTAGAGTCTCTCACGCATGGCTTAGCCATTAGAGTCTCTCACGCATGGCTTCGCCCCTTTTAGTGTTACATATGACTCCACCATTAGAGTCTCTCACGCATGGCTTAGCCATTAGAGTCTCTCACGCATGGCTTCGCCCCTTTTAGTGTTACATATGACTCCGCCATTAGAGTCTCTCACGCATGGCTTAGCCATTAGAGTCTCTCACGCATGGCTTAGCCATTAGAGTCTCTCACGCATGGCTTCTCCATTTTTAGTGTTACACGTATGACTCCGCCATTAGTCTCTCAAGCATGGCTTCTCCGTTTTAGTGTTACACATATGACTCCGCCATTAGTCTCACGCATGGCTTCTCCGGTTTAGTTTACACATATGACTCCGCCATTAGTCTCGCACGCTGGCTTCTCCTTTTCAGTGTTACACATGTCTCCGCCATTAGAGTCTCTCACGCATGGCTCCGCCATTAGAGTCTCTCACGTATGGCTTCTCCGTTCAAATTTTACACACAACAACGCCATTCGCGGCCGGCTGCGCAGTCCCACAACAAGCAAGTCCCATGTCTTTTCTGCCTTCAGACCCGCTCGCATGTCTCGGCAATCTGTGGCTCGTAAAACAAATTTCTCGTGGTGGCTCGCACGTGTGACTCGTGCCATCAGAGTCTCACGCACGTTATTGGTTTCCCTGATTGTTATTTTCTAGGTTGTTGGGTTTCATTGTTTTCTTTATCAGCAGTCATCCCAAGCCTGCCTTTGCGGACATCATCTTCTCCCAGGCATGCTTACTTCAGCTACAAACTCGGGCTGAGGGTGTTGGTGTCCGGCCTAAGTCCTGAGTATCGGTCCATCTTCCAGTAGAAGGTACAGTAATAAGGCGCATCTTACGAAGTCTGTGATGTCTTCTGACACGACTAGTCCTATCACGACTACAGGCGCAGCATACACAGTTCATCACGACCTTAAGCATTTTCTGTCACAACTGCAGGCATCATGTACGTTCTGTCCTCATTACAGGCAACATTAGCTCGTTAATCAAATAGCCATGTATTCCGGTGGATGGTTCCCCAGGCCTGGTGGGTTACACATTTCACTTAAATTACTACTACAGTAAGACGGCAGACACCATGTTCTGACTCATGGGCCCTTAATAGGAAGTGTGGCCTGGGAAATAAGTAGAGGTAAAGTATTTTGCCACCAGGAACAGTGGGTGCCCGATCAGGGCCCTGGGCGGATTGTTGGAATTCATCTAGGCCCTACCAACAGAGTCACCATTATTTGTTTCAGTCTGCAGCTCTCAGGATTCAGACCTTCTCGTAATATGGTCATACGTTAGTCAACATAGGAGTAAATCGTTTCTGGTTACTGGCCACTCTTTCAATTACATCGCATTAACCATCTCCAAGAACGAGGTGGCGGTTCACATGACAAAGAGGTAAGGTAGATGGTAGTAACTGTGATATATACGGTATATTCCGCACCTCCATCGTGAAAGGTCTTTTTCCGTTCAAAATTGGGTGTCGTAACGGTATGTATATATTTATTCTAAACAAGGGCTGCTCTTTTTGGCCCCTTAGGGCTGCCATACCGCGGCAGTCGTGGCGTGATTCTACTGCTTGCCATGGATGGGGGTAGATAGGTTGGGTTCACCTTTCTGATGGCCTGTCCGACCACAGGTATCAAGCAAATATATTGCTGCATTTGTGGGAGGGGAGGCGGATTACAGGGCTAATTTCACGCACCTGTGGGCCCAGGCTGGCCGACCGCTGGGCTGATTATACGTACCTGTGGGCCCAGGCTGGCTGATTACTAGGCTATTCATGGGCACCTGTGGGCCCAGGCTGACGATGATTCAGCTGATCTCCCCTACTAGCGCTTGGCTCCATTCCCCTCAGCATTCAGGTCTTCCTAGAGCACGTCCGGAGCCTCCTCTCCAAGGTAAAGGTAAACCCGCAATCAATCGCGGGGCATTCCTTTAGGACGGGCGCGGCTTCCGCAGCTTCAAAATATAGCACCCTGGTACACGTCGTAGAGAGACTAGGTCGGTGGCGGTCTTCTTGCTATACCGGGTACATTCCCAATCCACGCTCCGAAATGTCTTGCGCTTTTCAAAAGGTAGTACTGTAAGTCCGTAACATGAGTCCTTTGTACCATCCGTGTCTCACGCGTCATTTTTGGCCCCTTTAGGCTTTCCTTACACAAGCAGTTCCGCCACACCCCCACTGCTAAGGTTAGGGCTCATCATCTGCTAGCCGATCCGATCACAAGTATAGGCGCGTTAGACGCCGCATTTGTGTGAGGGGAGGCGCCAGCACCACTACAAAAGGTGGGAGCAGGGAGCTCCCGGGTGACGCGGTCTTCAGATTCAGCTCACCCTCCCACCCACAGCCCTCAACTCACACATCCTCCTTCCAAGGTGGCCCCCTTTAGGCTTTCCTTACACAAGCAGTTCCGCCACACCCCCACTGCTAAGGTTAGGGCTCATCATCTGCTAGCCGATCCGATCACAACTACTATGATAACTTTATTCTCTGGGTAGGAAAGATTACACAATACCAAATACATATAGGGGGTCATTTATTATCAGATATACACCAGTTTTCTCCACTCACGCTAGGTCTAAAAAATGGGGCGCGACTAGGAAGGGGACAGGCTGGTAGGCCTGTCTCATTTATCATTTTCTAAGAATGTTTTAGATGTAGAAAAGGGTCTAAATTTAAGCTTCAAGGAAGCTGGCTTACATTTAGACCTGTGGTGGATGCCCCAAAGTTATGTAGAGGCTGGTTATTAAGACCAGTGTTATTAAGGGTTATTAATACTGGCGTCTAAAACGGAGCTCAATTGGGGATTTGATTTTTGAAGGATGGCTTGGAGCTTTTATTGGTATTGTTTTGAGGTACATAACAATTTTTGATCACTTTTTTTTCAATTTTTTGGTGGCTAATAAGCAAAAAGCAGCAATTCTGGCTTTTTTTCACCATACATAAAAAATGACGTGATAATTGTGTAGTGCAGGTTGTTACAGATGTGGCAATACCAAATATGTAGATTTTATGTGGAGATTTTATTTTTGCTGTTTTTTCAATTCAACAGAATTTTAATTTTTTTTTCACAAACAGCTAGCTGTTTTTCTAGCTATGTGAATCGTACTTTTTACTTTCACTTTGTGCCAGTCATCTAATAAACCTTATATCAAAATTATTGAAAGGTCATAAGAATTGAGCTAAAAAGAGTGTTTATAAGGTCAGAGATAAGGAGCTTATCGGCTGAGCTGCCTGACGAGAAAGAGAAAAAATCCAGATCCTACCACCCACTAGAGAATCTCAAGGCTGCACAAAGACAGTGGTTCACAATTTTTAATAAAGACCAATTGAAAAAATGATTTTTAGCTCAAAATGAGTGCAATGCAATAATAAAAAAAAAACATTGCCCCCCAAAGGTGTACATAGCCTTTAACCCCTTAAGGACTCTGCCCTATTTCACCTTCTGGACCATTTTTTGCAAATCTGACCAGTGTCACTTTATGTGCTGATAACTTTAAAACGCTTTGACTTATCCAGGCCATTCTGAGATAATTTTTTTGTCACATATTGTACTTCACTGGTAAAATTTGTAAAAAAAAAAAAAAGCAAATTTCCAAGTTTCAATTTCTCTACTTCTATAATACATAGTAATACCTCCAAAAATAGTTATTACTTTATATTCCCCATATGTCTACTTCATGTTTGGATCATTTTGGGAATGATATTTTATTTTTTGGGGATGTTACAAGGCTTAGAAGTTTAGAAGCAAATCTTGACATTTTTCAGAAACCCAATTTTTAGGGACCAGTTAAATTCTGAAGTCACTTTGCGAGGCTTTCATAATAGAAACCACCCAAAAATGACCCCATTCTATAAACTACACCCCTCAAGGTATTCAAAACTGATTTTACAAACTTTGTTAACCCTTTAGGTGTTCCACAAGAATTAATGGAAAATAGAGATCCAATTTCAAAATTTCACTTTTTTGGCTGATTTTCCATTTTAATATTTTTTTTACTTTTACAAAGCAAGGGTTAACAGCCAAACAAAACTCAATATTTATGGCTCTGATTCTTTAGTTTACAGGAACACCCCATATGTGGTCGTAAACCGCTGTACGGGCACACGGCAGGGCGCAGAAGGAAAGGAATGCCATACGGTTTCTGGAAGGCAGATTTTGCTGGACTGGTTTTTTGGACACCATGTCCCATTTGAAGCCCCCCTGATGCACCCCTAGAGTAGAAACTCCAAAAAAGTGGCCCCATTTTAGAAACTAGGGGATAGGGTGGCAGTATTGTTGGTACTAGTTTAGGGTACATATAATTTTTGGTTGCTCTATATTACACTTTTTGTGAGGCAAGATAACAAGAAATAGCTGTTTTGGCACCCTTTTTATTTTTTGTTATTTACAACATTCATCGGACAGGTTAGATCATGTGATATTTTTATAGACCAGGTTGTCACGGATGTGGCGATACCTAATATGTATACTTTTTTTTAATTTATGTAAGTTTTACACAATGATTTCATTTTTTAAGCCAAAAAAAAATCATGTTTTAGTGTTTCCATAGTCTGATAGCCATAATTTTTTCAGTTTTTGAGCGATTACCTAGGGTAGGGTATAATTTTTGCGGGATGAGATGGCACTATTTTGGGGTGCATATGACTTTTTGATCGCTTGCTATTACACTTTTTGTGATGTAAGGTGACAAATAATGGTTTATTTAGCACAGTTTTTATTTTTTATTTTTTACAGTGTTCATCTGAGGGGTTAGGTCATGTGATATGTTTATAGAGCCGGTTGATACGGACGTGGCGATACCTAATATGTATACTTTTTTCCCCCTATTTTTTTACCAGTTTTTTTTTACTTTATTTGGGGAAAATTACGTTTTTGTTTATTTTTGCTTGAAACTTTTAATTTTTTGGGGGGAAACTTTATTTTTTAAACTTTTTTTTTTCACTTTATTTTTTGTCCCACTTTGGGACTTGAACTTTTGGGGGTCTAATCCTTTACAATGCATTCCAATACTTCTGTATTGGAATGCATTGGCTGTATGAGTAATACAGTGTGTATTACTCATACAGCTTCCGACCTGTGAGATCCAGGGGGCTGGATCTCACAGGCTCGTCACCGGAAGGGGACCCGATGGCACCACCGCCGCCGCACCAGGTAAAAGCCACAAACCGCAGGTCTGAATTGACCTGCGGTTTGCGGCGATCGCCGACACGGGGGGGGGGGGTCACAGGACCCCCCCGCGCATTTAGCCGAGGTGCCTGCTCAATGATTTTAGCAGGCACCTTGTTCCGATCACCGCCCGCCAGGCGATGGTGATCGGAACAACACATGACGTACCGGTACGTCATGGGTCCTTAAGGACTCGGGAACCATGCTGTACTGATACGTCATGGGTCCCTAAGGGGTTAAACATGTGATTTAATCCACACAGTCCCAATATTGCATTTATTGTGGGTTTCTATCTATAATGGACTGATTTAATATCTTTTTGACTTTGCATTTCCACAAATAAGAAATATTTGACCTCCTTGCACTGTCCTCGAAATTTGCAAATTCAACCTCACAGTTCCCCTGACAAGGGGCTTGTAAACCATGCCTCTATATGTATTAATGTAGTTTGATTTCTACAATACTTTGCTTAAATATTAACTCTTCCTGTCAGCAATTATAGCTTTTATCCCGAGAATGCAACCTTCCTGCAGCACATCTGAAACATTCCTTGCTTTGTGCAATCCTACCTTTTAAAATATGGTTGGATATTTTCTTTCAGAGAAACTCTTCTGATTTGTTCACCTGGGATATCTTACATATGGTAAGAGCCCTATTCTCATTCCTCCCATGTGCACAACACCAGATAGCTGGAGCTCTGGGCCTCTGTACATTTTTGAAAGGGATCTAGCTGCAGGGAAAGCAAACAGAGGGTCATTTATCAAGGGTAAAAGTAGTCATGGCAACGCTAAAGTGACGATATCTGTACCATTTCTTTTGTATGCCTAGGCTTAAATTCAAAGGATTTCCATCTCGGTATCAATGCTGCTCCGTAAGCAGCACAGCATTTTGGTAAAGGAGTAGACATATATTTATAGATTATGAAATTGGAAAAATACATTTAAAGGGGTGGTCTGAGTTATTTAAAACTTAGCCTGATAGAAGTAAATTGTAAGAAATAATCCTATACTCATCGGTGTCTCTTAGGCCGTTCTCAGTATTGCATCTTCTGGTCCTCCTTCCGTTCTTTGTATAGACTGCAGCCTATCACTGGCCTGAGCAGTCTTGTGTTATATATGTCACGGCTGTGTCACGGTCTTGTTGTTGTGCGCCATGGCACGTTAGCTGTGCATGCTGGTTGCCAGGGGCAATGTGTTATTTCCCTGTCTGGTGCTGGAGGGGTTAACTTCTTGGCTACGTGTGTTCTGGGTGTGGCCTCATGGCTCTACTTAATCTTGTGTTGTGAGCCTGAGGTCAGCAGTTCTCCAGCCTTGGTGTGTGCTGGGGGTCTAATCCTTTACAATGCATTCCAATACTTCTGTACTGGAATGCATTGGCTGTATGAGTAATACAGTGTGTATTACTCATACAGCTTCCAGTGTGAGGGCCACCTAGTTAGACATCGAGGTTATCCGTTATCATCCTTATGTATTTTCCCCTTCCTTCCCTTGTATATGTTTGGTGAAGGTTTATGTACAGCAAGCATGTCAAACTCAAAGGCTAACATGGGCCGCATCAAAAAAAAAAATATTTTTTTTTACAATATAATGCAGACGGATCCGTTCTGAACGGATCCACCGTCTGCATTATATGAGCGGATCCGTCTCAGACGGATCCGCTCTGAACGCAAGTGTGAAAGTAGCCTTAGGGGCGAGAACCTGGGATCTTTCATCCCTTGTCCTATTCAGCTCTATCAGGGTGAATAGGACTTCACACTGTCCCTGCTGCTCTGTGCCTTGTGCACACAGCATCAGGGATGTTACCATGGCAACCAGGGCTTCTGTAGCGTCCTGGTTGCCATGGTAACTGATCGGAGCCCCAGGCTTACACAGCTGGGGCTCCGATCAGAAGCTGCCACTGCACCACCAATGAGGGGGAGGGGAGAGGTCCCTGTGGCCACTGCCACCAATGATTTTAATACTGGGGGGGCTGAGAGGGGCTGGCGCACTGTGCCACCAATGATTTTAATGGGATGGGGGGTTGAGGGGGGGGGGGGCACACTGCACCACCAATGATAAATTACCCCTTTATACAGGAGGCTGGTACTGGCAGATCAGCAGTTAACCCCTCAGGTGCGGCACCTAACGGGTTAACTGCCTCTGATCGCAGCTCCCTGTCAGCGGCAGGGTGCCGGCAATGCGATTCTGCTGCCGGCACCCGCCTCCTGTATTGTGTTAAAGACTGACTTTCACTATCAGGCCACACAGAGCGGCGCCCAGCGATGTCTCAGCACTCACCATTAGTCCTGGGCGCCGCTCCGTTCGCCTGCAGTGCTCCATTACTGTCTCCTCTCCTGCTCCACATGCTGCTGATTACTATCGGAGCGATGGGAGGAGACATCAGCTTCACTAGTGGGCGTTCCTTCTTCCTGGCTGTAGCGCTGTCCAATCGCAGCGCAGGGAGAAGGAACGCCCACTAGTGAAGCTGATGTCTCCTCCCATCGCTCCGATAGTAATCAGCAGCATGTGGAGCAGGAGAGGAGACAGTAATGGGGCACTGCGGGCGAACGGAGCGGCGCCCAGGACTAATGGTGAGTGCTGAGACATCGCTGGGCGCCGATCTGTGTGGGAAATGGGAATAGTCCTATCATTGGTGGCTCAGTGCGCCCGCCCCTCCTCCGCCCCTCTCATTGGTGGCGCAGTGCGCCCGCCCCTCCTCCCCCCCTCTCTTCTCATTGGTGGCAGCGGCAGCAGCACAGGGGGGAGGGAGGACAGCTTCCTTCTCCCCGTGCTGCTGAGAGAACATGAGCGCGCCGATAGCAGCGCGCTCATGTTCAGAGATACTAGACTGCCGGGCCGCAAAGATCTTCATTGCGGGCCGCATGCGGCCCGCGGGCCGCATGTTTGACACCCGTGATGTACAGGGTGTGTTGTTATGTCTAGTGTTGTGTTCCATGTCTGGTCTGTTGGGTGTGTTGTCCAGCATGGTTGCTAGACATTCCCCTGTCTGTCTGTGCCTTTGGTGAGAGGGCCCCTGGGTTCCCCAGAGGGGGAACTATAAGTCAGTGAGCAGCTCTTCTTGGGGCTGCCATGTTTTCAGTCCACATGGGGGTCCAGGTAGTCTTGGTGCTGGTGTTCCACCCTGTTGCTGCAGCAGGTAAGTGCTTGTTGTTCCGGTGTGTTGTCGTATCACTGGGTTCTTACCTGCCGACCCAGTTGCTGTTCACGGTCTTCCCTTACCTTTGCTGCTTGGCCTTTGAGACTCCTGTTCGTCCACCTCCTGGAGGAACAGGTCATCTCTAGCTCCTTACCTTTATTCAGGGATAATCAGGGCGACTCAGGGTCCTAGGTTCCTGTGTATGAGACCACCTACCATCTGGGTCTGCTCATAAGGTTAGGAGTCAGGGCCAGGATTAGGGCAACTTTAGGAAGTGACCTGCTCCCTTTTGCTGGTGCCCAGGCCTAGCTGCTTCCCCGTTTACCCACGTTATACGGTGGGGAGTTTTCCCCCACTCCCCACCATGACAATATACCTCTAAGGTCAGTGATAGGCTACAGCGGTCATGTGCATACAGCTTGATGTCACTCCTGCAGCCTTGTATATAAAAAATGGGGGAAGGACAGAAGGTGATGTGTTCGGATCAGGGTGTGAATATATAGCAAAGGATTATCCCCTATGAGTACTTCTGATTTCCTTGTTGCCATCCATGAGAAATCATTTATTGTATTGCCATGTGACTTTAAGTTGCTTTCTCCAGCTTCCTTGCATAAATGCAGCACAGTTTCCATTATGTTGCTGCGATGCTATCTATTCCAATATTGTTTTTATCAGAGCAGTGAAGATTAGGCGGGAACATGGCCAGATACATTTCATAACTGTGTGGTCAGGGACTGAATATTAATAAAACTGATATCAAACACCAGAAACTATGGAAGTTATTACAAATGAAAGACGGTGTATAAAAGACTGAGTTTGTCTCTTGGGTTATTATGAGTTTGCCCTGTGGTAACCATCACAAGCGCAGTGCCGTGTAGGTTTTAGTAGTTGTGTAGGTTGTAGCCTTACAAATTAGTTCCTACACTATTATAGCTACCACAGTATTTGTTAGTCTACCTATCTATCCATCTCTATGTTTTGTAGCTATGCAGCAGTATAGGAGTTTATCACTACGTAAGAAGCCATCTTGAAGCATTCCACTCCACTTACCATATGTATTTTCCACTTCTGCTATATCTTTTGCACCCAACGTTGCCAACCCCTTAAAATTGTTGCAGAACTGCAGAAAGATAGGATTGAATGCAGCAAACAGACAGAGCACCATTTTTGTACAGCACCCAGTTGCTTAGTTTACTGTTAAGTGGATGCATAGACTCTCCTGAATCCCTCTTAGTGCCCATTAGATTATTCTTTCATGGGAATCAAGTAGATGTCATGGTATAAACTACAGCGGTTTTATGACTGGTCCAGTTAACTCAGTATATTAATAGTTACAGAAGTAAAGGTAACCTAGTCACAAACAGATACTCAGACACTCAGGCATTCTAATTGCCTTCACACAGAAACTTCTCTCTGATTGCGTATTAAAGGGAGTCTGTCATCAGCATTTCACGTTTGTAACCCTTCCCATAGCTTTCGAGCATGCTTACAGTTAATAAAAACGTTACCTTTAGCATCAATCCTGGACTTATAAAACCGTCAAAAAATATCTTTGTAGCATATGCAAATGAGGGCTCGCAAGTGCCCAGGGGCGGCGTTACGCTCGTAGGTGCCCTGCTAGCTCAGCCTTTTCTTCGCTTCCCCCCCCGCCCCTTCCTTCCCTCCACCCGTCCATCCTTTCCCTCTGACCGCCTATCTACTAACTTGTTGTTTCGCCGAGATCCCGCACCTGCGCACTCAGTCCGTCGGCCGGCGCATGCGCACTGCGATGCCCATTCCTTGTACGGAATCACAGTAATTAATGCGCATGTGCCGATGGACCGCCTCCTTTGTTGTGTTTTCGCGTCGTCAGCCGGCACATGGGCCCCCTGCACATCAGACCCCCCCATCACACACATATATATATTAGTTCCTCTATGTACCAGGACCCCCCCCCCCCCCCCCCACCACCGCACATTCGTTCCTCTCTGAACCAGTACCCCCCCTGCACATCAGACCCCCCCCTCATCACACACACACACACATTAATTCAGTATTGGGGGGGGGGAGCACCGGCGCCTAATAGAGTACCGGCACCTCTTTTGGCCCACTTAAAGCACTGCATATGATGCCAAGGAAATGGACAAAACAGGCAAACTGGGTAACACTATATAATCCCAGTGTGCTGCAGCACCAGATGGTACTGCAATAATCCAATTGAACCTTAGAATAGTTCAGAAATGTAGCAGAAGGAAAGGAACCCCCATTAATCAGCACAATGGACTTGATCAGCAGATCTCCAAAAACGCACTCCAATCTAGAATGACTAGCTTGACACAACAGAATATATGCACATTTATATAAACATTAACATAGGGATACTCATTCCACTTGATCAGAATACTCTCAGACCTCCTCCCCACACCTCTTACGCCTAAGGATGAGCGAACTTCTGTTTTCAAGTTCGGCGTCCAAGGTTCGGGTTATCTAAGAATTCCGCTATGTATTCAACTCCCACGGACCATAACTTATGGTCCGTGCTAGCGGAATCCATAACGGAATTCTTAGATAACCCGAGCCTGAACCTTGTATATCGAACCTGAAAGCAGAAGTTCGCTCATCCCTGCTTAAGCCAGAAGTTCGCTCATCCCTACTTACGCCAGAAGCCAGCCAATAAATGGACAAACACGTTCCTCAAGCTGAAGATATCTTTAATGCACTGAATGGCATAAGAGCTGTGGGGAACAGGTCAGAGTGTATTCTGATCCTCTTCCTCTGTCAAGTGCAATGAGGAGCCCTATATCTGTGATGGCTAACCTCCGGCACTACGACTCCCATGATGTACACTTGCTTGTTTGTTCTCAGAACTCCATTGAAATGAATGGAGCATGCTGGGAGTCATAATTTCACCACTGCTGAAGTGCCGGAGGTTAGCCATCACTGCTTATATCAATGTTTATATAAAGCCAATGTGCACATATTGGGCGATATTTCTCAAGACTGGTGTTCCCACATGCCAGTCTTGATCCCCTGTGCAGCGGAGTGAGATGTGCCTTATTTATTAAGAGACTGCTGGATTTGCGACTTTTTAGTGGCGTAATACCTTTGTTAAATCCCCCATTCTGTTGTGTCAAACGCCTCTGCTCATTCAGTGTTTCTAATTGCACAACTTGAGAGGGTATATAAGTATTAGGGTGATCTTACATATCAACAGGTTGCAGAAAAGTCTTGCAACACAAACATATGTGCGACTCGTCTACAACTTGCTGTTGCAGAACTATTTTAGAACTGTGATTTGGCTGTAAAAACACAACCAAGTCGCGGGCAGGGTGCAGGCATGCCCTCTGTTAAAGTCAGTGGAGGAAAAGTCACACACCCCTTGTGATTTACGACACAAAATCCGACATGTCTGCATTTTTTACGACTGTTGTGCCACAGTCGCAGCATATCTTGACAAACGTTATGTAAAATGTCATACGACACATGTCTCTACGTAGCCAAACCCATAGTTAAAGTGGGCAACTCCTGCAGCTAAAACCTGTGACGTATTCCCCGATCATCGGTGTGATTGATGCTTTGTACAAGGTTATGAGTTTTGTTCCATGTGTGAAAGATTTATCATTGTCCTCCAGTAAACCATATAGTTGATTAGCAACTGTAATGCAGCTTTGATTTTGTATGCATGGGTGCCTTTGAAGTTAGTTATTAGGCTAAAACCTGCTGTATAGTTAAATATGTTACGTGTGTCCATGTGACGAATTGGGACTGTGTTTCCCTGGCAACAAGGAAATGAGGATTTATGATGCTGTCCCTCAGAAAATTATTATGGAAGTAAATACAGTCCTAGCTTTTTAGTTTTACAAAAGTCTGTTTTCTTCAATAAAACAAAACTGAAAATCTTTGCGATAGGGCTCACATTGCTAGGTTAGCTTCTTAAAGGCTAGGTACACCTTCAAAGGCAATTTTTTTAATGATTGCATTTTACTCATTTTGGGCTAAATTTTTTTTTCCAGTTGGTCTTCTTTATTAACAATATTGAGGTGCTCTGTGACAAAGGGTTAACTGTCTAGCTATGTGAATGGTGCTTTTTACTTTCACTTTGGGCTGGTCATCTTATAAACCTTATCTCTAATTTACTAAGAGGTCATCATAAGCACTTATTTAAGCCACATTCTTTTCAGTAAGATAACAACTGAGCTATAATGAGTTTAGGAGGTCAGAGAGCAGAGATAAGGAGTCCGGCAGATTAGCGGCTGACGGAGCAGAGAGAAAGTTCAGATCCCTCTATTAGAGCATCTCAGCTTTGTACATAAAAAAGGGCTCCATATTTGTAATAAATACTAATTTAAAAAATGATTTTTAGCTTAAAATGATGTGAAGATTCACTCTGGTAGACAGGATAAGCGGACACAGTATAGAGGTACCAACCAGTTCTTAAATCAAACAGTTCAATGTTTATTCACACTCTTGGCAAGTTCATAAACAAAAAGTCACCTTTTGGTTTTGGTGTTAGTTTACACCCAGCTGGCAGTTCTGCCTCAAAGAGTCCATGAACAGACTTTAGGCACCCTGTTTCCCCTCACACTGGTCTCAGACCTTTAAGCCCAGCACAAGCCTCAGATCCCAATACAGAGATATTTCTGCTGAACCCAGATGTCTTTTAAAGGCAGCTAGGTGTTGTCAAACACCGGACCGGCACATGAGTCCAGTCCGATGTTTGACCCCACCTGGCCGCTAATCAGTCCAACAGCACACACTGGGAGGAAAATACCTTCCTCCCCATACAACTCCCTTTACGTTTCACAATGAGTACAATGCAGTAATAAAAAATAAAAAATTACCTCAAAGGTGTACATAGCCTTTAACGATAACTCAGTTCTTGAAATCATAAAAAATAAAAATAAAAAAAATATTATCACATTTATACACATTAGAATGTGTGAAATGAAACACTGACAAATTTATCATGTCCTGCACTTCAGAATTCTGGCTTCAAAAAGCTACTTTTTGGAGTTATTTGTACAAAAGTTTTGCAACTTTTTGCATTCTTACATCACTCAATTCACTTTGAAAGAGTGAGAGGAGTTTGTTATATTAATGAGTTGTACTCCAGATTTATCAATGCAACTTTTTAAAAAGTCTGAAAAAATGTTGCACGATCACCCCAGTTAGGGGGCTGGCATTAAAAACTGAAGTAATATTTCTTGGCAAAAATGTTAGGTTTAAACATGTGCCAAATATAACAAACAATGTGCAATATTTGATAAATATGGCGCAAAGCAAAGTTCAAATGTTATCCTCGTGGTAAATTCCCCCCTATGATCACTGCTTCTGTTTTCAGTAATGTATGGTACGATTGTATTCCCAACAGAAGTGCTTAACCTCTTAGTGACCACCCATACGCCTTTTTACAGCGGTCACTTAAGGGCCTTAGGCTGGGCCGCCGCTTTTTTTTTACTGATGTAGGTCCCAGACCAGCCTTGAGTAATTTACAGCAGGTTTGCTGGTCAAAGTCTGAATAGCATTTCCATTAAAATGCAATGCACTATAGGGATAGTACATTGCATTTATTTTAAAAGCAATCAAAAAGCTGTCTGTTATAGTCCCCCTGTGGGACTAGTAAGTAAAAAAAATAATTGCACTTTTTTTCCATTGAAAATATGCTTTGCAATTAAAAAAATTGCAAAAAAAATCTTCCCCATATGTTTGGTATTGCTGCATCCATAACGACCTGGAATATATAAATATCACGTAAATTATCCCCTTCGGTGAACGCTGTAAAAAATAAATTAAAAAAAAGACAGAATTTATTAATTTATTTGTAGTTGCCACCGAAAAACCTAATAAGAAGCGATCAAAAAGTGCCATTTATTCCAAAATGATACCAATGAAAAATACAAGTCATCCCCCAAAATAAAAATAAAAAGTTATGGGTCTTGGAAAGTGGCAATGCAAAAAAAAAAAATTCTTTGAAAAAAAAGGGGTTTTATTGCAAAAAAGTTGTAAAACGTAAAAAAATATATATGTATTTGGTATCACTGTAATCATACTGACCAAGAGAATAAAGATATTATGTTATTTATACCAAAAAATGAGCGCCGTAAAATTTATAACGTAAAAACACAGTGGCAGTATTGCTGTTTTTCCCATCTCCCTCCCAGAAAGAGTTAATAAGTTAATCAGAAAGTTATGTGTACCCCAAAATGGCGCCATTAAAAATTACAACTTTTCCCACAAAAAATAAGCCCTCATAAAGCTATATAGACGGAAAAATAAAAAATAGGTTTAGCTCTTGGAACGCGACAATGGAAAAAGGAAGAAAAACGCTTGGTCAGTAAGGCCCAAAACAGGCTGGTCACTAAGGGGTTAATGCGGTTATTGTTGAGCTCACGCTCTTACTGTCAGTGCTGCCTTGATAACTATATATCTATGATACACTCAGATGATGAGAGGTGCAGGGAGAGCACTCCCCTCATGAATCACAGCTATTTTAGGCCTCTTTCACACTACTGTTTTTTTTTTCCGTTTTGCGGGCTGTTTTTTTATTTCCGTATACGGTCCGTATACGGAACCATTCATTTCAATGGTTCCGCAAAAAAAACAAATGTACTCCGTATGCATTCCGTTTCCGTATTTCTGTTTTTCCGTTCCGTTGAAAGATAGAACATGTCCTATTATTGCCCGCAAATCACGTTTCGTGGCTCCATTCAAGTCAATGGGTCCTCAAAAAAAAAAACGGAACACATACGGAAATGCATCCGTATGTCTTCCGTATCCGTTCCGTTTTTGCGGAACCATCTATTGAAAATGTTATGCCTAGCCCAATTTTTTCTATGTTATTACTGTATACTGTATATGCTATACGGAAAAACCGAACGGAAACAAAAAAAAACGGAGCAACGGATCCGTGAAAAACGGACCGCAAAACACTGAAATAGCCATACGGTAGTGTGAAAGAGGCCTTAGTCTGAGAATTTGCACTTTATTTGCTCTGCTATTTTAATCCTAGAAGTGTAGCGGACCATGCACAGTCAGCACCTGTGTTGCTTTTGCAGAAGTAGCAGAGCCCCTGCACTTGTGCCGCTACTTGGAGCAATGGCGCAGGTGCATGATTGACAGGGCCAAGCGAGATGTCCAGCCCTGTTAATCAAGAGGGAGGGAGATCCTCTTGAGCAACTGCCGCGTCCTCTGCATTTTGATTGACTTTAGAAGAAGTCAGGGCCAGATGTGATGGTTTTTACACTGCCTGGTCCTGTCGATCAAAGTGCAGAGGGTGCAGCAGTTGCAGAGGAAGCTGAGGCTCTAGGAGTAACAGTAACGCCCCTGTTGCTCCTAGAGGCTCGTTTGCATATAATAAAACATAATTTTTCTCAGCAATGTGGACACATATGAACATGGGACCAACACAGATGCCTTCAGCTGCCAAGCGCACATGTAACAGGTCAGCCGGTTATGAGTTTTGAGAAAAGAGATGCACAACTTAATTCATTTATGAGACTCCTTGAGCTGCTCGAGCTAGTTTCATAGGTACAAATCGGCTCACAGATGCCCTTTTAAAGAGAGTCTCAAAAGATCTTGCTGTGAAGAGCTGCTATGGGTCATCTACAGCAGGGTTCCTCAACTCCAGTCCTCAGGGCCCACCAGCCAGTCATGTTTTTAGGATTTCCTAAGTATTGAGCAGGTGATATAATTAGTTTCTGTGCATCAGGACTTACCACAGGTATTCATTTGGTGGGATATTCTCAAATCATGACTGGTAGGTGGGCCCTGAGGACTGGAGTTGGGGAACACTGATCAACATCATTACTGCTTTTTTCGAGACCTCTACATGGAGCTTTATTGCAGAGCTGTGATACAGATGTTCTCTTGCCCTGTGGTAGGTGGCGGTCAGGTCGAACTGTGCAAATTACTTTAGTTTAACATATTTGTGATGCACTATAGATGATAGGCCATTAGAAACAGTAACATTACAAGCTTGTAATAGCTTAAAGAACAAAACAATATGTCTTGAGTCTTAGTCACATGATTGACTACTATTTAGTCAGATCTGCAATTAATTTGAGAATAGGAAGCCGTGAAAACAATTTTTCATACTGCAATATGGTAACCCTGGGGTATGGTTATCATAAAATAATTACTCACATGGGGGTTACTCTATCATCCAGCAATGATTCCTTGCACATGGCACCTAAGGGGATCATTTTATGTAGCAGTAATTAATCCTCTTGCAGTGTATCATATGTAGTTCTCTTGCAGAAAGCTGAAATGTTTTGTTAGTAATCTTTTGTTTTAATTTTTGTGCATTTTTGTTGCAATGGTAATTTAATTATCATCAGGAAAAGCTGGATGTGCTGTAAATCTAAATCCATGCAATGTCCATTCTAATGGATGTACAATACTGCTAATGTATCCGGGAATATTTAATATAAGCAGAATTGATTTCTGTTATCTATGATTACTTTTCTTAGTCCCTAATCTGTGACTTGGTTTCTATATGTTGTGATGTTTCTTGCATGATCGATAATGTTATGTTCAGCTCCCCACTGGTTTGTACAATACTGCTGTGCTTTATGTTCATATATATCTCAATAAACATACTGAAACACAGGAAAAACATTATCTATGTCTGTAGCATGGATGGCAACCCCTGTGGTATATGTGATGAAACTGGCATACATGGGAATTTTCCTAGTGCACGTCGCTTCACTGGGTAGCCTCAGACATCAGCAGGGTGGTGAAGAGGGACATCCAGAGCACAACTGCACTGACTATACAGGTTACATTCTTCCACTCAACAGTACCTCTCGAGGTATTTTTTCAATGCAACTATTTAAAGAGCCAGTGGCAAGAAATGGATTTGAGGAGTTCACTTGCTGCAGTTATAGTGGTCAGGGGGCTGTTACTATTATGGTGGGTCTGGAGCAGGTGATTCATATTATTATTGTGATCTCTAATTTGAGTTTAAATGGGGACATAAAATCATGGTAAATCCCTGTGCTGTAGCTTTGTATTCTCAGCCTTATTAGTACTTGAGAAAATGTCCTTAAAGGGACACTGACAGGCCCTATAAACATATTTAGTTATTCCTATGCAGTCATAGGTCTATTAAAGTGTATTCCAATGATATAAGAGTACCACCTGTCCGCATTTTAAACCATGTAAAAACAACTTTATATTCATCTGTCAATCACCTTCCTTTATGCCCAAGGGGCGGTTTCTCTCCTACCTTTGTGCCCAGCCACGCCCCAACTGTCGTTTCCTACCGCCGCTCAGCTCATTATTATTCACTGCGCTGGGCGGCTTTTACATTCTCCGATCCTGTTAGATCCTGCGCATGCCCGATAGAAACTTATGGGCATTGGCCTCAATCGGACCTTCTGCGCATGCTCCGGATACCTGTATCCGGGACCCTCACAAGCCAGAAATTTAATGCGCCTGCGTCCCTTATTCTTATATGCTGCTGCTCTCCTGCTGCACCTGTGCCGGATCTCTCCTCCCCCCAGTCACTCCTATCCAGCGCATCAGAGCGCTGATGTCAGCAGAAATACTGTTTGTTAATGCGCCTGCCCCGGACAAGAAACTCGGTGAGAGCGGAGAGAAGAGTAAAAGCCGCCCAGCGCAGTGAATAATAATGAGCTGGGCGGTGGTAAGAAACGACAGTTGGGGAGCGACTGGGCACATAGGTAGGAGAAAAAACACCCTTTGGGCATAAAGGAAGGTGATTGACAGATTAATATAAAGTTGTTTTTACATGGTTTAAAATGCGGACAGGGGGTACTCTTATATAATTGGAATACACATTAATAGACCTATGACTGCATAGGAATAACTAAATATGTCAGTGTCCCTTTAAAGTATAACTGAGTTTTAGAGCTTCTCACAAATTCACTTTAGTTTTTGCTAGGGACAGCGTGAGGATCCATTTCAGCCTCCCCAATGCTCTAGTCTGCTTATATTAACTTATGGCTGCCCAAGTGTGCTTCATCCAGGGAGGGTGTTCTAATAAGGCAGTCTGCCAGTACTATACTGCTCTAGACTTCCTTTCTCATATTTCTAGGCCAATCACCAGTGAGCAGTATCCTCAGCACACATTGTGAGGAAGAGACCGTTGATTCTCAAAGCACCCAGATCTAAGACGCAAAGTACACATTATCATGACAGCATAGAGAATTGCAGGTCATAGAAAACAGTGTATGGGGGAGAGGAAGAATTTATGAGCAGAAAGATCCAGAACACAAGACCACTTATTGATTCCAGCATATCTGGGGCAAGGACTATCTAATCTAATGCAGAGTCAGACCAGTAAGGGATGCTAATAAACAAGCTAAAACCAACCCATACAACGGCACACAAGCAGTTCAAAGATGAATTCTATTATAACTGGAGTAAGAAATGCACTTACTTTGTACAGCAGGAAAGATGTGCTTGTCACACACAGAAAACTGCTGTCTGAGATGCTGCATTCTGCAGTGTTCAGGCACTGAGCTCTGGATGGGGAAGGAGCCTCTGCACTGAGCTCAGAAACTCACTAAACTCTGGAGCCAGAAAGTGAAGAAAGACTTCCTTCAGTCCATCTATTCTGCTGGGATTCACCTAGTAACAGTTAGTGGACAGCAAATTTATTGTTAATGAAAGTGATTTACCGATCTTTTTCAGGTTTACCTAAAGTGACCTTTGAGAAGAAGTTACACTAACACAAATTTGGACACACTGCCAAAAATAAGTTTGCTACCCCTTGTCTATTGTATGCATTTCATCCTCTAAGCAGGAGTACAGTAGTTGAAATAATGGCTTTTTTTCATATCATAAAATGCAGTACTTTTCATATTAACCAGGCCCATTTAGCCCCCTTCCTGACCAGACACCTTTTGCAGTGTGTTCTGAAAGCCATAACTTTTGTTTGTTTGGCCATTTAAATAATGGTTCATTTTTTTTTAATTTAATTTTTTATTTTTTATTAACGAGGCTTTATTCTTAAACTATTCTTAATCCATTAACTGTTTTGTTCCATATTTTAGTACCCTGGGAAAAAAAGCCTTATCATACCGTATGTTTGAAAAAAATTTTTTAAATAGCACAACTCAAATACTTTTCTTCAAATTATGTCCCTTTTCTGTTAATCATTTTGATACAGGGGATATATGGTTTAAAGTAATTTGAGGTTGGGCTAGAAGCTGTGGTGTGAGCATGTACTGATGTTCTTTTTTATTAATTGTTTAATATATTTTTTTGTTTTATCTTTATTTTTTAATATCTTTATTTTAGATTACACTTCATAGAAGACCTTTGGGGCATTTAACATTACATTTTTTTATTGCTGATTTCTGCTATAACTGGGTCTCAAATGTTAGCTGCACTTACAGGAGGAATACTGCCTCCTGACATGCACTGCAGAGCTTATGTGTGTGTGCTATGGCCCAGTAAGCTCGTTCAGTTACCCTTGACCCAGCGATCAAATGATAATAATGACAATAGTACTGGAGGAGGAACTAGTATGAGATAGGCAGGGCTGGTAAAAACATTTTTGCCTTCTTAATGGGGAGCCCCTCTGTAACTGACTCTCCACTCCTGCAGCTGTATAATCTCATTAAAGCTTGTAACTCTGCAAGGACATTAATAAACGTCTTTGTAGAGTTAAATGAGGGATGTCTGGACATTTATAGTCCATGGGCAGTTAGCAAGTGGTTAAAAAATAAAAGTAGAACAGCCATTATATACTGTATTTCTCTTGGGGATTTAGACACTGAAATGTCATGTTATGTTATCTTTGGATTGGTTGTTCTTCTTATGAGCACATATTTATCCAGTGACATTAATAGACATCGCCTGAAATGAATTTCAGGCCAGCGCTTGGTTCTTTTCTCCAATCACAGCAAATGCATTTATTTTTTGATATTACTCATCTTTAGAAATAACACATTTGCAGATATATGAAATTGTTCATTGGTGTATTATTGGCATAAAGATCACATTACACTGGTTTATATAAGGACAAAGATTGTAATTTAATCAGATATTAGAAACATCAGCAAATATTTTTATTATGGCCTGTAGGGATTCATTGGTGAATATAATTTTATGTAAAATGATGCTGTATATTAGGTTAGCCATGGAGTTAATGTAATCATTAATGATTTATAAGCTAGAAAAAAATATAGTAAATCTTAGTGATCAGTAAATCTGCTTTATCCAAGCCATTATACTCCCCAAGGCTGATGCAAGTTCATCCTTATAGATTTGCCATGCTATGAGAAAAAATTGCTGAAGATTTATATCGCAACACATACCCTAATAGTTAACTGTTTTAGAGAGAAAAAAATGATTTAACAGAATGTCACCTATGAATGCTAAAGTATAGTGTAAATGCCTATTTTTTTTTTAAATATGGTATAGCGACAGGGATGTAAAATGGCTTCTTAGCAAATTTGTAGCTGAGTGTTGCTAAAGCCTGTCTTCAGCATTATACTGAGCGCTGAATACATCTGTGTGCAGGACTAGTGATGATGGTAGCTCCGCCCCCGTCTAGTGATGGCGGTAGCTCCGCCCCATCTAGTGATGACGGTAGCTCCACCCCCATCTAGTGACTGTGGTAGCCCCCATCGGTAGCTTCACCCACATCTGGTTCTCTCCTAGCTTTTCAGCACCTCAGAGTTGGTGCTTAATGTGTGAGGCCTGCAGCAAACCAGCAACTCAGGAAAAAGTGAGTAAGGACTGGAGGTCGCCCCTGTGCCCACTGTCCCTGCCAGACACTGAACTTGACACTTGGTATGTTATTTTTTTTACTCCACCCATCACCCCTGTCCCCCTCTGGCCCTCTTGTGACTGGACCTGCCCCACACATGTATTTTGCGGTCCGTGGATCGGCAAGATATGGATGTGGTACATGTGCGATCCGCATATTTTTGTAGACCCATTGACTTAAATGGGTCTGCAGTCCGCATTTTGTAGAGAAGTAAAGGACGTGTCACATTTTCTGTTTTGTGCAGAACGAACATACTGTACGGATATGGAAAGCATATAGAAGTCATTTGTTTTCTGCATCCTTATGTCTGTTCCCCAAAGGATAGAAAATGTGACATGTCCTATACTGGTCCCCAACATGTAGGCTAGGTAATGGGTCTGCAAAAAAAAGGTAGATGGCACATGGACGTCATCCGTAATTTGCAGATCACAAAATGCATATGGTTCGTGTCGTGTAAATTGGTTAAAAGTGTTGCTCAGACACTCAGGGGGTCATTTATTAAGACCGGCGTTTTAGACTTAGATCTTAATAACCCCTATATCTGTCGGTGCTTCCGCCGAAGTTATGGAGAGGCGCCGGCCTCTTCATAACCCTTGGTGGATCCTCCGCCAGTTCTACATGTTATAGATGTTCCAGTTCTAGATGTAGATAATTTTCTACCCCTAAACCAGGCGTAGAAGATGGTGAATGAGACGGACCTGTCGGCCTCTCCCCTTCCATGTCTACTCATTTAGACATGGCGTGAGCGGGGCAAAGTTGCAGATTGCGGCGACTGCACCTGAAATATAGGCGTATTTCGGGATAATAAATGACCCCCTCAGGTTCTTCTGATCAGACACGGAGAAAGAGCAAAAACATTTCCGACGCCCAACAATTATCAAATCAGAAGGGTCCACGTACGATACCTGCTGAGCGTCGCATGGTTGCTTTGTCTGGTGTCGGCAGATATGCCATCTGCCGACACCAGACAAAGCAACCATGCGACGCTCAGCAGGTATCGTACGTGGACCCTTCTGATTTGATAATTGTTGGGCGTCGGAAATGTTTTTGCACTGGTGTCCCTCCACGTGTGATGTCAGATTAAATCCTCTTTCAATAGTGAATTTTCCTACTGGATGCGATGTGTGCAGCAAATGCATATCATCCAGACTGAATCCAGACCCATTCATTTCAATGGGTCTGTGTGAGGGGGCACATATCAGGGCATAGTACTGTGAGGGGCACATATCTGGCATAACTACTGTGACAGGGCACAATGTGGGTATTACTACTGTGTGCTGGCACAAATGGGCAATAATTACTGTGTGAGGGCATTAAGGGGGCATTAATATGGACCACAGGATCTGAACGGTCTCCACCATCTTTGATGCCCTTGATCACCCCTTGCTCCCCCTGAAGGATCGGGAGGAGCTGACAATCTGGTGTGCCTTCTGCTGTCACACGTCACTATGTATTAATCTTTGCCTATGGCCTATGTTTATTTCTGTATGTGTGGTTGCGGGGGGGGGGGGCTAGGGGAAGGGGGGGGCAGGCCCTCTGCTTTCTGTTTCCACCCCTAGGGGGCACATATCTAGATAGAAGTACTGTGAAGGGGCACATATCTGGTCATAGCTACTGTGAAAGGGGGCACATATCTGGGCATAAGTGCTGTGAAGGGGGCATAGTGTGGGCATTACTACTATGTGCTGGCCTTGGGAGGAGTTAGAGGCGTGACCTAGTATGAAAAAAATATATAAACATATTGACCCATATTATCAAGATTTTTTTTTATTTTGCACGTATATATTTATATCTGTATGGGTTTTTTTTTTTTTGGGGGGGGGGGGGCCCAGGTACATACTTTGCACAGGGGTCCTCTGCTGTCTGTGTCCGCCCCTGTGCAGGAGTGTACATAAAAATCATTGTGCCCCATAGCAAGAATCTGAATTGGTCCCCCATGTCTGGATGTGCCAGATCCGGCATTACCTTGATGTTCGTTGTTGTGCTTCTTCGACAGAGCAGAACAGTGAACAATGTCAATAGCGACGGCAGTAGTTCCAGCAGAGAATAGCTTGACGGAGGTCTTAATAAATGACCCCCAATATAGTAATCAACTCTGGCATACCCACTTCTCTAACCCCAGCGCTCTCCTACCCTACAGGTGGGGGGCCTTTCTTCTGCCATCTGCTTTTCCTCCTTTTCCACATCATCTAATATTAATGAGAATATGTCACGAGGAACATCCTTTTCTAGGACATGGAGACTTTGAAGGATGAATAGGAAGAAGTAGAGCCAGCAAAAGATTAGAATGGTCCTCATTAAGACCTGGCCCCCCTAAAGGGTGCAGACTGGATGGTATTGGTGGTTGGCACGCCGACACCAGAATAATAAAGCCTCCCTCCTTTTGGTATTGAATTACATATCTTATTTTACAGCTGATGTAGGAATAAGTAAATGTAGAAATAAATAAATAAAGCTGACACAGAATCAGTCTCCCTCTCCAATATTCTTCATTAATCGTTTCCAGCAGCGCTGTCCCTAGCACATGAGCGCTTGCCACGACTCTCCCTAGTATCAGCTCACAGGAAAATGACGGAGACCATGCAGGATGAAGGTTTTATAGCGCTGTGCTATCTGCGGATTGGCCGGCTGTGCTTTATGGGTGATCTTACGTTCCCATGTAGCCGCCATTTTAGGAAAAACTGATTTGTAACCATGAAGCGCGAGGAAATTTGGATTCATTGCGAATTAAAGTTTTTCTAAACGTCCAACCAAATGATGCTTCAAATGCTTCACTTCGTTCAACACTAACCTCCGGCAGGCTGTTCTCTGCCAGAACAGCCTGTTGGAAATAATGCTGGCCATTTGAAACAGGCCTTAAAGGGGTTGGCTGATCTCAAACAATGGGGTCATATCGCTAGGATATGCCCCCATTGTCTGATAGGTGCACTGCAGATTGCTATTGTAGGGATCAGTGAACATTACATGGAGAGGGATACAGTAGGACAAAACTACAACTCCCAGCATTAGGACGTTATGGGCTATGGACAACTAATCTTTTCTCCGGGCACACACAGAATCTTCTCCCCAGGCAGTACACCACATTTCCTCTCCACTGCTGATCTCATCGCCCTGCCCTGATCACATGATGATCACATCATCACAGGTCCTTTAGCTGTAAAGCTACTCTGTATTCCTATCCTGATCACATGATGATTACATCATTGCAGGTCCTTCTCCTCAGCTGCGTGGTCTGCCTCTATTAGAGGTATGCCACTGGCTGTGTGTAACATACAGAGGCTTTCTGCCTACCTCTTGTCACTACCCCGGTCTTTGACTATGTACATGTGATCTATCACTGCCCATCAGCCTGTCTATCTGATTTGCTACACACAGGTGTCTTCAGCGCTCAGTAGAACTGAAGACTGAAGACTCTCCTTAGCAATGCTCAGTTAGAGCTTTGCTAACAAAACTCATTACACCCTGTTTTCTAAAATAAAGAAAATGTTTAAATTGCTGTCCCTACGCCATATTACAAGTAAACTGAAATGACAGTTACACTTTAATGTATATATAATATAGTGTAGGGATGTTACATCTTTGTAATATACTTTATTTGAAAAAAATGTTTTTATTTTAATTTTATTTTTTACTGGAAAAAAATGTGTAAAGAGCTGTTTAGCACTCCTATATTAATCCTAAAAAAGCAAACTGAGACTAAACAGGCTAAAATAATCCGGAATTTTATTAAATACATAAATATGACAAAAGACACAAAGAAACTACGGTAAGGATTACGGTAAAAATTGCATGAGAAACAATATTGTACAGGCAATAACCTAACATATTGTGATGACAGGAAGTTCCTTTAATCCTTTGACGACATATACTGTACATGTACAGCACCAAGGGAGTATGGAGTGGGCTCAGGAGCGGAGTTTGCTCCATATGAGGTAGGTGCTATCTGAGTAAGGCCTCATGCACACGACCGTTGTGTGCACCCGTGGCCTTTGTGCCGTTTTCCGTTTTTTTTCGCGGACCCATTGACTTTCAATGGGTCCGTGGAAAAATCGGAAAATGCACCGTTTTGCAGCCGCATCCGTGATCCGTGTTTCCTGGCCGTGAAAAAAATATGACCTGTCCTATTTTTTTCACGGCCAACGGTTCACGGACCCATTCAAGTCAATGGGTCCGTGAAAGAACACGGATGCACACAAGATTGGCATCCGTGTCCGTGATCCGTGGCCGTAGGTTAGTTTTTATACAGACGGATCCGTCTGCATAAAAGCTTTTTCAAAGCTGAGTTTTCACTTCGTGAAAACTCAGAACCGACAGTATATTCTAACACAGAAGCGTTCCCATGGTGATGGGGACGCTTCTAGTTAGAATACACTACAAACTGTGTACAAGACTGCCCCCTGCTGCCTGGCAGCACCCGATCTCTTACAGGGGGCCGTGGTCAGCACAATTAACCCCTTCAGGTGCGGCACCTGAAGGGGTTAATTGTGCTGATCACGGCCCCCTGTAAGAAATCAGGGCTGCCAGGCAGCAGGGGGCAGACCCTCCCCCCCCCTCCCCAGTTTGAATATCATTGGTGGCCAGTGCGGCCCCCCCCTCTATTGTAATAATAGGATGGTGGCCAGTGCGGCCCCCCCCTCTATTGTAATAATAGGTTGGTGGCCAGTGCGGCCCCCCCCCTCCCTCTATTGTAATAATTCGTTGGTGGCACAGTGTGCGCCCCCCCTCCCTCTATTGTAATAATTTGTTGGTGGCACAGTGTGCGCCCCCCATCGGCCCCCCTCCCTCTATAGCATTAACAACATTGGTGGCCAGTGTGCGGCCTCCCATCTCCCCCCCCCCCATCATTGGTGGCAGCGGAGTTCCGATCGGAGTCCCAGTTTAATCGCTGGGGCTCCGATCGGTAACCATGGCAACCAGGGCGCTACTACAGTCCTGGTTGCCATGGTTACTTAGCAATAGTACAATAGTAGAAGATTCATACTTACCTGCTGCTGCGATGTTCGTGTCCGGCCGGGAGCTCCTCCTACTGGTAAGTGACGGTTCATTTAGCAATGCGCCGCTTAGACCTGTCACTTACCAGTAGGTGGAGCTCCCAGGTAAGTATGAATCTTTTACTATTGTACTATTGCTAGTAACCCGCTGCCACCAATGATCGGGGGGGGGGGGGAGATGGGAGGCCGCACACTGGCCACCAGTGTTGTTAATGCTATAGAGGGAGGGGGGCCAATGGGGGGCACACACTGTGCCACCAACGATTTATTACAATAGAGGGAGGAAGGGGGGGGGGCGCACACTGTGCCACCAACGATTTATTACAATAGAGGGAGGAAGGGGGGGGGCGCACACTGTGCCACCAACGATTTATTACTATAGAGGGAGGAAGTGGGGGGGGCGCACACTGTGCCACCAACGAATTATTACAATAGAGGGAGGAAGGGGGGGGGCGGGGGGGCGCACACTGTGCCACCAACGAATTATTACAATAGAGGGAGGAAGGGGGGGGGGGGGCGGGGGGGGCACACTGTGCCACCAACGAATTATTACAATGGAAGGGGGGGGGGCCGCACTGGCCACCAATGATATTCAAACTGGGGAAGGGGGGGGTCTGCCCCCTGCTGCCTGGCAGCCCTGATCTCTTACAGGGGGATATGATAGTACAATTAACCCCTTCAGGTGCGGCACCTGAGGGGTTAATTGTGCTGATCACGGCCCCCTGTAAGAGATCGGATGCTGCTAGGCAGCAGGGGGCAGTCATGTACACAGTTTGTAGTATATTCTAACTAGAAGCGTCCCCATCACCATGGGAACGCCTCTGTGTTAGAATATACTGTCGGAAATGAGGTTTCACGATCTAACTCATATCCGACAGTATATTCTAACATAGAGGCGTTCCCATGGTGATGGGGACCCTTTAAAGTTAAAATATACCATCGGATTGGAGAAAACTCTGATCCGATGGTATAAAAGGGACTCCAGACTTTACATTGAAAGTCAATGGGGACGGATCCGTTTGAAGTGGCACCATATTGTGTCAACGTCAAACGGATCCGTCCCCATTGACTTGCATTGTAATTCAGGACAGATCCGTTTGGCTCCGCACGGCCAGGCGGACACCAAAACGACTTTTTTTTCATGTCCGTGGATACTCCAAAAATCAAGGAAGACCCACGGACGAAAAAACGGTCACGGATCACGGGAAAACGGAACCCCGTTTTGCGGGCCGCAAAAAAATACGGTTGTGTGCATGAGGCCTAAGACAGTTGACACCTGCTTGCAGTCACTGGGATAGGAGATAACTTCAGGCCTGGTCATTTAACTCCTCTGATGCCGTGGTCATTGGCGACTGTCAGAGATTATGACACTTTTTGTTGTTTTTTTTGTTGCATTCTTTCTGGCATTTTTGGAAACAATATCTTTCCACTAGCATCCAGAACATGCTGCTTTTTTAAAAAGACGTAAGAAAGACAAAAAACTCCACTTACCAAAAATACCAGTAGTAGCAAAAAAAAACACACAAAACAAAGTGTGTGTCCTGCATTTCATATATCCCATAGTCCTTTAGCTAACATCTGGAGATAGCATTTTTTAACAAAAATAAATAAAAAAAACACACAGAACAAAAACACAGGTGCAAAAAAAGACCACTAAAAACGCCAAAGTGTAATAAAATTCCAGCAAAAACCAATGTGTGAAAGCACCCTCGAAGGGGTGGAGGCTAGATAGTGTCAAATGGTTGTCAT
Source organism: Bufo bufo (assembly GCF_905171765.1). Classification (NCBI taxonomy): domain Eukaryota; kingdom Metazoa; phylum Chordata; class Amphibia; order Anura; family Bufonidae; genus Bufo; species Bufo bufo. Next base: position 39,159,663 of record NC_053399.1, on the reverse strand, counting down.
TTGTGTGCCACTTACACAACTGGATCTGCATATTCTTCCTTTTTCTCTATATACTACTTTGCATTTCTCATGGCAAAAAGATGGAGATTTGCTCATTAATATGCTCCAGTTGGACCTCAGAAGCTCATCAGTGCAAAACCCAAATGATTTGCAGCACTTATTGACTGTGTTATGTAAATGAGGTCTACCGTCACTGAATTTAGTCCGGCTGGCTTTTCACCGTAATGTGATTTTATGAGGTTTGACTTCTAGAGAAAGGGACAATATTTTGTCTGCAGTGCTTTACCTGAAACTTTCCATCACTTTCAGTGAAATTCATATGACTTAAAATACAGGTAGACTAATGATACAAGCATGCAATGGTGATTTCCTCATCTCAAACTATTTTTTGAAACAAAAGCCAACACCAGTGCTGGGTACAACCCCTACAAAATGTCAGTGTCCCAATAACTTGTCATGTGGCCTGGACCATCAATTACAGCTTGACAATGACGTCTCATGCTGTTCACAAGTCGACTTATTGTCTGCTGAGGCATGGCATTCCATTGTTCTTGAAGGGTGGTCCTCACGTCATTGAGTTTTTGAGGTACAGAGTTACAAGCCTCTACGGCGACTCAGTTGATCCCATAGGTTTTCAAAGGAATTCAGTTCTGGAGAAAGTGCTGGCCACTCCATTTGAGGTCCCCCAGTCTCCAGCAGCCATTCCCTAATGATGCGACCTCGATGAGCTGGCGCATTGTCATTCATGAAGATGAAACTGTTGTTCATGCAGAGGCACAAATGACTGGATTAATGAGGTTATTCAAGTAGTAGGGGCTTGTCCCTGTACCATTCACAAAGTGTAGGGCAGTTCTGTATGGACTAGACACACCTGCCCACACTAACACCACCTAGAGGTGTGTGGCATTCATCATCTGGTTCCGCAGGGCATTGTTCACAAAGAAATGGTCATCAGTGTGGGATGTGGCCAAAGGACGTCCACTTCTATGCCTTTCTGTGACGCTTCCAGTCTCTCTGTATCTATGTTGCAACCTGCTGATGACACTCTGTGACACTCTAAGCTCAGTGGCCACTTCTGTCTGAAAATATCCTGCTTGAAGCCTTGTAATGGCGAGGTACTGTTGATCAATTGTTAGGTGTTGTCTTGATTTCATGATGCCAGAATGTAAACAGCATGATGAGGAGGAGGAATATTTAAATACCAATTGTAAAAGGGCCAGGAAATTTATTGAGCGATTCATAGATCACACACCTGTTTTGAATTTTGCCGTTAAGCTCCTTGTTGGGCCTCATGCACATGACCGTTGTGTGTTTTTGCGGTCCGCAAACTGCGGATCCAAAAAACACAGATTGCGTCCGTGTGTGTTGCGCAATTTGCGGAACGGCGCGGACAGCCATTAATATAACTGTCTATTCTTGTCCGCAAAACGGACAAGAATAGGACAGGTTATATTTTTGGGGCGGACCAAGGAACGGAGCAACGGATGCGGAAAGCACACGGAGACCCCATTAAAGTGAATTGGTCTGCATCCAAGCCGCAAATACTGCGGCTCGGATGCTGACCAAAACAACGGTCACGTGCATGAAGCCTTGGAGAACAGCAAGTTGTGCAAAAAGTACTGAAACATTGAACAGTTGGACGTGTGCATTCAAAAGTTTAGAGAAGGCCACACTAAGTTCACCTGTAAAGGTTAGAGTGCATTTTAGGTTCATCCTGAAATTTTACCCACTGACTGGTGATTAGAGTGCAACGTTCCATGATTTTTATATTTGCTGACATCACAGCTGTGACCAAAGAAACAGCTTCAAGCACATTCAATTAGAATTCGTTTTTTATGCAGTAGTTTTACTGTGTCTCTCTTTTATGTACATCTGTCAACAGACAGAACAAACTGCAAAGCTGGCGTGCCTGCTTAAAGGGAATCTGTCACCAGCTTTATGCTGTCCTAACTAAAGGCGGCATAAACTAGTGACAGATCCTCTTAGCAAAATGCAGGGACAGGGATCTGGATCCCACAAAATATTTTTTAATAGTAGATCTCTGGCGAGCTCAGGTGCACCACAACTTGGCCAACAGAACACAGAAGGGCACAAAACCTCTCTGCACGCTGTCATCAACTTAAATGTCTGTATACAGAGATTCTTCCTGGTCCACTACAGAAGACGTCAAACACTGGTGTCCTGTCTAACCTTGGGGGTGATTGCTGCTGTCCATTTCAGCACCAATCACCCCCATCAGAGCCCACTTGCAGCTCCCTCACTGGTTTGATCAGTGAGGGAGATACAATTGGCCAGTCTGCATTGACAGGCCAATCATAGCGATTGGGGCTGCAGGAGGGAGGTACAAGCTTCCTGGGCCCGTAACTAAGATGGCTGTCTATCAGTTTTTTCGTTGTGACCTATACATACAGCATGTGTCGGGAAAAGGTTAAAAAGGTTATTTAGTGTATTAAAAAGAAACTATTCTGGAATAATGCACACCATTATTTTAACCATATCAGTGCAAAAAAAAAAATAAGCTGCTCTCTAGTGTAATGTTCACACTTTTTAGCTTCTTTACTGACCCCTCTGCAGTTCTGCTCTCTTCACTTTCTATGAGTGGGCAGCAGCTCGTCTCATGTCACAGTCAGGCTCTTGCGTCTCACAGGAGTTCATTGCTCTTGCTAACAATCCCCCCACCCCCCATCTTCCGGTCTTGCAAAAATAGTCACTCAGGAGCAGGGTACAGGGAGAGCAGAGGGCTTATGATTATGAGGATTTCTGAGTTTTTATGACATAATAAGCTCCCTTACTACACATTTATACTCTTTGTTTGCCATACTTGTGCCAAGCCCGATACGCAACGTGACAAATATTGTAATGCAGCTGGTGTACTGCATCCCCTTTAAATATATGTTTGTATTGTTTGCTATGATTATGCAAATAATTATCTGTTTAGCCAGGCACGCGTCCCTCTGACTTGATGGGTACCACTATAATTAAATGTGTTTATATAATTTAAATGTGACCATAAATTGTAATTTAATTTTCAACTTATTTCAGATAATCTCTCACAGTTGAACTACACCATACTGTCCCAATTTCGTTTAATTGAACAGTGTGAAGTGTTTGAAAATAGAATTTTGGATGAGAAATAGTAGCAATACCACATAATGAAATTGATTTTTTTTTTTTTTTCAAAACCTTAGTTTCTTTGCAAAACTATTTTGTATAATCCAACAACAACAAAATATCTATTCTATGTTCCATGCGTTTCACATTCACATTCCTCCCTTCTGCTTGCTCTGATGCCTCCGTCTCCCGATGCGTTTACCTGCCTAGGAGACTTCAGTGTTCGCACATGTTATGGACATCTGCAGTTTGCAGTTCATGGAGGACTGCCCATGATACAGAGCTGCAAAAGACTGGGAAAGGAAGATTAAAATGAAAAATGCTAACAATATTAGGAAGAGTTGGGATTTAAAGGATTGTTATTTATCAAGACACAGACTCAACTGCTATCTAATAGAGGTCAAATCGTTATGTTCCCAGCACATTTCTGGCAGGACATGTGAGTTCCTAAATATTAAAAATGTACACATCACCTGGTTGATCACGAGTAGTTTTGTAGTTCAATGGACTGGATGAAAAATAAAGTAGAGGGGCTACGTAGTCATCTGTATGTGTGTTTTTATATTTTTTTCTGAGGCTCACGATGAGTAGTCTCTTGGCCATTACAATGTAGTCATTTCATCTAACTCTTTGCTTAGATCATTGCAGGCTAGGTTACAGCCGCATAATGTGATTGCAGTAGGTCCATACCCACATACAGGGCCCATTTTATTGATAAGGCCTTCACACTTCAGTGAATCAATGCCGTGTGTTGTCTGTGTGTCTCCATAAACAACGCATGTACCCATAGAATTTTTTATGTGTTTGTTCACACTTTAGTATGACTTTGGGTCAGTGGAAAAAAATCACAGAGACATGCACCACTTTGGTCCATAATGTGGACCAAAAATGGCCCTCAAAGTCTATGGGTCGGTAAAGAAACACTGACATATGCCGCTCAAGTCAAGCCTTGGGTGGCAAATCTACTTAAATACTTATGAGCTCCATCCTGAGATGATTTCTATTTTACTACGTTTAATACAAGATGTTCATCTTGTGAGTACAAATAAGTTCAGCAGGCTGCTTTACCTTAAATGACAAGGTCAAGGTTCTATTTCTTGGTCTACATATTCTTGTGACTGTTGGACGATTGTGATCCAAGATGCAGTACGCAGCTCCAACTGGCAAACTGATCAGAAAGTGTGAGGGGCTATCTACGGGGGTGCACCACCAATGAGGCCATATAAGGCTATCGCCTCAGACAGCACGTAGGGGCAAGAGGGGGCAGCAGAAGAGCCATGGGCAATAAACGCTTTCATTGTGGGAAAGGGGTTAGGTTAAGAAATTGACATGGGGGGTGGCGCCATTTCAGTTTTCGCCTCAGGCAACCGAAAGGCTGCGTGCATCCCTGGCTATCTACAGAAACTTTTAGTGATCCATACAAGTCTACAGGAGGGAACATCGATGAGAACACTATGAGGAGACTAGTAGGATGATGATGCCTGCATTGTTCGTGAGAAGATCGTTCCTTTAAAGCAGGCGCTTTGACACTAACTGCATTGCAGGCCATTACTGGTAACTTAGAGACCCTTTTTAAATTTAAAGGGATTGGCCACTTTCTGGTTACTGTTGACCAATATGTATGTAAGATGACTATAGGGCACTTACGAATAGTCTGTCAAAATTCTGTTTAATTTTCTGTATTTCATTAGGTCTACCCCTCTTGTGCTGTCCACAAAGAGGTCTTGTTGATAAAATGGCTGCTGATGGAGGGTCATGTGACCATGTGATGTCTCTTCCATTCAAATACGCTGGACCTGCCATCTGCACTTGCACAGTTGGGAGTTTAGTGTAGGTGCAGTGTGTTTGAATAGAGGAGACCTTGCATAGAGGTGAGGGTCACGTGACCCTCTATTAGCTGCCATCTTATGGACAGGACCTCCATCTGGACAGCACAGAATATTTGCCTAAGAAGGTGGCATGGTTTATGAAATATTCAGAACGGCACACAATATCAACAACTGCTGTATTAGTATGTGCCATATAGCTATCTTACATACACATTGGTCACAAGTCGCCAGAAAGTGACCAACCCCTTTAAATTAACAGTGGTGTGCTTGGACTTTTGAGATTTACCTGTTGCGGTTCGGGTCCTTACTTGACTAATTTATGTTCTGTTTGCAGAGAGGAATGAGACCCATTTGAGCAGGTTGTTTGCGCTCTATTGCTGCCTTATATGTGTTTTTATTTCTTGTTGCCTAAATTTAGTGTCCATTTTACAGTTTAACAGTGTTTTCTACTTGAAGAATAGAAAGGTGCAGTACATTCTGTGATTACCTCCAGCACTGTTTAAGTTTACATCTCTTACATTGTCAGCTACTGTTAATCTATCAGTCTACAACGTGTCTAAATGTCTTCTTGGCTGATGAGTGGTCAATATCTCAATGATATGCATCGCATTTTGAAACCGTTCAGTGAAAGTAGACAGCTTTCACTGTGATCTTTTCCTCCTGCCTGCACGAGCTATCCACGTAGTAAGCACTCTGGCGGTGTATGCCCCTTTACACACACAGGAACATTTTTACTTGAAACTGAATCAGATCACTTAGCATTGTTATTTTCCCGGCTAGACATAATTCATACCACTTCCCAAACTTTCTTTTTTTACCTTTTACATACCATACCCATCACCATGTGCTCCTCCTATTTCCTTCTCCAGAAATGCTTGTTACTGATAGTGTTGTAAGCCCAGACTCTGATGCAGTCTTCAAGGGCATAGTTGCTAGGACTGTTCCTTTTAAAGGAATCCTGTCAAAACCTTTTCTATGCTCAGTCCCACAAACGCAGGGCAGGTTTGGGATTGGGGGGCACAATTGGAAATTGGAAATACACCAATGTTTTGTGTTTCTTAAAACAACTGTTACCTATTATGGTAAATTAATCCAATACGTAATACCGGGTTCCTTTCAGCTCCCACTGTGACCTACAGTGCAAGGGTTTGTCAGAAAGCAAATCTATTTGGCTCTGACTTTTGAGCCAATCAATTGTCATTACAGCCCATTTCTTATGATTAGAAATTGTTTTCCAAGACTTTACTATTGATCGTCGGTGTGCGACACCTGGGACCCCCACCGATCAACTGTTTGAGAAGGCATCTGCGCTTGCAGTAGCACCACGGCCTTCACGCAGCTTACCAAGCACAGCGTTGTACATTGTATAGCGGCTGTGCTTGGTGTCACAGCGCAGCCTCATTCACATTAATGGGGCTGAGCTGAGCCTACGCTATGTCACCAATAAATTTGACATCACATGGCCTAGGAAAAGCTGCGAGAAGGCCCCTCGGCACAACTGTAAATGCCGGTGCCTTCTCAAACAGCTGATTTGCAGGGATCCCGTGTGTTGGGGACCCCACAGATCAGGTACCATTCATCTAATACAGCACATAATAGTCCATGATCATGGTGACAGATTTCTTTTAAGAAAAATAAGCAGATAAGGTTAGGAATCAGATTGCTATTTTTTTTATTTTCCTAGTGGCCCTTGTTTCCGCCAATCTCTGTGTTTAAAGCTGCGCTGAAATACTGTACATTGTCATGACTGCTGTGCATGCGCACATGAGTCCTCCCCATTATGTTAGCACCGCAGTCCGGACTGTGTACTTCAGCACAGCTTTGAGTGCTGACAGTGGGGGAATCGGGAGCAGTAGGAAAATAAACGGTGGAACCCCTGGACATTAATATTAAATCTAATCAGAGTGTCGGAGTACTGGAGCTTGGTGACCAAACATGTGAACTGCAATAATTCTTGTAACTCTTATAAACTTACTGTCACGGATCAGCGGATGTGAACCCACTGTGCCACTGACTAGCAAAACTAGAGGGGAGTAACTAAGCAACTACCCGGATTTCACTAGAACCTCAGATGGTGAGGATAGGCTTGACCATCGGTAATTGCCAGGGGCTACTCCAGAGCGTACCTGCAAAGGTACCGACAGTACAGACGTAGTCAGACAGGCAGGGTCGTTACCAGGAGCAACAAGACAGGAACCGGAGGAAGAGGCAGAGACGTAGTCAGAACAAGCAATGGGTCAGGGCAGGCTGCACAGGAACAAGGTCAGAAAATCTGGGTCGGCAACGGGAGAGGCGATGCAAGCAGGCAGGGATCAGAAGATAAACGAAGTATGAAGTCAGGAACACGAGTGGTAAGCAAGCTCTTTAGCACAAGATTAGGACCTTGACTCTGAGGCTTCTGGGTAAAGGGCTGAGCCACTTAAATACCTGCAGGAGAGCCAGGGTAGGTTAATGAGATCAGATGACATGACTCAGCCCCACCCAGGGAGTGATGCGTACTGCCACATCAGCAGCCAGGTTAAATGGAAGTTGTGGAGCGGAATCCACATAGGTAATACCAACCGCACAGGCAGAGTCCAGAGCTGACAAAATAACAATAACTTTTACAAAAACAGGTGCACTCTGCGGTCTTACTAAAAACTCATACTGATGTAAAATTGAGAGATTAGCCAGCATATCCTACTGTGGAGGACATGTTTGAGCCCCAGCACCACGCCAAGGTTTCTCAAGTAGCTTGGGACCTAACGCTAAACCTACCTGTGCCGTATGGGCAATACCAGGAGCCAGTGGGCAAATTACAGGTGCGCAAGGTCTGACTCACAGCAAACTCCCAGTTACCTCCAGCATGCAGCCATGTTTACAATGGGAGGAGGGAGAGAGCTCTGAGCCCCACCCAAGACTGGCTGATATAGCCCAGGCCTCACATGTGCACCAGAATGTTGCCTGTAGATAGAAATAAAGGCACATTCAGACTAGGAGTTTTTACACCTCCAAACAATTTAATATATAAACTACAAATTGGCGTGGTAATGAAAAGCAGGAAGTGCTCAACCCCATATGCAGTGGCGCATCTATACCGGGGGGGCGGGGGGGCAGATCATGCACTTGTGGTACGCTGCTAATGGCAATCCCCAGCAAAAATGCATACAATGGAGGATGCCCGCAGAGGACCACAAGTACCACAATAGACATCCTACACAGGATAGCAAATGCGTGGATGTGATAAAGAATCAAACACAATAACAATAACTTTTACAAAGACAGGTGCACTCTGCGGTCTTACTAAACCCTCATACTGATGTAAAATTGAGAGATTAGTCAACATATCCTACTGTGGAGGACAGGTTTAAGCCCGTGCACCGCGCCAAGGTTTCTCAAGTAGCTTGGGACCTAACGCTAAACCTACCTGTGCAGTATGGGCAATACCAGAAGCCAGTGGGCAAATTACAGGTGCGCAAGGTCCGACTCACAGCAAACTCCCAGTTACCTCCAGCATTCAGCCATGTTTACAATAGGAGGAGGGAGAGAGCTCTGCACCCCACCCAAGACTGGCTGATATAGCCCAGGCCTCACATGTGCACCAGAATGTTGCCTGTAGATAGAAATAAAGGCACATTCAGACTAGGAGTTTTTACACCTCCAAACAATTCTATATATAAACTACAAATTGGTGTGGTAATGAAAAGCAGGAGTCCTTAACCGCTTTTCTACGACTCATTCTACTCCTACTCCGGCATCTGAGAATGCTGACGAGGTCTTTGAAGTCAAGGACATTCTAGACATCAAGAATCGGGGTATTATCTAGTGGACTGGAAAGCTTTTGGTCCTGGGGATTGCCATTAGCAGCGTACCACAAGTGTAGGATCTGCCCCCCCCGGTATAGATGCGCCACTGCATATGGGGTTGAGCACTTCCTTCTTGAGTCCGCGCCGATACAAAAAGCTTTTAATTTGATCCGGAGCATGAATGTTCTCCTGAGGTTCCCAGGATCTTTCCTCAGGACCAAAACCTTTCCAGTCCACCAGATAATAGGTCTTCTTACCCAGATTCTTGATGTCTAGAATGTCCTTGACTTCAAAGACCTCGTCAGCATTCTCAGATGCCGGAGTGGGAGTAGAATGAGTTTTAGAAAAGCAGTTAAGGACTACTGGTTTTAATAAGGAAACGTGGAAGGCATTGGAAATGTGCAGAGAGGGAGGCAGACGTAACTTGTATGTCACCTCGTTGATCCTCTTCAACACTTCAAATGGTCCATGGAATGTAGGAGCAAACTTAAAACTGGGGAGTCTTAACCGGATGTTCTTGGAGGAAAGCCATACCTTCTCCCCAGACGAAAACTGAGGTGGTTTCCTTCTTTTCTTGTCTGCATTTGTCTTAATATGGCACACTGCTTTGTCGATGCAGACCTTGGTGTCACTCCAAATCTTCAAAATATCTCTGAAGAAAGAATCTGCAGCTTGTACCCCGGAGGATGCAGGAACAGGAAGAGGAGTACAAGGATGTTGACCATAGAAGACAAAGAATGAGGAGGATCCAGTAGATTCACTGGAGTGGTTATTATAGGAGAACTCTGCCCAAGGTAGCAGAGATACCCAGTCGTCGTGTTGCACAGAGACTAAGTGTCGAAGATAGTTCCCCACTGTATGCCCTACCCCATTCCAGTTAAGCTCTACCCCCTTTCTACTATGCCCCAGCCCCTGTCAAGCATGTCATAAAAAAAAAAAGTGTAGAAAGCCTAGATGCGCCAAATTGTGCCAATCTGCACCACCTTTAAGCAGATTTTTGCCACAAACACATTAGTAAATTTGGGCCACTGACTAATATTCATATTAATATTCATTTATTTAACCTAATGTTCACTTCTTCAGCTGATTACTCAACCAGTTATCTTTATATCTGTATATAGCTGAGAGGCTTCCACTGAATTAAAATATTTATAAGAATGATATAGCTTTATATCCCAAGGCTAGCAATTTCTGTTTCTATATTTGTAGCATAGAAAGTATGTGCCTTTAGTTCTTTTCCAGCGTTCAAAGGAAATTAGGACAGACACGTGCACCTGGCATCCTCAGGAAAGTGAACTCAATCTTTTGATGTATGTGGTAGTATTTGTGTACAAACCAGCTGGCCTTCAATGGCCGGAATGTCATTCTGCTCTAAAAAGAGAACACTCCTGAAATATATCGAAAGTGATTTAATATTTATCATTAATCGTTAATTACTGGTGGCAACGTCTGAAAGTGGTCTACAGGGTATAAGGCTGTAGGGTTTCCAAATTATAGCACACATAAATTGGTACTAAAATATTTTTTTACTTAAAATATTCTTAAAATATAAAATTAAAATAATAAAATTAAAATAGAAAACACATTTAACATAAGTAAATATCTGATAGATGCAGTATTAGGGTCCATTCACACGTCCGTTGTTTCTTTCCTGATCTGTTCCGTTTTATTGCGAAACAGATCTGGACCAGATCTGTACCCATTCATTTTCAATGGGTCCTGAAAAAAAATCAGACATTGAGCTGTCCGATTTTTTTTCAGGACGCATTGAAAATGAATGGGTACAGATCTGGTCCAGATCTGTTCCGCAAAAAACGGAACAGATCAGGAAAGAAACAACGGACGTGTGAATGGACCCTTAAAGTGGTTATGTAAAAAAACAATAAATGTATCTAAGGCCTGTTTCACACTTGCGTTGTTGTCTTCCGGTATTGAGATCCGGCAGAGGATCTCAAAACCAGAAAAAAAAAATGGTTCTGTTTAGTCCTAAATGCATTCTGAATGAAGAGATCAGTTCAGGATGCATCAGGATGTCTTCTGTTCCGGCTGAAAGCTGCAGTTTTGTGTCTGGTCATAGAAACGGAACAAACTGGATAAGTCACTGAAAACAATGTAACTCATTGGTAACTGATCGTCTTTTTTTTAGGATCCGGTTTGTTCAGTTTTGATTTAACACAACCGCATCCTAACGGAACAGATGCATCCTATAGTGCAAAATCAGAACAGATCCATTGAATTCTGGTTTTGAGATCCTCTGGTGGATCTCAAAACCGGAATTAACAACGACGCAAGTGTGAAACAGGCCTATGAAACAGTTCTGGAGCATCTTTACTACTAAGACCGCTTTTTCATGTAGTCAGTGTTTGGTCAGTGATTTCCATCAGTGATTGTGAGCCAAAACCAGGATTGGAGGCTACACATAGATAAAGTATAATGGAAAGATTTGCACTTGTTTTGTGTTTGACCCACACCTGGTTTTGGTTCACGGTCACGATTGAAATCACTGACTGGACACTGATGTGTGAATAAGACATAACTCTGTATTGTGCTGTTCCTCTGTTGTGACCCATAAAAATTTATGACTAAATTGACAATGTTTTCATTCCCTTTGTCAAACGGGCACAGTCTGGCATTGATTTTGTCAGACTGTATAGTGGCATCTCCAACTGGGAATATCCAATTGTCAGTTTATTCATAAATGTTTTGCTGGGAATGTTATGTTATGGGGAATAAAATTACTTAGCTACTGGATTAGACATGTCAAGGGAGCCGACAGTTCCTCTTCAAAGTCTGTGTGAGAGTCCATTCTCACTCACTATATTTGACACTTATTTAAACTTAAAATTATTTGTAGAACTTTGATTTCAACATATTTTACAAGTCCTGTCAATGAGTTGTTGTCCTTACCAATCATAGCCAGTCCCTGATAGGTGCTTGTCTCAAGAATGTATCTGAATATGGAGACTAATGAAACCAAAGGACATACACTATGAAGATTTATTCAAAGCATGTGGCACTGCTGATCCTTGAAGAGGCGGCTGTAGTATCTGCCAACAATAAATAAATAAACAAACTCATTAATATTAATTATATAGAAGTATTATTTTTCATACCTCAACCAAATGCTTAGTTTAACCCCTTAAAACGAAATGAATTGTCTGCAGTGTGGCCTTAGTGATATATGCTTTTCTCTGTCATATAGTGGACCGGTATTTAACAGGCTAACCTGGCATGGGTGACTGTGGTATGTGATTCAACATACACTGCGTGCAGAATTATTAGGCAAATGAGTATTTTGACCACATCATCCTCTTTATGCATGTTGTCTTACTCCAAGCTGTATAGGCTCGAAAGCCTACTACCAATTAAGCATATTTGGTGATGTGCATCTCTGTAATGAGAAGGGGTGTGGTCTAATGACATCAACACCCTATATTAGGTGTGCATAATTATTAGGCAACTTCCTTTCCTTCGGCAAAATGGGTCAAAAGAAGGACTTGACAGGCTCAGAAAAGTCAAAAATAGTGAGATATCTTGCAGAGGGATGCAGTACTCTTAAAATTGCAAAGCTTCTGAAGCGTGATCATCGAACAATCAAGCGTTTCATTCAAAATAGTCAACAGGGTCGCAAGAAGCGCGTGGAAAAACCAAGGCGCAAAATAACTGCCCATGAACTGAGAAAAGTCAAGCGTGCAGCTGCCAAGATGCCACTTGCCACCAGTTTGGCCATATTTCAGAGCTGCAACATCACTGGAGTGCCCAAAAGCACAAGGTGTGCAATACTCAGAGACATGGGCAAGGTAAGAAAGGCTGAAAGACGACCACCACTGAACAAGACACACAAGCTGAAACGTCAAGACTGGGCCAAGAAATATCTCAAGACTGATTTTTCTAAGGTTTTATGGACTGATGAAATGAGAGTGAGTCTTGATGGGCCAGATGGATGGGCCCGTGGCTGGATTGGTAAAGGGCAGAGAGCTCCAGTCCGACTCAGACGCCAGCAAGGTGGAGGTGGAGTACTGGTTTGGGCTGGTATCATCAAAGATGAGCTTGTGGGGCCTTTTCGGGTTGAGGATGGAGTCAAGCTCAACTCCCAGTCCTACTGCCAGTTTCTGGAAGACACCTTCTTCAAGCAGTGGTACAGGAAGAAGTCTGCATCCTTCAATAAAAACATGATTTTCAGGCAGGACAATGCTCCATCACACGCGTCCAAGTACTCCACAGCGTGGCTGGCAAGAAAGGGTATAAAAAAAGAAAATCTAATGACATGGCCTCCTTGTTCACCTGATCTGAACCCCATTGAGAACCTGTGGTCCATCATCAAATGTGAGATTTACAAGGAGGGAAAACAGTACACCTCTCTGAACAGTGTCTGGGAGGCTGTGGTTGCTGCTGCACGCAATGTTGATGGTGAACAGATCAAAACACTGACAGAATCCATGGATGGCAGGCTTTTGAGTGTCCTTGCAAAGAAAGGTGGCTATATTGGTCACTGATTTGTTTTTGTTTTGTTTTTGAATGTCAGAAATGTATATTTGTGAATGTTGAGATGTTATATTGGTTTCACTGGTAAAAATTAATAATTGAAATGGGTATATATTTGTTTTTTGTTAAGTTGCCTAATAATTATGCACAGTAATAGTCACCTGCACACACAGATATCCCCCTAAAATAGCTAAAACTAAAAACAAACTAAAAACTACTTCCAAAAATATTCAGCTTTGATATTAATGAGTTTTTTGGGTTCATTGAGAACATGGTTGTTGTTCAATAATAAAATTAATCCTCAAAAATACAACTTGCCTAATAATTCTGCACTCCCTGTATATCTGAAGGTATGCTCACCTTTTTATTTCACCTCGATGATCTCATGTGGGCTGAGAGTATTATGACCCTCCACTATTTGATTATCTCATTGTGTTTATAGCCTACCTCTGTGATTGATACATGTGAACATCAGTGACACGATTGGTCTTTGCATACTTCATTATCTACAAGGGAGTCATCTGCATTATCTATATGACTGATCGAATCTACTTAAGTATAAGGAATTTCCCTCATGATACTGTGAGTGAATCCCTCTAATTTAACCCATACTGGTGATGGTTTCTCACACTTTTGTATGTGGTGTTGGGATGCATACTTAAGTATCTATATGTATATATGGATATCCTCCTTTTTCTTCACAGATATGATGCACGCATATGATACATCAGGACTGACGATATATGTCCTTCTATCCGTCCCTCCCAAGATTGTCATCTGGTCCAAACAATTCTGATCTTATTACTTAATGTCATATTTGACACCATGTACTGAACGGTTTTTGTACGGATGCGCCAACTGTATCTGGGCCTCCTTCCGTTTACTCTGTACTCCGCTTGAATCTATTTAATTATCTTTTATCTTTTACCCCCTGATGATCCCACACCGTGGGGGAAACGCGTTGGGGTTTACCACGGGTTATTTCTGTGGCATCTAGAGCTATCTTACCTAGGAGTTTTTTGTAGTTTTGTAATTGGATGCACCGTGTACCTGATGATAGACCCTATCGTCGGGGCTGTATACACTGTGCTTTTTTATCATTTTTTGTTTTGATCCTCTCTGTCCATGCCCACACCAGCCCAACATCCTGTACCATACCTAATAGCCATCCCCTTAGGGTTGTACAGGAGTTGTTAGCCAGGTTGGAGGACAGGGGGGCTCCACCACTAGGAGCCGCCTCTGGGCTTAGGGCCTAGCTATAGTATATGTCAATAGGGTCAGTTACCCCACTCCCTAACAGTTATATGGTTGGCCTGGTGTGCGCCTGGACATATAAGGATTAGATTTTGTAATTTATTAATAAATATTTACCTATAGATTTGTTAGGGTTATGCTTCAGCTGGACTACTAATGAAACCAAAGGGCATACACTATGAAGATTTATTCAAAGCATGTGGCACTGCTGATCCTTGAAGAGGCGGCTGTAGTATCTGCCAACAATAAATAAATAAACAAACTCATTAATATTAATTATATAGAAGTATTATTTTTAATACCTCAACCAAATGCTTAGTTTAACCCCTTAAAACGAAATTACGTACATGTACATCATTTGCGTGAAGGGTATACATGGCAGGTACCGGATGTATAATACAGCTGACACCTGCTGGCAGTAACCAGTGTCAGAGATTACTCTGATCCCGATCATTTAACACCTCAAATGCTGCAATCAATGGTGACCGTGGCATCTGAGGGGTTAGAGAAAGAGAATAGGCTCCATCTATCCTCCAACTGGACATCCTGTAATGGAATCACAAGGCTCCAGTTGATATGGCACAGCCTGGGGCCTTGTGAAGGCTCCCAGGCCTATCATAGTAAGGCTACGTTCACATCTCTGTTTAAGAGATCCAGCACAAATGCCGGCCAGACAAAAAACTGTTGCATAAAACATTTTTTGTCCGTCCGAAAATTGGCGTTTGTGCCGGAAATCGTCCGGATCACCACTGGACCTTATTGCAGTCAATGGGGAAGTGAACGATCTGGGTGGCTGCTCTGTGCCAGAACAGCATGCTGGATCTTAGCGAGGCCTTAGCTACATGTTAAGTTCTGCCTACAGCATGACTTAACAGGAAGCCTATCAAAATCCGATAGACTGCATTAGTATACTATTGCAGTCTATGGTACAAGTGATCAAAATACCACATATTTAAGTACAGTAAGAAAAAAAAAAGTTAAAAAAATATTTTACAAAGTCTAAGAATAAAAAAAATTCACATCACACCCTTTTCCAATTGTATATATTAAAATAAATAAACCTCTGTTATCACCGCACCCAATAATGTCTGAACTATTAAAATATAAAAATATTTATTGTTTGTGGTGAATGTTGTAATAGAAAAAAAAAAAAAGATTAAAGTGTCTAATTTGCAGTTTTTTGTTTACATTGTCCACCCAACAAAGTTGAATGTAAAGTGATCAAAAAGTCGTATGGACTCCAAAATGGTGACAATAAAAACTACAGCTTGCCCCACAAAGAAATTAGCCCTCACACAGCTCAGTGGATGAAAATATAAAATCAAGGTATTGTTGTCATGAGATGCATTAAGTAGTAAAACACAACAGAACCTACAGTATATAAATTTGGTATCACTGTAATCGTACTGACTCGCAGGAAAAGGTTGTGATGTGATTTTAAGCGCACAGTGAACACAGATTGTATAACTTGAATACATTTGAATATAACGGTTAAACATGATTAAGATTGGGTTTGACAAAATGTATGTAACTTCAACCTGTGGGACGGGAGCTTGAGTAAGCTTGAAATTTCTCTGCTTTTCTTTCATCAGTATAATCTACTTAAAACCTGTGTGTGAAGCACAATTCCAGTAATTGAGTATTGGGTATTCGGTATTCTAACACCTTTGTCACTGTCATGCTACGGGTGGGAAACTGTGATGTTGAGCAGAAGGCCATAGCATATGGACTTGCATTTTAAACGCCCTCAATAACATATCTGTCACAATCAAAGTTTCATAGTCAAAGCCTTTTACAAGAATATCCAAGGCTGTCTGATCTGTTCTGTCACATATACTATAGGTACAAGGCGCCATGCACATGGTTAGACCCGTATGTATGTAGGTCTCTACAGATCTGTACTTTAGACCCACAGTCACTCTGTGTGGCAGTATATGATGCCATGTGCGGCACTGTATTGTGGCGTCATTCCAAACTCTCTAAAGGAGAATTCCTCTGTAATATGGCATCTGTTGGAGCATGCCACAAATCTCTGTGTGGAACTGGAGGCAAACGGAGACAGAGGAGAGTGTGATGGAGACCTATGGGTGTAGTAATACAGATCCAAAAACCTGGAATAGAATCATAATACAGTCATGTGCATCATGAGCGCTTACGGTCATAACATTGCAGCATGCACAATCTATGAATGTATAAAAGTAATCTTTATAGTCCACAAAGGTCTTAAAAATCTTTTGCTTTCACATGCTCCTTAAGGTGGATTTAGAGGAGAAGATTCTGCAGCCGATTGTAGGGAAGGAGGTGTTCCTTCCCGACAGTCGGCTGCTTGTTCAGTGAAGGAGGCTGCTGAATTTACATGCAGCGATCTCCTTCACTGTATGAGGACGAGGGATCGCTATTGCAACCCCTCGTCCCCATACAGAATCATTGTTTCTGGCCAGCAGATCGCTGTTTAGACCACACCATTTGCTGCCCAGAAACTATGATCAGTGGTTCCTGCACGACCGACAAGATCACCTGAAGAACGAGCGTTTTGCTCGTTCATCGGGTAATCGGCGGTACATTTACATGGTCAGATTGTCGGGAATAATCTGGATGATTATTGGCTTGTGTGAATGCAGCTTTAGATGTTAAAAAGGACCTTTAGTGTTTTTTTTTTTTAATAGATAAATACCTTTCTTTACGAGGTACCCCCCGCTGATGCTGCCACCCTTCCTGTTTTTTCAAATATCGCTCCTACGCCCCGCTGTGCCCCCCCCTGCAGTTTTCCCGCTCAGTATGTTAATACTGAGCATCGGTACAGGGAGGAGGAGACGCCAGGGTTTCTCAATGGGCGTCTCCTTCTCCTTGGCTGAGCCGCAATCCAATCACAGCGGAGAGCGTCACAGCCAGGGAGAAGGTGAGATTTTTCTCTTCTCCCTGGCGTCTCCTCCTCCCTGTACCGATGTTCAGTTTAAACATACTGAGCGGTAAAACTACAGGGGGGCACAGCGGGGCGCAGGAGCCATATTTTAATAAAAACAGGCAGGGTGGCAGCATCTCCAGGGGAGGGGGGTACCTCACAAGTAAAGGTATTTATCTAGAATTAAAAAAACATGAAAGGTCCGCTTTAATGTATTTACGCCATCTATATGCACAACTAAATGGATTCTTGTGGGTAAAGTATTGCGTTGATGCAATAAGGGCTGTATTACACCAACAGATTATCTGACAGATTTTCTGACCAATTATTGAAAATGAATAAAATAAATAAATGGTAACTGTTAATAACACTTTTTTTTTTAATTAATTGGTAAAGTGAAATAATGTATCGTCTTATTTATGAATCACTGACCCAACACCACGTCTACCCAGATTATCTGGTGGTAGTATTTTAGCCTACCAGTGCCCAAAAGGTCCTGTTGGGACTTGAGGTTCCACAAGAGCTAAAATCTACTGCTGATTTGCAATGCTAATTATTTATCCAATATCCTACTGCATGCCTTAAGCCTGTATTATATCACACACAAACATAGATCTTTATATAAGGATTTTTTATTCAAAGTATTTTTCCCTTGTTGTTCTGTAGATCTATTGTGGATTGCACATAAAAGATCTCTCTCTGCTACTCTAAGATCAGCTGTAGACTTCAGTTGGATCAAGTATGAGTAGGCAGATAAGCTAAAAGTAGGTCAGCTGGGAAGATACTCTTATGTAGTCGAATAAAGATCCGCGTGTCTGAAAAGAACACATTTTGCTCTAAACAGAAAGATGTTTATCATTTAATGGGAATTTAGCTAACTGGAGCAATGAAATCAAATTGCTGTGTTCTGGTTCTGTTTGTAGATGTTCCTCTCATTTTACTGATGATCAAGTGGAATCTTATTGTTGTCTGTTTTGCCTCTGTCTTCGGCATCTTTAAAATCAAGACTTTGTGGCTGAGGATTGGCTATACGGCTGATTGCCGGGGGTGCCGGATGTCGGACCCCCACCGATCTGATATTTATGACCTATCCTGAGGATAGGTCATCCATATTAAAAGCCTGGAAATCCCCTTTTAAACTACAGATGTACAAGTGTTGTTCCAGTTGTTTACTGTGTCCTAACTGAATGGACCTTTGTACTTTGTAAGTTCAGCCCAGGTATGACCACCAATAAGTGGCCTCCTCCCCTTTAAACCTGATAGGATTGTGAGAGTCACATGTTCCTGCACATTTCTGCCTATGTTCCTTCCATAAAACACCAGTAGGAAAGAAAACTGTATATATGAGATGAAAATTATTATCACAACGGTTTTTATCTGAGAAATGTAATTTGTAATTAATGTTTGTGAACAATACAACATGAAAGTGCTACAGTAATTACACAAATTGTCTGGAGGAAACGACAAGGCAAGCAATTAAACTGCGAGGTATTCTTGGTCAGGTTTCATTACCACCAATATATCCGCATTAAGTGGACAGTTTTTCTGTCATCTACAACAAAGTTTATATCTGATCCATGTAGTCTAATTGGACATTAAGGCCCCATTCACACGTCCGCAATTTTGTTCCTTCTATGGGGCCACACGATGTGCGGCCCAGCTCTGGAAATGCGGACCCGAACTTTCGGGTCCGCATTTCTGTTCCCGAAAAAAAATAGAACATGTCCTATTCTTGCCTGCAACTGCAGACAAGAATAGGCATATTCTATTAGTGCCAGCGATGTGCGGTCCGCAAAATGCAGAACGCACATTGCAGGTGTCCGTGTTTTGCGGATCTGTGGATCTGCAAAACACGCTACGGACGTGTGAATGGACCCTAAAGGAGTATTTCCTTCTCAGACAATGGGGGGGTATATCGTAGCAATACCCCACCTCTAGGACCCACACCTACAGTATCTCTAAAATGAAGTCTAAAACAAGCTGACAAAGTGGTGGCCAGCAGTGCCGGGTCCGGCCACCACCAGTCATTCCTATTGACCTGGCAAAAATAATCGAGCAGCATGATCAGCTATTTTTGGAACCCCTATAGAAATGAATGGGAGCGCACCACGCTTGCTTGCTTCCATTCACTTCTGTGGGGCCGATGGATATAGCAGAGCCAGCACTCGGCTATTCTCAGCAGTCCCATAGAAATGAACGGAGGGCAGTTGCAAAGTGTCTGTGTTGGAACAAATCAGATCCTGCTCTAGAAAATAAAAGATGAAATCTGGTTGCTTGTTAACGCTGACACCTGTGGTTAGAATAGTTCTTCCATGTGAGGCGTTTTTGGGGAGAATTTATCATAGACCAGCGTTTTAAGCCCCCTCCCCACCATCATCACACCCACTTCTCGGAAAAGTGGCGAGGGATGCGGAGATGCACTATTTGTGACAACATTTGTCGCAAGTGATGTTAAAAAAAAGTCCCAAACTCAGCATTTGCAACCTTTTTTACACCAGAAAACTGGCACAGGGGGAATGATAAATTCACCCTTTTATGTTTATTTCAGAAATGCATATGTCTGCCAACCACTTGGCACAGTGTGGCATTTTTCATGCGGCACTGCTGCGCCGGAACTTAATAGGGTTAAGAATCAGTATCCTCTTACTAGATAAGAAGGTGTCTAGAAGAGATTTCAGGATTGCTGTGTCTGAGACACCTGCTTATCGTATAAGAAGGATGTGAAACTAACACCATTATCTTCTCCTCCATAATGTTTATTGCACATACCGGAATACATTTCAGGCTCAAGTAAGTGGAGCTGCGAGTTCTGCCGAAAGGCTGGCTGATAATTCCAGACTTACCGATTGTGGTTCATCCTTTATTCAGAGATATCATAGGCTAGCTGTATGTTGCTGTGTATTATCATACTCCGCTTTGTGAGCACGTGCTGGATGTATCTTTACGACGGATAGGGTACGGCCACACGTTCAGGTTTTCTGATGCACTTTTGGAAGCCAATATCAGGAGTGGATCATAAAAAGAGAGAAAGTACATAGAAAAGACAGATAGGACTTCGCTTTTTTTTTTTTATTCACTCCTAGTTTTGGCTTCCAAAACTGGATCAGAAAACCTGAATGGGTGGCCTTAGGCCTCTTTCACATGGACTTTTCCTGAACGCATAGCATCCAGACTGAATACTGACCCATTCATTTCAAGTCTGTGTACTTGAGCATCGTTTTTCTCGCATACTCTTTGTGTTCAGGAAAAAAAATAGAAGTGACCCATAGAAGTGAATGGGGATTGTGTGAAAAACGGAAGGCATCCGAATGCAATGCGGTTTTCACTGATGGTTGCTTGGAGATGTAGATTGTTATTCTTCAATTTTTCTTCATGCCCGTGAAGAACACATAAAATCTGCATACAATCTGGGCAGAAAAAACGCAAACACTGAACGCAGTCGCAGAAAAAACTGATTGAACTTGCATACAAAACCATCAGTTTTTCCCTGAACAGATCCTGACACAATCCGTATCGCCCGTGTGAGAGAGGCCTTAGGTTTATTTTGCCTGTGATGCTGTTCCTGTTAGTTCTGATGGAGAACTTATTTAAGGGGTTGTCCAAGCTTTTAATATTAATGACCTGAGGATAGGTCATCAATATCAGATCAGCGGTGGCCCGACACTGATCAGCTGTATGAGGAGCCGTCTCCCGTCTCTTTCTGCTCACCGCTGCTGTCAATGGCAGGAACAGAGACAGGAGACGGCACATGCGCACTGAACGTGCGGGGGTGCTGGGTGTCGGAGCCCTGTCGATCTGATATTGATGACCAATCCTGTGGATAGGTCTTCAATATTAAAAGCTCGGACAACCCCTTTAAATTGTTTTTTTTTTTAGCAGTGTGTAGTTTCCTCCATAAAGATTATAAATGTAACTGTAGACAGAAATGTACAATTTATGGTTTCACTAGATTTACAAAACTTGCCCACAAAGTTTATTTACCTTGACGCACCATTCTAGAGATTACAGCTTTCCTCTATCTGGCTACAGCTGAAGGTTGAACTAGCCATGACAGTAGAGCTGCACTTTCATTAGTCAGTGGGGATTCAGTTACATTAATAATACATCCAGGAGTTTGTATAGCAATCATTGGAACTGACCATGGGTATTGCCTGCCATCCATGCATGCCACTTTTAGGCCTCTTGCACACGAATGTGTGCACCCTGTGGCCGTGCTGCGGCCCGCAATTTGCACGAACACCCACCGTGGGGCAGCTGCAGCGGATTGCGGACCCATTCACTTTAGGACATGTTCTATCTTTTTGCGGAACGGAAGTACGGGACTAAACCCCACGGAAGCACTCCGTAGTGCTTCCGTTCTGTGCTTCTGTTCTGCATCTCCGGATTTGCGGACCCATTTAAGTGACGGAACAGCGCACCGTGTATTGTGGATCCGCAAATGCGGTCCGCAATACAGCCATGGAGCGCACACGTTCGTGTGAAAGAGGCCTTAGTGGTATAGTTCTGAATTTCTGCAACGATTCAGCCCCTTTCAATCATAGTATCTTGGAAGATATTATTTTTTTTGCCTGTGGCATGTACAAGTATAGACACCTTGATACAGGGATCGACAGCAATCAGTTCTTCCTTATTTTCAACTTCTTTTGTAATATACTATTTCTGTTTGCCTTATTGTAAATTACGAGCTAATGAAATTGTAAAATAGTAGAAGAAAATCTTGTATTAAAAAAAATATATATATATTTATACTACTGGATGCAAAACAGTAAAGCAAATTTTCACTGCATCATTTTATGCAGATGACTTCTTATCCTCAATTAAAAGGGTTTTCCAAGACTTTCTATACTGATGACCTATCCCCTGGAATATCCGGTTGGTGGGGGTTCGACACAAGGACCCCCACTGAACAGCTGTTTGAGAAGGCACCGGAGCTCGCAGTAGCGCCGCAGCCTTCTTGCAGCTTTCCCTAGGCTATGTGACGCCATAAGTGTTCTTTTGGCCTCTGTTAGGATTTTAATATTATGGATGGCATTTTTTTTTTTTTTACTACCTGCACAGATGGTGGTATTCCATACAGGGGCATCTAGTTAGAAGTATACCATGTAAACTTAACTTCAGCGACCAGTAGCATGCCGTTGCTGCCCAAGCAAATATAATAATGAGATGCATAAAAAAAAAAACATAGATTCTCATGACAAGTACATAAGGCCCTGCTTTATCAACAGGGGGCAAATTGAAGCTTTACTTCATATTTGTATAGTTGTGTAATTACAGTATAATAGTCCATGCACCAAATGTATAGAAGTGGCACATGGCACTTAAAATTTAAGTTAAATTTAGCACAGGCAAACTATCACATTCTGACTTATTTTCACTTGCCACAGCTACAGCAGGTCGGGAGTGGGCCTTTTCCAAGTGGCCAAAACTCCATATGAATGCCCACAAAACAACTCGATTTCTGCAGTTGACTTAGCAGAAATGAAAAAAATACATTTGACCTGACTAGCAGACTAATTTGTCTTGCAAGTAAAATGACAGCAAAAATCACATTTTATGTCAAAACAAAGACAATGCCAGTTTGATAAATTAGGGCCATTAAGTAACATTTTTAGCGTACTTGAATGGGTGTAGAGGAGCAAAATTAATAAAAGGAATGGGTGGTGTACAGTACCAAGGCAGTTTATCCAACTTGGGTTTGTTTAGTGTGGAAGAAAGATTAATTAGGTCAGATCTAATTGCAATGTTGTCATCAATGCATGAGGAGGCAGTAGGCTGCCCACCAAAATGCAACAGCCAATTCCACTGCAATGACGACAGTAGACAGCAGGGGACGCACCAGAACACTGATGACTTGAGAGTAGCTACTGTATGTTAGGTATTGTTCTTTTTATATTTATATTTTTGGGGAGTCTGGAGAAGTGTCCATTTCTTAGATATGCTTTATTTATTAGAGGATGCTGGTGAATCACTCATAGACTCTTATCACGTTGGTGTGATTTCTTATGTATCTAGGATGTGTTTGTTCAAAAGTGCAGGACACCATTTTTATAAATGACCTTTGGAGACATGAGCCGAATATGTCAGCGGCAGCTTGTAGTGTGCCGTTCGGGAATGTGGTGAAACTATGTCCATTCCTGATAAGACAAGTTGTGGTGTAGCTGACGGTCACAAGCAGGACACTCAAACACTCGAGCACTGCAATATGCTGCTGTGTGTGTCGCCTGGCCTATAAGACTCCTCACGCAGATTAAGGCGCTCTCCATAAGGAACTATAGTACCCCACAAATCTCATATATACACATGCACACACACAATGATAACCTTAAAACTAGTGTTGGGCGAGAATATTTGAATCGCGAATATTAATCGCAAATATTGCAACTTCGAGAATTCGCAAAGGTTTAGAATATAGTGCTATATATTCGTATTTACGAATATTCTAGATTTTGTTTCATCTGAACCCATGATCCCTCCCTGCTTCTTGCTTGTGGGCCAATGAGAAGGCAGCAATGTCTTTGTCAGAGCTTAGCAACATCCCTAGCAACCAATAGGAAAGTTGCCTACCATTTACTATATAAGAACCTCCCCAGCAGCTATTTTGTAAATTTTATTGCAGTTATGAAAGAGAGAGAGCAGTGTCATTGCTGTGCTCTGTGCTTTGTTGTATTACATTAGACAGTTAACTTATAGAAATAATTCAGATAGTTAGGGGGAGATAGTCAGTGCAGGTTAGATTGATCTATAGTGTAGCTCAGTGATCTCCAACCTTTTTTGCACCAAGGACCAGTTTCATTCAAGACAATTTCCCAGGGACCGGGGTTCTTGGGCGGGGCTTACGCTGTGCTAGTCGGCGCTGACTGATTCACTCACATAACACAAGGTGCATATTAAAATACACTGCTCAAAAAAATAAAGGGAACACAAAAATAACACATCCTAGATCTGAGTTAATTAAATATTCTTCTGAAATACTTTGTTCTTTACATAGTTGAATGTGCTGACAACAAAATCACACAAAAATTAAAAAATGGAAATCTAATTTTTCAACCCATGGAGGTCTGGATTTGGAGTCACACTCAAAATTAAAGTGGAAAAACACACTACAGGCTGATCCAACTTTGATGTAATGTCCTTAAAACAAGTCAAAATGAGGCTCAGTAGTGTGTGTGGCCTCCACGTGCCTGTATGACCTCTCTACAACGCCTGTGCATGCTCCTGATGAGGTGGCGGATGGTCTCCTGAGGGATCTCCTCCCAGACCTGGACTAAAGCATCTGCCAACTCCTGGACAGTCTGTGGTGCAACGTGACGTTGGTGGATAGAGCGAGACATGATGTCCCAGATGTGCTCAATAGGATTCAGGTCTGGGGAACGGGCGGGCCAGTCCATAGCATCAATGCCTTCGTCTTGCAGGAACTGCTGACACACTCCAGCCACATGAAGTCTAGCATTGTCTTGCATTAGGAGGAACCCAGGGCCAACCGCACCAGCATATGGTCTCACAAGGGGTCTGAGGATCTCATCTCGGTACCTAATGGCAGTCAGGCTACCTCTGGCGAGCACATGGAGGGCTGTGCGGCCCTCCAAAGAAATGCCACCCCACATCATTACTGACCCAATGCCAAACCGGTCATGCTGGAGGATGTTGCAGGCAGCAGAACGTTCTTCACGGCGTCTCTAGACTGTCACATCTGTCACGTGCTCAGTGTGAACCTGCTTTCATCTGTGAAGAGCACAGGGCGCCAGTGGCGAATTTGCCAATCTTGGTGTTCTCTGGCAAATGCCAAACGTCCTGCACGGTGTTGGGCTGTAAGCACAACCCCCACCTGTGGACGTCGGGCCCTCATATCACCCTCATGGAGTCTGTTTTTGACCGTTTGAGCAGACACATGCACATTTGTGGCCTGCTGGAGGTCATTTTGCAGGGCTCTGGCAGTGCTCCTCCTGTTCCTCCTTGCACAAAGGCGGAGGTAGCGGTCCTGCTGCTGGGTTGTTGCCCTCCTACGGCCTCCTCCACGTCTCCTGATGTACTGGCCTGTCTCCTGGTAGCGCCTCCATGCTCTGGACACTACGCTGACAGACACAGCAAACCTTCTTGCCACAGCTCGCATTGATGTGCCATCCTGGATAAGCTGCACTACCTGAGCCACTTGTGTGGGTTGTAGACTCCGTCTCATGCTACCACTAGAGTGAAAGCACCACCAGCATTCAAAAGTGACCAAAACATCAGCCAGGAAGCATAGGAACTGAGAAGTGATCTGTGGTCACCACCTGCAGAACCACTCCTTTATTGGGGGTGTCTTGCTAATTGCCTATAATTTCCACCTGTTGTCTATCCCATTTGCACAACAGCATGTGAAATTGATTGTCACTCAGTGTTGCTTCCTAAGGGGACAGTTTGATTTCAGAGAAGTGTGATTGACTTGGAGTTACATTGTGTTGTTTAAGTGTTCCCTTTATTTTTTTGAGCAGTGTATATAACACTATATAACGACTATATAAACTGACTAGGGTCTCTGCTGCACTGGCCTCTGCTGCACTGGTCTCTGCTGCACTGGCCTCTGCTGCACTGGTCTCTGCTGCACTGGTCTCTGCTGCACTGGTCTCTGCTGCACTGGTCTCTGCTGCACTGGTCTCTGCTGCACTGGTCTCTGCTGCACTGGTCTCTGCTGCACTGGTCTCTGCTGCACTGGTCTCTGCTGCACTGGTCTCTGCTGCACTGGTCTCTGCTGCACTGGTCTCTGCTGCACTGGTCTCTGCTGCACTGGTCTCTGCTGCACTGGTCTCTGCTGCACTGGTCTCTGCTGCACTGGTCTCTGCTGCACTGGTCTCTGCTGCACTGGTCTCTGCTGCACTGGTCTCTGCTGCACTGGTCTCTGCTGCACTGGTCTCTGCTGCACTGGTCTCTGCTGCACTGGTCTCTGCTGCACTGGTCTCTGCTGCACTGGTCTCTGCTGCACTGGTCTCTGCTGCACTGGTCTCTGCTGCACTGGTCTCTGCTGCACTGGTCTCTGCTGCACTGTACCATATTTTTCGCCCTATAAGATGCACTTAGGTTTTAGAGTAGAACAATAAGAAAACAAAATTCTTCATTACACCTCAGGTCAGACCAGCAATCAGACCCCCAATGTTAATCAGACCTCAGATCAGACCCCCAATGCCTCAGATCAACCCCCCAACCTTTAGCCATCTATCAGCCCCCATGTCAGCCATGAGCCCCCCATGTCAGCAATGAGCCCCCCATGTCAGCCATGAGCCCCCCATGTCAGCCATGAGCCCCCCATGTCAGCCATGAGCCCCCCATGTCAGCCATGAGCCCCCCATGTCAGCCATGAGCCCCCCATGTCAGCCATATGTCAGCCCCCATGTCAGCCATCAGCCATATGTCAGCCATCAGCCCCTTATGTCAGCCCCCAGGTCAGCCATCAGCTCTCATGTCAGCCCCCAGCGCAAAAAAACCCCAAAAAAACACTTACCTCTCCTGCTCCTGGTCACCATCGCGATTCTCTTCACCCTGCTGTCGGCTGTGTATCGCGGCGCACAGTGTGAGGTCACAGAACGACCTCACACTGTGAGCATCCCTGCACAGCAGATAGCCGAGCCGAGGACCAGGAACCGGTGAGTACAGATCCTTCACCACTTCCTGGTCCTCCTGTACTAATGAAGCGCTTCCATAATGAAAGCGCTTCATTAGTACAGTGTTAAAGACGGCCCTGATCGCTGTGGCCCGGAAAACAATCTACCAGGTCCCGGTCCTGGGCCGCGGCCCAGTGGTTGGATAGGTTCTGCTGTTGTCACGGTGGGGAGTGGGGGAAACCCCCCACCATACAATGTTGGGAGAGATGGGGTAGCAACTAGGCCAGGAAGCCTGGAAAAGGGAAGCAGGTCACCTCCTAACGCCACCCTAATCCAATCCCTGAGCTCCTAACTGTATGAGCCAGCCTCGATGGTAAGGGGGCTCATACTCCGGAACCTGGACCCTTCTGACCCTAATGATCCCTGAAATAGGAGACAGGAATAAGAGACAACCAGGTTCATCCAGGAAAGGAGCAGAGCTCTATCACCAAACAAGGCTGGAGTACCACTGACTCCAGCCAGGAAGCCACAGGTAATATCCACATAGTGGCCACACCCAGGACACACCTAAATCCCCACCAGCTAGAAGATTAACCCCTTGCTCACCAAACAGCAGGGAGACACACCTAAAAGGGGAAGTGCACGTGCAAACCGAAAACTACACGTTGCCCCAGGCAACCAGTCAGCATGGCAACAACGTCACGGTCAAACAACAATACGAGCGTAACAGCTGTTCATACATGCTACAGACATAGTGCTGTGATGTCACAAGTTGCCGAAAATTAGCAAGCGATAATATATTGGAGCACTCTATCTGCATATAAAGCTATTCTAATGTTCTGCCGTGCCAACCATTTTCTCCAGTCTCCGGAAACTCATACCAGCTTGAAAAATGTAGCATAAGTGACCCACGCCTGTATTTCGCGCGCATTACGCGAATATTACCTTGCCTATTTTCGCAATCAAGAATATATGACGAATATTCTACAATATATTCGTGAAATATCGCAAATTTGAATATTGACCCTGTTGCTCATCACTACTTAAAACCTCTGATAGATGAAATGACTAGCATTGATTATCTTGTGACAGTGGCACCTTTTTAAGAGGTAATGTGTATTAGGCAGCAAGTGAACAGTCGGTTGTTGAGGTAGATGTGTTGGAACCAAGAAAAATGGGTAAGTGTAAGGATCTGAGCAATTTTGATGAGGGCCAAATTGTTATGACTAGACATTTGGTCATAGCATCTCCAAAATGACATGATTTGTGGGACTTTCCCCTATATAGTGGTACCTACCAAAAGTGGTCCAGACAAGAAAAATTAGCAACAGCTTATGCTTATGCCGTTAATTCAGTTTCCTGTCATTGAGTAGTGGGGGCCCATCTCATTTAGTTATGAGGTTGCCCATTTTATAGGCATGCTTTTCTTTTGACTCCAATCATGGAGTCTTTCTGCCATATTTATATTTAGTTGTTGATGCTGAAAATAATGTATTCTTAATAACATTTATACCCATAAATAAAAAACAAAACAACTAAAGACATTCTGTATAAGCTAATATGTCTAGAACATTGTCTTCCCGTTAAAAGTGCCATCCACAATGATGCATAACCATTCCAGCCAGAATGATCTGTAACTGTGCCAGCCAAAATTACTCAAGAATGTTCCATACAGTGCTAGCCGCAAAGGCTACCCAAATCAGTGACCGCTGTCAATAGCCAATAAATGGTCAGAAACAATGCCTCATACAGTGAAAGTCACTAATGCCCACCATAACAGTGCCAACCACCAATAACCCAATGGTTCAGCAACAACGCTCCTTTCAGTGTCGGCAACAATTCCCCATACAGCTTCTAAAGTGTAAAGATGCCCATGTAGTTCAGGCATAGCAGTTACTTAAAGGGATTATACCATGATTAATGTAAAAGATGAAAATCGGACATCACATAGGACATGACAATCTCTTTCTAACAAAGCTAGAACCAGCCCTGTACCTCACATGGATCCAGAGATCTCCCCATTCATTACTCTGCTAGATTTATACCCAGCTGACAGCTCAAGGGGAGTGTCTTTTCTGCTGCAGCTCAGGGGGTGTGTCCATGCTCTCCCTATCACAGCTCAGGGGGCGTGTCTGCGCCTCTACATAACTTAGGCGCATCCACCGGCAGCACACAGGGATTAAGACCGGCGTATCAATAGTCGGCTTTAATAAATGGCCCCCTAAGTGTTTTCTTTTAATATCAGAAACTCCTCTGTGTGTCTGCTCGAGTTTATTTTGGTAATCTATGATTTTGTTTTTCATTTTCTGTATTTTTTGCTAACCATCTGCTCAGTGCTTACACTTTTACATGAATGAGTGATCTCATCAGGTTCTCATGCCAGCTGTCATTTCCACTGTGTCAGTGACCAGCTCAGGAGTTTTACTCCAAGACAGCGGTCACACTGAGGCTCATCCAGAGGGCACGGACTGCCGTGTTGGTAAACAGAAGACTGGAAGTGTGCTGATCTTATTACCAGGCATGTGGAATAATGATAATATAGATTAGATAACATGGTTATAGCTTTCCATGCTACCATCCTGCAAAGATCGGAATTGCAATTAGATTACTAGGTTGATTGCAGTTTTTCAGTGCCTGACATTGTGAAGCTGATTGCAGAGGAAGACTCCAGTTCGGAGACGACTGTCAAAAACAATGGCGTTTATTATTGTCAGTTGAAATAAATAGCCAGAGGTCATTAGGTGCAGTAGTTAAAATTGCACCAGTCCTGTTGAACAAGGTGTCAGATAATACAAACGTCTGCATCCATTCAGAACGGATCCGTTTGTATCTTTAACATAGCCAAGACGAAAGTCAATGGAGGACGGATCCGTTTTATATTGTGTCATAGAAAATGGATGCATCCCAATTGACTTACATTGTGTGTCAGAACGGATCCGTTTGGCTCAGTTTCGTCAGACGGACACCAAAACGCTGCAGGCAGCGTTTTGGTGTTCGCCTCTAAAGCGGAATGGAGACGGAAAGGAGGCAAACTGATGCATTCTGAGCGGATCTGTCACGTACGGGAGGAGTGTGTGCCGCCCTGAGCTCCACCCTCACCTCTGTCCCTGCCTACTTGCACGGTCCGCCCTAGGCGACGGTGTACAACTTGACGGCGGTCCCTAATCTGAGTACGTGCAGGGCAGTGGCGTAGGGATCGCCATAGCAACCATAGCAGTGGCTATGGGGCCCTACGCCACTGGGGGCCCGTCCGGATCGCATTCATTTATTTTTTTTATTAACACACACACAGGCACTGACAGCCAGGCCCGACCGCCCGCCCAGTGTAGTGGGTGGGGCGTGGGCGGTCCGCGGCTCAGGCCTGGCTGGGGGGAAGCCGCGTCAAGTCAGGACTCAGGACTGGAGCAGGCGGGCCCGGGGCAGAAGATGAGGTAGGTGGTGGAGGGGGCCGGAACAGGGGCGTACCCATAGGCGTGCCTGGGCACAGCCTAATCACACCCCTGTGCTCCACCTCCTGCACTGCCAGCCATGCACGTGCGGCGTGACGGAGTGAAGTGACGTCACGTTACGCTGCCGCCGGCTGCCTATTTTGAATGTGAAGAGCGGGAGCCTGCCTGCCCGCCCCCCCCGCGCCCAGTGTGCCTAATTGATCTTCAGGATCAGTCATCAATACAGAAGTGAATGGATTCTGATCTTTTGTGCACTGCCAGCAGTCTGCCACAGTAAAAAGAAAAAGTCTGGAGTGGAGAGGAGTCCTGACTGTCCCCAGTAAGTTAGTGAAGTGTCAAGTGATAGATAAGGATTATTAGATAGTAGTATACATACTAGTACATACTTTGCACAAGTTTATTATTTACAACTTAAAGGGAACCTGGCTGTCACCAAAAAATACTATTAACAGCTTAATAAGCGATTTTTTTGGTGACAGGTTCCCTTTAAGTTGTAAATAATAAACTTGTGCAAAGTATGTTACTAGTATGTAGTACCTTATAGTGGTGCATAGTAGTTTCCTAATGCACTTTTTCTTCATTTAGCCGCATCTAGCCTCCTTGAGAAATCGATGTTTTATTCAGCAGCTGCCCCTTGCTTCAAGTCAGGTTTGAAGTCAAGGGGGCAGCGGCCTAGGCATCTCCAATGCTGCTCTCCCCGCCGCCTTTATTGACACACCGGATCTCAGTGCCGGGACCGCGCTCCCAGCCCGCATGCGCAGTAAAGGGCTGCTGTAGCCTGTAGCGCGATCCCGGCTTCAGTTTCGCTACTGCGCATGCGCCCAGCATCTTCTGTAACTGTGCTAGTATGTAAGGCTGGCGGGCGCATGCGCAGTAGCGAAACTGAAGCCGGCTGAGTGTACGAGCAGGAGCCGGGATCGCGCTACAGGCTACAGCAGCCCTTTACTGCGCATGCGGGCTGGGAGCGCGGTCCCGGCACTGAGATCCGGCGTGTCAATAAAGGCGGCGGGAGGCGGGGAGAGCAGGATTGGAGACGCCTAGGCCGCTGCCCCCTTGACTTCAAACCTGACTTGAAGCACGGGGCAGCGGCTGAATAAAACATTGATTTCTCAAGGAGGCTAAATGAAGAAAAAGTGCATTAGGAAACTACTATGCAGCACTAAAAGGTACTATTAACAGCTTAATAAGTGATTTTTTGGTGACAGGTTCCCTTTAAGCTCACTTACATAAGGAACGCGGGGTCCGTCTTACAATAGTTGTCGGCCTCCACCCCCTGTTGGGGGTCAGTCACTGTCAGGGACACTGTTATGGGGGGGAGGGCCCATAAATTTTTTTTGCTATGGGGCCCATGCATTTCTAGCTACGCCCCTGGTGCAGGGCCTTAAAAGGTAAGAATACAATAAAGGAGAATACAACAAACAAAGTGACAGGCAGGCACTGAGGGGTAATCAAATATCAAAGTCAATGCGAGCTGAGGTCAGGAGCCAGGAGGAACAACAATACAAAAGGGAAAAGCAAGATCAAGTCAAACTCACGCCGGGGTCAAAGCCAAGAGGTCACGTCAAATGCAGGAGGTAGCAAGAGCAAGGTCAAAATACGGAGCCGAGGTCAAAACACAACAAACACTAACAGACGATATGCTGGTGAATGAAATAATACCAATCAGAGGCAACCTGTGGCCAGCAGGCTTCCTGTTTAAATAGCCCTGGCTGGCGAGTCACATGACGTGGCCAGCATCATGTGACTCACAGTACACAGCCCAACACAGCTGAGCACCGATCATCATTATCAGCACTCAGCTCCTCTGCCGCTCGCCTGCTGCCATGGAGACGAGGACGCAGGCTGCGTCCTTGACCCTCTCCTTGCGCAGGGCGCCCGCGGCGCTGCAAAGGAAGCACGCGTCGCCGGGCCCTCGTTACAGGATCCATTTCCATTCAGAATGCATTAGGGCAAAACTGATCCGTTTTGGACCGTTTGTGAGAGCCCTGAACGGATCTCACAAATGTAAAGCCAAAACGTTAGTCTGTGGCGTAAAAAAAAGTCGCTAATTATATTCCACGCCATATTTGCATCATAATTTGTGACTTTTTGAGCTTCTCACCATTTTTCTAAAGTGGCAAGAAAAGGTGTGGAGCTTAGCAGGAGGTGGTAGGGCTTTGTGTGGCACAAGTTATAGATGAAGTTTACACCAGCCCCTAGCTGCCGTAGACTTCAGCTTCTGGGGCACAGACTCCCAGAGATGCGATAATTTATTGAGGCATTTGCATATTAATAAATTAGGCAAATCTCACTCCGGCACAGAGGGGATCAAGAATGGCGCATGGGAAAGCCGGTCTTGATAAATGTCACTCAGAGTTTTTTATGGGAAAAGATTCAGTATAAGGCCTCGTGCACGCGACTGTGTCCGTTTTGCAATCCACAAAACACAGATACCGGCCAATTTGCAGATCCACACGCCCTCCCCTTTGTTAGAAATGCAAAACGGACAAGGACATGTTCTACTTTTTTTGTGGGGCCGAGGAACGGACATACGGATGCGGAGAGCACACTGTGTGCTGTCCGCATCTTTTGCAGCCCCATTGATATGAATCAGTCCGCATCCTATCCGCAAAAAATGCAGATTGGATGCGGACTGAAACCACAGTTGTGTGAATAAGGCCTAATGGTGCTTTCGCACGACCGTTTTTATTTTGCAAATACGGATGACGTCTGTTTTGCAACCGTTTTTTTTGGGGGGGGAAGCATTGTAACAATGCCTACTCTTGTCTGCAAAATAGATAAGAATAGGAAATGTTCTTTTTTGCGGGACTGCGGAACGGACGTATGGATGTGGATGGCACATGGTTTGCTCTCCACATCTTTTGCAGCCTCGTTGAAATGAATGCGTCTGCATTTGATCCGGATGCGGACCGAAACTAAAGTCGTGTGCATGAGGGTGCATTCACACAACCGTTTTTTTTTTTTTTTTGCAGTCCACAAAATTAGAGACCCACAAAAAATGCAGACGACGTCCGTATACGGGGACATGTTCTATCTTTTTGCAGGACTGCAGAACAGACATATGGATGCGGACCGCACATGGTTTTCTGCCCGTATTTTTTGCCGACCCATTGAAATGAACGGGTCTGCATCCAATCCACAAAAAATATGGATCGGATGCTGACCAAAAATACAGTCGTGTGAATGGAGCCTAACTAAAGTGTAACTCTCATTTCATTTCTGAATATTTTTTCAATGTACTGAACAGTGAAGACGCTCTTGGCTCACTGCTGCTGCCCTTACTGCCTCCCTCTTATATTTTGCTAAAAAAAAAATGTTTGCCCTGTCTGGCTGATATTGGTACACTGTCGGAGGTGACACTTTTTGTAATTTAGTGCACATAGTACTTTGATAGTTGTAACTTTATTTGTTCGACTACCAAAATATTTTGTAAAATGTTGTTTACCTGACATTTTTGGCTTTTTATTGATATATTTTTTAACATTTTTTTTCCTTTAGTTTTTTTTTGGCGGGGGGGGGGAAACTCTGCAAAACAATTGTTAAATGTAATCTTTTTTTTAAATCCATAGCTCTTTATTCTTTGAATATGCAAACTGAGACCAAAAGAAATTATTAAAAGGAGGTCCCTATTTTGTGTCCGTTATTTTAATATAAAATATATAGTTTCACATGAACAGGTAGATAATAGTGATGGTTTCAGTTGGCGTTGTTTTTATTTTATTTATTTATATATTTTTAACTTTTTTTTTTTTTTTACACATAATATGTCCACCCAAGAGGTCATTAAAAGACACTGACAAGTGCACCAGTCTTTTCAGTGCACAATTCTGAGTAGCTGCTAAGGATTATTGCACTCTGCACTAGTTATGTGCTGTACAATAAAATAGTTATCAGCAGCTAAAATGATGCCCGGTTTTACTTGCAAAAACTGGAGGCACATTTTATAATCCAGATGTCATACAGTCAGCATATGTAAAATAACTGCTTTTTGTGTCTGGTGTACAGCACTTCAAGGATCTCTGTTCAATGCATATCTATATAGATTATACATGGTACAAAATTATTTGCCTTAGGCCTGATGCACAGTTTGCACACAAACGTATTTTCTTTCCGTGTCCGTTCCGGGTTTTTTGCGGACCGTATACGGAACCATTCATTTCAATGGGTCCGCAAAAAAAAATGGAAGGTCCGTTTCCGTATGTCCGTATTTCCGTTTTGCAAAAGTATAGAACATGTCCTACTATGGTCCGCATTACGGACAAGGATAGGACTGTTCTATTAGGGGCCGGCTGTTCCATTCCGCAAAATACGGAATGCACACGAACGTCATCCGTATTTTTTGCGGACCGCAAAATACATACGGTCGTGTGCATGAGGCCATAAATTGATGTATTTGTACATTTCTGGGCTTATTCTTATTTATTGAAAAAGTAGAGCTTTAGATTTTTTTTTTACTTTGCATTGTTTTGTTGATACACAGTTTAATATGCCACTGCAGCATCAGAGTCTAAACAGTCTCAGGGACGAATCCGTGCAATGTACAGCATGCCAATAGTCAGGCGTGAATAGACAGCCAGCACTCAGATCCATCATACTTGTCATGTAGACATAAACTGAAGCAGCACTGACCCATACTTCCCCCATGGCCAGACCGAACCTGAAAAAAACTGATTGGACAACTTATGCATTCAGTGATTGCAGTTTCCATCAGATTTTTATACATGATCTAGTCTTTACATTTAAAAGAATTGTGCCATGAGAAAATGACTTATTGTTCGAGTCAAGATTTTATTTTAAGCATATCTTTTAAGTATTTTGTCCTTGTCACTATCTATATTTTTCACTATGGCACTAAGGCTTCATTCACATCTGTGTGAGTTTGTTAAACGTAGCGGAGAGGAAAGTCCTGCATGCAGGACTTTTCTCTCTATTAAAAAAATAGTTCTCCCGAACAGAAACCTAACGAATCCTATTATAGTCAATGAGATCTGTTAGGCTTCATTGCTGTCAGTTATCTACCGAATCTTTGAGTTTCATTATTTTTGTTCTTCTGCTCCTATAAGGCCTCTTTCACATGGGCGTCCCGGATTTGCTCCGGATGCATCGCATGTGCATTGCGGGAAACCCGCGCGAGTGCGCACGCAATTTCAGTCAGTTTTGACTGCGATTGCATTGCGTTGTTCACTTTTTATCACGCGGGTGCAATGCACTTTGCACGTGTGTGATAAAAAACTGAATGTGGTACCCAGACCCGAACCTGGACTTCTTCTTCACTGAAGTTCGGGTTTGGGATCGGTGTTCTATAGATTATTATTATTTTCCCTTATAACATGGTTATAATGGAAAATAATAGCATTCTTAATACAGAATGCTTAGTAAAATGTGGATTGTGAAAGTAGCCTTAGTCTTAGAAGAAATCACTTCTCAGTAGTCATCTCACTATTTATTTATTTTATGCACTTATATAGCGTTACGATATTCCGCAGCGCTTTACAGACATTAGCATCCAACTGTCCCCAATGGGGATCACAATCTCAGGTCCCTATCAGTATGTCTTTAGAGTGTGGGAGGAAACCCAAGGAAACACGGGGAGAACATACAAACTCCATGCAGATGTTGCCCTTGGTTGGACTCGAACCTAGGACCTCAGCTGCCGTGCTGCCCTCACTATCATCACAGGCTCGATTACAATGACAGATAATGCCTAATATGTGGATATCACATGACCCACCATTCATAGTAGGTGATAGTCATAGCTTATATACTCCCTCCCTGCACAGTAACCTCTGCTCAGGTCACAGAACAAGCTCACAACACTCCTCGAACATCTCCAGACTACACCATCATTTGATCCATGAGACGGCTGCAATTCACATCTTCAAGTGTTAAGGCTGGCCGCAGGCTAGCCTGGATTTGTGGGAGGGGCCGGTACCTGTCTTAAGCAGTCTGGCTCTCCCAGGCAGCCTGGATTTGTGGGAGGGGCCGGTACCTGTCTTAAGCAGTCTGGCTCTCCCAGGCAGCACGTCGGCATTCGGACGTCTGCTACTTCCGGGTGTGACGTCATCAGCAAGCGTGCTGCACGAGTCGGATCTCAGAGAAGCCGGGTGTACCTTTCACTTCAGTCTGCAAGCTGTTCAGGTCGTTTTCCATGATAACTGCTTTGTTTGGGGAGCGTGGCAACGTGGAGGAGGGTAGGAGGGTGTGTAGAGAGGGGGAAGTGTGCCGGAGGATCGCTTCTCCTCACTGCGTTCAGGCACATGCAATTCAAGTTTTGGCACCAATGGGCAGCATTGTCACATAGTTGGAGCTCATTGCCTGTCTCAGCATAACCTGTATCTAAGTTCATACAGGGGCTGCGAGTCATCTGGGCTCAGCAGGTTAAACTCCGGCAGCTGGGTGCTGGTGCCATTACTGAGTTGATTACTTACAAGGTTGCTGCTTGTGCACATGTTTGACACTCATCACATACACTACATACATACCTTAGACACATAGTTCGCACATCAGGCAGTTTGACGAAAAAAAAAAAAAAAAAAAAAAGGGTACAAGTGGATTGTTAGATTAAGTAAAAAAAAAAAAAAAAAGTGGGTTGTTCAAATAAAGGAAAAAAAAAAAAAAAAAACTTTATCCACCAAGCTTCATCCATACACCTCTAGCACAGGTTCATCCGCCAATACAGCTACACGCTCGCACGACATACACACCCCGTTTCATCTCGTAGACTAGTGTCATACGTCATACGGTCTGTTTTCCACAAATCCTATACTTACATACATCACCTACCACGTCTGTAGGTTCTTTAGCCCGCAGTATTCGTTTTTAATTAATCTGCCACGTCACAGATTCACACAAACTCGGGCTCGCTTCATACGTCAGTGGAAACGACTATCATACTCCCTGTCAGCCTCGAAGGCTTTTCGTTCAATCGTTTCACGCTGCTGGGGGGGGGGGGGGGGGAGGGGAGGGGCTTAGATTCCGTCAGCTGGGTCCTGGTGCCATTACTGAGTTGATTACTTACAAGGTTGCTGCTTGTGCACATGTTTGACACTCATCATACACTACATACATACCTTAGACACATAGTTCGCACATCAGGCAGTTTGACGAAAAAAAAAAAAAAAAAAAAAGGGTACAAGTGGATTGTTAAATAAAGTAAAAAAAAAAAAAAAAAAAAGTGGGTTGTTCAAATAAAGAAAAAATAAATAAATAAAAACTTTATCCACAAAGCTTCATCCATACACCTCTAGCACAGGTTCATCCGCCAATACAGCTACACGCTCGCACGACATACACACCCCGTTTCATCTCGTAGACTAGTGTCATACGTCATACGGTCTGTTTTCCACAAATCCTATACTTACATACATCACCTACCACGTCTGTAGGTTCTTTAGCCCGCAGTATTCGTTTTTAATTAATCTGCCACGTCACAGATTCACACAAACTCGGGCTCGCTTCATACGTCAGTGGAAACAACTATCATACTCCCTGTCAGCCTCGCAGGCTTTTCGTTCAATCGTTTCACGCTGCTGGGGGGGGGGGGAAGGGGAGGGGCTTAGATTCCGTCATCTTGTTTGTCAGCTTACGGGCAGCAGGTCGTAGGGTTAACAGGTTGGAAAAGACGGCCCTGGTGGTGCAGGGAAAATATTCCAATAAATTTCGTTTGATTTATGATTTGTCTGCTCCACATTCTTCCCACGTTCCTAGTCTCAACTCGTTGATTCCGTCCGAGGAATTTTCCTTGAAGTATACTTCCGTAGACCAGGCTATCCAGGTCATTCTTCAAGACAGGCATGGGGGCTTGGCTGTCCAAAGCAGATGTCTCTGATGCGTTCAAACTGCTGCCCATTAGCCCATATCTCTGGCAGTGGCATGGCATCAAATGGAGAGATGCGTACTATTTCACCACCAAGTTGACGTTTGGTTCCTAGAGCAGCCCCAGTCTGTTGACAGGTTAGCGCAGGCACTGGAATGGATTTTGTTGGAACAGGGTTGCCAGAGTGTCATTCACTACCTGGATGATTTTCTGTTGATCGAAGAACCCTCACAGGCACCTGTTGACTTGCAGGTTCTCTTGCAGGTCTTCAAGGAGTTAAACATTCCAGTGGCCGAACACAAAACAGAAGGGCCTGCGCAGGTTGTCACGTTCTTGGGGATCTCTCTGGATTCACGTGCCATGTCAGCCAGTCTGCCACAAGACAAACGCGACAGAATCAAATCAGGTGTCCGTTCCTTGCTCATGTCTCAGGTTTGCACCAAGAGAGAATTGCAGTCTCTGTTGGGCATGTTATACTTTGCCATGAGGATCATTCCTCAGGGTAGATCATTCATTTCAAGATTGCTAGTCTCATTACAACAGACCAGTGATTTGGACGCATCAGTGCATCTTAATGCTAACGCCCGAGAAGATCTGTTCATGTGGGACAGATTTCTCAGTGGGTGGAACGGCATTTCCATGTTTATTCCGAGGGCCACTTCTGATTCTCCACACGTATTTTCAGACGCAGCTGCCTCGGTAGGTTTCGCGGCCATATCTGCTCACATTGGTTCGCCGGCTCATGGCCCACACACGTGCTACAGTTGCCGGGGTTTTCTCAGATGTCGGCATTGTTCGAGATCTATCCTATCGTAGCAGCTGCTATAGTCTGGGGGCATAGGTGGTCGGGTCACACGGTGGTTTTCCACACTGACAACATGGCGACCGCAGAGATCATTAACAAGGGCAGATCTAAATCGTTACTTATCATGTCTTTCATGCGTAGATTGACCTGGATAGCTCTGGAACAGGGGTTTCATTTTCATGCCCGGTTTTTGGACGGGGTCAGCAACGTTGCAGCTGATGCTTTATCTCGTTTTGATTTTTCTCGCTTTTTCTTACAGAACCCAGAAGCAGACTCAGTGGGCACCCCGGTACCGGACTGGCGGCTGCTGGTCTTGGATTAGACTCTCTGATGGTGGTCGCCAGTTCACTCATTACCAAGTCTTTGTCGGCCAGTACGTTGCGGTCGTACCGCCGAGCGTGGGTGTTTTTTTCGAACTTTAAGTTGGCATATCCTAGAGGTGACACAGGTCAGGTCAAGTATATGGTGGCTTTCGTGCCTTATTGTCATTCGGTATTGGCTTTATCCTACAACACCATTAGGCTATATTTGGCTGGGGTGCTGCATTTTTTGGCACTTCAAGAGCCAGACAGACCCTCTATATTTTCAGCTCACCCGATCAAGGCCATCCTCAGAGGCATTCAAAAGAGCCAGGTCACGGTCAAGTCGGTATGTCGACCTATTAAGGGGGACACGTTTCTTAGCCTGTCGGAAGTTCTCACATTCTCACCATTCAGAGTCCTTCCCAGCCTGGTGATCAAGGCGGCGATGTACTTGGCGTTTTACGGGTTTTTAAGACCAGGTGAAGTGACACAGGCCAGACAAGGGGCGGTGGCTCTCCGCAAGGGAGATTTAGTCAGGATGGGCAGTAACTCATTGCAGTTGCCTCACAACAAAACAAGGCAGGTAGGTCCCGGCCATGTAGTTAAGTTCTTCCAGACCACAAACGCATGGTGTCCAGTGACAGTCTTGGACAACCTCTTGCTGGCCCTTAGTCTTCACAGCCCCACCGACCCATTACTTCCATTCCCTGTTGGTCCACTGACGTCCAGCCAGTTCATCAAACATATTCGCATCCTGTTGACCAGTGTAGGATTGAATCCGGCTCAATTCTCGGGGCATTCTTTCCGCATCGGTGCGGCATCCGCAGCGTCCAAGCATGGAGTCCCTGTGCATATCATTAAACACTTGGGGCGCTGGCGCTCGGGGTGCTTTGTACGGTATATCCCGGAGCCACAAGCGGAGCTGGTCCAAGCATTCAGCACCTAGCACCTCAGGCCTATCCTTCCCTCACTGGTGGGTTTTGCCCCCTTTTTCAGGCATACCGACCTAGTGAGGCCAAGGCACACCTCAGGCCAATTAGGTAGGGGGGTGGTGGTTGGGCATCTTCCACTCGTTTAGGTCCTGACCACAAGTGTTAAGGCTGGCCGCAGGCTAGCCTGGATTTGTGGGAGGGGCCGGTACCTGTCTTAAGCAGTCTGGCTCTCCCAGGCAGCCTGGATTTGTGGGAGGGGCCGGTACCTGTCTTAAGCAGTCTGGCTCTCCCAGGCAGCACGTCGGCATTCGGACGTCCCCTGCCCACCCATTCCCATTCTTCATTCAGTCATTCAACCATCACATTCAGGGTATGCCCCCTTTTTCAGGCATACCGACCTAGTGAGGCCAAGGCACACCTCAGGCCAATTAGGTAGGGGGGTGGTGGTTGGGCATCTTCCACTCGTTTAGGTCCTGACCACAAATGCTATTTACCAGCAGCTCAGGCAAGATGGCTGTTCCCTGAATCGTGTATCGGTAACAGAATTAAAAAAGCTACAATCAGAAATGGTAAAAAAGATAGAAAAAAGGATATGAATCAGTATCTGGTTTTAACTAGTTAAAAAATAAATAAAGGTGACGCATTCCCTTTGAATCTTGTGGGATCATCAAAAAAATGGATCCGGACTGAAATAAGTGGTTGCTTTTCAGCATGTTTTTTTTTTTTTAAATAGAAAAGAATGATTGCAATGATAACCAGATGACATGGTGAATGAAACCAAATGTTCCATGTGTAGTTCATAGCATTAGAAACATGTGGGGACCACTCAGACTGTTAAACAGTGACAATCACTTTTTTCCTAAAAATCAATGATGTTTAGGTTGATCGCTCCTCCCTCCCCGCTAATGCCCAGAAGACCTTTTGTGTTGAGTGTAGCATGTAATCTGCGCTCAAACAGTATCTTGGGAAAAGAATGAAAGCCAATGTTGTAAGCGGATAGCCTGACACCTTTAATGCTTCAGGTGTTGGCTGCACATTGCCAACTGTATCAGCAATTTAATCTTCACTTACCCTGGGTGACCTACTTATACAAATATTGACAGGCAAATACTGAGCTTATGTACTTTACGTAGTGCTTGACCACTGAGCCTAAAAATTAACGCTTTTGTGGCTATAATGCTTTTACAAATATAGAGTGAAAAAAGATACCTAAAAACGTAGCTCTTTATCCTGCTATTTAAAGAGGACCTGTCGCCAAATAGGAGCCCCGAAATTTGCACTGCCAGATATGTTAACCAAAAATGAAGGGTACCTAATCATACCAGTATACCATAGTCAGTAAAGGATGCCACACAGGTCTATATGTATGTCAATTCTTTTGGTTTGGTGGCAGGTCCTTTTTAACAAAAAGATGTCAAATTAAAGAGGACCTGTAACCTCTACTGACTTGTCTGTTTTGGTAGCTACTTGCATCCCTGTTGTAATAACAATTCTGGAACATCTATGTTGTGTCATTCCTTTATTATTTCAAGCCAAAAATCTCCAATGAAGGTCCAGATGGGTGTTACCAGTTGTAGGTGTGTTTCTGCAGAGTCTGACAATGGTAGCACTGATTGGATAGTGTCAGACTGTGCAGAGACACACCTCGAATTTGTAGAACCCATCCGGACCTTCATTGCAAACTGCTAGTAAGTCATTCATAACTTGTAGAAGGAATAATAAAGGAATGGTGCAACATAGGGTAATAAGAATAGATTACCAGAATTTTTGTTACGAGGGGGATGCAAGTAGCTGGTAAGACATACATGTCAGGAGAGGTTACATCCCCACTTTAAAACACATCATTGCCCAGTTAGGGTGTATTCACACCTACCAGTAGGGTAGCAAAACAATATTACTGTTTTACTACGTATTTACTTTCCTTTTTTGGATGAAGTTTTTAAAGGTGAAAGTATGTCTTTTACTTGAAAAAAAACCTCTTTATGTGGACTTTAAGAAATTCTAAGTTATGCTAGAGCGCATAGAGCATAAAGAACCCTATCACATCCAAATACCAATACATATTCTTATTGTGTTGCTGTCTTGCTTTCTTAACATACATTTATAGGAAATGTTCATATAACACTGGTTATAGGACGTGGCTTCTGCTGTCATCCTCCTGCCAGGCCTGGTAGCTGGGTCCACTCTGCCTCCTTTCTCAGGCTCCAGCCTGCTCATCAGCCATGTGCCTTCTCCAGTGCCTGTAGGATGCACGTGCTCCTTCAAGCTCTTATAGTGTACTAATCTTCGACAGCAAATGGTTGGCAACCTGTTGCTGTTTTAGGCTCCTTTCTCAGATAGAAGATGCCTGAGCAATAAGCTTATTAGTTCTTTTCTAAGGTGCTGTTTTGTTGTCTGCCCATGTACTGACCTTTGCCTTTTTTCCTGACTCTGACCCTTCGCTACCTGACCTGTGCCTGATTTACTGTACTCACCCTGTGCTGCCTGCCCCGATCTTGTTTCTGTTTCACATATTTGCACAAACTCTATCTGCCTTGACCTAGACCTGTTACTGACTATGGCTTTTGTCTTTTCCTTCAGTGCTATGCACCTGTGTCTCTTGGCCCCTGTGGGTCAGCAGCCAAAACACGGAGACTGCTCCAAGACGTACTGTGGCAGTCTGGTGCTTTTCTTGCAGTAAAGACCAGATCCTTGTATAGGGGTTAAAAAGGATGACTCTCTTAGGTGTAGCCTTAAGTCAAATCCATTGACACAGTGGGTCCACACACACTGCCCATAATGTCTGATCAGTGAGTCTGACTTGGGGAGCAGGTTGTCTTGTAATTAAGATTTATGTAGCTTGTTCATGCTAGTAATATACTAGTAATATATTATGCCCATCTGTTTCAAGCTGGTCCATCGTGGCAAATCATATATTAACAGCTACAAATCACTACCACTGTAGCTGTTAATTTGCATTTTATTTTTAGCAACCATTTAGTGTCTTCTAGAAAGCAATTTTCATGATTTTGGTCTTAATTTTAGCTGACTATAAACGACTGCAGTAATTTTGCCATCTTACATTTCTGTTATTATTTGTGATTCATTTTACCTTTATTGAATTATTAGAAGCAAGGTAAAATACCAGTGATGGGTTGAATGATTGGACAGGGGATGTGTCAATGGGAGGAGGATAGTCATGTTTCTTCATTGTTTAAAAAAATGGATCAGTTGGGCTAGTTTCACGCTGCTGTTAGTGGTCCTGGTAGGCTGTGGCAGAAATCAGCTTACAGAAGGTCTCTGGTTTTTGTCCAGCTGAATCCCAGCATATTTGCTGGATACAGCTGGATCTCTGCCAGACTCCATTATCATCAATGAGACCAGCGGGCATTGTGGTAAAATCCGGGAATGCCGTATCCAGAGAGATTCAGCAGGCTGTTCTCTGCCGGGACAGCCTTCCAGAACTAACGGCAGCAGTGGGAAAGAAGCCTTAAACTCGTATGGATGCTATGTTATGCAATTAGCTTAACTGATCCTCTATTACTTTCAATTGATTTTTTTTTTGTTGCCTGATTGCAACTCAAAGTGCCACATCAGTTTTTTGTTTTTTTTTGCTAGATGGAAAAGCGCTTTCCCATCAAGTAAAAAGTAAACTGACAGAAATGCAAAATAAAGAAACAAGTGCACTGTTTGTCTATTCTGGCAGAGGAACAAACTACTGAAGTTATTGTATCCAGCATAGCCGGATACCACCGGATTCCCATTCACTATAATGGGATCAGGCGGGTTTCCACCATAAATGTCAGCTTTCTGCCAGAAAAATTCCAGTGCATGCAGTGCCCAGCGGTGTCTGGCTGTGCTGAATATGGTGACTCTGGTAGTGTGTTACTCTGCTGAGAATCAGGTACTCATGTACTCGGCCAGCAACCGCACGTGACCTCCTGAATTCAACTGCTGTGGTCCGCACCTCACCTCCTAAGCCCCTGCTCCATGTCTTAATCAGAGACAACTGGAGGAGGCGGACAGAAAATGGCAGCTGTTGAGGGCCACCACATAGGGACAGCT
The DNA here is from genome assembly GCF_905171765.1 of Bufo bufo. Lineage (NCBI taxonomy): Eukaryota > Metazoa > Chordata > Amphibia > Anura > Bufonidae > Bufo > Bufo bufo. Next base: position 39,115,374 of record NC_053399.1, on the reverse strand, counting down.
TTTGGGGCAATATATCATGCTGTACTGTGGTATTTGGTTCTGCTGACGCAGTATATTGTGCTGCACTGTGGTATAGGGTTCTGCTGCGGTGGCATTTCGCACTATGGTATTGCTGACCCTACTTGTGTTGCCAAACCTTCGGTCAATTTTGACCCTCCTACAACATGGAACCACTTTTAGGTTTTTTTTCCAGGGCCACTTTAAGTTCCTAGTCTGCCCCTAGTGGTGTGAGAGCTCTGTTCAAGTTTAATTAGCAGTACTCCCATCTGCACGGGCTGCATTGCCTTTGTATGGCATGCTTTAGGATTTTGTCTTGACAGCCATTAGAAATTTGACAAAAAAAAAACATTTTTGAATAGATACCATGTACAGCTTGCCACATTGCAGTCTACATGAAAATGAGTGTTTTTCCCCTTGAACATCCCCTATCTGTATAGTCCTTTAGCTACGTAACTCAAGACAAAGCCAACACAGGGACAGCTTGCTTCAACATTTTGAAAACCTTGCTTGGTTTCACCAAAATCCCTTTATTTCACATGTCATTTATAGAAATAATACGGAAAACGTGCTTAGAATTATTGTGAAGAAATTGTGCATCTGAGCCTATCCTCCTCCTCCTCCCTCCATGCTTTCTCTGCTGCAGCATTATTCTGAGTTGGTCGTCATTCAGCCCCAGGCAGCAGTCCTGCCTGCTCCTGTTTTCCAGATACATTTCAATGCACCAAATCCATAATCGTCCTATAGTTTAAGAGCACATCTTTCAGCAGAAACGAGAAAAAACTGCAGTAAATTAATCTGGAGTACATTTCTATATTCCTTTCTAAAAAATAAATAAAAAAAAAAGACCTATCAGTTTAAAGTATAGATAAGTAAAATATTTATTATCACACATTCACCTGTAATATAGATATGACAGCCTTATACTATAGCCAATGATCACTGCCATATTTTGGGCGACTGGGTTCATGAGTTGGACCTTTCCATTACACAGTTACAGTATCCAGTAAATCAATGTCTCATATCAGCATAATCCAGGTAGTATGAATAATAAAGGATGGGGAAATGAACATAAGAAAATTATATTTCTCTCTCTTTTTTTATTTTAATCCATTCCTAGTTTTGACTTCAAAATTGCAACAAAACGTCATATGTGAAACCACCCTCAATGTCAATAATAGGGTTCGAAGTGCAATAGATATAGAATATCTGATAATGGACAAAGGACAGCAGAGTGTTGTTATAATCACACTTTAATGATTTATTTTATTATTAATAAATAATAATAATAAAGTTCTATATTTTAGTGTTAGAGACATACTGGGTTAACTATAGTGGCCGAACAGTTCTGTCCTTTGGGTTATAAAGCGTAAGCTGCATCTTTGCTTGTGTGTCAGAAAATCATATCTTTGCCAGCCAAGAACGTAGATTTCTGCTATAATGTTTGCCAATTTATAACATAAATTATAGTAAATGTGTAGGATCCCATGCCACCTCCTTCTGAGCCCAACCCACTATATTTTCAATAGTGGTGCACATGCCCTGACATTGAGTCATAAACGTTTTGCAGAAAATAAATTGTGTGCTAAAATTTCCGACATTTTTCATAATAAATCCTCGGCACCCCAATAAAAATGCCTTTTCTTGCCCGTGTCTGTGGACAAAAATAGTACATGCTCTATTTTTTTGCGGGGCTGTGGAACGGAAGTGCGGATGCGGACAGCACACTGTGTTTTAGAGAATGCTCTAGACGGCTCATTTGCATATATTAAGACATCATTTTTCTCAGCAATGCGGACACATATGAACATGGAACCAACACAGATGCCTTCAGCTGCCAAGTGCACATGTAACAGGTCAGCCAGTGTCATAGGGACAGCTCTGCTGACAGATGCCCTTTAAAGGGAGTCTGTCCCCCCCATATGGCCATATACAGCGCTTACATTGCCCTGTAGCACACCTATACATGAATGTAATGGTACCTTTGTCTTTACACTTGCAGAAGCTGGAAAAATGAACTTTGATTGATATGCAAATGAGCCCTCGCAAGTGCCCAGGGGCGGCGTTCACTGTGTTGGTGCCCAGGCTGCCCTGCCTTTTTTTATTGTTCCCCCGCCCCAGCCTCTGCATATGCCCGCCCTCCTATTCCCTTGCGTCATCCTAAGGTCCGGCCGAGATCCCGCGACTGTGCACTGCCTCGCCGGGCCGGAGCATGTGCACTGCGATGCCCATTGTGGGCAATGCATCGCTTTAAACTACTGCGCATGCGCCGGCACTTGCGAGGGCTCATTTGCATATCAATCAAAGTTCGTTTTTCCAGCTTTTGCAAGTGTAAAGAAAATAACAAAGGTACCATTACATTCATGTATAGGTGTGCTACAGGGCAATGTAAGCGCTGTATATGGCAATATGGAGGGGACAGACTCCCTTTAACTGTTTTACTCTAGGCTAAATATATTGGTGTTTCTGAACATATTTACAGAGACTCTGCAGGCAAGGATAGGGAAACTCCAGACTACGGGAAGGTGAGGAAAAGGTAATATTTTCCTAATAAGAAGTATTATTCAATTTTATGTATTCACATGTGTTACTGATTCATGCAAAATGATGCTAGCTTTAAAATGCCTGAAAAAATGGAAGTGATTGCTGTGATTCTAAAACAAGCAATTTTTATTTAATGTTATAAATTGCTACTTTATACTTTAATGAGTTTCTTCCAAGCTGCAAAAACTAACTTCATAAACTTTCTAAGATATGATTGTAATGAGAATAGATAAGGTTAGCTGACGGCAGTGTGTAAACATATTCCGCTCCTGTTGCTTGGATACCTATGCGAGGTGGATGTGTACAATTGCAGATTCATGACTTGCTTAGGAAAGGTCTGGCCATCAACCAAATATGATTTGGCAGGTGGAAGCTTTTATATTTATCTATGGACCAGAAATCAGATCCTTAAATCTGCACATGACAAATTTTCCTGTTTGACAGGTTTTGTGGTAAACAGAGAATATCTTGCCCTTTTTTGCATGTTGTTTTTATATATATATATATATATATATTACTGTATATATTTCTATTTCTATTTTTAGTGCTTAAAAATGGATTTCCTTATGAAACGTGACATTTATAAAATTCTGGTATATCCAACTAGCAGCTAAAGTTTGATAATTTTGTTGGTTAGATTGATATTGGGATTTTTCTATCTTGTCACAGAGGCCATTTTTGCAAAAGTGCAGGAAGTGCAGCCATATTGCAGGAAGTGCAGCCATATTGGTTGTCTTCTTTGAATTAGTTTCTGACTATTTCTCTAAGCATGCAGCATGTTCATAACAAAGTAACCGTTTCTGACAAGCTTATGAAAAAGTGACAATCAATGAAGATTACACTTGCTAACTGTTACGCTGGTGGCTTGTGTCCGCTGCTCCACTCTCACTGCCTCTGTCTTTCTATGCGTGAATTGATTCTAGTTTGCTTTATATCTCCTTTCTGTCCTTTGGCACTGCAGAGGTTAACTTCCTTTGCTGCGTTCTGTTGCAGTATGGCTGTGTCTAATTTCTAATTTACTTGCCTATTTAAACCTCAGTTCCTCCCCCTTGCCTGAGCAATCTTGTTTCATGTTCTGTATCTGCCAGGACCTACACGCTGTTGCCTGTAGTTGTTGTCTGTGTGCCGGCTTTTGTCTGTCTGCTGTTTGTCTGTATTCTATTCCAGTTTGTATGTGTTCCAGTGATCTTCTTTTCTTGTCTGCTTGCACTCTGTGTTGTACTTATGCTGAATATATTTAATTGTCTTCCTGTGTCCTGTGCCTTGCTTGGTTCTGTCTTGGTGCCTTTCACTGGCGGTGGATCAGCAGCCGACCACTTTGCAGTTGGTACAGTGGTCCCACAACCAATGTTTGTAACACCAATCAATGGAAAAAGCAAAAACTACGAGGACCATAAGTACTACATTTTGGTGATCACTGTAATTTCTTATTTTATCCCATTGACAATTGTACATTTTGGTGGAACTCTGGATACCCTTTGTGTCAGTTTTTATTTACTACATTTACTTAATTGAGCACTAGACTGCCACCTATATTGTAGCTAATTACTCCCTCGTCTATCCCAGTATTGCACAGCACTTTACAGCATAAGTAACCATATAAACTAATTTCATCTGCAGAACCACATGACGCTCAAAAGATTCTTTTAGCAGCTCTTGATTATCCAATCCAATAAGGCAGTTCTGGATTCCTTTCAATCATGGAACAAAATTATAGTTCTTCATAGGTAGGATTGTGTGAACAAGTGGTATATAGGGTGTGGACAAATAGTGCTATTGTACCCCCCTTTAGCAGTTCTGCTGGTAATATAAGGGTATGTGATGTGTGGACATTTTGCGATTCAAGAGCCTTTCAGGGAGTTTTCTCCAGTCAATGCTCATTTGGTTACTAGTCTACGGTAGGCTCCATCAAAGATAAACAAATGCTTTATTCAAAAGGGGTATCCTCTTAGCAGAGCCATAGCTAAAGGCTCATGGGCCATGGTGCAAGAGTTCAGCTTGGTCCCCCCTTCCCTCAGTGCTTTGTGGCCAAGGGCAGGGAAGCACATAGCCTTCCTGCTGCCTGAGACAATGCCCCCCATGCCAAATTCCCTCCATCCAGAGGTGTGACTTGACCAGCTTGCACTGTCTATAATACCGGTGTCTTCTTATGTGGCACAAGGGTCTTTGGGCCCCCTCAGGCTTTTGGGCCCAGTAGTGACGGCTACCTCTGCACCCCCTATAGCTACGCCCGTGCCTCTTAGCCTCTTTCACACATCCGTGTCTGTAATGCCTTCCATGACAAGACAGTCAGTGTTTCATCTGTGAAGATGTCTGTGAAAGGTTCATTGTTGGTCCGTCTGTCCTTCTTTGCCTTTCATGTGGGAAAAATGGATTTCCAGAGCATCTTCTACCAATGGTCAATAATAGTCCTACCAATGGTCATTGAAAACCTTCTATTAGTGGTTTTCATGGACCAATAGACTTTAGTGGACGTGTTTGGTCCACATCATGACCAAAGTAGTGCCTGTCTCCATTATTTTTTCCACTTAATTAGTGCAAAAACAGGAATTAATGAATAAGCACGTTAAGGATATATGTGCTGCTCATCGAGAACAGGGACAGCGAACATCCGCGATTTACGGATGGGTGAATAAGGCCTTAATCAATCTGGGGCTGCTTCGAAAGGAATAAAGTGAGATGGTATCTATTAAGGATACGACTTTTGAATCAACCATTTGGTTAGTTCTGGATTCCTGGCACTGTCCTTGAACACAACACATTTTTATTTGTCTTCTGCAAAGCTAATCCGTGACTGCAGAGACTGGCAGAGGATGAGATACATGTGTAAGTGGCTGCTGATTGAGTGGCTGCTAACAAAGTAGACAGTAGTGCAGGGCCAAGAGATAAGTGTTATTTTCTGGGCACTGTGGCTGGCACATTTGTATGGGGAGAACTCTGGCTATCAGATTCTTGGCTGTGAATGGTTGCCAGGGAGAACTGCAAGAGGGAGGGGAGGCCGGGCAAGGTCACACTTTGCATTTTGCTGTGTTTTTCTGCAGTGTTCATATGTGACATGTACAGTCGTGGCCAAAAGTTTTGAGAATTACATAAATATTGGAAATTGGAAAAGTTGCTGCTTAAGTTTTTATAATAGCAATTTGCATATACTCCAGAATGTTATGAAGAGTGATCAGATGAATTGCATAGTCCTTCTTTGCCATGAAAATTAACTTAATCCCAAAAAAAACTTTCCACTGCATTTCATTACTGTCATTAAAGGACCTGCTGAGATCATTTCAGTAATCGTCTTGTTAACTCAGGTGAGAATGTTGACGAGCACAAGGCTGAAGATCATTATGTCAGGCTGATTGGGTTAAAATGGCAGACTTGACATGTTAAAAGGAGGGTGATGCTTGAATTCATTGTTCTTCCATTGTTAACCATGGTGACCTGCAAAGAAACGCGTGCAGCCATCATTGCGTTGCATAAAAATGGCTTCACAGGCAAGGATATTGTGGCTACTAAGATTGCACCTCAATCAACAATTTATAGGATCATCAAGAACTTCAAGGAAAGAGGTTCAATTCTTGTTAAGAAGGTTTCAGGGCGTCCAAGAAAGTCCAGCAAGCGCCAGGATCGTCTCCTAAAGAGTATTCAGCTGCGGGATCGGAGTGCCACCAGTGCAGAGCTTGCTCAGGAATGGCAGCAGGCAGGTGTGAGCGCATCTGCACGCACAGTGAGGCGAAGACTTTTGGAAGATGGCCTGGTGTCAAGAAGGCCAGCAAAGAAGCCACTTCTCTCCAAAAAAAACATCAGGGACAGATTGATGTTCTGCAGAAAGTATGGTGAATGGACTGCTGAGGACTGGGGCAAAGTCATATTATCCGATGAAGCCTCTTTCCGATTGTTTGGGGCATCTGGAAAAAGGCTTATCCGGTAGAAGAAAAGGTGAGCGCTACCATCAGTCCTGTGTCATGCCAACAGTAAAGCATCCTGAGACCATTCATGTGTGGGGTTGCTTCTCATCCAAGGGAGTGGGCTCACTCACAATTTTGCCCCAAAACACAGCCATGAATAAAGAATGGTACCAAAACACCCTCCAACAGCAACTTCTTCCAACAATCCAACAACAGTTTGGTGAAGAACAATGCATTTTCCAGCATGATGGAGCACAGTGCCATAAGGCAAAAGTGATAACTAAGTGGCTCGGGGGACCAAAACGTTGACATTTTGGGTCCATGGCCTGGAAACTCCCCAGATCTTAATCCCATTGAGAACTTGTGGTCAATCCTCAAGAGGCGGGTGGACAAACAAAAACCCACTAATTCTGACAAACTCCAAGAAGTGATTATGAAAGAATGGGTTGCTATCAGTCAGGAATTGGCTCAGAAGTTGATTGAGAGCATGCCCAGTCGAATTGCAGCGGTCCTGAAAAAGAAGGGCCAACACTGCAAATACTGACTCTTTGCATAAATGTCATGTAATTGTCGATAAAAGCCTTTGAAACGTACACTCACCTAAAGAATTATTAGGAACACCATACTAATACGGTGTTGGACCCCCTTTTGCCTTCAGAACTGCCTTAATTCTACGTGGCATTGATTCAACAAGGTGCTGATAGCATTCTTTAGAAATGTTGGCCCATATTGATAGGATAGCATCTTGCAGTTGATGGAGATTTGAGGGATCACATCCAGGGCACGAAGCTCCCGTTCCACCACATCCTAAAGATGCTCTATTGGGTTGAGATCTGGTGACTGTGGGGGCCATTTTAGTACAGTGAACTCATTGTCATGTTCAAGAAACCAATTTGAAATGATTCGAGCTTTGTGACATGGTGCATTATCCTGCTGGAAGTAGCCATCAGAGGATGGATACATGTTCTCATTCTGTTTACGCCAAATTCGGACTCTACCATTTGAATGTCTCAACAGAAATCGAGACTCATCAGACCAGGCAACATTTTTCCAGTCTTCAACAGTCCAATTTTGGTGAGCTTGTGCAAATTGTAGCCTCTTTTTCCCATTTGTAGTGGAGATGAGTGGTACCCGGTGGGGTCTTCTGCTGTTGTAGCCCATCCGCCTCAAGGTTGTGCGTGTTGTGGCTTCACAAATGCTTTGCTGCATACCTCGGTTGTAACAAGTGGTTATTTCAGTCAACGTTGCTCTTCTATCAGCTTGAATCAGTCGGCCCATTCTCCTCTGACCTCTAGCATCCACAAGGCATTTTTGCCCACAGGACTGCCGCATACTGGATGTTTTTCCCTTTTCACACCATTCTTTGTAAACCCTAGAAATGGTTGTGCGTGAAAATCCCAGTAACTGAGCAGATTGTGAAATACTCAGACCGGCCCGTCTGGCACCAACAACCATGCCACGCTCAAAATTGCTTAAATCACCTTTCTTTCCCATTCTGACATTCAGTTTGGAGTTCAGGAGATTGTTTTGACCAGGACCACCCCCCTAAATGCATTGAAGAAACTGCCATGTGATTGGTTGACTAGATAATTGCATTAATGAGAAATAGAACAGGTGTTCCTAATAATTCTTTAGGTGAGTGTATGAAGTGCGTGTAATTATATTTCACTACATGACAGAAACAACTGAAACAAAGATCTAAAAGCAGTTTAGCAGCAAACTTTGTGAAAACTTATATTTGTGTCATTCTCAAAACTTTTGGCCACGACTGTACATCAGACTTTTAAAAGAATCTTACATTGTCCTTATTTCGGCAGCACATATACTAAAATTGGAAATATACAGAGAAGATTAGCATGGCCCCTGTGATAACCCACAGCTTTCCATAAAAAAAAAACCCTCAAATTTTGTGTTGAAAAATGTATCACATGTTTTTTCTATGTATACCTTCCCTACGGTGGGGAAACAACTTGGTAAAAAGAGACTAAGGAGGACATTTATTAAGACCGGAATAGTACATTATGATGCTGTGAGTTCGGGTCAAAGGAGCAGTGTTTGATCTGGAGAAATGTGTCCGTCACACAGAGCGCGTTTCCCGCACCGAACACGCTAGTGTGAAACTGGCCTAAGGCTGCATTCATACGTCCGTGTGATACCGGCCTGGATTTCTTCAGAGTGCAGGAGCGCACGGCGTCATTGGTTGCTATGACGCCGTGCGCTTCCTGCTGCCACCGCTGTACAGTGATACACTAGTATAGATCATACCAGTGTACCACTGTACTGCCGCGGCAGCAGGAAGCGCACGGCGTCATAGCAACCAATGATGCGGTGCGCTCCTGCTCTCTGAAGAAATCCAGGCCGGTATCACACGGACCGTGTTCCACGGACGTGTGAATGCAGCCTAAAGGTGCCTTCACACATGGCAGATTATGCTGCAGAAATTTCTGGGACTGAAAATCTGTTCCATTTTTCTGAATAAGTTTGTTTGTTTTCCAGCTATCAGTAGCGTTCCTAAAGGGGTTTCTAGCAGGAAAAAGAATTTCCAAAAGGCTCAAAGTAGGTTAACCCCTCCAGAACCAGACAATTTTAGAAATTAAATTTTTTATTTTTTTTTCTCTTCGCAAATTGTTGTATATAATGTATTGCAAAACAATGTAAAATAACTTGTAATGTGAAAATAGAAAAAAACTAAAACAATTCCACCATTTTATGGGGGGTTGTTTTCATGGCATTCACTGTGCAGTAAAAATGACATGAAAGCTTTATTGTGTGGGTCAGTTCAATTATGGCAATGCCAAATTTATACTTTTTTTTAAATTATGTTTTACCACTTTAAGGGCAATTTTTTTGCAAGGTGATCTGTAGTTTTTATTTGTTTTATTTTGGAGTACTGTACATTGAATTTTTGAGCATTTTTATTACGATTTTTGGGGATGTAAAATGAGCAAAAAACAGCAATTCTAGCAGTTCTAGCAGCGCGTCCCTCCAGCCCGCCCATCTCCTCTGAAATGCGATCCTCCCTCTGAGCCAGCGGACGAATTCTTGCGCCTGCGCCGTGCGCGTCTGTATTCGGCGCAGGCGCAGTGAATGTCTGACCGCTCCCTGCACACACATCTCCACTGCGCCTGCGCCGATGACCGAGATGTCTGTGCAGGCAGCGGTCAGACATTCACTGCGCCTGCGCTGAATACAGACGCGCACGGTGCAGGCGCGAGAATTCGTCCGCTGGCTCAGATGGAGGATGGCATTCAAGAGGAGATGGGCGGGCTTAAAGGACGAGCGGGGCGGCATAGAATGTGAGTAGACCGAGCCTCTAGGTGCTGAAAAGACGTCCCCATAGCACCTAGAGGCTCATTAGCATAGCAATAAAAGTTCGTTTTTTAGGCAAACGGATGCACACAAAGGTATTATAATAGCATTGTTTGGTAGAGCAGACACTAGCGGATCGCTAGTGTCTGATAGCTAATTAGGTCAAAATGAGGTGATAAAAACCCTTTAAGCACTTCATACACCCACTGTGTATGAAGTCGTCTCAGTTCATGAGCCCACTCCATACACTTCCTACATGCAGATATTGTACAGTTACATTGTTTCCCACAAAGGGGTTGAAAAAATTAGGCTAAGGCAGGTCGCTGCTTCAGCCACTGATTAGCTGAGCAGGTGTTTCCTGTTTGTCGAGATGGACCCTGGAAGTTGAGACCAGTAGGGATGCAGTAACTGTATGAATGGGAGAACGAGTGCGGCTGGTGATTGGTGAGATATCATTTATTTTATTTTATTTTGAACCCACTCTGAGCACTTTAAGAATTGTCTTTTCCCTGCTGGACAACCTCTTTGACACTCAGAACTCACCACTCAAACTCACCAGTTTAAAAAAAAAAAGGTCAGGTACCCTTTAATCAGTTCAGTTACAGAGGTCATTTTTAATTTGAAAGGATGTTATTATAACACAGATGAAATAGGGAAACTTACAATGTTTATTTGTGGTTTTACATAGGTGTAATGCCTTTTGGACAAATATTTGAGATTTTCTTTTAACCATGGACAGCTCCTTCAGTTCAGTACATTGACTAACACATACTGTTTGTTCACTTTAAAAAACATGAACATTTGTTTAGTATCCTTAATGTGTGCTCGGAAGAAATAAAACACTGTATTTGCAATTTTTATTTTTATTTTATATGTGTGTGTGTGTGTATATATATATATACAGTACAGACCAAAAGTTTGGACACACCTTCTCATTCAAAGAGTTTTCTTTATTTTCATGACTATGAAGGCATCAAAACACATGTGGAATTATATACATAACAAACAAGTGTGAAACAACTGAAAATATGTCATATTCTAGGTTCTTCAAAGTATCCACCTTTTGATTTAATTACTGCTTTGCACACTCTTGGCATTCTTTTGATGAGCTTCAAAAGGTAGTCACCTGAAATGGTCTTCCAACAGTCTTGAAGGAGTTCCCAGAGATGCTTAGCACTTGTTGGCCCTTTTGCCTTCACTCTGCGGTCCAGCTCACCCCAAACCATCTCAATTGGGTTCAGGTCTGGTGACTGTGGAGGCCAGGTCATCTGGCGCAGCACCCCATCACTCTCTTTCATGGTCAAATAGCCCTTACTTTCAAAGTTTTCCCAATTTTTCGGCTGACTGACTGACCTTCATTTCTTAAAGTAATGATGGCCACTCGTTTTTCTTTACTTAGCTGCTTTTTTCTTGCCATAATACAAATTCTAACAGTCTATTCAGTAGGACTATCAGCTGTGTATCCACCTGACTTCTCCTCAACGCAACTGATGGTCCCAACCCCATTTATAAGGCAAGAAATCCCACTTATTAACCTGACAAGGGCACACCTGTGAAGTGAAAACCATTTCAGGGGACTACCTCTTGAAGCTCATTAAGAGAATGCCAAGAGTGTGCAAAGCAGTAATCAAAGCAAAAGGTGGCTACTTTGAAGAACCTAGAATATGACATATTTTCAGTTGTTTCACACTTGTTTGTTATGTATATAATTTTGATGCCTTCAGTGTGAATCTACAATTTTCATAGTCATGAAAATAAAGAAAACTCTTTGAATGAGAAGGTGTGTCCAAACTTTTGGTCTGTACTGTATATATATATATATATATATATATATATATATATATCTACGCATATATATTGCTGGGAAAAAGTATTTGCCCCCTCTTACAGATTTATTTTGTTTTCGCACATTTGTCACACTTAAATGTTTCAGATTATCAAACACAATTGAATATCAGATAAAGATAACCTGAGTAAACAAAAAAAGCTATTTTTAAATGATAATTTAATTTATGAAGGGAAAAAAGCTATCCCAAACAACCTGACCTTATGTGAAAAAAATAATTGCCCCCTCCATGAATTAACTGTGATTAACGATAGTTTTTGAGTCCACTAGCCACACCCAGGCCTGATGACTGCCAGACCTGAAGAATCAAGAAATCACTTAAAGGGTTTCTGTCACCCTGCAAAACTCATTTTTTTTTTTTGGGATAGTTAGATTGCTCATAGTGCGATATAGCAGAATATAATGCTCTTACTTACTTTCATGCGGCCGATTCTTTATAAAACGAACTTTTATAATATGTAAATGAGGGCTCTACCAGCAAGTAGGGCGTCTACTTGCTGGTAGCTGCTGCAGAAATCCGCCCCCTCGCCGTGTTGATTGACAGGGCCAGCCGTGATCTCCTCCTCCGGCCGGCACTGTCAGTAATTCAAAAAGCGCGCGCCTCGCGTCATTCGGCGCAGGCGCTCTGAGATGAGGAGGCTCGTCTCCTCAGCACTCCCTCAGTGCGCCTGCGCCGATGACGTCTTCTCTTTCGGTGATGTCATCGGTGCAGGCGCACTGAGGGAGTGCTGAGGATACGAGCCTCCTCATCTCAGAGCGCCTGCGCCGAATGACGCGAGGCGCGCTATTTTTGAATTACTGACAGTGCCGGCCGGAGGAGGAGATCACGGCTGGCCCTGTCAATCAACACGGCGAGGGGGCGGATTTCTGCAGCAGCTACCAGCAAGTAGACGCCCTACTTGCTGGTAGAGCCCTCATTTACATATTATAAAAGTTCGTTTTATAAAGAATCGGCCGCATGAAAGTAAGTAAGAGCATTATATTCTGCTATATCGCACTATGAGCAATCTAACTATCCCAAAAAAAAAAAATGAGTTTTGCAGGGTGACAGAAACCCTTTAAATAGAACCCGTCTGACAGCATGAAGTAGGCTAAAAGATCTCAAAAAGCAACACATCATACCCCGATCTGAAGAAATTCAAGAACAGACGAGAAAGAAAGTCATTGGCATCTTTCAGTCTGGAAAAGGTTACAAAGCCATTTATAAGGCTTTGGGACTACAGTGAACCACAGTGGAGCTTTTTGGAAGGTGTAAAACTAACACAGTATTTCAGAAAAAGAATATCATACCAAAAGTCAAACAAGGTGCTGGTAGTGCTGCTTCAGGACTGCTTCACGACTTGCTGTAATTGATGGAACCATGAATTCTGCTCTCCACCAGAAAATCCTGGAGAAGGAGAAAGTCCAGCCATCAGTTTGTGACCTTAAGCTCAAGTGTACTTGGGTTCTGCCGCAGGACTATGATCTGAAGCACACGAACAAGTCCACCTTCGAATGGGTGAATAACAAAACAAAATGAAGGTTTTGGAGTGGCCTAGTCGAAGTCCGGACTTAAATCCGATTGAGATGCTGTGGCATGACCTTAAACAGGCCGTTCATACTCAAACATCCTCCAATGAGGCTGAATAAAAACAGTTCTGCAAAGAAGAGTGGTCCAAAATTCCTCTACAGAGATGTGAAAGACTCATTGCTAGTTATCGCAAACACTTGATTGCAGTTGTTGCTGCCAAGGGAGGCACAGCCAGTTATAAGGTTTAGGGGGCCATTACTTTTTTCACATAGGGCCAGGTTGGTTTGGATAGTTTTTTTCCCTTCATAAATGAAATCATAATTTAAAAACTTTGGTTTTTATACTGATCATCATGGATGTCCAGACCATTTATGATTTTAGATTATTTGATTCCAATATGTACCTATATATATCTGCACTTTCATCTGCCTATCTGTAATACATTTACCTACTAATGTTTAATTCAAACTGACCGACTACCCTACCCCAATAATCAATTCGAACGAACCTCTACTTTCACCTTTTCTAGCCACAACCCTGACCCTGCTTATAACTGAGGAGCTGGATCTGTCTGTGAAGTATTAACCCTGCAAGTTTTCTACAGGAACTTTCCTTTAAAGTGTTGGGTGCGAATATTTGAATTGCGAATTTTAATCGCAAATATCGCCACTTCGAGAATTCACGAAGATTTTGAATATAGTACTATATATTCTTATTTGCGAATATTCAATTTTTTTTTTACCTGAACCCATGATCCCTCCCTGCTTCTTGCTTGTGGGCCAATGAGAAGGCATCAATGTCTTTGTCAGAGCTTAGCAACATCCCTAGCAATCAATAGGAAAGTTGCCTACCCCTTACTATATAAGAACCTCCCCAGCAGCCATTTTCTGCAGTTTTTTGCAGATCTGAGAGAGACAAAAGTGTCATTGCTGTGCTCTGTGCTTTGCTGTATCATTTCATTAGATAGTTAGCTTATATATACACTGCTCAAAAAAATAAAAGGAACACAAAAATAACACATCCTAGATCTGAATTAATTAAATATTCTTCTGAAATACTTTGTTCTTTACATAGTTGAATGTGCTGACAACAAAAATAAAAAAATGGAAATCAAATTTTTTAACCCATGGAGGTCTGGATTTGGAGTCACACTCAAAATTAAAGTGGAAAAACACACTACAGGCTGATCCAACTTTGATGCAATGTCCTTAAAACAAGTCAAAATGAGGCTCAGTAGTGTGTGTGGCCTCCACGTGCCTGTATGACCTCCCTACAACGCCTGTGCATGCTCCTGATGAGGTGGCGGACGGTCTCCTGAGGGATCTCCTCCCAGACCTGGACTAAAGCATCTGCCAACTCCTGGACAGTCTGTGGTGCAACGTGACGTTGGTGGATAGAGCGAGTCATGATGTCCCAGATGTGCTCAATTGGATTCAGGTCTGGGGAACGGGCGGGCCAGTCCATAGCATCAATGCCTTTGTCTTGCAGGAACTGCTGACACACTCCAGCCACATGAGGTCTAGCATTGGGAGGAGCCCAGGGCCAACCGCACTAGCATATGGTCTCACAAGGGGTCTGAGGATCTCATCTCGGTACCTAATGGCAGTCAGGCTACCTCTGGCGAGCACATGGAGGGCTGTGCGGCCCTCCAAAGAAATGCCACCCCGCACCATTACTGACCCAATGCCAAACCGGTCATGCTGGAGGATGTTGCAGGAAGTAGAACGTTCTCCACGGCGTCTCCAGACTCTGTCACGTCTGTCACATGTGCTCAGTGTGAACCTGCTTTCATCTGTGAAGAGCACAGGGCGCCAGTGGCGAATTTGCCAATCTTGGTGCTCTCTGGCAAATGCCAAACGTCCTGCACGGTGTTGGGCTGTAAGCACAACTCCCACCTGTGGACGTCGGGCCCTCATATCACCCTCATGGAGTCTGTTTCTGACCGTTTGAGCAGACACATGCACATTTGCGGCCTGCTGGAGGTCATTTTGCAGGCCTATGGCAGTGCTCCTCCTGTTCCTCCTTGCACAAAGGCGGAGGTAGCGGTCCTGCTGCTGGGTTGTTGCCCTCCTACGGCCTCCTCCACATCTCCTGATGTACTGGCCTGTCTCCTGGTAGCGCCTCTATGCTCTGGACACTACGCTGACAGACACAGCAAACCTTCTTGCCACAGCTTGCATTGATGTGCCATCCTGGATAAGCTGCACTACCTGAGCCACTTGTGTGGGTTGTAGACTTCGTCTCATGCTACCACTAGAGTGAAAGCACCGCCAGCATTCAAAAGTGACCAAAACATCAGCCAGGAAGCATAGGAACTGAGAAGTGGTCTGTGGTCACCACCTGTAGAACCACTCCTTTATTGGGGGTGTCTTGCTAATTGCCTATAATTTCCACCTGTTGTCTATCCCATTTGCACAACAGCATGTGAAATTGATTGTCACTCAGTGTTGATTCCTAAGTGGACAGTTTGATTTCACAGAAGTGTGATTGACTTGGAGTTACATTGTGTTGTTTAAGTGTTCCCTTTATTTTTTTGAGCAGTGTATAATACAGATAGTTACTGGGAGATAGTCAGTGTAGGTTATATCCTGATATAGTGTAGCTGATAGGTTCTGCTGTCCATACATACATGCTACAGACATAGCGCTGTGATGTCACAAGTTCACAACAATACTCGGTAATATGTAGTCAGACCTGCTAAATGTGAAGCTGCATGTATTGCGCCAAAATATGCGCATCATTAATTGCCTATTTGCGCAATCGCAAATATATTGTAGCCCTCTATCTGCATATAAAGCTATTGTAATGTTCTGCCGTGCCAACCATTTTCTCCAGTCTCTAGCAGCTTGAAAAATGTAGCAAAAGTGAACCACGCCTGTATTGCGCACGCAATACGCGCTTATTACCTTGCCGATTTTCGGAATCAAGAAAATAATCGCAAATTCTCAAATTCGCTAATTTATGACGAATATTCGCCCAAATATTGGCAAAATATTGCAAATTCAAATATTGCCCCGGCGCTCATCACTATTCCTTTACTGCCAGCAATAAATCTCTCCTTTACCTTAGCCCATGCTCTTTCTTTATTTAGGGCTCTTTCACACTTGCGTTCTTTTCTTCCGGCATAGAGTTCCGTCGTCGGGACTCTATGCCGGAAGAATCCTGATCAGGATTATCCTAATGCATTCTGAATGGAGAGAAATCCGTTCAGGAGGCATCAGGATGTCTTCAGTTCCGGAACGGAACGTTTTTTTGCCGGAGAAAATACCGCAGCATGCTGCGCTTTTTGCTCCGGCCAAAAATCCGGAACACTTGCCGCAAGGCCGGATCCGGAATTAATGCCCATTGAAAGGCATTGATCCGGATCCGACCTTAAGCTAAACGTCGTTTCGGCGCATTGCCGGAGCCGACATTTAGCTTTTTCTGAATGGTTACCATGGCTGCCGGGACGCTAAAGTCCTGGCAGCCATGGTAAAGTGTAGCGGGGAGCAGCATACTTACCGTCTTGCGGCTCCCGGGGCGCTCCAGAGTGACGTCAGGGCGCCCCAAGCGCATGGATCACATGATCGCATGGATCACGTCATCCATGCGCATGGGGCGCTCTGACGTCATTCTGGAGCGCCCCGGGAGCCGCACGGACTGTAAGTATACCGCTCCCCGCTCCTACTATAGCAACCAGGACTTTAATAGCGTCCTGGGTGCCATAGTAACACTGAAAGCATTTGGAAGACGGTTCCGTCTTCAAATGCTTTCAGTACACTTGCGTTTTTCCGGATCCGGAGTGTAATTCCGGCAAGTGGAGTACACGCCGGATCCGGACAACGCAAGTGTGAAAGAGGCCTTACTCTGCTTGTCCTGGACCTAACAGAGTACCAAGACTTAAAAAAAAAAAAA
The DNA here is from genome assembly GCF_905171765.1 of Bufo bufo. Lineage (NCBI taxonomy): Eukaryota > Metazoa > Chordata > Amphibia > Anura > Bufonidae > Bufo > Bufo bufo. The sequence goes on along the minus strand of NC_053399.1, from coordinate 39,098,375 downwards.
AAAAAGTTTTGGGGAAGGAGAGTGCTATAAGTGAAATGTGCTGCCCAGTCCAGTTCTTTCTTTAAATATCTCAGAACCAGGTTAATTACACGATGCATCCATTGTACTGAAAACCACCGATGAATGTCCAATAATGCATTTACAAGCCATATGGAATGTCATGCATGCCTCTTCTTGTTCCTTTTAAATGCTCAGGAAGAGCCAACTAAGAAAGACAATTAACACTTTATTTAAAGTGCAAATAATATCACTTTAGGTGTCATCTCCATCTGACAAACAGGGTATTCCCATTTTCAGTGTTAAACACGGTTAGGACACCTACAGAGCTATATAACGGACATGATTTTCATGTGACTAAACACTCTTTCTCCAGTAAACATTTCTTGTAACTCTTATCAAGTTTTTTGTAATTTTTGAATTTGCCTTAAAATATTTTATGACAAATCTGGGCTCATTAAAGGAGTTGTCCTATCACCACAATTGATCCTCCATCCACATTCCCCGGCTGCAGACCACCACTGATCACGAGAACCGTGGCCTGTGTTTCACCTTTTTGAATGGAGGAGCGGATATCCATGCATGTCCACTGCTCCGTTCAACTCCATAAGACTGCTGGAGATGGCTGCGTACAAGTGCTCAGCTATCTCTAGCAGTCCCATAGCGCTGAATGGAGCAGTAGCAGACGTGTGTATGCCGCTCTATTAAAATGGGGGAACGCAGGCCCCCATTCTCATGATTTGTGGGGACCCCAACAGTTGGACCCCGGCAGATCAGATTATACACTGCATGCTCTCTATTCATTGCTTTGGGAGTTGTGAAAATTGGCAAGTAAGCGTGCTCAGCTGTTTTTCGGAGGTTCCATAGCAGTGAATAGAGTTTGCACTGCGCAAGCGCAGCCACCTATCCATTCATTGCTATGGGATTGACAGAAATAGGCGAGTTGGTGCTTGGCTATTTTCCGAACTCTCATAGCTGTGAACAGAGGCATGTATATCTACTTTCTGTTCAATTCAGGGGCCCTGTTCTGGAGAAAGCACTGGGATCCCTTAAAAAAGTTGATTAGAAGTAGGTCATTGGTATTAAAATTCCCCCCCCCAAAAAATGTTAATAATTTGGCTTTAAATTTTCATTATTCTTTAATACATGTTTTGTCTTTTTGTGTTGCTCTTTTTTTTTATTTTTCGGTGTTGCCAAAGCTAACCCGTCAAAAAGTCACTCACTGTCCATTTGACAGATCCAGTTTTCTTTTCCCTAATGAGCCGTATGTTTTCTTTAGTCCTTCTTTAGATGCTTCCAAACATATCCTGTACAAGCATGTGTAGACAAACTCCGTCTAAGGGCTCATGCACACGACAGTATTTTGCGTTCAGTATACTGGCCGTTTTTTGAGTTCAGTATGCGGTACATATACTGAACCATTCATTTCAATGGTTCAGCAAAAAAAACTGAAGTGTCTCCGTGTGCATTCCGTTTCAGTATTTCCGTATTTCCGTACCGTGAAAAGATAGAACATGTCCTATTCTTGTCTGCAAATCACGGTGCTTGGCTCCATTCAAGTCAATGGGTCCGCAAAAAAACGGAACACATACGGAAATGCATCCGTATGTCTTCCGTATCCGTTCCGTTTTTGCTCAACCATCTATTGAAAATGTTATTCCCAGCCCAATTTTTTCTATGTAATTACTGTATACTGTACAGGGAGTGCAGAATTATTAGGCAAGTTGTATTTTTGAGGATTAATTTTATTATTGAACAACAACCATGTTCTCAATGAACCCAAAAAACTCATTAATATCAAAGCTGAATATTTTTGGAAGTAGTTTTTAGTTTGTTTTTAGTTTTAGCTATTTTAGGGGGATATCTGTGTGTGCAGGTGACTATTGCTGTGCATAATTATTAGGCAACTTAACAAAAACAAATATATACCCATTTCAATTATTTATTTTTACCAGTGAAACCAATATAACATCTCAACATTCACAAATATACATTTCTGACATTCAAAAACAAAACAAAAACAAATCAGTGACCAATATAGCCACCTTTCTTTGCAAGGACACTCAAAAGCCTGCCATCCATGGATTCTGTCAGTGTTTTGATCTGTTCACCATCAACATTGCGTGCAGCAGCAACCACAGCTTCCCAGACACTGTTCAGAGAGGTGTACTGTTTTCCCTCCTTGTAAATCTCACATTTGATGATGGACCACAGGTTCTCAATGGGGTTCAGATCAGGTGAACAAGGAGGCCATGTCATTAGATTTTCTTCTTTTATACCCTTTCTTGCCAGCCACGCTGTGGAGTACTTGGACACGTGTGATGGAGCATTGTCCTGCATGAAAATCATGTTTTTCTTGAAGGATGCAGACTTCTTCCTGTACCACTGCTTGAAGAAGGTGTCTTCCAGAAACTGGCAGTAGGACTGGGAGTTGAGCTTGACTCCATCCTCAACCCGAAAAGGCCCCACAAGCTCATCTTTGATGATACCAGCCCAAACCAGTACTCCACCTCCACCTTGCTGGCGTCTGAGTCGGACTGGAGCTCTCTGCCCTTTACCAATCCAGCCACGGGCCCATCCATCTGGCCCATCAAGACTCACTCTCATTTCATCAGTCCATAAAACCTTAGAAAAATCAGTCTTGACGTTTCAGCTTGTGTGTCTTGTTCAGTGGTGGTCGTCTTTCAGCCTTTCTTACCTTGGCCATGTCTCTGAGTATTGCACACCTTGTGCTTTTGGGCACTCCAGTGATGTTGCAGCTCTGAAATATGGCCAAACTGGTGGCAAGTGGCATCTTGGCAGCTGCACGCTTGACTTTTCTCCGTTCAGTTGCAGTTATTTTGCGCCTTGGTTTTTCCACACGCTTCTTGCGACCCTGTTGACTATTTTGAATGAAACGCTTGATTGTTCGATGATCACGCTTCAGAAGCTTTGCAATTTTAAGAGTGCTGCATCCCTCTGCAAGATATATCACTATTTTTGACTTTTCTGAGCCTGTCAAGTCCTTCTTTTGACCCATTTTGCCAAAGGAAAGGAAGTTGCCTAATAATTATGCACACCTAATATAGGGTGTTGATGTCATTAGACCACACCCCTTCTCATTACAGAGATGCACATCACCTAATATGCTTTATTGGTAGTAGGCTTTCGAGCCTATACAGCTTGGAGTAAGACAACATGCATAAAGAGGATGATGTGGTCAAAATACTAATTTGCCTAATAATTCTGCACGCAGTGTATATGGCATTCGGAAAAACGGAACGGAAAAACGGAAAGGAAACGGAAACGCAACGGAAACAAAAAACGGAACAACGGATCCGTAAAAAATGGACCGCAAAACACTGAAAAAGCCATACTGTCGTGTGCATGAGCCCTTACAATGTGGTGCCCACTCTGTATTATGTATCTCACTGGTTGGAATGATCACAAATCACAAGCTTTCTCACAAATGAGTTTTTAGGACATTAAGTTCAACTGGTCTAGAGACGACAGTACAATGTGTTATTGGATCCAATAGTGGCTAAAAGACAGTAATCAAAGAGTAGCCATAAATGGGTCATATTCAAAAAGGTCTAATGTTATAAGTCAAGCACCCCAGGTCCTTTACTGGGACCATTATTGTTTAAAGGGAATCTGTTAGCTCTAAAACACCTCCCAAACTAGAGTAGATGATGTATAGTGTAAGTGATGGCAAAGACGGTCATGTCATTTATATCTTTATACTCACTTGCATTCCGACGCTGTGCTCTCACAAACCAACAGTAAAATGCATTGAGAGGACTCCTCCTTGAGTCCATTATATGTTAGAGCTCAGGAGTCCTCTCCAGTCTATCTTACTGCTGTCGGAGCACACTCCACTATAGTTTTGGGGTGTTTCAGAGCGGACAGATTCCCTTTAACCTGTTTGGAAATGATGCAGAAGTGGAACTTGCACTAATACAAATTTTTCTGTATTTGAAGATGAGAAAATACAGTCCCTACAAAGTGGCCCAGATGACCTGACCTAATGGGCGGCAAAATGGTAGCTGAGGTTTAATGATGATAATACGCTGCTTTACAGTATAACATGCTTGGATCAGGGATGAGTCTTCAATGGAAAAGGATCTGGGTGTAATTGTGGATAAGAAACTAAATTATAGCATGCAATGCCAGTCTGCTGCATTGAAAGCCAACAAGATACCGTCCTGTATCAGAAAGGAATGACACTTTACAAACCAATGGTGAGTTTTGGGCACCATTTCTATTTTATGGCGAATTAGGTCATTAAAAAGTGTCTCTCTCTGGATCCCTTTAGGTCTCTAAATATAAAATGGTTGAATTTGATGGACTTAGGTCTTTTTTCAAACCACTATTTATGTAACAAGCTGTCACAACTACATGTAAGCAAGCATAATTATTAATGGACAAAAAAGTATGATATATTGTCTAAATTTATTGTTCGGTCCTAAACCCTTTAGCTTTAACCCTAAAACCTTTAATGATACCTGACCCATGCAGGCACGGACATACATTGTAAGTCTAGACGGATCCGTTTGACTCCGCACGGCCAGGCGGACACCCGAACGCTGCAAGCTGCGTTCGGATGTCCGCCTGCTGAGCGGAACGGAGGCCAAGCGGAGCCATCCTGATGCATTCTGAGCGGATCCGCATCCACTCAGAATGCATTGGGGCTCTACGGATCCGTTCGGGGCCGCTTGTGAGAGCCTTCAAACGGAGCTCACAAGCGGAACCCCGAACACTAGTGTGAAAGTAGCCTTACACAGACATGAGAGTGATACTTTTAGCATCTCTTATTCCATTCTGAAAATAGTTGTTAATATTTCCATTGTGTCACTAAAGCAAACTATGATGCTTTTATTCTGCTAGAAATAATTGACATATTGGGGATACTGCAGATGCCTTAGACACATTAAACATTTTAGAAAGTCTGTGGTCTGATGACAGCTAATCTGGAAGTTCTGACACTAACATGACTGTAAAGCTGAACATTCAATTTAGCTTTCTATTAATGAAGCAAAAGTGAAAAAAAATGTCACGTTGCCTAAAATATCTTAATTCTAGGTTACTAAAGCACCTCTTCTCATTTGCTCATTTGTTCTGGGAGTAAATTAAGTAAAAATATAGACTTAGAAGATCAACACTTCAGACACTTGATTTTCTGCATATTCTTTTAAAGTCCTCTTTTTATTATGTAAATGTTCCGATTTTTCTGATTTTACAATGAGGCCATCCAGCACACATGGGAGAAGACCCAGTTATCCTTTTAGAAAGGGAATTGATAGTCTACTTAGGTATCATCAAACACCTTTTAATCACAATGTTCCCACTTATCAAGTTCTTACTAATTGGGACACTACACACAAAAATTCCAAATTCGCAGTCATACTTTAAACTCATATAGGTCATGTTTTTTTTTTTCTTTGAATAAAAAATATCAATACATTTAAGTATTGGTGCCCTTTTGTGTATTATTTTAATAAGTGGAGATGAGCAAATTTCTTGAAATTAGTGTCAGGCGCAATCCTAACGAATCAGTCCAAAAATTTGATTCAGGTCCAAATTGATTCTATGAAACAGCATGCCACATGGCGGCTATGGCGCCCACAGCGCTTGAGAGCGGGTACCATCGGTAAAGTCCTGGTCATTCAGGAAAGGGTTAAACTGGAATGTTGCAAGTGTTTTTTCCCCCCATGATTAACAGACAGAGTCTCCCCTTCTATGAACACACTGCACATTAGTATTGACAATTTACAATGTTATTTTAACACAGTAAAATGTTTTGAATGAAACCGTTATTGATAAAGTAAAATGCTTGGACCTCGTAATTATAAACAGTAACACAATTTTAGTAATTAGCAGACACAGCACAATTAAACGTCCCCTTGTATGAACACACTGTATACTGGTATTAACAATTTACAATGATATAGTGACTCAGTAAAATCTGTTGAAATAAACTGGTATATTGATTCACTAAAATACGTTAAATTAAACTGATATATTGATGCAGGTTGGCCAGATCACACAGGTTGTAGTGTATCATAGTATAGACAGGGAGGAAAGCACACAGAAGGCAGTCAAAGGGTTGAGGGGGATAATCATATACTGTAGTTTGTGTGTGAATATAGAGAGGAGAATGCCCATGTCAGACTAGCCTGTGTTGCTAATAAATTGAGACAGGCAGCCAGCCCCTTCAGACATTTAGTTGTTACATGACGCTGACAATGTGTCACAGCTTGGCTGCAACTTCTGAACTTCCAAGACCAAGTGACCACTGCTGCAGTCGGGTGATCTGTGCACTTTAAAACCACTGCTTATGCATTTTTTTGCCCCTTTAGCAACATATTTTTGTGTGGACACAATTAAGTTATAGTATTAATGGCTGACTATATGAAGAGCATGTTGTCACGATTCCCTGTATTGTGGCCTGGTTAGATCTGGTATGTTCCTGAAATACAATTTTCTAATACACTTTTACTGCAATCTTTGTCACTTTTTATGCTTCTGTTCAGTGAGGTGTCCCAGTTTATGAACTTCCATTGGGAAATATTCATCATGTTTAAGTGCGTCTGACTAAAGCTGGATTTTATACCAATGCTCCTTAAGCAGCTTTGCAAAAAAAAATGAGATTTTAGAATTCAGAGCAGCCCTTTTTTTCTGTGCTTTACAGTAAAAGGAGAAAATAAAATGTCATTGTCTTAATTACAGTGGTTATTATTAACTCTTCTGTGCCTATACTATTGCAGCTTGGAATTTTCTTTAAAACATACAGTTGTATACAGTATTTATTATATGTAATGCACAGCCAGGTCCATAAATATTCGGACATCGACACAATTCTAACATTTTTGGCTCTATACACCACCACAATGGATTTGAAATGAAACAAACAAGATGTGCTTTAACTGCAGACTGTCAGCTTTAATTTGAGGGTATTTACATCCGAATCAGGTGAACGGTGTAGGAATTACAACAGTGTGCATATGTGCCTCCCACTTGTTAAGGGACCAAAAGTAATGGGACAATTGGCTTCTCAGCTGTTCCATGGCCAGGTGTGTGTTATTCCCTCATTATCCCAATTACAATGAGCAGATAAAAGGCCCAGAGTTCATTTCAAGTGTGCTATTTGCATTTGGAATCTGTTGCTGTCAACTCTCAAGATAAGGTCAAAAGAGCTGTCACTATCAGTGAAGCAAGCCATAATGAGGCTGAAAAAAAACAAAAGAAACCCATCAGAGAGATAGCAAAAACATTAGGCGTGGCTAAAACAACAGTTTGGAACATTCTTAAAAAGAAGGAACGCACCGGTGAGCTCAGCAACACCAAAAGACCTGGAAGACCAAGAAAAACCACTGTGGTGGATGACCGAAGAATTCTTTCCCTGGTGAAGAAAACACCCTTCACAACAGTTGGCCAGATCAAGAACACTCTCCAGGAGGTAGGTGTATGTGTGTCAAAGTCAACAATCAAGAGAAGACTTCACCAGAGTGAATACAGAGGGTTTACCACAAGATGTAAACCATTGGTGAGCCTCAGGAACAGATGACCTGGCCTCCACAGTCACCGGACCTGAACCCAATCGAGATGGTTTGGGGTGAGCTGGACCACAGAGTGAAGGCAAAAGGGCCAACAAGTGCTACGCATCTCTGGGAACTCCTTCAAGACTGTTGGAAGACCATTTCAGGGGACTACCTCTTGAAGCTCATCAAGAGAATGCCAAGAGTGTGCAAAGCAGTAATCAAAGCAAAAGGTGGCTACTTTGAAGAACCTAGAATATGACATATTTTCAGTTGTTTCACACTTGTTTGTTATGTATATAATTCCACATGTGTTAATTCATAGTTTTGATGACTTCATAGTCATGAAAATAAAGAAAACTCTTTGAATGAGAAGGTGTGTCCAAACTTTTGGTCTGTACTGTACGTCCGTAGCAGGTAGCAGGCAGGAGACAGGAGACTGGGCGGGTGGGCACTGGCAGTTTAACTCACTACGTCACGTGCCCGCACCGCCTGCTTCATTCATAAAGTTGGCGGAGCAGGCGCATGACGTAGTGAGTTGCGCTGCCAGTGCCCGCCCAGCCTCCTGCCTGCTACGGACGTAAGTACAGGCTGCTAGATTGAAGATATTCTATAGTTAAACATTGCCTGCAGTTAGATATGATTAGTACAGTGAGCGGGGCCCGGTGCAATAGAATACAATGACTGCCCCTACTCTCTCCTCGCTGATACACCTCCGACCGCGCTGTGCAGCATGCGTTCGGCGGTGTATCAGTGTAAACGGCAGCATTCACCCCATAAGACTCACTTCCATTTCACCCCTACTTTTGAGGGGGAAAAGTGCGTCTTATAGGGTGAAAAATACGGTATATGTAGTGGTGGAAGATTGTATTTAGATACACTTCCAGAATTTCTGGTGCTAAATGAGTTTTTATCACTCACGATGTTCCATATTTCCCACCTTTCAGCTAACATTTTCATTTTTTATGAACAAATTTCCAAATGAAATGGGTGCTAGACTAGGGATCGTGCTTATGGGCAGGCACCCTGCCATTCACTATATTCCTTCACATTACAGAATGATCCTCTTAAAGTAGCATTCCAGGCATTCATTTATTTTCAGGGAATTCTGCTGACAATTCTCTGATGTTGGGAACAATGTATCAAATTGTATTTAATCTATCAATTATATTGGATGCCCAAGAGATAATTGACTCCAGAATTCTCTGATCTGCTTATTAGCAAACAGATTTGGCCCATTGTATTGTGACTGCTGAGACTGAGGGTAGTTGCAGTGGAACAGTTTCTCATTGTCCCATACAAAGGACTGCAGAAACTACTGTATCTGTACATGCTAAGGGGTCTCAGAATGTAAAACTGCCCATAGACATTAACATTAAACTGGCTGATGGATGCATAGCTCATCAATTTTGTGACTGTACCATAAGGTCCTAGCTATTTGACTAATGTATAAAAAAAATCAAACACAAAATTTCAGGCTGAAGCCTGAGGTTGAGCTACTGTGAGATTCGGCTAACATTTCCTATTGTGATTTTTGTCGGAGGCAATGTTGTCATATAGATAAATCATTTCAGAACTTTTTCCACATTTAATATGACCTATAAACTGTACCACTGAATTGAAAAACAAACTGAAGTCTTTTAGGTGGAGGAAACAAAACCAAAAAACTAAAAAATGATGTGGTTGTATAAGTGTGCACACCCTCTTATAACTGGGGATGCAGCTGTGTTCAGAATTAAGCAATCACATTCAAAATCCTGTTAAATAGGAGTCAGCATACACCTGCCATCATTTAAAGTGCCTCTGATTAACCCCAAATAAAGTTCAGCTGCTCTAGTTGGTCTTTCCTGAAATTTTCTTTGTCGCATCCCACAGAAAAAGCCATGGTCCACAGAGAGTTTCCAAAGCATCAGAGGGATCTCATTGTTAAAAGGTATCAGTAAGGAGAAGGGTACAAAGGAATTTCCAAGGCATTAGATATACCATGGAACACAGTGAAGACAATCATCATCAAGTGGAGAAAATATGGCACGACAGTGACATTACCAAGAACTGGACGCCCCTCCAAAATTGATGAAAAGACGAGAAGAAAACTGGTCTGGGAGGCTACCAAGAGGCCTACAGCAACATTAAAGGAGCTGCAGGAATATCTGGCAAGTACTGGCTGTGTGGTACATGTGACAACAATCTCCCGTATTTTTCATATGTCTGGGCTATGGGGTAGAGTGGCAAGACGAAAGCCTTTTCTTATGAAGAAAAACATCCAAGCCAGGCTACATTTTGCAAAAACACATCTGAAGTCTCCCAAAAGCATGTGGAAAAAGGTGTTATGGTCTGATGAAACCAAGGTTGAACTTTTTGGCTATAATTCCAAAAGATATGTTTGGCCCAAAAACAACATTGCACATCACCAAAAGAACACCATACCCACAGTGAAGCATGGTGGTGGCAGCATCATGCCAAGGGGCTGTTTTTCTTCAGCTGGAACTGGGGCCTTAGTTAAGCTAGAGGGAATTATGTGCAGTTCTAAATACCAGTCAATATTGGCACAAAACCTTCAGGCTTCTGCTAGAAAGCTGAATATGAAGAGGAACTTCATCTTTCAGCATGACAACGACCCAAAGCATACATCCAAATCAACAAAGGAATGGCCCAGCCAAAGGAAGTTTTGGAATGGCCCAGCCAGAGCCCAGACCTGAATCCGATTAAAAATCTGTGGGGTGATCTGAAGAGGGCTGTGCACAGGAGATGCCCTCGCAATCTGACAGATTTGGAGTGTTTTTGCAAAGAAGAGTGGGCAAATCTTGCCAAGTCAAAATGTGCCATGCTGATAGACTCATACCCAAAAAGACTGAGGGCCGTAATAAAATCAAAAGGTACTTCAACAAAGTATTAGTTTAAGGGTGTGCACACTTATGCAACCATATTATTTTATTTTTATATTTTTTCTTCCCTCTACGTAAAAGATTTCAGTTTGTTTTTCAATCAAGTTGTACAGTTTATAGGTCACATTAAAGGTGGAAAAAGTTCTGAAATGATTTATCTTTGTCTCATTTTTTTTTACATCACAGAAACCTGACATTTTAACAGGGGTGTGTAGACTTTTTATATCCACTGTATATATACACACAGAAATGTGGCCATTTATTTCAGACAAGACATAGATGTGACTGTATTTTATGACTCTTTGTACTGGTATCTTCCAGTAGTCACAGCTCAGCATAAAGAGAACAATGTAAAAATGTCTTTTTTCCACATTTCTTTGTACGCTTATGTCCTAAATTCAGTGACAAGTAAGGATGTGCTTTATGTAACAGATGCAACATGCCATGCAATGTGATTGTAGTGAAAACACTGTGTAATGCAGATGATCAAATGAGATTTCTTCCTGTCTTACTGATCTCTTTGTCTAATCCCCTAAAAGACTTAGGTTGACATGTTATCATCATGTTCATGATGTACATTTAGCATGTGCATCAGAAAAGCTCCTGACATACATGTTTGACATGTTATAAGATTTGATTAGCCCAATAGAGGCCAAAAGGGGTGTATGATGGATTGGTGATGACTGATATATCCAGGATGGACTATTGCATTGTATATTTTTGCAGTCGTGTGGTAGTAGACTTTGTATAAGATGCATATTTTATTTTTATTTTATTTATTTTTACAATAGGACCCTATGAGTGATGCATGCTACAGTATGGCAATTATTAGAGACATCCATTATACCAGCGGCGTCTCTAGCTTTTCAAATTTTGGGGGGGCACACTGGGGGCCAGGACAAAAGTAGGGGGTCAGCTATAACAACGATACATTTACACAAGTACGCTTAGAAATGCTGTGATACTTTACCCAATACCTAAAACCGCAACAGGGAAGAAAAGTCCTGCTGTCTGTGGTTTAAAAAAATAAAAATAAAAAAATCACTCAGATTTCAACATGTCCTAGCTGCCTGTGGATGACACTTTTATAGGGAGGTGGATCTGTGGATGACACTGCTATGGAGGGGGATCTGTGGATGCCACATACCGTTTATAGCATCTTATGCTATATGTGTCATCCCCATTTCCCCCTCCATAACAGTGTCATCCACAGATCTCCCTCCCCATCTCTCACAGGAGTGTACATTTGACATTTCTAAACTGTGGTGGATCCAGAGCCTGGTCTCGAGAGGGGCACTTCCAGATTATTTTCTGTCCGCCGCCACAGAACAAGGGTGCTTATAGAACAGACTACACAGTGTAGAGGTATACTGTACATTGTGTGGCACAGTGTAGAGGTATACTGTACATTGTGTGGCACAGTGTAGAGGTATACTGTACATTGTGTGGCACAGTGTAGAGGTATACTGTACATTGTGTGGCACAGTGTAGAGGTATACTGTATATTGTGGGGAACAGTGTAGGCTATATGTGTATAACATAAACATATTTCACATGAAAACTTACAATTACTTGGCTTGGCCCTTGGGGATCTCGGACACCACTTCAACACTTTGGCCGGGGGCTCGACGGAGTTGTGTTTTATCCTAATGAGAAAGATTTCATAATAAGGATTTGGAGAAGGGGCAGAGGGATAGAAGGGAGAGGCTGGTGCTGCTAGTAGGGGGTCATACCATGGGGGAGTAATAAAGCCCACCATAATGGGCCCCCAGTAGAAATAATTCTCCTTATAATGTGACAATGCAAAAAATGCCCCCTTGTAATGCCTATGAGTGAGAGAGAGAGAGAAAGTGTGAGGGTCAGACGGATCTGTTGGAAAGGGTTCCACTAGATCTGAAAGACTTGAGGCGCCTTGGGTTTATAGGAGTGGAGTGGAAAAAAGGTAGGGTGCTAGATACTAGAGGCTGCTCCGGGTATAGTCAGGTCGACATAGGTGTCTGCCTGTAAAGGATATGGTAGTGAGCCAAATTAGGGGGACTGGTAGGTAGAAATACCCTCCAGGTCTCGCCTATTTGAAATATACCCTTTTGGGCGCCAATAGCAGTTGATCGTTAATGGTTGGTATTTGGGCTTTGTATTTGTAAAAAGAGCAAATTTTAGGGTGTAGGGGTGTGTATAGAGATATCAATGTGTGTGGTAAAAACACACATATATATATATATATATATATATATATATATATATATATACACGCACATATAAAACCTGCACAAAAGATCAAAAGATTGTACACATCTAAAAAATCTGCAAAAAAGATTAAAAGATTGTGCACATAGGTAGGATCACTGCAAACCGTCTCAAGTGCCTAAGAGACCGTGTTCTGCAGCATCGTACACTGTATAGTATGGTACCGTATGTAAATCAATAGGTTAAAAATCTGTATAAAAGGATACCAATATACATACAGTGGCGGAAATAATTATTTGACCCCTCACTGATTTTGTAAGTTTGTCCAATGACAAAGAAATGAAAAGTCTCAGAACAGTATCATTTCAATGGTAGGTTTATTGTAACAGTGGCAGATAGCACATCAAAAGGAAAATCGAAAAAATAACTTTAAATAAAAGATAGCAACTGATTTGCATTTCATTGAGTGAAATAAGTATTTGAACCCCTACCAACCATTAAGAGTTCTGGCTCCCACAGAGTGGTTAGACACTTCTACTCAATTAGTCACCCTCATTAAGGACACCTGTCTTAACTAGTCACCTGTATAAAAGACACCTGTCCACAGAATCAATCAATCAAGCAGACTCCAAACTCTCCAACATGGGAAAGACCAAAGAGCTGTCCAAGGATGTCAGAGACAAAATTGTAGACCTGCACAAGGCTGGAATGGGCTACAAAACCATTAGCAAGAAGCTGGGAGAGAAGGTGACAACTGTTGGTGCGATTGTTCGAAAATGGAAGGAGCACAAAATGACCATCAATCGACCTCGCTCTGGGGCTCCACGCAAGATCTCACCTCGTGGGGTGTCAATGGTTCTGAGAAAGGTGAAAAAGCATCCTAGAACTACACGGGAGGAGTTAGTTAATGACCTCAAATTAGCAGGGACCACAGTCACCAAGAAAACCATTGGAAACACATTACACCGCAATGGATTAAAATCCTGCAGGGCTCGCAAGGTCCCCCTGCTCAGGAAGGCACATGTGCAGGCCCGTCTGAAGTTTGCCAATGAACACCTGAATGATTCAGAGAGTGACTGGGAGAAGGTGCTGTGGTCTGATGAGACCAAAATAGAGCTCTTTGGCATTAACTCAACTCGCTGTGTTTGGAGGAAGAAAAATGCTGCCTATGACCCCCAAAACACCGTCCCCACCGTCAAGCATGGGGGTGGAAACATTTTGCTTTGGGGGTGTTTTTCTGCTAAGGGCACAGGACAACTTATTCGCATAAACGGGAAAATGGACGGAGCCATGTATCGTGAAATCCTGAGCGACAACCTCCTTCCCTCTGCCAGGAAACTGAAAATGGGTCGTGGATGGGTGTTCCAGCACGACAATGACCCAAAACATACAGCAAAGGCAACAAAGGAGTGGCTCAAGAAGAAGCACATTAAGGTCATGGAGTGGCCTAGTCAGTCTCCGGACCTTAATCCAATCGAAAACCTATGGAGGGAGCTCAAGCTCAGAGTTGCACAGAGACAGCCTCGAAACCTTAGGGATTTAGAGATGATCTGCAAAGAGGAGTGGACCAACATTCCTCCTAAAATGTGCGCAAACTTGGTCATCAATTACAAGAAACGTTTGACCTCTGTGCTTGCAAACAAGGGTTTTTCCACCAAGTATTAAGTCTTTTTTTGTTAGAGGGTTCAAATACTTATTTCACTCAATGAAATGCAAATCAGTTGCTATCTTTTATTTAAAGTTATTTTTTCGATTTTCCTTTTGATGTGCTATCTGCCACTGTTACAATAAACCTACCATTGAAATGATACTGTTCTGAGACTTTTCATTTCTTTGTCATTGGACAAACTTACAAAATCAGTGAGGGGTCAAATAATTATAATTATTTCCGCCACTGTATATTAAAATAATATATTTAAAATAATGTGGTATCGTGGGTTCAGTTACTCACTTCACGGGGGGGGGGGGCGGGCGGTTTACCAGGATAAGCATAATACACCTGTAAACCGAGTACCCCCCCCAGCCTGGATCGCTTGTAGAGTTTTAACGGATGAAGGCAGCCAATCACACGGGTGCTTCTCTTCAAAGGTCTTTATTGTATGTACATATAAATCCGGCTTTAGAGGAAGAGGAAAGGACACCCCTCTCCCTACCCTGCACTGCCGCAGCACAGGCAGATTACTATGGAGATGAGCGCAATGGAAGCGCTCATCTCCCTGTACCCGACTGCAGCAGTGCGGCGGCTCAGTTGGGGGGGGCACAGAGTGATGTGGGGGGGCCGTGGCCCCCTCTGGCCCCCCCCTGGCGACGCCACTGCGATTATACACATAGGTCCCGGCGTATACATTAATGATTAAACATAGGGCATGGAGGTGAAACTAACAGATCGTTGACTGTCATGTCATTCTTTCTTTTCTGTAAAGGGTCACTGAACTTTCTAAAAAATTATGATATGTTGTAGCAATGTTTTAAAGGTTTTGATTGGTGGGGGTCTGAGTGCTGAGACCCCCACTGATAGAATGAGGACATATGCTGACATATTGTCCTCTCTCTCCTCAGTGCAGGAAATGGAATCGAGATGGGCCCTTAGACTTCCTACTGAGTCCTTCTCCTGCAGGGAGGAGAAAGCACATTATGCAAGTGATTCTCTTTCCTCATTTTAGCAATCAGTGAGGGTCTCAGCACTTAGACCTTCACTGATTAAAACCTTTGACCTGTCACTATGACATACCAAACAAAAGTTTTTTTCACTTTAAGTAAATTCCAAGTATATTCTTAAAAGTTTGTTCTGAGAAGGGGCGGGTTGGTCATAGACTCTACAGAAAAATTTCCTGGTTGGCTGATGCCCATGGGGCTGCCTGAGCCCTCTTCATGGCTGCCAGCCAGGTAAGTAATGATCTGTCATTCCCAGAGTGAACGATGGGGGTGTCAAGTAGTTATGTACCTGACCAGCGACCACAGGTGCTCTCCTGATTCCTGAATTTAACTATATTGCCATCCTGAGGCAACTAGAATAGGAGGACAGAATGTGCCAGCTGGAGCTGGCCACCACAGAAGGGCAGCTTCTGAGGAGGTATTTTGTGCTGCTGGGGCATTATTTTGTGCTGCACTGTGGTTTTTGATGCTGCTGGGGCAGGTTATTGTGTTGCACTGAAGTATTTGGCTCTGCTGGGGCGGTATTTTGTTCCGCAAAATGGTATTGCGGGCCCTGACTATTTGTATTAGCCCTGCCTTCTGTTAATTTGGACCTGCCTACCATATGGGGCCACGTTTAGGTTTTTTCCACAACCACTTTAAGTTCCTAGTTCGCCCCTGTTCTGAGATGATAGCAAAGTATCCAAAAAAAAAAAAAAAAAAGGAAAAGCACTCAACCTCTACTTTATTATACATCTCAAAAAACAATCTTTATCATGCTGGTTCCATTCCAGTACGAGGAACCCTCCCCATTGGTAATCCAATATTATACTTGGACAAGCATACCATATATACATCCTATAAACAATGAATGTGATCATGTTGAAATTGAGGAAGACTGATACCGTCTAATGCACTTAGCTTGAGTCCCACAGAAGAAAATACAGATCTGTCATTTAAAACTTTTTGGGGGGGGGAAAACCCCAGCTGTAAATAGAGCCTTCCCTACATCACAGTAAATGTGTATTTTGTGTAGTGAAAATACCAGCACTTTTATTTTAACCAGCATTTCAATGTCATCATCTTCTTCTGTAAAAGAGAAAGTTCAGACAACCAGTAATCCTATGATTATTTTTGAGTCAACCGCAGCACACTGATTTGCTAGAAAGAGCAGTAATATAATGACTTATAGATTTCCTTAATATTCTTAAAACATGCTTTTCATTTTGTGAATACAAGATAAAGGGCTAGAAAAGCAGATTAAGCCAAGTAATGCAAAGAGTCTTTTGCCTTTTAAATGTATCAGTTTGACTAGAGTAAGTGCTTCGTGTAACCACATACTAGTGTTAGGGGAAAGTATCTGAAGTGGAATTTGATCAGAATTTCAGCAAAAAATGTTATTCACTGCAAAGCCAAATTTCCTCGTGCTTTCTGGTAATGTATAAATTTTCCCTGAAATGGCGGTTAAACAAGAAAAACACATACTCACCTCATCCATTTGCGCGCAAAGAAGCCGCCACAACCACCGCTCGAAAATTCACGAGCGGTAACATATGATGTCACCGCGCCGGCCAGTGCCATGCAAAATTTCCTCAATCGAGGTGTCTTCAATCAAAATGGCTGCAGCAGCCTCTACGCGATCAAATGGATAAGCCCTCAATGTTAATCTCAGGTGCTGCGTTCAGCGGTGAAAGTAGCATCTGAGGGGTTCAATGATGGAGGCGGCACCATCGTCATTCCCCGTCATTACACCTGCTACATACAAAGAAATGCTCTTTGCGACAAAGTAATTAGCCACAAAGCAATTTTCTATGTGAAATTCTGTGAAGCAGCCGAATCTAATTTTTTATAACTTCGCTCATCTCTACCACATACTATAGTTACTGGGGTGCTAGACTTCTTCTCTGTTTTACTACAGGGTCTTAGGATTTTTGGAGGGGGGGGGGGGGGGCAGCATGAGCAAAACCATGGACACCACAGGTGGCTCAGTGGTTAGCACTGGTGTCTTGCAGCACTGGGTCCTCCGAGTACTCTGGTTTCTTCCTGTGGACATACTGATAGGGACCTTAGATCCCCATTGGGGGCAGCTTGATGCTAATGTCTGTAAAGCGCTGCAGAATATGTCAGCGCTATATAAGTGCATAAAATAAATAAATAAACCATTCAGGCCATTTCTGTGAAAGTGACAACAAGACGTACAATGATATTGCAGGCCACTTTTGAAATAATTATTAGAAATCGGCGATTGTTATTTTGTCCGCATACTTTATCAAATATATAGTAAAATTACAGTTTATACTCAGTTGGCATAACAGAATAGACTAATGCCAACATGGACTCATGCTCGTAAGAGTTTTCAAGGTCCGTATTGTATGTACGCGGCCTGTAATATCCTGTGAGACCCCGTTGTACCTCCTTGTCCCTTGTATTTCACATCAGTTCATAAGTTGCTTCACAGACTCTATCGTCCGCTGAAGCATTCCTTCTAGAGTAGAGTGCTAAGATGATGATTTACTAAGGTGTGACCTGGCATGGTTCAGTAACTGAGTCATATTTCTTTATTGGCGTGTGCTGTCTTGGGAATTGTGCCGTATGGTACACATTAATCACATAATAGCTGTCCACCAGTATCGGTAAATTTACCCCATGGTTAGTCCCTCAGCACATGCGTTCACCTAATTGAGTTATACTTCATATACAACTTCTTGTAGCATACCACTCCTTTAAAAGGCATCTGTCAGTAGATTTGTGCCTATGAATCTGGCTGATCTGTTGCATGTGCACTTGGCAGCTGAAGTCATCTGTTCCGTGTTCATATGTGTCTCTGTTGCTGAGAAAAATTTTACTTTTAGTATTTTATTCTTATAACCATGCATAGATTTTTAACTTAGAACTGAAATAATTAACCAAGCCTGGAGCCACTATGACAGGAACGCTTTAATACCCAGAAAGCCATAATCAGATTATATTATCTTTATGCATTAGACAACAATGGTATTATTTGCAGATAATCATTTTGCACTGTATCGTGTGAATTTCAAGATCTGTGGATAGGTTTAGTTTTATGTCTCTAGAGCAAACCCCAGAGAAGCTGATGTAGAGGATGGGAGTGGTAGTGGCACTGTTGAAGTGTTATGTCACAGTGTACTCCCTCAGGTCATTGCTCCCTCGGGATCGGTGCAGTGGAAATGTAGTCTAGAAGAATGAGGCCAGAATTAAACGTAACAAAGTCTTTTCACTAAGTGTAACGTAGAACTTCAAATACATTCATTAGTAGCAGATTGTAAGTGCAATCTTTTAGCACCATTAAAGATTATGGAGGCAGGTTGGATGGCTGCAATTTAGCACTTAGGTCGTACTGACCTAGCAATGTTCTGGGTGATGGATGTCTTGGCTGTAGTCTCTCACAGAAGTGTCTTCAAATGATGATAAGGCTGTTCACCCTGTTGTATCTCTTCTCAAGGATTCCCTTGAGTACTTCATCAAGTTAATTTCACTGGAGAACCTTTTAGGAACAGGAGCTCCGACTTGTGCTTCCTCTCCACACTTTCACTTAACAGGAACTCCCCCTCCTGGCAGGAAACAGGACCACCTGTGTGCAATCTAAGTGTCACATGATCTGTCATTACATATACACAACTTTTTTGAAAGGCCCCAGAGGCTGCAACACCTAAGCAAGAGGCAGCACTAACCAAACACTGCCATGAAGACCAAGGAACTCTCCAAACAAGTAAAGGACAATGTTGTTGAGAAGTACAAGTCAGTGTTAGGTTATAAAAAAATATCCAAATCTTTGATGATCCCCAGGAGCACCATCAAATCTATCATAACCAAATGGAAAGAACATGGCACAACAGCAAACCTGCCGAGAGACAGCCGCCCACCAAAACTCACGGACCGGGCAAGGAGGGCATTAATCCGAGAGGCAGCACAGAGACCTGAGGTAACCCTGGAAGAGCTGCAGAGTTCCACAGCAGAGACTGGAGTATCTGTACATAGGACGACAATAAGCCGTATGCTCCATAGAGTTGGGCTTTATGGCAGAGTGGCCAGAAGAAAGCCATTACTGTTCAGCAAAAAATAAAAAGGCACGTTGTGAGTTTGCGAAAAGGCATGTGGGAGACTCCCAAAATGTATGGAGGAAGGTGCTCGGGTCTGAGGAGACTAAAATTGAACTTTTCGGCCATCAAAGAAAATGCTATGTCTGGGGCAAAGCCAACACATCACATCACCCAAAGAACACCATCCCCACAGTGAAACTTGGTGGTGGCAGCATCATGCTGTGGGGATGTTTTTCAGCAGCCAAACTGGGAAACTGGTCAGAGTTGAGGGAAAGATGGATGGTGCTAAACACAGGGATATTCTTGAGCAAAACCTGTACCACTCTGTGCGTGATTTGAGGCTAGAACGGAGGTTCACCTTCCAGCAGGACAATGACCCCAAACACACTGCTAAAGCAACACTTGACTGGTTTAAGGGGAAACATGTAAATGTGTTGGAATGGCCGAGTCAAAGCCCAGATCTCAATCCAATAAAAAAATCTGTGGTCAGACTTAAAGGGTTTCTGTCACCCCACAAAACTCTTTTTTTTTTTTTGGATAGTTATATTCCTTATAGCGTGATATAGGAGAATATAATAGTCTTACTTACTTTCATGTGGCCGATTCTTTAGAAAACGAAGTTTTATAATATGCAAATCAGGGCTCTACCAGCAAGTAGGGCGTCTACTTGCTGGTAGCCGCAGCAGAAATCCGCCCCCTCCTCTTGTTGATTGACAGGGCCAGTCGTGATCTCCTCCTCTGGCCGGCCCTGTCAGGATTTCAAAAATCGCGCGCCTCTGGTCATTCGGCGCAGGCGCTCTGAGATGAGGAGGATCGTCTCCTCAGCACTCCCTCAGTGCGCCTGCGCCGATGACGTCTTCTCTTTCGGTGATGTCATCGGCGCAGGCGCACTGAGGGAGTGCTGAGGAGACGAGCCTCCTCATCTCAGAGCGCCTGCGCCGAATGACCAGAGGCGCGCGATTTTTGAAATACTGACAGGGCCGGCCGGAGGAGGAGATCACGGCTGGCCCTGTCAATCAACAAGAGGAGGGGGCGGATTTCTGCTGCGGCTACCAGCAAGTAGACGCCCTACTTGCTGGTAGAGCCCTGATTTGCATATTATAAAACTTCGTTTTCTAAAGAATCGGCCGCATGAAAGTAAGTAAGACTATTATATTCTCCTATATCGCGCTATAAGGAATATAACTACCAAAAAAAAAAAAAAGAGTTTTGTGGGGTGACCGAAACCCTTTAAAGATTGCCGCAAAAGGTGGCTCTACAAAGTATTGACTTTAGGGGGGTGAATAGTTATGCACATTGACTTTTTCTGTTATTTTGTCCAATTTGTTGTTTGCTTCACAATAAATAAAAAAATAAACATTTTCAAAGTTGTGGGCATATTCTGTAAATTAAATGATGCAAATCCTCAAACAATCAATGTTGATTCTAGGTTGTGAGGCACCAAAACACAGAAAAAGTCAAGGGGGATGAATACTTTTGCAAGGCACTGTAGGTGAGGCAAGCAATACCATATTGCTGCACACTATACCACCCCAGCAGTGCCAAATACTACAGTGCATCACAAAATACTGCCCCAGCAGCACAAAATACCCCCAAAAAAATTGCCACTCTGTGTTGGCCAGCACCAGCTGCCATGTTCTGTCCTCCTACTCCAGTGGCCTCAGGGTGGAAATACAGTCGAATTCAGGAGTCAGGAGGGGAGTGTTTGATCATTACTTACCTGGCTGGCAGCTGTGAGGAGAGCTCAGGCAGTCCCTGGGCATCAGACCATCAGGAAATTACCCTGTTAGGGTATATTTTATATATGTCTTCTGTTTGTTCCTGGGTCATGAAAGACATGTCTACACATGAGTAATCAGCACCCTTTAAATACATCCGACTCAAAATAGTTTTCCATATAAAATCCTGCCTTGATACAAGAAGTATGCCCTTGGTGTATACATTAATCTCATTAGACTCCCTGCATGAAAATACAGTTTAGGAATATTCTTCTAGGGCTCACATCGTGTGTGACGTCAAACCATTAAAAGTCTTGGCATAAAACTTCCGCTTAATCTTTTTAAAAGTTTGGATCAACACATTACATCAAATATTTCTTGGAGGAGCATAAAATAAATGATTCCTTGGCCTTGTATGTTGATGACGTTATTCTAATGGCCTTCTAGCTATTAACCTCTTTCACAAAGCTCATTAAAGAAATTGAGGATTTTTGGCCAGGATTGCAGTTTCAAAGTGACTTGGCGTTCTTTACTGTATTTATGTAGATACAGTACGATAGTCGCAGATCGCAACTGAGCTGCAGATTTCATTATCTTAAGTTTATTGGCATAAACATTTTAAAGCTTAGCAAAGCCTCTCATTCCTTAACTAAATATTAGTCTCTAACTTGCATATAACAACATATAGTGCATCTAGTTATCCTAT
This sequence comes from Bufo bufo, assembly GCF_905171765.1. Taxonomy (NCBI): domain Eukaryota; kingdom Metazoa; phylum Chordata; class Amphibia; order Anura; family Bufonidae; genus Bufo; species Bufo bufo. Next base: position 39,076,670 of record NC_053399.1, on the reverse strand, counting down.
TGCATTGGTGTGCCAGATAATAAAGCTGATAATCAAGATACTTATCTTGTAATGTTTGTCATTATATTTTACTATACCAATTGGCAATTTCCCTAGTTGCTATGTATGGCAGTCTTTAGTCTGTGAATGGGATCAGCATCACAGACTTCTAAAACAACCTATACTATGCTGAAAGATTACAGGAGAGACACAATATAGGGAGTTTATTTATCGACTCATCCCGAAATTCTGTCATAATAAAGTTGCGGTTTATGATGCATAACATATTTTTGCTATAATTTGTGACTTTACTTTCCTCTAACTACTTTTGAAAAGTGGACATAAAACTGGCCAGAGTTGTTCAGGACGAAATGTGGGCAAAGACCCTACAACAGATTTATAATTTCTAAAGTCATAAATTTGGTGCAGCTTACCCCAGCAGACTTTGGTTTAAGGCTGGTGTATGTATGCCAGCCTTAATAACTCTGCCCCAACAGGCCTCATGGGAACTACTTTATAGAGCACATAGCAACATAGGTTTGCTCATTCATTTTAAGATCTGCTTTGAAAAAGCAACAGCTGAAATTTGTATGATTGCTATGGACAACAAGTCCAGTTCATGTCTGCCCTGGTCCTGATAGATAAGGACCTGAACATGTAAATTCCCCAGCCAGCACTGTAGGCTATGAATGGGATGCTCCTGCTGCTACAGGACAGTATATTAAAAAGTCTAGTTATAAAGGGACCCAGGTTAGCAATCAGTGGATTACAGTCTACGGGTAGATTGCTGTCAAACATTGAAGAGATCACAAATTCTTTAGCTAATCCATGACGATGTCCAAGTCCATAGTGTTGAAATAAAAGTTGCAATTGTAGTGTTAAAATCGTAGTCCACCAGAATGCAGCTTTTTGTTTCAGTTGGCATTCTGCTCTTAATAGTCACTATGCCAATTTAAAAAAAAATACTCAATACAGCCTATGCCAAACACTTAAACGAAATCTAGTACTAAGAAGTGTTAAAAGAACTGTACACTTAGTAATGAATGATAAAAGGAAACAAGAAATATAGTTGCCTTCACTGTTCGCCTTCAGGATTTTTTTGTAGAAAGAAAACATAGGGGGTTAATTGCCTATTGATCTATTCCATTTCCAGGGGGAAACCGCTGAGGGAGACAGAGCTTAGCCAAATTGGGTACAAAGCCTAGACAGGGCACAGGGGGATAGGCTCCTGCTACAGCCAGGCACGTTACAATGAGGAAGAGGAGGGATATGGCTAATCTGACAGAGTACATAGGGAAAGTATATTTATAGTTTCTCACTTTTTATTGCAATATGAGACAAAATTGATACAAAGTTAAAGAGAGATGAAGAAAGGAAGAGTGGTGATATTATTTCCATTATTTTTATGCATTTTCTGTAGATTGTACAAATGCAGAAAGTTCTGTTTTGCATTCATAGGAAGATCTTCATAAGGTCATGTTTTAATTTATTTTTATTTTTGCAGTTGCGTTATAGTCAGTTAATGGCCAATGGCCCAGTTAAAGGTTTGGAGGTTTTAGTTCTCTTCCCTGAAATCTTTACGCTATTATTAATATTTTATAGTGGTTTATTAGCTTGCAAGAGTGTATCAGACACCCCGATGCTGCAAGCGATTGCCGGGAGAGAAGTGTTCCGTCCCGGCAGTCGCCAGATGGGTATCAGAGGACACCGCTGCTTTTACATGCTATGCCATCGCTCGTCCCCATGCAGGACGGCGGCAAATCATGATTACACAGCTCTATCTGCCGCTGGCAAATCCAGATCTTTTAGCATCTTAGCACCAGATCTTTTAAGTATTTGCCCGTTCATCGAGCAATCGGAGGCAGTATTAGGCTACATTTACACGACCGTATGTATTTTGCGGTCTGCAAAACACACATCCTCAAAAATCACAGATGACGTCTGTTTGGCACCCGTATTGCATCAGTTTTTTTTGCACAACCATTGTAACAATGCCTATCTTTGTCTGCAAATTGGACAAGATTAGAACATGTTCTATCTTCTTTGCGGGGCTATGGAACGGACATACAGATGCGGACAGTACACAGTGTGCTGTCTGCATTTTTTGCAGACCCTTTGAAATGAATGGGTCTGCCACCTATCCGCAAAAAAACAGAACGGAAACAAAATACGTTTGTGTGCATGAAGCCTTAGACTGCCAGATGATCGCTAACAAGTGTTCCGAGGAACGCTCATTAGTGATTATCGAGCAGAAAATCTGCCGGTGTAATACCATTAGTCTTTTAGTTGACTCTTCAAACTTTGTCCATCAGATATCTCATTTACTGTAGCTTATTTCCAGTCTGTTTCCTTGTTTGCTGTTTATCACTTATAACTACCACGTTGTGAACCGTGGTACTTGTTACGTGTCCATTGTTTGTCCATCTCTTCTATTGTCTCTGTTGTCTATCGCTAAGTTGTGTTGTCTACCAAAACAGCATGGTTGTAAATCGATGGAGAGAAGCATGGTGTCTACATATCATGAGCTTACTTCTTTTCTGCTGCTGACATTGCCCCAATTTTAAAATTATCTGTAATTTTCTTTCCTCAAAAGGAAGAGATAACTGGGAATTATAAGAACATGAACCCCCTCCTATTTGTGCTTTTATTTATCTTACCTAATTTCATTGTTACTTTACCCAATCAATCACTTTATGGGCTATGCATTTTCATTTGCACTCACATAAATAAAAAATAAAAAAAAAGGCTTGTATCATAATTGAGAAATATTCCCATGAAGATAAAGCATAATGGCCTTTTAAAGTGTTCACGTCTATATGTCAAAATAACAATTTCAAAATGATTTGTTTTCTGTTGTCATGTAATTGCTGATCATAATAGCTGAATGCTGTGTGCCGCATTTTATCTCTCTTTTACTGAAAATTGAGCCCACTAAGCAGAGATCAAAAGACATATGAGCTTATATATTATTACATTAGATGTGTTGCATTTTTGTTTATACAGTTATTAATATGTATGTGATATGGAGGGAAATAGCCAGTGTTTGATCAAAGGAGTTGAAGCTGAATACAAGTGAATAAGGGCTTTCTTTTTAAACTTATTTATATAGTGCCGACATATTCCGTAGTGCTTTACACATGTTGTCACTGTCCCCAGTGGGGCTCACATATGGTGGAATATTTTGGAACCTGCATGCCATCATACCTTCAAAGCAGTATAATATGGCTTCCTTCAGCACCCCACTTGTGGATTTTCTTTAGAACTGCATCTTGTAGCTCTGCAGTATCCTGCTTGCAATTGGTATGGTCTGTATAATATATAATATATATCATATCTTCTGCTAGATGTGATCTGGCCCCGCTTACTTTGTGTGATATTCGGGCCAAGTAACAGAGCATGTAGTGCTATTGCCAATTAATCTAGGCTGATTCTTATAGATAATGCACGTCTTTCTTCACATCTGCATTGGTATTTATATTGTCTTTGAAATTTGCAAATTCGAGAATTCGTGATCTGCAGTCATTATTTTCTTGATTGCGAAAATCGGCAATGTAATATATTCGCAATAACGATTAGAATATTCGCGATCAACACTAAGGGGTAGGCAGCTTTCCTATTGGTTGCTAGGGATGTTGCTAAGTGCCGATATTCGCAATAAATTCACGATAAATTCGCGATTAGGCTACTTTCACACTAGCGTTCGGGTGTCCGCTTGTGAGCTCCGTTTGAAGGGGCTCACAAGCGGCCCCGAACGCATCCATCCAGCCCTAATGCATTCTGAGTGGACGCGGATCCGCTCAGAATGCATCAGTCTGGCAGCGTTCAGCCTCCGCTCCGCTCAGCAGCGTTCGGGTGTCCGCCTGGCCGTGCGGAGGCAAGCGGATCCGTCCAGACTTACAATGTAACTCAATGGGGACGGATCCGTTTGAAGATGACACAATATGGCTCAATCTTCAAACGGATCCGTCCCCATTGATTTTCAATGTAAAGTCTGGACGGATCCGTTCAGGCTACTTTCACACTTAGAATTTTTTTCAAACTATAATGCAGACGGATCCATTCTGAACGTATACAAACGTCTGCATTACAGGAGCGGATCCGTCTGTGCAGACACCAGACGGACCCGCTCTGAACGGTAGTGTGAAAGTAGCCTTAGAATATTCGCGATCAACAATATTCATGAATACGAATATATAGCACTATATTCTAAATATTCGCAAATTCTCAAAGTATTCATGATTAAAATTCACGATTCGAATATTCACGCTCAACACTAGTAATGAACCCTGATGGCACCCGACAGACCCCATTGACTATAATGTGGTTCCTGTGTGTTTTTCACTTTACCGTAAAAAATAGTGCTGCATGCTCCGAAATGTTTTAGTAGCCTCCAACGCACATTTGAACACATCCTAAATGCCCCTATACACATTAGTGAATTGTCAGCTGAACTGGACAGTTTAATGTGTATGGGGAGTTCCCAACTTTCCCCTGACAGATGATTTTGCGGGAGAGAAGGATCAGGCAAAATGAATATTTTTGCCTAATCCTTTTGTTCTCCTGCAAGATAAGCTGCCACCAGAGGTGTTTGCTGCCGGCTTTCTCTGCTCTCCCCATTAAATACACATTGTAAGAAGGTACAAGGAATCATCGTGGATGATAGGTATGTGTCACCGAGGTTCCTGGCCTCGTTGGAGTAAGAGCCAGTTTTCATGTGTCAGCAGCAGTTGTTGTTTGACACTTTGCTATTTAGTATGGCTGTAAATAGCTGATCCGGGACAGCTCTTACTGGGAGTAGTCAAAGTGCTGGGTGGGTGACTACTCCCCACGTTCCAGGACGGGTTTTGTCAGGCCTATAAAAAACAGCCAGCAGTGTCAGGTGTGGGGAATTATGTCTCTCTGACATTGGAGCTCTGGCAATCTCTGTACCGGGATCTGAGCCTTGTGCCAGGCTGGAGGCCTGAATCCGGGAGGACTGCTCTGTTCTGAGCTATGCCGGCCGTGTGTGGATTAACACCCAGGACAAAAGGTGACTGTTTTGTTGTTGAGCTATCTGGGTGTGAACTAACTCCAATACTGCAAATGAACTGTCGTGCTGTGTACTTGCAACAAGTGTAAATAAACACTGACGTTTTTGAGTTATAAACTGGTCTTTGCCTCTATACTGCGTCCGCTTGTCCTGACTACCAAAGAGAGTCCCCACAACATATACATTCTGCAAAGTGAAATGTGTCAATTGCATCAATTACTCTTCAGCATCATGTTCACAATTTGTGATGGTCTATATTAGCTTCTGCTAGCTAGGCTACACCCGCTGGAGTATAAAAAATGACTGGGCCCCCCCAGAAAATGACTGGGCCCCCCCACAGCAATTTCTTTGCGTCCCTCTCCTCCCATGCAACGCCCACTCCTGTGGCTAGTCAAGATCACTCTCTCAGACAAGGCCCAGTAGCCGCTCTGTCCGTTTCCTACAATGTCACTGTATATAATGTCATTTTATAATACTGTTAAGGGGGCCCTGACTATAAGATCTTTAAGTCCTCCTCCTGGGTGGGCCCTTTCTAAATTTGGGCCCCAGAGCACCTGCATTCTCTATAGCTACGCCCCTGACTACACCTACCTTTGTGATAGGCAACAGAAGATAAAGCATGTAGTTACCAAAGGATAATCGCTGCATGGCTCTTGCTTTTGAAGACATTTCTTGATGCAGTTTTTACTATTTCTGATTAGATGGTTGTCATGGATTGGTGGCATCTGTCCAGCTGGTGTGATTCATAAACTACAGTGAAACTTACTTATGTGCTGGATTTAAAGGGCATCTATCAGCAGTTTTTTATCTATGACACTCGCTGACCTGTTTCATGTGTACTTGGCAGCTGAAGGCATCTGTGTTGGTCCCATGTTCATATGTGCTCTCTGGTAAGAAAAATGAAGTTTTAAGATATGCAAATGAGCCTCTAGGAGCAACGGGGGAGTTGCCGTTACACCTAGAGGCTCTGCTCTCTCTGCAACTGCCGCATCCTCTACATTTTGATTGACAGTGCCAGGCAGTAAAAACATCAGATGGCAGATGCCCTTTTAAAGAAAATATTCTGGTTCTCTATAATTCAGCATCAAGAGTGAAAGTATTAAATGGCTGGTATCCTCCCTCAGTTTTACATGGTCAGCATTGTATGAGTTTGAGCTTATTCTGACTGGGCATACGGCTTATGCCTCCACCCGTCCTCGGCTCGTGGACGGTATTGTTGTACCTCCTACAGGTAAATTAAAGTGATAACTGCACACAACTAAATATGAGATGGATGTGCGCATACAGGGCTGCAATTCTGTGCAGAAAATAAATCACAGAAATGCCTTTCTGTGAAGCATCTCCATATCCTGGAGGATGAATCTATGAAATCAATATCGCCCCCCACCTCACTCTTTCTCTATCGCTCACTTTTTTATATCCTCTTTTTTTTCCCAGGAAAAGGGCAGTTGTTTCTGGCTTCTCTCCTTTGCATATCATTGATATATGCTTAGAGAGTCCTGTCTGTTATAAAGGGTGCATTTATAATAAAGGGGGTGGGGGGGAAGTCTCCGCCGTTACTATGGAAACATCTGCGTCTGACAATGTCTGGAAAGGCTTTCTGCCGGTCTGCGCAATCAGTGACTCAGAGTCAGGTTATGTGATTCAGTCCCTCCTATCTCTTTGCTTCACCTCATCCAAGTTCCCAAATCACCAACCTGTAAGGCATATGCCCATAATCCATAACCAGGGACATTCGCTGGATACAGTTTTACCAGTCGGCTTTGTGCACACTTGGCCTACGTGCAATGACATTCCTTTATCAGCTAATTTGCAGTGCAGACGAGAAGCTTGAATAGAGAGAAATCCCAGCCCTCCTTGCAGATCTATCCATTACAGCAGTGACATCAGAAGTGCAATACAGAACCGAGGGAGTTTCTCTGCTGCTCTTACAGGGAAATTCCATAGTGATTTCTCATATGTGATCATGCAAAATCTGCCTATCCTTTTTTATTAGCTTCTTTAAAGGCTATGTACACCTTCGGGGCAATTTTGTTTCACGATTGCATTTTACTCATTTTGGGCTAAAAATCTTTTTTTCACTCGGTCTATTAAAAATATTGAGCTGTTCTGTCACAAAAGGTTAACGGGAATTTGTCATCAGAAAATGATCTGCTGTTTAAATCACTTTTTACTGTATATTTAACATATTTTTAAAGAGGTTGTTCCAAGATTTAGACTTACTTTCTGCTTACAAGATAGGGGATAGGTATCTGATTAGTAGAGGGAGCCCCACTGATCATGAGAATGGAAGGTTTTACGTCCCCCAATATGACTGGCACAGAGGTGCAGCACCCACACTGTCACTCCATTCATCTCTATGAGACCGACTCATCTCTATGAGACTGACTGCTATTCTTAGCTTCTTTTACAGGGTTTCTATGAAACTGAGAATCCCAGTTGGCTGTGCTGGGTGCAAAAGATGGGTGAAAAAAGTATAATCTGTCCCAGATGCTCCGATTCCAGTACCAAGTTCCTTTCCCTCCTCTTCCAGTATCTGCCAGACTGGAAGAGTAATGTGCCCCTTACCGCTGCCAGCCAACCAATGACTGCAGGCGTCATGTGTTCAGGCACAGCATGGCCAGCAGCGGTGACGTACATGTAGACAGAACATGTCACACTTCCAATCCATCGATGTCTGAAAGTGGAAGAAGGGAGCTTGGTGCTGGACCCACACACAGTCACAGGGTAGATTTTATGTTGTTGTTTATTTTTGCAACTTAGGCACCTATCCTGGCCATTTCAAAGAGTTGACAGTCTTGGAGAACCTCTTTAAGCAATGCTCGATAAAATTTCTACATGTGCAACCTTATGATGCAAGAAGTATTTTTTTTTAATCAATAAACATGAGTGCAAATATAGACATAGCTCTTATCAGTAGGGGCCGGTCTTTACCTTCTAAATACTAAGGTTAAAAGTAAAGTGCATTAAAAAATATTATCAATTCGGCACATGAACATGTAAAAGGTTTGCTAAATGTGACACTGCCTTCAAAAAAAATTCTTCATTTGGATCTTAATTTTGTAAGATTGAGGTGCTTTCAGTAATCAGATCAGTAACATGCCGTATGAAATGTGAAACTAATTACTTATCAACCATGTCTCTGTGGATCTTACACAGAGTGAATAGATAGGCTCAGCAAACTGAGTTAGTGAAATTAATTCCAATGATGCATGAAGAGATTTCAAAATGATTAATAGCCACTGCTCAAATGATCATTTTACAGTTTTTGTCTTGTTGAGAGTGAGTCTAAATGACTACTGATACGGCCTAGGCTTATGTACGAAACCTTTGTTCCAAGTAAGTTTGCAGATATTTATCTACAGTATATATGAGGTTTGGTATCTGGTGTCCATTCTGCATGTCTACACTTTTTTAATTCTCAGTAAATAAATAAAAACATAGAAAGGCTCTGTTCACACTGCAATCAGAGCTTCCATTCATAATGCAACCATTACAGTTTACCCAGACTAATATTTTTTTACATTCATTTTTATAACTGATGCTATGACAGTCCTGACAGATCTCAGAGACTTTAATGGAGTCAGTCAATGAGACTCCATTAAAAGTAGTGCTGTATTTGCAGCAAGCCCCTGAGGAAGCGATGCATAGGATAAGAGTGGTAGTGGCCCAGATGAGATGTTGTGTCATGGTGTACTCCCTCAGGCTGTTGAACCCTGGGGATTAGTGCTGGGGAAAGATGGTCAGAAGTAAAAGAATAAAAGTCTCTCTTTGATAAATTATAGTACAGTACATCCAGCATTATGTTGGCAAAGTACAATTTTTCTTTTCTTCAGATGATGAGGAATGGTGGCTGACAAAGTGGCAGTTAATGGCACCTATGATGTGCTATATTGCTGATGACTCTCTTATGCTTCCTGCTAACAGTTGTGGTTATGGTTATGGTTATCCACTGTGTATTGCAGGCTTTGAGTTGGTCTGGTCTGGATGTAATCTAGGTGATGAGTGTCTGAGCCATAGTCCCTCTCCTGAAGCAGGGTCTGTGATGCCATTATTGCTGGTCACTCTGCTTACTGTAAACGGTGAAACTTTTCTGATATCTGTATCTTTGGTATTTTTGCATCTCTCTGGAGCAGTGGTCTCACAGAACAGTTGGATCTAAAGTTGGTCCCTAAGACCATTGGAGCAGAAGCACTTGTACGTGCTTTCTCACTCCTCACTAGACTCACTAGAACACCCCCTCCTGGCGGGAAGCAGGACCAGCCCACTCCTAAGAGTGGAGGAATGGGATGGTTTGTCCTATTCCTATTGCCAACCAATGCGGGCTGTACTCCATCTGCTGGTGTACACTGTAAACAGGTACATGGCAAAACATAGCAAACTAAAAAACATTGCAGATACCCCTAGGTCTGGGGTACTGCATATACCACACTATAATTGCTGTTAAAAAATACCAGAAAGGCCATTAAACCCCCAAACACAAGTATGAAAAAACTGTAAATACATTTGTTTTTGTTTTTTTATGAATGTATTACAGGGTATTGCCATTCTGGCGATTAACGAGAAACAGGAACTTGATATAAAAGAGCTAATGGAAGTGTAAACGGAGCCTAACGTTTTTTGTGGGTGTATGCTAATGCAATCTCCCAAACTGTAAGGAACCACACTATATATCAAGCAACAGGTCCCTCTGACTACTATATATTATCTACTTCTACTATATAATATCTATAGATTGAATTTGGTCTTGTTGAAAGGTTCTTTTTAATTAATTCAAGACTGAGCCATTTTACCTACTTTGTAAACAGACACATGTTTAGTTTTTTTTTGGTAGCACACACAGGATCGAAAGCAATACATTTTTCTATTTGGTTATTCAAATTATTTGTGCCCTTTTTTGGTAATACATGGGGCGTTTTTTATTATGTAATTATTTTTTTAACCATTTTTTAAACCATGAAACATGAACCACAATGTGCAACTAAAACATTAGTTTAAATCATTCCCCCTTTCTGTTATTTTATTATTTCAGTTCAGAGGCCAAGAAGCTAATGCAGGATCTATTTAACTGCTAAAGCTCGTGGACGGGAAAAGATGTAATAGATTGTCAATAGAAGGTTATTTAACTTCTTATTGAAAATCCATTATATCTTTGCCTGTCGGCGAGCAGCGCCAGCTAAATAGATCCTGCTTAAGCTTTTTGCCCTCCAAACTGATTTTCTTATTGGACACTAAGATGCTGGGTGGATCGCTGGCTGTAGCCGCAGTGTCAGAAGATTTTGTCATAAATAGCGGCCTACCTCCTAGTATGACTTCCCAAGGTGAGTGCTATTGCACTAGATCAGGTCACCCATAAATTTTTCCCTTGGTTACATGATATAACCTATGTGACGCCACCTTTTTTTCTAAGCGTTGCGTTTTATTTCACATTCTGCCCCCTTATAAAGTCATATAAGACCTTTGGGGGTATTTTAACATGACATTTTTTATGTATGATTTCTCTGGTAACTGGGGCAGAAGTTTTACAGGAAAAATAAAGCATCATGGTGTCACGATCAGTGTGGGGGAAAAACTCCACACTAAACACAGGAGGGAAGGGGAACAGTAACTGGGCCTGGAAACTAGGGAAGAAACAGGTCACCTCATAAACAACCCTAATTTGGGCCCTAACTACCTATCAATATGAATAGACCTTGAAGGTAGGAATATTCATATTCTGTATACCTAGGCCCTTATATCCTTATAAGGCCCTGGAATAAGGTAAGGACCAGACACAACTCATTCCTCCCCAGATGGAGGAATGGAAGTCTCTGTCACAGGACCAGATACAAACAACAGAGAATATAACAAACACAAAACAATAAGAAAAGACAAGACTTAGCTGAAAGTAGAAAACTGGCAACTCCATATCGATGACAATGATGACGAAAAACCTTCTTCCAAAGGAATGCTAGAAGTATTAGAACCAGAAAATGTGCCAAACTGCGGGTGAAATCCATAGGACCCAAGAAACGGCGAATTACCAGTGGACTCCTGATTACAATTGTTTATGGCAAACTCTGCCAAAGACAAAAAGGAAGACCACTCCTCCTGGTTCTCAGATACAAAACATCTCAAGTAAGTCTCCAGACTCTGATTAGTGCGCTCCGTCTGTCCATTCGACTGAGGATGAAAAGCCAAAGAAAAGGACAGTTGAATTCCCAGACGAGTACAGAACGCCTTCCAGAATCTGGAAACAAACTGAGTCCCACGATCTGAGACCAAGTCAGAGGGAGTGCCATGAAGTTTCACAATGTTGTCAACAAATACCTGTACAGGGGTTTTAGCATTAGGTAGGCCTGGTAATGCAATAAAATGTACCATTTTACTAAAGCGATCAACTACCACCAGAATAACTGTCTTTCCTGAAGAATTAGGTAGATCAGTGATAAAGTCCATGGATACATCATGAGTCCATGGTCTGGACGGAATGGGTAACGGAAGTAAAGATCCAACAAGCAACACCTGAAGCAAGGGGTGTGGCATTCACCAAAACAGAGACACAATAAGATCCACAGTGAACTTGTCAATTTAACCCACGAGTTGCCAGTCTCTCCGATCTCCTGGTACCTGCCAAGGGAACGTCCGTGACAGTAGAAAACTGTAAACTCCAGAAACACCACAGAGAACAACCAACCAGTTAGTTAGAAGGCAGGAAGAAATCTATAAACTGCACCTCCAAGAGTTAGAAGCGGCTACTTATGGGAAAAGTAAATTACGAACAAGCAACACCTGAAGCAAGGGGTGTGGCATTCACCAAAACACAGACACAATAAGATCCACAGTGAACGTTTCAATTTAACGCACGAGTTGCCAGTCTCTCCGATCTCCTGGTACCTGCCAAGGGAACGTCCGTGACACATGGCTGTGTCCTGAACTGTATAGAATACTGTATATACAGGAAGGCAGGGATGGTGATAAACCATCTATTCTCTGCCTTCCCTGACGGCCAGCTTCCCGCTATTGCTTCTGCATGATCTCCATACAGCTGCAAACTCTGTAAGGATGTTCAGAAATGTCCTTACAGAGTCATGAAACATTTTAATTCATCTGGTAGTCTGCAAATAGTTAAAGAGTAACTAAAAACCTTTCCCCGTGCGCTTAAAATCCACTTTTCTGTACACCGATGACTTCTCAGCGGTGTATGGATTACTGGCTGTAGACACTTTATGAATGGGGCTGCAGCACATTGTTGCTCCTGCCCGTGCCCCCCTCAGAGGTTTACTAAATGCTGGCATAGCACATGGGCTCCTGCCTGTGTCTGCTTTGCTAAGCTAAAAGCTTACATGCAGGACTCTTAGCTTAGTGAAGCAGGCACAGGCAGGAGTCGCTTCGCTCAGCTAATCCTGGCATAGTACATGGGTACAGGATACCCATGTGCTATGCCAGCACTTAGTAAGCCTCTGGGGGCCATGGGCAGGAGCAACAATGTGCTGCAGCCCCATTCATACACCGCTCACTTCTCAGAAAAGTGGATTTTAGGCGCACAGGGAAAGCGCTTTAGGGGGGGGGGATATCTCTATTAAAAATTCTAAATGCTTTAATAAAATACATTACAGAAAGTATTATTAGGGCATTAGGGACATTTTTCCAAAAAGTTAATTAATTACCGTAAAAGTTTAGTTACTCTTTAAGTTGTTCAGTCTTTATTTATTTATATATATATATATATATATATATATATATATATATATATATATTTTTTGTATTAATTCCATGTTTTCAGATTTCTGTTTGATGTCTGTGAATAGGCACATTCCTGTTTACAGTTAGAGGCTGAAAGCAACCTGACTTATTCCTGCTCTGATAGTTTGCTAAAATCTTATATTGTAGCTAACCACCAGAAAGCTGAAGACTAGAAGAGAAGAGATTTATGTTCAGCCCACAGAACATTGCTTAGGCTGGGTACACATCTATCAGTTGTGTCCAGGCAATTGTTTTATGCTGGAGCCAGACAAAACCAATGACAGTTTTGTTTACTTGCACATCTTGCATTTTTCTCACTGGTGCCTTAAAGAGCCTGGAAGAAAAATGAAAGCTACTGCATTTTATTTTTCTGTCTGATGCTGGAAACATCCAGCATTTAATCTGTTGCACCAGATTCCAGAAATGACTCCACATAGAAAACATGGAATCAGTTCTGCCATTGGTTTCCCTTCAGGGTTTGTCTATCATGCTGAAGGGCAGGAACGTTGCTATAGGGGAAGCAGGGGAAGTGGCTGCTTTGGGGCCGAATTCAGAAGGGGCCCACCCAGGAGGAGGACTAAAAGATTTTATTGTCAGGGCCCCCTCAGCAGTATCATACAATGGCATAATATACCGTCACAGTATATACAGTGACATGACATACATTATATACATGTAGGAAACAGACGGAGAGGATGTCAGGCCTCATCTGAGCGATCTTGACCAGCCGCTGGAGTAGGGGTTGCACTGGGGGAGGGGGTTGTGAAGAAGTTGCTAGGGGGGGGGGGATTCAAAAATTTGCTGTGGGGTCCAGTCATTTCTAGTTACGCCATTGCTGAAGGAAAACAGATGGTCTAATATATGGGAACCTAGCCTTAAAAGCCCTATTAAACCATGTGATATCTGGGCCAATGATCGATAACCAGCATTCACAGGAATGCTCATTCCTGATAACTGGCCTGTATAATCGGGCCACTTATAAACGAGAAAACAATTGCATCTTTCACTCAGACATTATTATCTGTGATGTCACCATTTCCAACTAATTCCTCTGCCATATTTGTTGCTGAACTGTTAGACAATGAATTAATCTATAATGAAATGAAGGGTGGATTGTCAGAACGTGCAAAACTAAATGCAACCGGATGCGCATACGTAAGTAGTATTGACGAACAGGGTACTAGATTAATAAATTGGGAGTGAGAGAGTATTGATGTAATCAGAGAAGCATCCTATAATTATGACTGGTGAGCTGTCTGTTCTTATAATTGGTTGGATGATTAGTAAAATGATGACAGAATGTGAAACTCGGAGAGGAGAGCAAAAACATTGATAGGACTGTATGGAAGGGGGTGATGCCTTAAGAAAAATGAGGGGCCGCTCACCTTGTGGCCTTGTCATGGGCATAGCTATAGGGGAAGCAGCTGCTTTGGGGCCCTAACTCAGAAGGGGCCCACCTAGGAGGAGATCTAAAAGATTTTATTATTGCAGCGTCCCACATATGTGTGTAAAAGGGCCACTTTAAACATCTGCTTATTTATCTAATGTTTTTGCAATGTATGGTATTTCCTATTATCAGGCTGGCAATGTCATTACACCCATTCGACCCTAGGTGGTGCTGGCGCCACATAATATGTATAGCCAGGGGTTTGCTAATAAAGTTAGTTAACAGGAAGTAAATTCAGTTAGTTCAGAGTGTAGTGAAGGAGAGGAGAAAAGCAAGTGTATGGAGGAGAGAAACAGGCCTTATCCACGATATAACTGCAATTTCTTTCCTCCGGGACCTGATCAATCCTGGAGAGGACAAACTAAGAGTAGTTACAGCAGCTTAGCACTGGAGAGTAAGTCTACGTCTAAATATAAAGCAAGCCTAGTGAGGGTTACAGCTGAATCCAGCCTATGGACTTAACAAGCACAAGTGCCTGAGAGCAACTTTAGGAGTGCCGGGACACGAATGGATAATTGATGCGCAGAATTGTCCTTATTCACTAGAAGCCTTCCAGGATATAGTGGAATACTAAAAACCTGAATACTTCAGGAGAGCATCCTGCAAATAATGTCGCAGAGAGTTTGCCTGCCACAAGGGAGAAACACACATATTGGATAGCTCAAGATAAGTACAAAACAGCATATTTAGTACTAGAGTGCTATAGTTTGGACTAGGAATAATTACCAAAGTCTTGCCTGTAAAGTGTCAGCCTTAAAGAGAACTCCTCAACTGAAAATTGCCTAATCCTGATACAAGGATTACTACTGAACCTATTTCTGAGTCATCACTCATGCCATACAAATGAACTGTATTTGTACTGACTACCTGAAGACAATCGATTCAGTAAATGTTCAACTGTTTGATTACAACTGACTCCTCATCATTTCTACTACTACACTCAACATTTGCACCTTACGGTGCTGGCGTCACGAACACAGGGGCCCAGCCACCAAAGCACCATAAACACCTATACCATCAAGGGCACCTCAACTTCAATCTGGCTGGTGTTCCCTGCAATAGAGAGCACCCCGGAGGATTTAGTGCTGTCTTCCCATCCACTGCACTGCTGGCCCAGGAAGGCTCTGCTAACCGTGAGTACATGAACTACTACCACCATCGGCCCACCGTAGCCTCACGTGTTTCCCCTGTGGTCCAGCTCGCTGAATTATCAGGGCCCCCTTAACAGTATTATACAATGACATTATATATAGTGACACTGTAGGAAACAGACAGAGCGGCTGACTGACCTTGTCTGAGAGAGTGATCTTGACTAGCCGCAGAAATTGAGATTGAACGGGAGGAGGGGATTACGCAAAAGTTTCTAGGGGGGGGGAGCCCATTCAAAAATTTTCTGTGGGGCCCAGTAATTTCTAGTTATGCCACTGGGAGTTGTGCAAGGCACACGACAGCCAGTGGCGCAGTGTATACTGTATATTATTAAGGTCCCGCTGCTGCATGCTGCCCCTCTGATTACCATAAACCTTATTAAGTGTGTAAACAATGCGTTTCGGGGTTGCACAAACCCCTCCGTTGGGTTAGTAACACCTGCATGACATCAGCAGTCAGCGTCCGAGACTGCCTGACTATGCAGTCGCAGCTAGCCTCGCTTGGAGGCGGGATAGTATTGCATGCTCTGCAGTGCTAGCCAGGGATTCATTCTAAGGCCAAATGCACACGGCCGTGCATGCCAGGCCGGGATACCACGGACCGCTCACGGCCGTGTGCATTCGGCCTAAGGCATACAATGTAGCGCAGGGGGCAAGCCATGACTATATCATCACAGATGACTGATATATTCATTGTGGGTTGTAACCAGGCTAGGATCATGAGCACAATGTAAGGCACATGATCCGGAAAGCGCCAGGAGCATATCATTTGACCGGGAGTGCAGTGTTGGCCCGATAGGAAACTTTTAATAAGTATCAGTGCAAAATTTGTTAGTCTCAACAAGAGGGAGAACATGGGATTTTCTGGTTAAGGCCTCATGCACACCGGCCGTTCCGTGCATTGGGGACCGCAATTTGAATGGGTCCGTGATCCATCCGCACCACAAAAAAATAGAACATGTTCTATTTTTTTCGATGCAGAGGCACGGACAGAAACACCACGGAAGCACTTCATAGTGCTTCTGTGGGGTTCCGTGTCTCCGTTCCGCACCGCAGCTCCGGATTGCAATGTGCGGTCCCCAAAGCACGGGCAACGTCCGGGGCGGATCGAGACCCATTCAACTTGAATGGGTCCGTGATCCATCTGCACCGGAAAAAAATAGAACATGTTCTATTTGTTTGCGGTGCGGAGGCACGGACAGAAACACCAAGTGAATGGGTCCGCATCCGTGATGCGGCGAGCACATGGCCGGTGCCCGCATATTGCGGAACCGCTGTTTGCAATACGGCCACGGCAGGGCAACGGCCGTGTGCATGAGGCCTAACAGTAATTATTTGAAGAAAGTCTTTTGTTGCATTATTCATTAGATTATCCTCTAAAGGTAGAGCCTTAGAAGATATTGAAGTGTTCGATCATTTAATAATAAACCTGTAGGGGTTTGTTGAAAGATTTTTATGCGCTAGCAAACAGGAAATAACAAGAAATGAAATCTGAGCCTACCCCTGATAACATCACTAGCCAAATAAAAGCCGTGCTCCACTCCTCACTAGTGCAATATGTAAGCGCAGATGATCAGTTCTTCATTGTAACAGGTGCAACAAACAACTCAGTGAGGAAATGTATTAAGGATTTTACGCTACTTTTGTGGGATTCCATATTTGCACAATAATTTGACACTTTTCTAAAAGGACTGGGCTTAGTGGAAGGGGCAGAGCCTAAACATCCCGCTAAATGTACTATAATGTATGCCAGAACACCTACTTACGGCACTGGAGCTACTCCCGAACAGCTGATCAGTGGGGGTATGGGATGTTGGATCACCACCAATCTGATATTGATGGCCTATTCTGAAGATAGGCCATCAATATCAAACTACTGGAAAGCTCTTTTCAATAGCGTAAAGGATCCAGATGTTTACCTGTGAAAAATCTGCCGAAAGGACAATCTTTCAGCATACTTTTGACCTGCAGAAATAAACAATTTATATTTGGATACGTTTTTTATGCTATGTTTTATGTTTATGTTTTTTTAAATGAACATTGATGTGAACAGGGCCCATCTTTGTCCCATGGTGTCCCATCATGCCTTAGGGCAGTGTGATGCGTCCTGACATTAGCAGATCCTGTGTCACTAACCATGCCCCTTGTTCTTGCCAATGAGACTCCCTACGTCCTATATAATAAGGCTCCAATGGAGGACGTAGCCAACAGCAACTGAAAATCTAAACTGATTTGCCACAGGGTGCAATGGCAGGTTAATAACTTCTAAAAAATTAAGTTTTGATAAATGGTAGTATTTTGGAAAAGTGATATAACAGCTATATCTGTTGAGCTGGACACATTTATATTAGTGGCACTACCCCTTTACATTTTTCAAACTGTTGTGGAGTTAAAGAGATATTAGATTGGTGGGGGGAATAACTATTAGATTGGTGGGGGTCCTACTGCTGGGACCCCCATAATCATAGGAACAGGGGCCCCGTACTCTGCAGAGCCCCCGAAAATTAATGGAGCTCCTACCAGCATTCGGACCCCCACCTATCTAATAGTTAAAGGGGTAGTGCCACTAATAAAAATTTATCCAGTCCAACAGACATCGCTGTTACATCACTTTCCTAAAATTCTACCAGTTATCAAAACTTCCTTTTTTCCGAAGTTATTAGCCTACAATTGCACCCTGTGACAAATCAGTTTTGATTTTCAGTTGCCGTTGGTTACGTCTTGCATTGGAGTCTTATAATGTAAGATGTAGGGAGCCTCATTGGTAAGAACAAGGGGCGTGGTTAGTGACACATGATCTGCTGAAGTCACGACACATCTCAGGATGCATCAACCCATACAGCAATGCCAATAACCCCCAAAAAAGCAATAGACAAAATAATAAAAAGTCTAGTTTATTAAATCTAACATATAACAGCACATATATAGAAATGAGGGGCCGAGAAAGAGCAAAGCCCTAAAAAGTATGCTACAGAAACAGAGCCAATACAGGAAAATTGGACTAAGCCAGTATATTCACAAGTTCAATGCATATAATTGGGCCAATAAATTCATAATTCAGTACATATAATTAATGAATATCTGAAGTTTCCCAGTATCCCATATACAGGGTATTAACTCTGTGAGTGTCGATATGTATACAACACACTGCACTACCCTTGTTGGGAACAAATATATATATATATCTCATTGAATCGTCCAGCCAGACAATGTGACCGGACAAACAAGGCTGAATAGCCACAGGCCGTGCAGTGCTGTAATCTCAAAGCAACACTCACCAGAGCAATATAACAATTAGACAAATAAACAATGGGATACTATAAGATGATACCATATAAATGAATCAGGAACACATATAAATACCCATTATGGCGGTGGTCCAATATAACCTGTAGAGCAAACACCCTCGACGCGCGTTTCGCCAAGATAGCTTCATCAGGAGACAATAGTAGCTAAAATAATGGGGCAATATATAGGCCTCTAATAAAGTGCACCTGGAGATAATCAGAGCGCATACCTGTGATGATATGGTAGGAAACAACGCTGCGGCGCTCAAAACCCTCCCGCTGGCAATCACGTGTCACCTGACATGGATGGTCACGTGACCGCAACAGATATCATGTTACAAGGTGGCGCGCAGAGCGGCCCACGTGATCGTAAGTCACGTGAAGATGCGCAGCCAGCCGTTGCCGTCGGGAAGGTCAACCTGAGCACAGCGGGATGGAACCCCACAGCGCATGTACAGGTTGCGCTCAATTCCAGGTTGAAAGTGCATAACCAGCAGAAAATCATAGGAGGGGCAATATAAAGGGAAACCCTAAGGAGCAAGACACACTTAAATAAATAATTGGATAACAAGACCACCGCCATCTCAGGATGCATTGCTCAGAAAAATGAAGTTTTAAAATATGCAAATGAGCCTCTAGGAGCAACGAGGGCGTTGCTGTTACACCTAGAGGCTCTGCTCTACCTGCAGCTGCACCAGCTTCTGGTCAGGTGTAATCACATTTACACTGCCTGGTCCTGTCAATCAAAGGGCAGGGCGCATGGGCAGTTGCAAAAAGAGCAGAGCCTCTAGTTGTAAAGGCAAATCCCCCATTACTCCTAGAGGCTCATTTGCATATATTAAAACATCATTTTTCTCAGCAATGCGGACACATATGAACATGGGACCAACACAGATGCCTTCAGATGCCAAACGCACATGGAACAGGTCAGACAGTTTCACGGGTACAAATCTGCGAACAGATGCCCTTTAAGCACTACTACATGTCTAATACTGTTGCAGCTGGCACCAGATCACTAAGTTGTATGTGGATACTCACCACTGCTCCCTTGCTGTACGCCCACAAGTTGGCACTGGAATAAAACGAGAGAACTCATGAGCATGCACATATAATGGAGAGGACTCGAGGAGAAGTCCTCTCAATGTATTCCAGGGCTGGTTTGTGTGCAGACAGTGGGGAACGGGACTGAGTAACATACAAACTACTAATCTGGAGTCAGCAGCATTAGTACTCTTCATGTAGTACTTACCACTTACCGTACTTTACGTGTATATGGCTTCCGGAATTTGACAGATTCACTTCAAGATTTATATTGCTGAGAGAGATGGATTCCTAATAAATCCAATACAGATCACAATCACAAATTGTAAAAGGCTTCAGGTCATGCTGGGACTTGCAGTTCTTCAGTAGGTATTAATATGAGAGCTGGTATCTACAGTAAACGTTCTTGTGGAAGTCATTCATGTCAAATAGGGAGCTAGTTAGGGTCCTAAGAGTAGTGTCTACCAACAGAAGATATTTCATATTACACCCTCCTCCACCTACATGAATTGCTTCCTTGGCAGGTACTATTTGCCTTCTCTAGTCTGTAGCTATGACATGGGGGAATGGGATATTAATACTGAATACCCAAATGTAGGTAACAAATCAGGCTTTAAGGGGTTTTTCACAGACTTTAATACTGATGACCTATCCTCTCAGCTGTTTGAGATGGCACCGGCGCTCCTGTGAGTGCCATGGCCTTCTCCGGCTCGCCAAGCACAGTGCCGTACATAGTATAGCGGCTGTGCTTGGTATCGCAGCTCAGCCCCATTCACTTCAATGGGACTGAGCTGTGCCCAGGCCATGTGCCCGAGGAAGGCAATGTCACTGGCCCAGGAAAAGCTGAGAGAAGGCCGTGGTGCTACTGTGAGCGGCACTGCCTTCTCAAACTGCTAATCGGTGGGGGTCCCGGGTCTCGGTCGGATCAGATACTGATGACCTTAGGATTTCTGAGGATTGAAGTCTCCGAAAACACCTTTAAGACTGTTAGAAAGGGGGTTGGCTCTAGTTTATGTAATTAGTAACATACTGTTTGAAAATACAGTAAATAATATTATTTTACGCAGGTAAATTCATAAGTCATAATTTCCTAATATAATCTTGGACAGCTGAATAATGGCTCCATTTTTTTATAGACCCTCAATAGGGCTCAGATTCTAGAGTAGCTCTGTATGCCGTCCAATATCCCGCACCCAGTGCTCTTGTTATTTTCTATTTTTGGATATTTACTTCCATGAAAATAAAGTGATTAACATGACTGATTACACACAATACAGCAGAATTTATTATTATCAGAAGGTTCTATTTCTGAGCAATAAAAACGCCGGTGTTTTGATGCCCAGGAAAAACGCTAAAAAAGCTAAATTCTCGACATCTTCAATATTCTGACCCTAATTTAAAAGGTGCCGCATGTTCACTGATAAATTATATATTTCTTCACAAAGCCGGGATCTTGGAGGCGTTCATTTCCCAGCAGTGTCATCTGAACATAGTGATATTAATTTAAAAAGACGACTATGCTCTGCCACCTGCACTTCTTTACATGGGTTATGTGTAATAGGTATTTGTCCTGCTGTTTGTAATATATTTTATTATTTTTAGGTAGCGCTACATGTGCTATATACTGTATCCACCTGCATATACAAAGTAACATGTGTGTATGACAATTTTTGTCCATATGTCCTCTTAGGGCATAGGGACTGTTCCAGGTGAGGCACCCCATCTGCTATGAAAAAAAGCTCCATTCTCCAAATAGGTAAAGGTCCTAGAGGGAATACCCCTTTATTTATATGTATGACTTATCATATTCACTATGGGCACACTCTTAAAGGGAATTTGTCACCAGTGACTTCCCTATTCAGCACATAGCCGTGTTTCACCTGATTTTAAATGTTGTTTTCCTTTTGTTGATCCGATGCTCCGTTCCAGAGTTATGATACTTTTTCTTAATAGGCAAATTAGGCCTTTGGTGCAATCAGGACGTCACCATTGCTCTTGTTGCAGCCAAGATCCGCTCCTTTCTGGGGCCAGTCCCTCCCTCACTGCTTTCATTGACATGGCCAGGCAGTGGCAAAGCAGAGAGGGAGCGGCTGGTCAGAGTAATGGTTGGAGCTTGGGTGCAACAAGTGCAATGGTGATGCCCTCATTGCACCAAAGGCCTAATTTGCATATTAAGAAAAAGCATCATAGCTCGGGAACAACAAAAGAGAAGCATTGCTTTAATCAGGTGAACCACAGCTATGTGTCTGTGCAAAACAGTTGGATGGGGAGGTCGCTGGTGACAGATTCCCTTTAGGCCGCCTGCACATGAGTGCAGGTGAGCGCACATAAGATCTGCGCAAATTTCCATGCAGGTTTATGTGCGTTTCTGCACCATATCCGCAATTTATAATTGCATATCTTGCTGCAGATTTGATGCAGCTTTGCCGCAAATCTCACCCTTCATTGGAAAAGGGTGAAATCCACAGGTAAAACTGCAAACATAATTGACATGCTGCAGATATGGAAATCCGCATGGCAGGTCAATTTCCGCACAGAAGAAGAAATTTTCTACAAAGTGTGCATGAGATCTGTGCAATCGCATACACTTTGCTGGTACTGTACTATGCTGCGTTTTTCCCCCCACGAGAATCCCTGTGGAAAAGCCACATGTGTTCCGCAACGTGTGCAGGTGACCTTAGCGTGACAGATTAGGTCCGGATGCGTTCCGGGTGCGTTCAGTGAAACTCGCACTATTTTGCAAGCAAGTTCAGTCAGTTTTGTCTGCGATTGCGTTCAGTTGTTCAGTGTTTTCCGCCCCGGGTGCAATGCGTTTTGATGCGTTTTTCACGCGCGTGATAAAAAACTGAAGGTTTACAAACAACATCTCTTAGCAACCATCAGTGAAAAACACATCGCACCTGCACTTGCTTGCGGATGCAATGCGTTTTTCACGCAGCCCCTTTCACTTCTATGGGGCCAGGGCTGCGTGAAAAACGCAGAATATAGAACATGCTGTGATTTTCACGCAACGCAGAACTGATGCGTGAAAATCACCACTCATGTACACTGACCCATAGAAATGAATGGGTCAGGATTCAGTGCGGGTGCTATGCGTTCACGTCACGCATTGCACCCGCGCGGAAAACTCACTCGTGTGAAAGGGGCCTAAAGGGACAATATGATTCTGTTAGGCCATGCAATACTTTCAAGCCCTGTTTTAAAGGGCCAGACATTGAGTTCTAGGTTTGCTCCCTTCCAACAGGTGACGCTAGAGGTAAAACGTTAAAGAGAGATAACTGGAAAGAGAGAGAATTTGCATACCGTTTTTAGTTCATTTCTACTAAAGTCTACATAACAAAAAAATTAGTTATTTTTTTTGTAGCTTATCTTTCCCCCTAGAGTTGTGTAACTGGCTGTCATTGTCTGCAATATTCTGTATACCCCGGTTTAGTTAAATATTTATGATGAAAAATTATATCAGTCTGCATTTTGTCCCCTCAGAAACAGTGCCACTCTTGTCCATAGGTTGTGTCAGGTATTGCAACTCAGCACCATTCACTAGAGTCCTCAGGACCCACCTACCGGTCAGGTTTTGAGAATATCCCACAGAATGAACACCTAAGTCCTGATGCACGGACACTAATTATATCACCTGCTCAATACTAAGGAAATCCTGAAAACATGACTGGCAGGTGGGTCCCGAGGACCGGAGTTGAGAAACCCTGCACTAGAGTGTCACTGTTTTGGAACAAAGCAGATTTTGTTTTCATATTTCATAAACCCATTTAATAATAGGTGAGATATTATTTTTGTTTCTGAAGTTGAGATGTGCAGTGTTGTCCAGCCATAAAAGTCTTTCCTCGATAAGCCCCTTTAAGGCATGTATTACGTTGATCTGCTTCATAAGTAAATAACAGTACAGAGAGCTGAAATTTGCACAGAGAATTGCAGAAATATGAATACAGACAGAAGGCTCATCTGGTAAAGCGTCACAGAGAAAATGATTTTCCAATTTACAATAATCCTGTATGTTACGTATATAGTGTAACCAGTCCCAAGTGACCTCGAATGCACACACAAGGGTCAGGTCAGGTTATCTCTTTGCATTGCCGAATGCATAGATCATATTATTGCACTCATGAGAGACGTCTAAATCTTTCCACACAGATTTTTATTTTTATTTTTATTTTTTACCACCATGGTTGCTATTCAGGTTCTTTGAATGTCAAAGATAAATTTCAAGAGCACATTTAAGTGTACACGTCTTAAAATGTTTAAAGGAAGGAAATATGTAAATGATAATCACTTTACTATAAGAGAACCTATCACCACTCCTGACATTGTATCCTTAAAGAAATATACAGTTTTGCAGCAGCTTTCCTCATAACACTCCGTTGTTCCTGTATTATTCCTCCTCATAAAAATGAACAACTTGGCATTAGCATTCCTCTTGTCAAAGTGGTGTGCTTCTGTCAGCAGTGACTGGACCGTGCCATTGTACCCACAAGTGGTATAACACCGACATAGTTGTAAGGCACTGCCATTTTACATAGTGTGACACAGTGAGAGGTTTGGTCTTGGAAAACAGGTATTTTCCTCCCAGCATGTGCTGCTGGGCTGATTTACAGCCAGGTGAGGTCAAATACCGGACCGGATTTTAAGTGCCGGTCCGGGTTTTGGCAGCACCTGGCTGTCCTTAAATAGGCAGCTGGGCCCAGAAGCGAGGTCTCTGTGTTGGGATCTGGGAGCCTTGTGTCTGGATGAAGGCTTGCTACCTGTTTGGCGTGAAAACAGGTTGGTGCTGCTATGCTCAAGGACTCTTTGAGGCAGAATTGCCGCATGGTGTGAATTACCAACACCTCAAGGTGACTTTTTGCTTGTTTATGACTGCTTGTTTTGTCACTTGCCTAAAGTGTGAATAAAACACTGAACTGTTTGATCCAAAGAACTTGTTGTTGCCTCTATACCGCGTCCGCTAATCCGGTCTACCAGAGCGAAACCCCACAATAGTAACATAGTTTACAAGGCTGAAAAAAGACATCTGTCCATCCAGTTCGGCCTGTTATCCTGCAAGCCGATCCAGAGGAAGGCGAAAAAAAACTGTGAGGCAGAAGCCAATTTTCCCCACTTTAGGGGGAAAAATTCCTTCCTAACTCCAATCAGGCAATGAGAATAACTCCCTGGATCAACGACTCCTCTCTAGTAGCTATAGCCTGTAATATTATTACACTCCAGAAATACATCCAGGTCCCTCTTGAACTCTTTTTTAGTGAACTCACCATCACCACCTCCTCAGGCAGAGAGTTCCATAGTCTCACTGCTCTTACCGTAAAGAATCCTCTTCTATGTTTGTGTACAAACCTTCTTTCCTCCAGACGCAGAGGATGTCCCCTCGTCACAGTCACAGTCGGGAAGGAATTTTTCTCCCCTAAAATGAGGGAAATTGGCTTCCTCTAGATCAGGGGTGCACAACCTGCGTCCCAGGGGCCACATGTGGCCCTCAATACCATTCTGTGCGGCCCCAACCATCTGGTAACAGATATGTATTTCTATATCTTGTGGCTGCTCACATGTATTTTTCATGTATTCTCCCATTAGTTGGGAGTACTAGAAGTGTAACTAGACATTTATGATATCTACTGTATGTTCAATATGCAAAAAATATAGTATTTCAGTTGGTAGTACCTCTTTAAGTTTTATTTTCGGCCCTTGGAATTTGTTTAGGCTGACAATGTGGCCCCCAACCAGAAAAGGTTGTGCACCCCTGCTCTAGATCAACTTCCTTGGTTGAACTTGATGGACGTTTGTCTTTTTTCAACCGTATTAACTATGTAACTTTGCAGGATAACAGGCTGAACTGGATGGACATATCTCTTTTCAGCCTTACAAACTTAGTTCAGTGCATCCTTGAGTACTGACATTGAGGGAAAAGGGCGCAGTAGGAAAATAATTTTTTTTACATAAAAGGAGGAATAATTGAGGGATGAAGGAAAAATAACTTGAGTCCAGACCTTGTGGTGAAAATCAATGGCAGCTTTACTTGAGTAAACGTTCATCCAAACGATTGGCAGGCTTTGTCTTGGTTCCAGCAGGCTTTAGCATAAACTGTCAGGCAAACTCAATAACTCTGCTTTCTCTTTTTCTCTGCTGTACTGACAGGCTTGCTTAAATACTTGGCTTTCTTTCTCTGTGTTGCACTAAACTCTGCTTAGCTCTGGTTTTTGTAGCTCTGATCTGCTCTGGTATCCTTGGATGGGGTACCGTTGACTGTTATTCCCCTCTTGACACTCAGTAAAACTTATCTTCAGCCAAAGAACTCTTCCTCTTGCTGATTTCTCTTATGGTGGCCGAAGAACTATTTTTCTGGCCCCTATGGATTCGAGACATCTTTCTTCATGGCCAGCAAAGCTTAGGGTGCTCTGGCTGGCATAGGCACGCCTGAGCGTGCCCCTGCTCACACACCTCTTGTCTAGCTTAAAACTAGAACTAACTGGAATCTCCTGCCCCACCCAGAGATGCACCACCAATGAGGCCAGGTGAGGCGATCGCCTCAGGCAGCACCAGGTAGGGGCAAGAGGGGGGCATAGGCTGAAGGGAAGGAGTTAGGTTACGAAATTAGCATTAGGAAGGGGGCGCACCGTTTCAGTTTTTGCCTCAGGCAGCAGAAAGGCTAGGTGCACCCCTGGCCCCACCTTTCCGGCAGAAAGCAGGACTGGCCTACTTCTGCCCAAGGGTGGAGAATGGAATGGTTAGTTCCATTCCCTCTATCTATAGCGCTGCCATACACGCTGCCACCTGCTGGTGAACTAGGCATATTACATAAACATAACAGCTTCATAATAATCATAGCATTGCAGAATGTCAAGGACCTGGACAGAAATACATAGATGACATACATTAGGTTAGACCATTAGAGACAGTAGCAGGGTGTAGGAGTGGTAACACCACTCGGGGGTGTTACAAATGTATCCACGAGGTTCCTTACACCCAAGGGAGGCCAAAAGGGTTATATTTTAGGCATTGTTAAACTGGTATATGTCTGTATACATTTTTATGGTGTGGAATAGATATGTAATCCATAAAACATAAAAGAAAACATATAACGTTTTATGCGTATACAATGGAATAAGTTGCTGCCTTCCATCCTAGGTATGTTTCGGGAGAATAAAAGCCAGGTACTGTATCCTTGCGTAGACCATTTCATAATTACTCATACTTGTGTGACTGAGAAAGTGTGCCCCTTTTTTGCTGATACAGACATAAAAGTTGAGTTTGATCTACATACATATGACATTCATCTTGTTTTTCAATGCAGTTAAACAGGTAGCTTGTATACATAAAAAATGGTATGTGTGAGGGGAATTGCTTGTTAATAACTCTATTGTCTATTTCAAAGACCACCTGCGGTGTTGGGCCACAATTTCTAATATTACAGGATATAAGCACATTAGTGTACTTGCTTTTAGTTAAAGTGTACCTGAGTTTTCCAAAACAAAAGGCATAATGGCTGTGCTTATTTGTACAATCATAACTGCGAGGGAACAGGTCTATTTTGGGCTTCCCTAATGTCTTTTTCAGCTCTAATATTCCCTGTTTCAGCTGCACAGCTAGATGCCTTTCTCTCACAAGCAAGGGTCATGTCCCTTCGGTGGAATCTGCCAGCACTGTACTGCTGTGACATCCTTTACTCTACTTCCCAGTATGTTTGTTTTCAGCTTTGGAGCTCAAAGAACAGATAGGGAGAGGGAAATCCAACTTACAGAAAGGCAGGAGGCTCCTGTGATGGTCAGAAGCAGTGTAGAAGCAGTTCTTTTTTCAGGCTCAGGATCTGAGCTAGCTGTGACATGCCACAACTTCCTCCCTGCCGTCCTCTATGTCTCTGTTGCTAGGGATGGATATTGTCAATGGACTGCAAATTAGGGGGAAGTGAGACCCCTAGTGGCCATGACTTCTCAGTGGGTTTTTTTTTCAGGTAAATGCAGGCATATTTTCTAAACAAAGTGACTTAGAAATTTGCTATCTACATCATTGTCTATTAAATGAAATGATATTGTGTAAAAATAAAGTTACTATTTAAAGAGGATCTGTCACCACAAAATGCAATGCAATCTGAAAGCACCATGTTATAGAGCAGAAGGAGCTCAGCAGATTGATATATAGTTTTGTGGGAAAAGATTCAGTAAAACCTGTAATTTATACATTTATATTGTTGCATTTTTTAACTCCTGTGAACAGCATCAGTACAGGGAGGAGGTGTTATCAGTGATTGATAGCATTGTGTGTATAATTGTGTATACAGAGATAGCTGTCAGTCAACGGTAACAACTCCCTCCTGTACCGATAGCTCTTCACAGGAAGATATAAATGTATAAATTACAGGTTTTAGAAAATCTTTTCCCATAAACTATATATCTATCTGCTCGTCTTCTCCTGCTCTAACATGCTGCTTTCAGATTGCATTGTATTTTGTGGTGACAGGCCCTCTTTAAGCTCTATTTACATACATTACATATTCCCCTTATAAATGTTTTATAATCAAATGTTGGATATAATACACACAATTGTCAACTTACAGAAGGGTATGCCCTGGTCTTTGCCAGTGGTAAATATTTCACATGTAGAAATACAAATGCCTTTTTAGTAAAGTCTGTAAAATGTGAATATTAAATTATAAATCAAAAATGAATAATAATAAAAAATCCAAAATAACTGTCACCCTTTCTATAATTGCCCATTGTCACAAACCATATGTTTTTCTCTGTTACAGATTGAAGATATCATCACCAGGATGCAAGATGATAAATCTGGCGGGGTCCCTATACGAACAGTCAAAAGCTTCCTGTCTAAAATCCCAAGTGTGGTTACAGGTAAATGACTTTCTCTTAGCCCTGATCTATAAGTAATCCTCTGAAACAATTTTTATCTTGGTTCATAAAAGTGTAATTGGTTGTGGTCCAACTGTTGGGACCTTCGTGATACGTAGATTCAAGGGTCCTGGACTGGTCTCCATTCTGACTGGTAGTTAGCACTGTTACTTTCCAACAAATGAAAATGAAAAGCAGTTTAAATATATCTAGGGTAATGGTCCTACTAGTTGTATAACCGAGAAAACATAATGTCATAATTGCAAGTGTCCTCTTGACATTACCATGCTGTGAAGTTTCCTGGCCTCTCTGCACTGAAGACTCAAACCTGCGCCCCACTGCTCCTGAGCGATGGCTCCAGTGTCTGCTAGCAATACCTCCTAATACTTCCTACAGAGATTTAGGGCTGTTTGTGCCTCAGGAGGTACCAGTACTATTGCATGGACTACAGTAAGCAGCAGAGTTGGGGATGCTGGTCGTCCTGTAGTCCACGCAGGAAGCTGTGAGACCACAGGGTGGAACTTCTTTAAATAAAATGCCTTTCTTAAAGGGTATCTTCATGACTGCCCCGTCCATCTTCAGGAGTTGTTGGTGCACATCCGACATCAACGGGTAGTTCAGATTAGAAGGTACTCTGAATACATTTGTATACTCATTTTGGGATATCTAGAATACATAAAGTTACTTCCTGGGGTATCCACCGTCACGTGGTTTGAATTGGTACCTGGGAACAATGGCATTGTGTTATATTGAAATTGATTTCATTAGTTTGATAGTAAATTGACTATGTAAAGCCGGCCTTTTAAACCAATCAGTCCAATGTCAATATCTGTGTGGCTTGTACAAGTTGGCCGCAGAACTATTTGGTGATGCATCATTGGATGACATGTTATCTGCAGTGGCATTATTTTGGTGATATCACCTCGTATTGGGAAGCATACATTTATTTCATTCAAGAAGAAAGAGGTGCACCTATGTCCGACCCTATGGCAGCCCAGGTATCAAAGAGGCTGCTAAACACACCTGGTCTGTAGCCCCGGCCTTATAGCCGGCTGTAATGCACTTACAGTATCTGCATTGTTACCTTTAATAGGATTCACAGACTATAAGTGCAAAATGTCTTTGAGAAAACAGTTGTCCTTGCTTTATCTACACTTTTGCAGCAGAGATGTTATCAGGAACACTGACTGAATGCTATATAGGGCATGGTTGCAGAGCATTTGTGTTATCGTTTGCTCCTCTGCTTCCTCATTCCGTATAATTGAGCGGGTGGTAACTGATGAGACAGGGCTCTATCACAGCCGACGTACAGAGGTTGGAAATGTTATTGGTTAGGTGATTGCTATTATTACATTGCTTCGGTAAATGTTTTTGTTCTCCTTTATCATATACAATATTTGTATCTACGGCTCAATGTCCCTAAGGGATAAAGTTCTAATTCAAAGCTATTGTCTAGCATAGGATCACCTCCCACATCAACATATTACTATATGAATCCAAATTGCACTTTGATAGTATAGCTTGCAGTCTGCTGAGATGCTGGAAGGGAAGCCATGAGGAATTTTAGTTTTCCAGAAGGCCTTACTATACTATTGGAGCACTTGCTGGTAAAATGAGCCGACGACCAGCAGCTTCTAACATTGGAAATGTAGTATTAAATGGAAACCACTTACATAGTTAGCTAAAAGTGCATTACATGGACGGGTCAGGACCGATTGAGGGTTAGTACATGTTTACAGGATAGCTTTGGCGCAGAGTCTAGGGTCACCAATGGGAGACCCCCACTATGAGGGCATATAGAAAAGGATTGTCTTAGTAAGGCTACTTTCACACTGGCGTTTCTGGGTCCGCTTGTGACATCCGTCTCAGGGCTCTCACAAGCGGCCCAAAACGGATCAGTTCAGCCCCAATGCATTCTCAATAAATAAGGATCTGTTTGGCTGCGTTTGGTCTCCGTTCCGCTTTTGAGGCGGACACTAAAACGCAGCTTGCAGCGTTTTGGTGTCCGCCTGATGATTCAGAGCCAAACGGATCTGTCCTGACTTACATTGAAAGTCAATTTGGGACAGATTAGTTTTCAATTGCACCAGATTGTGTCAGTGAAAACAGATCCGTCCCCATTGACTTACATTGTAAGTCAGGACGGATCCATTTTGACTTAGACTTTTTTTTGAATGAATAATGCAGACGGATCCGTTCTGAACGGATACAAGCGTTTGCATTATAGGTGCGGATCTGTCTGTGCAGATACAAGACGGATCCGCACCAAACGCAGGTGTGAAAGAAGCCTAAGACTACCCCTTTAGGTGATCATCAGCTTCATCATTCATTTCCGAAGACGAGGTTAAAACAAATAGAGTCATTAGTATAATAGGAATTATAAAGTTTAAGGAGCCTTTTGAATTCTGTCAGCAGAGATACAATTTGTTATATAGCGGAAAAAGTTCCCCAGGACCTCTGCTGCCAATCGGACAGTCCTCTAAATCAACACTCTACATACTAATAATCAGGGGCGAACACAGACAACAGAGGGCCCGTGTGCAAGAATGTGCCGGGGTTCCCTCATCCGCCAGGCCAAATTCTCAACCTAACCGATTCCCTCCTAACATTACATACAGAAATACAAAACATGCAGGGTGAGGCCTCATGCACACGACCGTTGTTTTGTTCCGCATCCGAACCGAAGTTTTTGCGGCTCGGGTGCAGACCCATTCACTTCAATGGGGCGGCAAAAGATGCGGACAGCACTCGTGTGCTGTCCGCATCCGTTGCTCCGTTCCGTAGCCCCGCCAAAAAATATAACATGTCCTATTCTTGTCCGTTTTGCGGACAAAAATAGTCATTTCTACAGTGGGCCGCCTGTTCCGTTCTGCAAATTGCAGAAGGCACATGGAACGGTCGTGTGCATGAGGCCTAAGGCTTCTTTCACACCTGTGGCACTACAATGCGGCCACCTGATCCGGCAGAGAATGCAAGGAATCAGAAGGACACAAACCGCAGCATGCAGCGGTTTGTGTGCCACCGATTCTCTGCATTTTTGCCAGATTGTGGACGGATCTCTGCTGGACCCCATTATAGTTAATGGAGCTGACAGGCATTCCGTCAGCATCCAGCAGTGCCAGATCCGGTGAATTCTGGCAGGCTGTTCTCTGCTGGAACAGCCTGCCAAAATCACTAACGCAGATGTGAAAGTAGCCTAAGGCCTGGTTCACACCTGAGCATTTTACAGCGCGTACGAACGCGCTGTAAAACGCCCTACGCCCAAAGATGTACAGGAGTTTCTTTGGGGCGTATTGTCGAGCGTTCTGTACATAAACACCTCTGTTTTTCATTGGATGCCTCTGTGGTCAATCGCAAGAACGCGCGTATGACGCGCATTTCCTATTTCCAAAAACGCGGCCCGAAAACATCTGACAAAAACGCGCGTAAAACGCGCGTATCAAATACGCTCAAGTGTGAACCAGGCCTAATACAGTGCCACATACCTCTTACATCCAATGACGTCTCTGATGTAGATGTTCTCTTTCCTCATCTTCTCTATTCACACCAGACCGCCATGATGATTTCTTTCAGCCATCTCTTGTCTTTGCAGGGTTTGACAAATATATATAGTTTCCTACTATTCAATCATCCTCCCCACCTTCTGAACACCCCATCCTGCCACCCCAATACTGTGCCCACTGTGCTCCTCAATACTATACTGCAGAAACAGATAAACCCCCTGAAAATACTGGTACCAAACAGATAGTGCCCCCTGCAATAATTATTGGCACACAGTGCCCTAAAAACTAACTGCATCCAGCAAATAGTGTCATAATTGCCCCACTAGTGTGGTTAATGGCCCTCTTTGTTCCCCCAGTATGATTAATGCTCCCGTTTGTTCCCCCCCAGAATGATTAATATCTCCATGAGTGCTCCCCAGTACGATTAATGGCCCCCTTTGTGCTCCTGAGTAGGAATAATGCCCCCATTCTGCTTGTGATGAAAAAAAAACCCCTCATCCACAGGCAGACACTGAAATACTGGCTCTTCACTGCAGGCAGCAGGACCTGACGCTCTAAGCGTGACCCTGTGACGTCACCATACTGGGAGTATCAGGTTGTGCTGCCTCCAGTGAGGAGCAAGTGTCCACATGCATGCAAGTCGATGAGATGAATATTATTTTTTCATTTTAACCCCTGAAAGGTCCTTTTTTTTTTTTTACAGAGTGTACCCATTTTTAACATCGATCAGGCTTCAGGGCAACAGCCTGCCGGATCTGTAATAATCTGTGCACACGTGTGCTGCCGGCAAACATGCCGAGAGGCGGCCGCGTCTCCGGCCCGTCCACATTATAGTGAATGAGGCCGGTGCAGACTTCTAGCAGCACATGTGCAAACATTAGTACTGATCCGGCAGGCTCTTCTCCTGCCGGAACAGCCTGCCGGACAATTCTAACGCCAGTGTGAAAGAAGCCTTAGATGGATGCACTCCTGTCTAAAACACCTCCATTGAGTTCAGTAGGGCCCATTAGGACATGTCCTATTTTTTAACATGCCCCATAGACTTTAATTGGTTCTGAAATAACAGTCATATGAATGAGGCAGTCTTAAACTGCATCTTTACACTCTTAGTTTTACTACAAAAATGCACCAAAATTCGGGGAAAAAATTTGGAGCACGGAGGAGAATTTAAACCACTTCCTCTTTTCCTGTAAAGCTTCATCCCCCTTTCAATAAGCATTGCCCCCCAGGGGCAGACTGGGAACTTAAAGTGGCCCTGGAGAAAACCTAAGAGGCCCCATGCTATACGGACAACACAAGTAGATGGGACCAGCAGTACAATAGTGCAGCACAAAATACTGCCCCAGCAGAACCAAATACTAAAGTATGGCAAAATAAAATAGTCAACTGTATCACAGTCCTGGGGACGGCAATATGGCTGAATTTAGGAGGGCACCTGCCAAGTGTATAAGTACCTGATGTTCATTCCATAAATTACAACTGAGAGCATTATGTATCCAGCCGGCGGCGATAAGGAGGGCTCGAGTGGCCCCCTGGACATCGGCCCACCAGGAAATTTCCCTGTAGGGTCTACGGCCAATTTGGCCCTGCTTCCCCCTCATTGGGAAAGTCATAAAAAGTTTTTTTTTTTTTTAAAGTGTCTAAAATACTTGATAAATCCAGTGCAAAGCATGTACGTCAGTTTTGTGGTGCAAATTGTGCCAACCAACTGGTTCCCTTTCAATAGCGCAGTATATCTGCCCCATTGTATCTACTACTGTATATCTAATCCTTTCTTACATCTGTCCACAAAACCCGTGGGAGCAAGTTTCATAACTTTACAGTGCAGGCAGCAATCTCGTCAGTGTGATTAGTAAACCACCACCAGCGATGGACTGGCCATCGGGAGTACCGGGAGAATCCCGGTGGGCCGATCGAATTATGGGCCGGCCAGGGCCGCCAGGCATCAGGGGGGTAAAGCTCCAGTAACAGCAGGCAGTGTGGGGGCGGCGCTCATCACTGACGTCACACGCCTGCTCCTCCCACTAGGCGGCGCAGGCGCGTGACGTCAGTGAGTGAGCGCTGCCGCCCGCACTTGTTACTGGAGGCTGGAGGCGGGAGCTGAATAAGGTAGTAAAGACTCTTTACTAAAGAGATGAGCGCTGTGCCCCCACGTGTAGTAGAATACCTACCTGGAGCCAGTGCCAGACTGTGCACAGAAAGGGCACTTTGTCACTGTGGACAAAGTATGGCACTTTCTGTGCACAGATTGGCTCTAGGTGGGTACAGTGTGGCACTGCAGTCACTAAGGGCACTATTTATCTGGGCATAGTAGGGCACTATCTGCCCACATAGTCAACATATGGCGCTCTGGGCACTGCCATATAATAGTGTGGGTACGGTACGGCGATATTTGGTTCTATGTGGGCACTGTATGATTGTGGGCAGATAGTGCCATACTATCCACAGATAAATGGCGCATTTAGTGCCTGTCGTGCCCACATAGTGCCATATAGAACCCATACTCGGAAAGCGCCATACTTGTGTAGACAGAGTATAATTATAGGCAAAGTATGGCACTTTCTGCCCACGTTTTAGCTCTAGGTAGGTATGATATGGCACTTTGTGGGCACTGTAGACACTAAATACACAACTTATCTGAGCATAGTATGCCCAGGTCTTCCCACGGTCATACAGTGCTCAGATAGCGCCATGTTATGCACAGATAAATGGTGTATTTCTTGCTTATGGTGCCATACAGTACCTACCTAAAGTGAAAACCTACAGTACTTTGGCCACAGTCATACAGTGCCGACATAGAGCCAAAGTATGGCACTTTCTATGCACCTAGGTAGGTACTATATGGGTACAAATGCGCTATTTTTCTGTGAATAGGAGGGCACTATCGTGCTCTATGTGGGCACTGTATCACTATTAGGGCAGATAGTGCCATAGAGACAAAATGTCTCCCAGCACATTATACATGGCTCGTCATCATGGTTACGACCTCCCTGTAATCCAGCATTGGTGGTCGAAAAAAGCCCCAAACTATGTGCACTCCCACAATCCCGGCTACTCCTATAGTGTGCAAGCATGACCACCGCTGCTGGATTACAGGGTGGTCAAAACCATGGAAACGAGCAGTGCATAATGTGATGGAAAAATGACTCCCGCCAGCAAAGGAAGCAATATGGACAATCACAATACATTAGTAAGTGCCTTGTATTAACTTTCTCTACAAGATAAATGCCACTTGCTGAAGAGACATAACCCCTTTTTTGAGTGTGTTTGGGAAAAATAAAGTGGGCCGGTCTGGCTGAAGTCCAGGGCCACTTTATTGTCCCAGTCCATCCCTGACCACCACACAATTAGAGCTGTCCTTTTCCCTTCTTCTGGAATCCATTTGCAATTTTTGCCAAAAGAAAAAGTTAAAAGCCCTTGTGCAAACAATGTAATACTAATAGTGCATACTGTAATGAATGTGACAGTAAGATGTCCCTGATTTTTGGTTGTATAAAAAAAATACAAAACACCCAAACACATACATACTGTATACACACAACTGCAACAAAAAGCCAGGGAAAGACCTTCTGGAAATAGCATTGAGGAAACGTTAATAAGAAGCACAGCCTGACTATTTTCCATGCTGTTTCCAAGGCACAAAACTGCAGCTTTCTTTGTTACCCAATTAATTCTGCTTGAGCTGCACGCTGTCGCAGGGACCGACTCCAACAGATAATAGCAGTGGCGTTTCTTGAAAAATGTCAAAATATCACGAGTGTTAATCTAGGCGATGATACATTTCATCGTAATTTATTATAGTTCCTTCTTAAAAAAAGGATACACTTTAGCCTGCTTTCTGCTCGGGAACAAACAGAGGGAGGCGTCTCTTTCTGTTTTTTCCTAATTTTCTGGTCCAGTGCTTGCCCCACCTCTGCAGCAGTCACGGTCTTAACCACACTGCAGCGCTGCTAATCCTCTGTTACAGGAATTTGGCTGTGACCCATTTACAGTAGGTCTGCTCCACAAACACTGTCAGCAGACGACTACCAGTTTGTGGCAGGGTTATCTTAGCTCTCGGCATTTAAAGCACTTTACTACGTGGGGTATTTTATCAGTTCCAACTAGAAATGCTTTTGCTGCTTGACTCTTAAAATAGTTGTATGTAGGTCAAATTGAAGATGGGAACTGTTTAAACAGCGTTGTTTTTTAATGGCAGGCACATAATACACTTGTATTAGGCCCCAAGGCGCACACCTCTCTGATTTTCTTTCCGCTTTCTTGGAGGTTTAAATTCACTATTTCCAGGAAGATTTGAACACCCACACACACACACACATACACACATACCAAACACACTACACACAGACACTAATACACACACATACATACTACTAAACACCCACACACATACACACACTATTACACACTATTACACACACATACAACACACACCACACAAACACATACATCACACACTACACACACACACACACACTATTTCACACACACTACACACACGCACACACTACACACAGCACACACCACACACACACACCCCACACTACACACACATACACACATATATACTACACACACAACACACACATCACAGATATATACTACACACACTATTACACACACATACCACACACACTACACACACATCACACATATATACTACACACACTATTACACACACACATACCACACACACTACACACACATCACACACTACACACACATCACACATATATACTACACACATATATACTACTCACACTACACACACATATATACTACACACACATCACACTTATATACTACACACACAACACACACCACACAAAACACACACACATCACACATATATACTACACACACTACACACACCACACACACACACATATACACACACCCAATATCAATAAACAAAATGATTGCAAAGTTGCGCATAGTGATTATACAATTATTTAACTCTTAGGCCTCTTTCACACGGGCGTTGCGGAAAAATGTGCGGGTGCGTTGCGGGAACACCCGCGATTTTTCCGCACGAGTGCAAAACATTGTAATGCGTTTTGCACTCGCGTGAGAAAAATCACGCATGTTTGGTACCCAAACCCGAACTTTTTCTCAGAAGTTCGGGCTTGGGTTAGGTGTTGTGTAGATTTTATTATTTTCCCTTATAACATGGTTATAAGGGAAAATAATAGCATTCTGAATACAGAATGCTTAGTAGGTGATCAATTGAGGGTTAAAAAAAAAATAAAAAAATGAACTCACCTTCTTCTCTTGTTCGCGTAGCTCCGGGTCTCTTCTTTACTTCTCAAAAGATAAACTATCGGCTAGGACCTGTGGAGACGTCAGATCACATGCTCCAATCACATGGTCCATCACCACGGTGATGTACCATGTGATTGGAGCATGTGATCTGACGTCACCAAAGGTCCTTTAGCCGATAGTTCATCTTTTGAGAAGTAAAGAAGAGACCCGGAGTTGCGCGAACAAGAGGAGAAGGTGAGTTAATTTTTTATTTTTTTTTTAACCCTCAATTGATCACCTACTAAGCATTCTGTATTCAGAATGCTATTATTTTCCCTTATAACCATGTTATAAGGGAAAATAATACAGTGAATAGACTGTCACCTAGCAACCGTGCGTGAAAATCGCACCGCATCCGCACTTGCTTGCGGATGCTTGCGATTTTCACGCAACCCCATTAACTTCTATGGGGCCTGCGTTGCGTGAAAAACGCAGAATATAGAGCATGCTGCGATTTTCACGCAACGCATAAGTGATGCGTGAAAATCACCGCTCATCTGAACAGCCCCATAGAAATGAATGGGTCGGTATTCAGTGCGGGTGCAATGCGTTCAACTCACGCATCGCATCCGTGCGGAATACTCGCCCATGTGAAAGGGGCCTTATAAGAATTGTCCGAGATGTGTTATATTACCTATGAGTAGTTGGTCGCAGTGGCGAACTTAGTATGGAGGCAGATCATGCGGCTGCTATGGGGCCTGTGTTGAGATGAGACCAAGCGCGTGTCTCCTTCTTCCACTTCACACCATAAATTCATGGCATTATCATGCAGTCGCTGTGCAATGAGCAGGACCGTGGTACGGTTACACGGACGCCAAATTATGCAGTGAGTCAGGATATGGGTATAATAGTCTATAGTTTTGTTCGTGACGCCAATTGCAGCGTGCGCAGGGTACTGTCACAGGGCCCTTTAAGATGTTGTACCTCAGGCCCCAGGTTAGGAATGCCAGAGTGGTGTAATGTTTCTGTATGGTAGTGATAATGGTGTCAACGGTGTCTCCTACCTGGATACGGCTGGACTCCTGGATCCTGGCTCAATTGCAATAAAATGAGTGTGGTGCTAGTATCAGTAATAGAGGAATTTGCTGCAGAAATTGAGATCCAGACCTTTGGTGAAGTTTAAACTTGTATTTTACTGGTTGTAGCTTTCATCCAAGCAAGATACAGCTTTAGTCCCAGCAGGTATTGGCAATGGTTGGCAGGAATTTATCTTCTGCTCTCTTATGTACCTGGAGCTTGCAGGAAAGGACGTCTGCTTTGTAGCTCTATACTGTGGCAGGAATTTGGCTTCTGCACTCTCTATCTTCTGCTGTCTGGGGACTGACTAACTGAGGAGGACTATGGCTTCTCCTGGATCTCTGGACTTTACTCACAGCTATCTTCACAGGGTATGCTTTCTTCCTGAAATTCTGGAGTTGTCTGCTTGCTTCTACCAGCTGAGGCTGCAGGGCTCAGGCTGGGGATGATGATCAATGTCTCAGCCGAGACAAGATCCTGGCTTGATTCCCTATATCTGGAAGCTCCTACACGCACAGCCTTCCCCTAGCAGGGGTGGCTGGCACACTAACTCTAACTTCCTTCTCTCCCATGAGGCAGGATGTGGGCGCAACCCACTCTGCTCACAGAGGGGGGAGCTAAACTGGAATGAACTATTCCAGTCTAGAAACACTAAACTGAACCTAACTCCTTGCCAGAACATTGCTGCCACCTGCTGGTGAACATAGAAATTACAGCAATATACATTTAACAAGGTTTAGAATGCACAGTTGTGAGGATATTATGTAAAATTACGTGAGATGACAAGGTTAAGGCTCTTAACAGATTGTAGCGGGGTGAAAGAGTTTAGTAACACAACTCTGGGGTGTTACAGCTGCTAGAGGGAACTTAGTGCAAAGAGATTTTTACAGCTGCCATTGAATTCAGCAGTAACTGTATAAATTCTTAAGCAGTGAGCTCCCCCTAGTCTTGCTGTAGGCAGACAGTTTTATCATGTACAGGAAGAAAGCAGGAAACTTAGAGCTATGTGTTTATGCACGTGACATTTGGTGTTTTGAATAAATCCCATAATAATAAAGCAGAGTGTGATTTTTAAAATTTAAATCTTCTTCCACATAAAACAAATGTAAATTCAATTGAAATCTCAGGGGGTGGGGATGGAGGCTATGATATTTGTGCATGCCCCTGATCCTGGTTAAGTCAAACGTCTTGTTATTTATAAGATATAAGTGACTGCAGCCACTGAATAGTACTCTTAGTGCCTGTTCACACGAACGTATGTGTTCCGTTTCCGTATTGCGGACCACATATGCGGATCTGCAATATACGGCGACCGTTTCGTGTGAATTCCGCATCACGGATGTGGACCCATTCACTTCAATGCTGATTTCACATTTCCAAAACATGGCATAACATTGCCTTTACATTACTATTAGCTTGGCATACAATATCCTCTAGGGAGTAAAACTAGCCACGCACATTCAGTTTTTCTTGGTAGATCCTGAGTATGGAACAGCATGACAGACAGTCCAGGCGGCTATTGAATGTACTGTATGTAGAAAATGTAACACTGTGCGTCGGAGCCCAGCGGTCCGTGCCGGTGCAGCTGCCCCTACCCGCGAGCTCACACTCACAGTGTTACATTTCCTACATACAGTACATTCAATAGCCGCCTGGACTGTCTGTCATGCTGTTCCAATACTCCCTCTTTCCCTCCTGCCGAAATGCGCCGTGCTGACAAGCGTGAACAGCAGGTAGCTTAACTGTTGTATCCACGCTCCATGCCAGAGCATGCTTCCTGTCTGAGTCCTGTACTGTTTGTTAGGGCGTGCGCGGGTGCATCTCTCCTCCCTTGTGAGGCAACACGCCCTCTGTCTTACCAGCCTATGGCTGGATTGCAGGAAGTATTTAAAGGCACTTCCTGCCCCAGGAAGGCACCTGAGCAATCTTGGTCACTAGCTTGTCTAGTTCCTAGTGTGAAGTTGTATTTTGGGGTTTCTGCTTTTCTATGTACCAGACCCTGCTTTTGGATTTAACGGATTTTGCTTGTTTGCCACCTGCCTCTGACCTTGGACGTAGTTTATGGACTTTGCTTGATCGCTGCCTGTCCTTCCCCTCGGTGCTTGCACCGGTGTCTCTGACCCCCTGGTCAGCTGCCGCTGACTTGGGGACTGCTCTGGAGTGGCACCTGGCAACTACCCTAATGACCCAAGCCTATCCTCACCATCAGAGGCTCTAGTGAAGACCAGGTAGTTGCTTAGTCACGCCCCTCCAAAGTATAGCCCGTCATCCGCTTGCAAAAGTGAGTACATGGGGCACCAGCCCTGCAATTAAACCACAGCCTACAGTAGGTTTCAAATACTACACTACCTTGGCCACCTTGTGTTTCAGATAATATACCGTAGATTGAATTTGGAATAGAACTTTAATAATGTTGTAGTGTGTGATTTAGCAAACATGAGAAATGTAATCTTCAGTTTATTCCATGGTCTGATTATTGTCAATGGTGCAGTGTAGCTCAAAAATCACTAATTTAGGCTACTTTCACACTTGCGGCAGGACGGATCCGACATGCTGTTCACCCTGTCGGATCCGTCCTGCGGCTATTTCGCCGTACCGCCGCTCCGTCCCCGATGACTATAATGGGGACGGGGGCGGAGCTCCGGCGCAACACTGCGGTGCACGGCGAAAGCCGCCGGACTAAAAAGCCTGACATGCAGTAATTTTAGTCCGGCGGCCTTTCGCCGTGCACCGCCGTGCTGCGCCGGAGCTCCGCCCCCGTCCCCATTATAGTCAATGGGGACGGAGCGGCGGCACGGCGAAATAGCCGCAGGATGGATCCGACATGGTGAACAGCATGTCGGATCCGTCCTGCCGCAAGTGTGAAAGTACCCTAACAAGAAATACTTGAATATGTTTACAGTATTAATATATTTGTTACATCACGCGTCTTCTTAAGTTACTGAATAAGCTTCTAATGTTAATTCCTCTATTACTATGGAGTTCTACCTTCTGGTTAACATTAGGGCTCTTTCACACCTGCGTTATTGTCTTCCGGCATAGAGTTCCGTCGTCGGGGCTCTATGCCGGAAGAATCCTGATCAGGATTATCCTAATGCATTCTGAATGGAGAGTAATCCGTTCAGGATGCATCAGGATGTCTTCAGTTCCGGTACGGAACGTTTGTTGGCCGGAGAAAATACCGCAGCATGCTGCGCTTTTTGCTCCGGCCAAAAATCCGGAACACTTGCCGCAAGGCCGGATCCGGAATTAATGCCCATTGGAAGGCATTGATCCGGATCCGGCCTTAAGCTAAACGTCGTTTCGGCGCATTGCCGGAGCCGACATTTAGCTTTTTCAGAGTGGTTACCATGGCTGCCGGGACGCTAAAGTCCTGACAGCCATGGTAAGTGTAGCGGGGAGCGGGGGAGCAGTGTACTTACCGTCCGTGCGGCTCCCCGGGCGCTCCAGAGTGACGTCAGGGCGCCCCAAGCGCATGGATCACGTGATCGCATGGATCACGTCATCCATGCGCATGGGGCGCTCTGACGTCATTCTGGAGCGCCCCGGGAGCCGCACGGACTGTAAGTATACCGCTCCCCCGCTCCCCGCTCCTACTATGGCAACCAGGACTTTAATAGCGTCCTGGGTGCCATAGTAACACTGAAAGCATTTGGAAGACGGTTCCGTCTTCAAATGCTTTCAGTACACTTGCGTTTTTCCGGATCCGGAGTGTAATTCCGGCAAGTGGAGTACACGCCGGATCCGGACAACGCAAGTGTGAAAGAGGCCTTAGCTGTATAATTAACAATTGGTCCAACAACTAAAGAGCCCCATCTCAAATAAAAGGTGAAGTTAGTGATGAAATGTACAGTAAGTAAGGTTGTGTAGAAAATAGAATGTGTTCCCATTGCAAATGTTACATTGATTTGCATGGTTACTCTGTGTGCAGGATGTCTATTATCCATTATTCCTGCACTGTGATATCACTGTGTGCATTTTGCCGGTATTTTTACATCACTGTCTGCATTACTCCATTAGTAATACATCACTATGTACATTACCCCACAGTAACTATATCCGTTTGCACATTATTCCACTATCACTACGTGAATATCCGTGTACTATGACATCTCTGTGTGCATTAGCCCTGTGCATAAGGGAAACCAATCATAGGTTTTTCTGAACTCGCTGCAAGTGGTCATGGTGAAGTGGGGCATCATTCCAAGTCTTGCTATGGGGCCCCATGGTTATTTGTTACACCCCTGGTCAGGCTGTTCAGCTCATTGCTCCTGCAATACTTGAATAATCATATACTTAATTTCCAAAACCGTGAGGAGACATATGGTGGAATATGTTATTCTATAGGTAACTATGATTTTTGTATATATTTGTTGTATGTGGTAATGTGAACAGTGTATGTCCCATTCAGGTACCTCAGATTTGTGAGACAACTAAAATCCAGAGAGTGGCAGTGGTCTCAGCTAAGCATAGTTTGCTGAGACAGTTTTGTTTATTAATTCTGGGCTGGATTTTAATTGGATTGGTGGGTAGGCTTGGCAGTGGAATCTGCCAATCCACACCCTTCCGGCATGGGTATTCCCTTCTACCTGAGGTGATCGCAGGTGAGGCCTGCTGTAATCAGGCTGGCTTAAAGCGCCTCCCAGTATGTCAGTGTGGGGGAAGTGTGTGTGATCCTGGAGCAGAGGCTGTGGTCTCAGTCAGTTAGACCCTAAGCGGTAGGGAAACCTATGTGTTTGGGTAGAGCCCAGACGGGTAAGGTGTTTTATTTTGGCTTTGTATGTTTTTTCCGTTATGCTGTGTGCCACAATAAAGCACAGTTTGGCCCCTAAATCCTGGTGTCCGCGAAGAAGTGTGTGGTTGTAACCCCAGTGAAAGAGAGCTACCCCTTACATGTGTTATTAGATGTTAGCACATACATACATTTGCTCTGAAATATTTAAATAGAAATAATAATTAATATAAGCAAAAAAAAAGTTATACACCCTGTGTATGTGAATAATGCTTTGAGTTTTATGATTTTAATGAATAAAGGGTTTCAGTTCGTCGGTAATTCTGTGTTTTGACTTTGCTGCTATTCAAATCTAAGTAAAGCTCATCCACATCTCATCATTCATTAACATGCAATCACACAGCCACATTTTCCTTCTTCTTTGGCTCTGCCTGTGCATGTGTACAAGTCTCATGTAGTAACCTACACTTACACAAACTTATAAGAAAAGTCCAAGTTCATGACAATACCATCACATGATTATACCACCGGACTTATAATTAGTTATATAGTCTGTACTAGAGATGAGCTAATTTCTTAAAATTTGATTTGGGTCAGATTTGACTGAATCACTCGTCTGATTCAATTCGGGTCTGAATAAATTATACCTGAATTGAAAGTGCACTGATTGCTTGGAAAAGTCTCTCTCCAGCTCTCTCACTCTATCGCTCTCTCTCCTTGATTACCACTAATCAAATCACACAAAATTCGGATTCTAATGAGGGCCCCCCTTGCCAGTGGTGCTGTATACTTCCCTTAATAAGATGCAGTGCATCTTATAAAGGGAATACTAGTAAGCGCTTCCATTATGGAAACGCTTACTAGTCTGCAGGATGAGGGGGAGAAAAGCGCTGTGAGCGCTGTACAGTACTTGCCCCTCCTCCTGCTCGCTCTTCCTAGGGCCCGCGCTGCTGTCCCTTGACCGCCTGCAGCATCAGGACGTACACAGCGTACTCTGACCTGACGCTGCAGGAGGACAGGTGAGAGCAGCGCCGGCCCTGGGAAGAGATGAGAGCTGGGAAGACAGCCTGACCGGGAGAGGAGCGGCAGAGCAGGAGAGGTAAGTTTGTTTATTTATTTTAGAGTTTGATTGGGGGTCTCAAGGGTCAGATTAGGGGCCTTATTGGGGGTTTGATTAGGGATCTGAAGGGTCTGATTG
Source organism: Bufo bufo (assembly GCF_905171765.1). Taxonomy (NCBI): domain Eukaryota; kingdom Metazoa; phylum Chordata; class Amphibia; order Anura; family Bufonidae; genus Bufo; species Bufo bufo. The sequence continues at coordinate 39,032,417 of NC_053399.1, read as the reverse complement.
GGGGTCTGAACGGTCTGATTGGGGGTCTGAAGGGTATGATTGGGGGTCCGGAGGGTCTGGGACCAGGGTCGGGGACCAGGAACGGCACTTGGAGTGGGGTAAGTATATTCAATGTGAGGGGCCCGCCACATGGGGGGGGGGGCTGTTTCAGAAATTGGATAACCCCTTTAAGTGTTTGGCTACATGGTGACCCTACCCTGTTGTACTGTAAAACTTCCAATTCTGTAAAATGCCTTACAAAAATCCAATAACTTCTAGGTGTATACAAAATAAATGGATTCTGATGTGCATTGTTGCTTTGCATTGTAGGTAATCATTACTTCTTTCCTGGCTTTAAATTCTCTATTACACGTTACCTGAATCATTTATATCATGAGCCCTGGCATTGTTTTTATGTGAAAACTAGGAGATTTATAAAGCATATTTTGGCCAGAAATGAAAGATATCCTCCTACGTCAGGCAATGCATTTTTTCTCCATAGATAGAAAACAAATCCTGTTTTTGGCAAACCGTCCTGCATCCTATTACTTGTAGTTCTGTCGGTGCCAATTATGGGTTCATCAGCATCTGCATCATACATACATTTATTTTTATGCCTGCATCAGACTCTTGCTGGTGAGTGGTCTGCTGTTAACTGGCAGATATGAAAGGAAGAAAGGGCAAATGTATAGTTGGGATTCTTGAGTTTTAGACTTTGCAATTTAAATCTTTACTCATATTGTATGTTTTCATATTGGTCTTGTGTCAGTCAGTGTTTGATCAGTGTGGGCTCATGTTAGCAAAAAAACTGATCTGCAAAAAATACGGATGACATCCGTGTGCATTCCGTATTTTGCGTAATTAAACAGCTGGCCCCTAATAGAACACTTCTATCCTTGTCCGTAATGCGGACAATAATAGGACATGTTCTATATATTTTTTTTTGCTGACCGGAAATACGGACACGGAATGCACACAGAGTAACTTCCGTTTTTTTTGCGGACCTATTGAAGTGAATGGTTCCGCATACGGTCCGCAAAAAAACGGAATGTGAGCAAAAACCAGGAACTGAGGTTACAGAGAGATAATGGTATAATGGAAAGATTTGCACCTATTCTGTGTTTTTGACCCACACCTGGTTTTGGCTCACAATCACTGATGAAATTCACTGATCAAACACTAAACAAACACGGTGTGAAATCAGTCTTAAAGGGAACCTGTCATCAACTTTATCCTGCCCATAGTAACAGCAGCATAAAGTAGAGACAGGTGAGTTGATTTCAGTTGTCTGTCATTAAAAAGTTAAAAGTAAATGGTTGCCGAGAACCAGAGGCGTATCTAGTGAAAATGGCGCCTATGGCAAGCACTGAAACTGCGCCCTTGTCAAAATTTTTTAAACCCATCTTTCAGATAACCTTAACAAAAAAAAAAACACGATAGCTCTTTTGTAGAACCCCCATAAAAACTTACAGTTACTTGACTTGGCCCTTGGGGATCTCGGACGCCACTTCAACACTTTGGCCGGGGGCTCGGCGGAGCTGATGTTGTGCTTTAACCTAATGAGAAAGATTTCATAATAAGGATTTGGAGAAAGGGCAGAGGGATAGCAGAGCAGGGAGAGGCTGGTGCTGCTACTAGGGGGTCATACCATGGGGGAGTAATAAAGCCCACCATAATGCCCCCCCAGTAGTAATAATTCTCCTTATAATATGCAAAACATTTGTAATGCCCCCAGTTGAGCTAATGTTCCCATAATGTGCCAATATAAAATACCCCTTCTCAGTGCCCCTGTAGATGACCCCCATAGTGCCCCCCCTTCCCCATAGTACCCACCATAATGTGTCCCAGTATAAAATGCCCCTATACAGAGCCCCCATATAAAATATCTTCTTTTTTAGCCTCAGTAGATGCCCCTATAGTGCCCCCCAATAATCTGCAGTAAGATGTGCCCCCATAGATGCCCCCAATCATGTGCCAGTAATAAGAGCCCCCCCACCATCATGTGCCAGTAGCCAGAGCCCCCCCATATCATGTCAGTAGCCAGAGCCCCCCCATATCATGTGTCAGTAGCCAGAGCCCCCCATATCATGTGCCAGTAGCCAGAGTGCCCCCAATCATGTGCCAGAAATAAGAGCCCCCCCACCATCATGTGCCAGTAGCCAGAGCCCCCCATATCATATGCCAGTAGCCAGAGCCCCCCCATATCATGTGCCAGTAGCCCCCCTTATGTGCCAGTAGCCCCCCTATGTGCCAGTAGCCCTCCTTATCATGTGCCAGTAGCCCCCCTTATCATGTGCCAGTAGCCCCCTTATCATGTGCCAGTAGCCCCCCTTATCATGTGCCAGTAGCCCCCCTTATCATGTGCCAGTAGCCCCCCTTATCATGTGCCAGTAGCCCCCCATATCATGTGCCAGTAGCCAGAGCCCCCCCCATATCATGTGCCAGTAGCCAGAGCCCCCCCCCACCATCATGTGCCAGTAGCCAGAGCCCCCCCATATCATGTGTCAGTAGCCAGAGCCCCCCCATATCATGTGTCAGTAGCCAGAGTGCCCCCATATCATGTGCCAGTAGCCAGAGTGCCCCCATATCATGTGCCAGTAGCCCCCCATATCATGTGCCAGCCCAGTAGTCCCCCCTTATCATGTGCCAGCCCAGTAGTCCCCCCTTATCATGTGCCAGCCCAGTAGTCCCCCCTTATCATGTGCCAGCCCAGTAGTCCCCCCTTATCATGTGCCAGCCCAGTAGTCCCCCCTTATCATGTGCCAGCCCAGTAGTCCCCCCTTATCATGTGCCAGCCCAGTAGCCCCCCTTATCATGTGCCAGCCCAGCCCAGTAGTCCCCCCTTATGTGCCAGCCCAGTAGCCCCCCTTATCATGTGCCAGCCCAGTAGTCCCCCCTTATCATGTGCCAGCCCAGTAGCCCCCCTTATCATGTGCCAGCCCAGCCCAGTAGTCCCCCCTTATGTGCCAGCCCAGTAGCCCCCCTTATGTGCCAGCCCAGTAGCCCCCCTTATCATGTGCCAGCCCAGTATTGTACCTATATAAAAAAATAAAAAAAAATAATACACTTATACTTACCTCCAGCAATGCGATGCGATGCAGGCCACCTCTTCCGTCTGTGTGTCCCTCGCTATACGGCTCAGGCGACGCGATGACGTCATCGCGCCATCACCGGCCTCTGATAGGCTGCCAGCACTAAGCCGGCAGCCTATCAGAGGAACAGGAGGGGACACACCTCTCCCTCCTCTGCCGCAGCACAGACAGGCATCTGTATTGCCGTCCTGAGGACGGCAATACAGATGACTATGGAGATGAGCGCTTCCGCAATGGAGGCGCTCATCTCCTGCTCTGCCCTGCCGCCGGCCGCGGCCGCCCCCACTTGTCACCAGGGCCGCAGCGCTGGGGTGCGGGGCCCGGGCACCCACTGCACCCCGTGAAGGATCGGCCCTGGTCGCCCCCCCCGCTTGGCGCCTATGGCACTAGCCATGGCTGCCATAGCTTGGATACGCCACTGCCGAGAACCAATATCACAATCATTGCAGACTGGGCCTGGAAAAGAGTCATGGCCACCTGAGGAGAGTCCTGGTTATTCCTGCCCACCTGCTGATGGCTGACAGTCTTCTACCTAGTTTTCTCCCTTTCTCTCTAGGAGAGAACTGCCAATCATCAGCAGATGGGGAGAGAGCAGGAGATTAGGAATAACCAGGACTCTTCTCAGGTAGATCTGACTCTTTTCAAGGCCTGGGCTGCAATGACTATGATGCTGGTTCTCAGCAACCACTTACTTTTAGCTCATGAGTGACACAGCGCTGACATCAGCATTTCTGTCACTATTTTATGCTGCCCTCAGTGAGGTCAGCAAAAAGTTGATGACAGGTTCCCTCTAAAAGGGTTGTCCATTATATATTCGTAGCTGCACATGTGCTGTGCTGGGATTATAGGCATTAAACTATTGGCACCGACTTTAATATGACTAATTCATGTTTACATGCAGGTCAGCTGCGCTCTGAAAACAGACACTGATGGAGAGTCATGTTTATCAAAAAACTACATTCATTTTCACTAGGGATGGACTGTGCATGTGCTAGTTCCCTCCCCCCCCAGTTTCAATGAGTGGAGGCTACTGATGGACGGGACCCTCCATTAGGCTATGTTCACATCTCCAATAAACGTATCTTGCAGGCTGTTCTGGTAGATTCTATAGCTCACCGCCAGACCCCCCTCATTGTCTATGATGGAGTCTGGGAGTGACCCAGACACTTTCTAACATAAATGCCAGGTTTCGACCAGACAAAAACCGTTGCATGTGTAAGGGTGTGGAGAAATGTTCATTAATGCTGTTAAATGTAATTTGTATCATGCCTGCAATGTCTCTCTTCTGTCATTAGATGGCGACAGAGGATAAGATATAGTCTCACTGAAGCGGTTAGCAGAGAAAAGTTATGTTCAGTTTTGTCTTTCAAAGTTCAAATAAAGTTAATTTAGGGGCTTAGTAGGACCCTCAGACGGGTGATAGTGAACTGTAATTGCAGATTTGAGGCTGCACGAAGATATTAACTTACTGCATCACACTCTCCCTGGAAGGGGAGGAATTCCGGTGCAGAGCAGGAAGTGACCAGATGGTGGTTGCCTGGTGAATGCTGAGGACGTCAGGAGAGAACCTCTGTGGAGCCTGGAACAGGATTTACAGCTCACAGTGGAGTCTGGCAACAGCATCAATGGAATATTTGCAGCAACAACCCTGGGAATCAGGTGACTGTATGGTTCAGTTCGGGAGTGGACCAGTGGTTCAGGGAGAGAATGCCAAGAGTCCGCCTAAGTATCCAAAGAACTATAAGTGCTGCTTTGCCGCGTCCCATCACATTGCACTGTTCCAGTGACACTTTTGGACATACTGTATATGAAAGCTGCAGGATGCAGACTTCTTTGGATTACAAATAGTATTGTGCAATACTTAGGGTGCACCCCAACGTTAAAGCTTGCTCAGGAACATTTAGGCGCAGCCAGGCTGCTTTATGGACATTGGGGAAAATTACGCAGGTACTGGGTTAGTGTTAGGCAGTATTATCCTTACTGTGTGTTTATGCTCTGTTACCATTCTGTTTATGTACGCTCAGCTACTTGTTTACTATAACTGTTCAGTAAACGCAAGTGGCATCGTTTACCCTCTGAATCTGTGGGCACAGCCCTCGGTTCTCTTTCACATGCAATGATTTTTGTCCAGCTGACAGCCAACATTTGAGCTGTATCAGGCACGCCGCAGATGTGAATGTACCCTTAGAGGCCACTTTCAGAGCGCAGTGCAGGCAAGCAGGTGAGCGGACCTGTATGTAAACATGAATTATTCATATTAAACTATCGGACCTTGGTGCCAGTAGTTTAATAATGCTTATTACTAGCTGCATGCATGTTCCCGGCACAAGTGCAGCTAGTATTATAATGTGGCCAACCCCTAATTTTAATGATGTTACTTGACTGCATTGCTCATCTCCATTTACTGTCATGTCCATGATTTAGGGCTCATTCAGACAGCCGTATCTGTTTTGCGGTCCCGCAAAACACAAATACAGGCCATATGCATTCCGCATTCTGCGAAACGGCCAGCCCTATGATAGAAATGCCTATTCTTGCCCGCAATTTCGGACAAGAAAAGGACATGTTCTGTTTTTTGCGGGGCTATGGAACAGAAGTACACGATAATATGGTCGTCTGAATGAGCCCTATGTGCAATTTTCTTTATCATGTCACTCTTTACATCTGTTTTTTTTATTTTATTACTGCAAGCAGTTATTTTTATAAGGATACGCTGTTTAGTCAGTCTGCATTGTTAATAGTTTTGCAGCACCTTCAATGTCGCATGGCCATTAACAATGCAGACCAACTAAAAAGTGCAGACTCATTAGTTTACCAAGAGCCAGCTGCAGCTTGTATGGCTGTGTGGTACTCATCCGCTGTGTGGCTGCATCACAACCATGACATGACCTCTCTGTGTGGTCATACCCTAAATCCATTTCCCATTCTGCTGGCAACCATTCCATGTTCATTCTTAACTTCTGTAATACATTAGTGTGTAGATAGCTGTAAAGCTATATTTTCTATACTTTGAGGATTTAGAATTACATCAACTGATATATAGAGAGATTTATGAAGATCAGCGTTTTTCACATCTGTCTTATGTCCCACTGCACTGCCAGAGGAAGTGCTTAAGTTATGCATAGGCACAGACCCGCCCATGGCCCCTTTTCTCGCCACTCTGCAAAAGTGGCGTGAGCAGGGAAAAGTCGCTGATTTTGGCGCAAAAATTGGATGCGGCAAAATCTTCCGCTTTAATACACCAAAAAGTGCCGTATGCAAGTTAATAAATGTCCTTTATTGTGTGTGTGTTATGTATGTGTGTGTGTGTGTGTGTGTGTGTGTGTGTGTATATATATATATATATATATATATATATATATATAAAATGAATTGATAAAATTGAATACATATAATAAATAATATATCTAAAATAATGCAGTCGAAGTACAGTATCCAGCTAAAAAAGACAACCTATACATTTAATATTTAGTTTGTTCTTGATGACAACCCAAGTCATTAAGTCTTATTAGGGCATATAAACATCATGGAGGGAGTCCCCCACTTGGGACTTCCCTCTGAGTCAGATTGAAGAGTCACTCTATTAAAGCGGCTCCTGTTCTGGTCGGTTCAAGTAATTTTTTCATTACATGGCTGGGTGGCCATGGTTTTCCCTGGCAAAATCAGCTATTTGCTGGGATTAGAACCTGCGGCGATCAGCTGATCACCATAAAAGCCATATTCTGTCGTTTTTGATGGGACAGCTACTTTAACCCGTTCAATACCAAGCCACTTTTCACCTTAAATCCCAGGCCAATTTTTGCAAATCTGACATGCGTCACTTTATGTGGTAATAACTTTGAAACGCTTTTACTTATGCAAGCCATTCTGAGATTGTTTTATCGTGAGTCGTGACACATTGTACTTCATGACAGTCAAAAATTTGAGTCAATATATTTCACCATTAATTATGGGGGGGGAAAATAATTACCCAAAATTTAGAAAAATTGTCAATTTTCAAAATTTCAATTTCTCTGCTTTTAAAACAGAAAGTGATACCTCATAAAATATGTATTACTTAGCATTCCCCATATGTCTACTTTATGTTGACATCATTTTGTAAATGTCCTTTTTTTTTTTTTTAGGACGTTAGAAGATTTCCTAAACCATTTTTTTTTAGCACCAATTCAGTTATAAAGTGATTTTGAGGGGCTTATGTAATGGAAACCACATATAAATAACCCCATTTTAGAAATACACCCCTCAAATTATTCAAAACTGATGTTAGAAACTTTGTTACCCCTTGAGGTCTTCAACAAGAATTAAAGGAAAATTGAGGTGAAATTTCAAAAATAAACCTCAATATATATTACTCTGATTCTGCAGTTTACAGAAATACCCCATATGTGGCGGTAAACTGCTCTATGGGCACGTGGAGTGATCAGAAGGGAAGGAGCGCCATATGGATTTTGGAGGCAGATTTTGCTAGAATGGTTGTTAGGCACCATTTTGCATTTGAAGAGACCCTGACGTACCCCTACAGTGGAAACCCTAAAAAAGTGACAACCTTTTGGAAACTACACCCCTTAAAGAATATATTAAGGGGGTACTGATCACTTTGACCCCCTAAGCATTTTGCGGAATTTGAAAACACTTGGCTGTGAAAATGAAAAGTTTAATTTTTTCAAATGTTGCTTTAGCCCCAAATTTTTCATTTTCACAAGGGGTAACAGGAGAAAAAGCACCCCATAATTTGTTACCCATTTTATCCTGAATGCAGCAACACCCCATATGTGGTGGTAAGCTGCTATGGGGGCGCATGGCAGGACTCAGAACGGAAGGAGCGCCATATGGCTTTTGCCAGATTTTGATGGATTGGTTTGCGGGTACCATTGGTTTTTATTTTTTAAGTGATTGTCCTATGTGGGGGCTCATTTTTTGTGGGTTGAGGTGAGGTTTTAATTGGTACCATTTTGGGGTACATAAGACTTTTTGATTGCTTGGTATAACACTTTTTGTGAGGCAAGTTGGAAAAAAATGGCATAGTTTTTTTTTTTGTTATTTTTTTTACATCATTCACCTGAGGGGGCATATAATATGATATTTTTATAGAGAAGGTTTTTACAAATGCGGTGATACCTAATATGTCTATCATTTTTATTTTTGTTAAGTTTTACACAGTGAACCTATTTGAACAGAATAAAATCTTGTTTTTGTGTTGCCATTTTCTAAGAGCCCTATTTTTGGTGATTGGCTGGCCGGAACGCGTCATCGGGTGCTCTATAGTGTATTTGAAAATTTTAAAGGATGAATGCAATATACCACTAGTTGTACTGATTTTTAATATTTTTGGGTAAAAGGCACTTGGTGTCTGAAGGGTTGGATTTTACGTGTTAAAAATTTGCAACTATAATTTCTCAAGATTGCTTTACATTACTCACTCAAGTCAATTAACACATAATTGATAACATTCCAACAGCAACAAGCGTGAAGGCAATATCATTTGCAGAGAGTGCTGTACGTGGCAAGTATATGTAATCAGATCTGGTTTACTTAAAGTTATCAACATCCAGCTTTGATAGTTTGATTCAGGGGATCAGTAAAATACAGTACGTTTGACCCTGAGACCTGTGAGTATATGTACTTTAAACCTTTACCAACATCTACCATTCCATGGTGGGCAGCTGCAGTGTTAGACACTAGCTCAGCAGTGTCCGCGATTGGAGACATCTCCAATCACAAACATTTTGCCCCTCAGATACCATGGGTAATTGAGACCACAGCATCTGAGAGGTCATTTAGAGAAGTTTGCACCCTCTGACAACCAAACAAACCTCTCTCAATAACAAGATCACAGGAGCCGTTTGGTTGCTATGCAGTCAGGAGCCTTTTGAAGGTATTTGCCATAGACTACAATAGTATTTTATTAGGGCCTATGGTAAATGCAATCCAATGACCTCATGTTCAAGCTAAAAATAGATTTACACAAATGTAAAAAAAAGTTTTAAAAATATCATTCTTCTTTTCCCATTTTACCAATAATAATAAGCAAAAAAATAAATATCATTGAGATTGCTGCATCTCAAAATGCCCAAACTGTTAAAATAGAAAAGTATTTATCCTGCACTAGTGAATGCCATAAAAATGGAAATACTTTTTTTTTCAGGCCCACACCACGCCCACTTTTTTAGACCTGGCATGAGCGGGGGGGAAAGTCGCAGATTGCAGCACAAAGGACCTTTGGGCCGCAATCTGCGCCAGAAATATGCCTAATATATGTGTATTTATTTTTAATAAATGACCCCCAGTGCGTTGCTGGAAAATTCATCCATTTGTATTTTTCCTGTTTGGTGGCCTTACAACCAGAAATTAAAATAAATTTTTGGGGGGTTGTACCATTGTATCATTTCATTTACACAACATAGGTACCACTGGGAAGGCTCAAAATATTTATTTTTTACTGTAACACAAACAAAAATTAAGACACAAAAATTAGAAATTGAACATGCAAGTATTCAATCCCAGAGTCAATACTTTGTGGAACCACCTTCTGCTACAAATACAGATGCAAGACTCTTGAAGTACGTCTGTTAGTGTAGCACATCTAGACACTGGAATTGTTGCCTATTATTCCCGGCAAAACTGCTCCAACTCCTTCAAGTTTGATTGAAGGCATTGGTGTACAGCAGTCTTAAGTCATACCATTGGGTTAGAGTCTGAGCTTTGACGAGGCCATTCCATATCACTCCACTTTAGCTTTACCAGTATGTTTAGGGTCATCGTGCTACTGGAAGGTGAATCTCCATCCCAGTCTGAAACAGGTTTTTCACAAGAACTGCCCTGTGTATACTGTATTTACTTATGTATCTTTCCTTCAGTCCTGGGCAGTTTTCCAGTCCCTGCAGATGGACAGCATGATGCGGCCACCACCATGCTTCACTGTGAGAATGTTCTTTGGGTGATGGGAAGTGTTGGGTTTACACCACACATAGGGGGAGATTTATCAAAATGGGTGTAAAGGAAAACTGGCCCATAGAAACCAGTCAGATTAACCATATATTTTCCAAAGGCCCTCTGAAAAATGAAAGGTTGAATCTGATTGATCGCTATGGGTAACTAAGCCCCGTTTCGATTGATTCAGTTCTGATAAATCTTCCTCATAGTGTTTACCAGGGTGGCTAGAAATTTAGTCTCATCTGACAAGAAAACCTTCCTCCATGGGTTTAGGGAGTCTGCCACATGTTTGGTCAACTTTTAGTCCAAAAATATTTTCTTATGTTTTTCCTCGAGTCATATCTTCTCCCATAGTGTTCCTATGGACCTTCCCTCTTCACTGTGAATCTTATCTTTGGAGCTATTAGCGTCTTTGTTGAACCTCTTATTTGCCTGGTCTGTGAGTTTCGGTGGGCGACCTTCTCTTGTAAGGTTTGTAGTGGTGGCATATTCTTTCTGTTTTGTTATAATGAATTTAATGACACTCCATGGGATGTTCAAACTTTTAAATATATTTTAATAACCCAACCCTGATCTACAACTTTGTATGCTTGGAGAGCTCCTTGGTCTTCGTGTTGCTTGCTTAGTAAGGTTGCAGACTCAGGGGCCTTTTAGAACAAGTGTATACTGTATATACTCACCATATGACAGGTCATGTGACACTTTGCATGCAGGACTTTATTCAACTAATTATGTGATTTCTGGAGTTAGGCTACTTTCACATCTGTGTTTTTTCTGTCCAGTTCTGAGATCCGGCATGGGATCTCAAAATCACGGGAAAATGCATCTGTCTAAATTATACAACCGACCGGCTGCATCCGTTCAGAACGGATCCGGTTGCATTATATTTATTGAAAATGAAGAAACCGGATCCAGCACTAAAAGCATTGTAAGTCAATGGGCACTGGATCTGTTTTTTCGTGTCTGAAAAAACAGATACAGTTTACCATGCAGGGGTGCCAGGAGTTGGACCACTGCCAACTTGATATTGATGACCTATCCTGCACACCCCTTTAATATATTAGTCATAAATACAGGGAGTGCAGAATTATTAGGCAAGTTGTATTTTTGAGGATTAATTTTATTATTGAACAACAACCATGTTCTCAATGAACCCAAAAAACTCATTAATATCAAAGCTGAATATTTTTGAAAGTAGTTTTTAGTTTGTTTTTAGTTTTAGCTATTTTAGGGGGATATCTGTGTGTGCAAGTGACTATTACTGTGCATAATTATTAGGCAACTTAACAAAAAACAAATATATACCCATTTCAATTATTTATTTTTACCAGTGAAACCAATATAACATCTCAACATTCACAAATATACATTTCTGACATTCAAAAACAAAACAAAAACAAATCAGTGACCAATATAGCCACCTTTCTTTGCAAGGACACTCAAAAGCCTGCCATCTATGGATTCTGTCAGTGTTTTGATCTGTTCACCATCAACATTGCGTGCAGCAGCAACCACAGCCTCCCAGACACTGTTCAGAGAGGTGTACTGTTTTCCCTCCTTGTAAATCTCACATTTGATGATGGACCACAGGTTCTCAATGGGGTTCAGATTAGGTGAACAAGGAGGCCATGTCATTAGATTTTCTTCTTTTATACCCTTTCTTGCCAGCCACGCTGTGGAGTACTTGGAGGCGTGTGATGGAGCATTGTCCTGCATGAAAATCATGTTTTTCTTGAAGGATGCAGACTTCTTCCTGTACCACTGCTTGAAGAAGGTGTCTTCCAGAAACTGGCAGTAGGACTGGGAGTTGAGCTTGACTCCATCCTCAACCCGAAAAGGCCCCACAAGCTCATCTTTGATGATACCAGCCCAAACCAGTACTCCACCTCCACCTTGCTGGCGTCTGAGTCGGACTGGAGCTCTCTGCCCTTTACCAATCCAGCCACGGGCCCATCCATCTGGCCCATCAAGACTCACTCTCATTTCATCAGTCCATAAAACCTTAGAAAAATCAGTCTTGACGTTTCAGCTTGTGTGTCTTGTTCAGTGGTGGTCGTCTTTCAGCCTTTCTTACCTTGGCTATGTCTCTGAGTATTGCACACCTTGTGCTTTTGGGCACTCCAGTGATGTTGCAGCTCTGAAATATGGCCAAACTGGTGGCAAGTGGCATCTTGGCAGCTGCACGCTTGACTTTTCTCAGTTCATGGGCAGTTATTTTGCGCCTTGGTTTTTCCACACGCTTCTTGCGACCCTGTTGACTATTTTGAATGAAACGCTTGATTGTTCGATGATCACGCTTCAGAAGCTTTGCAATTTTAAGAGTGCTGCATCCCTCTGCAAGATATCTCACTATTTTTGACTTTTCTGAGCCTGTCAAGTCCTTCTTTTGACCCATTTTGCCAAAGGAAAGGAAGTTGCCTAATAATTATGCACACCTTATATAGGGTGTTGATGTCATTAGACCACACCCCTTCTTATTACAGAGATGCACATCACCTAATATGCTTAATTGGTAGTAGGCTTTCGAGCCTATACAGATTGGAGTAAGACAACATGCATAAAAAGGATGATGTGGTCAAAATACTCATTTGCCTAATAATTCTGCACGCAGTGTATATGGCCCAAAATGAATCCAGAAGTTGGAAAAAGGTTGATATATGCTTCTTTGTTTGTTACAGGTTTTTAGTAACACTTTCCCAAATTATTGGGAAAAGAAGGCTTACATATCACAATATCATAAATATTACCCAGAGCCAGTTTTTATTTTCCTGTGCTTGTCCCATGACGGTTCTTCTGAAGCAGGTGTCTGTCTGCAGGGCAGTTTTGTGTATCTGGCTGTGGTTTAATCATCATGAATCCATTTACATCAATGTTAACATTTTAGGAGTCCCCTGCGTTCTTGATGGAGAGATTAAATTTGAATAAAATCACATTATTTTGTTATAATTTAATATTTGCTCTAATTAAATCCTATGTGCTAGTTATTATGAAGTGGTATTATTATCCTGTTCTAAAGAGAGAGAATATAAAAAAAATTAAAATTCTGTCTGACCACTTATATACCTATGTTCAAATACTGTATCTTTTTAGAAAATTCTAAGTTAACAGAGGGATGTTTTCCATTCACCCTCTATCAACCAAAATAGAAACTGGCTACAAATCAGCTTGGGGGAGGGAGGGGTGGCCTGACCGGACATGTAGGCAGACGCACGCTGTGGAGCTCCTGGCCAAATCTCCTGAAAATCCTCAGTTTGCCCGCTGCATCGCTGAACACCTTGGAGACTGCTTGTGTGGACCTGATTCCCCCGCGGTATACCACTCTTTGGCGACCCTTTGACGCGCCAGAAATCTAAAGAAACATGGCGCCGCGCACACAGCTAAAATGTCCAAGGTGGCTGCGCAGCTGGAAAAATTTGCCCGCACCTCGGCACTTTCCACAAATGCCCCAGCTCTGGAAGCTGAGCAATCGGCTGAACTGCAAGGAGCCGCAGGAAATATTGGTGAATGCTCTACACCACCTGTGGTGTCACTTATTTCGACTAATCGTCTTCCTTTATAATCCCTCCTATACTGCCTCACTTTGCGGTTTACACTACTTCCTGGATGAGGTGTTCACTGCTGGAGACTGCTTCTGCTGTTTGTTCAGATAAGTATTTTACTTTATTGTGTTTCCTTGCTGGCTTGATTCTAGGTGACCCTGACTCCGTCCGTATTAAGTGCAGGGAGCCGGTGGTCGTGTCCCCTCACTATTATAGGGTTTTCAGGTGTCACACAGGATTAGGTACGCGGGCATGCAATCGTCTACCATACAGACCCTTGCAGGTGCATATCAGTCAGGGAGAGCTCTTAGGGTTTTATAGGGCTCACCTATAAGCTCCTTAGTTTGGGATCAAGCCAGTCGCTTGTTTATTTATATGTTCCAGCTATCTGCTAACTTCATCCGTGACAAAGGCAGGATATGAGACAAGTAAAAGAGAGAGTTGGCGAGTTAGAGTGCCGCTTGAGCGCAATAGAAGATCGGGTACTGCTAGCGGGGACCTGAAACGTGTAATACATAATGTCTCACTGCTCATTTCTAAGTCTGATGATCTTGAGAACCGTCTGAGACGTAGTAATGTCCGAATAATTGGTGTGCCCGAACATGCTGAAGAAATCGACGCTGTTACATTTATGGAAAAATGGCTTGCTGATAAAATTGGAAGAGAGAAATTGTCTCCACTTTTTGCTATTGAAAGAGCGCACCATGTACCATTTCGCCCTCCGCCTCCAGGGGCGCCACCGAGACCCTTCTTGATCAAAGTCCTACACTTCAAAGACTGGGATGCCATCCTGAAAGGTGCAAGAGATTGTGCAGACCCAAGTATAAAAAGAAAACGAGTATCCTTGTTTCCTGATTTCTCTGCAGAAGTCCAAAAACGAAGAGCGCGTTTCCTGGATGTTAAAAAGCGGCTGAGAGCTTAACAAATGCCTTATTGAATGCTATATCCCACCAAATTGCGAGTGCTGGCAAATGGCACAACGCATATGTTTGAAAATCCATTGCAAGCGTGTCAGTGGCTAGATGTACGTACATGAAAAAGATCTACGAGGCAACAGCTGAAGACACAGTGAACTCTCTGGTGTATCTAAGCAGCATCCAGTATCTTGCAAGTTAGCTAATCATATATTAGTTCTTAACAGGACTATTTATTGGATACATGTTATGTTGAGGGGGAGATTTTTCCCTTTTCTCTTATCCTTTTTCCAATTTCCAGTTCCTGGTTGCTCTGGGGTGTAGTGGTTTACAGCATAAGGAAGTAAATAAACACTAATAGTGAACAGCTCACAAAGTGAGTGTAAGTGCTAGGCCTACATACCAAATATCAGCACCAAGAGGAGAAAAAGGCATAGCACAGCTAGCAATATATATAAACTTTATTAATGTACCAAAAAGAAAATAAGATAAAATACAATGACAAACAATACAATGGTGGATGAAAGACACACAGGATGGATACAGGGATCACAATCTGGACAATGTACTAGAACAATTAATGAATAGGTCAAAGGAATACTAAATAGTTAATCAATACCCTAACCGGGAATGTAATACAAAGACCTGATCAAAAGCCGTAGACAAGATACTGGAGCCAGATACAATATATATATATAATATGCAAAGTGCAAAATACAATGTAAATGGACAATATAGTGGACGGTATAATAAATAAGCAATCACATAAATACCAGAATAGTGATCCACAGCCCCGACGCGCGTTTCACGTAAGCTTCCTCAAGGGGTGTAGACGCATGTAATGCCAATAGGGTACCTTTTATACAAGTGTAGCTTGATTAAACGATAAACAGCTGGGGGGGGAGAGACACGTGTGTGGCCACACACGGAGGTGAAGCACGTGCGTTCCACAGTGGAACGCATTATGTCACTTCCGGTTCGGAAGAGAGGCAGCCAAGAGGCAAGTATATAACAATAAATGAGTCATATTATTCATATAGGACGAGAGAAGAAAGTGAAGTGAATGTGTCTACATAGTGAAACGAGTAACGGGTGACGATGGGAGAAGGAATAACACCAAAAGAGCCTGATGCGAGCGTGGAACGCATGAAGCCGATCACATGACCATTTGGAACGCATATACAGGCAAACCGAAAGTGTCGGTCCCGCAAGAGCAACTTGAAAAAAACATATATTATACAATAATATATTGAATCAATATAAAAATTAAACAAATAAGTATATATATTAGTCATTAGTGCACAACTATAAACGCAAAAAGGAGTGAAAATGAAGAGGACAAAAAAACGTGAACCGTGTATGTATGTATATATATGTATATATATATATATATGTAGAATGGTGAACAATAGCAAAAAGTGTAAGTGAGAACAGTGTGAAATAAGGGCTATATGTGTATATATATATATATATATATATATATATATATATATATATATATATATACAGTCAGGTCCATAAATATTGGGACATCAACACAATTCTAACATTTTTGGCTCTATACACCACCACAATGGATTTGAACTGAAACAAACAAGATGTGCTTTAACTGCAGACTGTCAGCTTTAATTTGAGTGTATTTACATCCAAATCAGGTTAACGGTGTAGGAATTACAACCGTTTGCATATGTGCCTCCCACTTGTTAAGGAACCAAAAGTAATGGGACAGAATAATAATCATAAATCAAACTTTCACTTTTTAATACTTGGTTGCAAATCCTTTGCAGTCAATTACCGCCTGAAGTCTGGAACGCATAGACATCACCAGACGCTGGGTTTCATCCCTGGTGATGATCTGCCAGGCCTCTACTGAAACTGTCTTCAGTTCCTGCTTGTTCTTGGGGCATTTTCCCTTCAGTTTTGTCTTCAGCAAGTGAAATGCATGCTCAATCGGATTCAGGTCAGGTGATTGACTTGGCAATTGCATAACATTCCAATTCTTTCCCTTAAAAAACTCTTTGGTTGCTTTTGCAGTACGCTTTGGGTCATTGTCCATCTGGACTGTGAAGCGCCGTCCAATGAGTTTTGAAGCATTTGGCTGAATATGAGCAGATAATATTGCCCTAAACACTTCAGAATTCATCCTGCTGCTTTTGTCAGCAGTCACATCATCAATAAATACAAGAGAACAAGTTCCATTGGCAGCCATAAATGCCCACGCCATGACACTACCGCCAACATGCTTTACTGATGAGGTGGTATGCTTAGGATCATGAGAAGTTCCTTTCCTTCTCCATACTCTTCTCTTCCCATCACTCTGGTACAAGTTGATCTTGGTCTCATCTGTCCATAGGATGTTGTTCCAGAACTGTGAAGGCTTTTTTAGATGTCGTTTGGCAAACTCTAATCTGGCCTTCCTGCTTTTGAGGCTCACCAATGGTTTACATCTTGTTGTGAACCCTCTACTCTGGTGAAGTCTTCTCTTGATTGTTGACTTTGACACACATACACCTACCTCCTGCAGAGTCTTCTTGATCTGGCCAACTGTTGTGAAGGGTGTTTTCTTCACCAGGGAAAGAATTCTTTGGTCATCCACCACAGTTGTTTTCTGTGGTATTCCGGGTCTTTTGGTCTTGCTGAGCTCACTGGTGCGTTCTTTCTTTTTAAGAATGTTCCAAACAGTTGTTTTGGCCACGCCTAATGTTTTTGCTATCTCTCTAATGGGTTTGTTTTGTTTTTTCAGCCTAATGATGGCTTGCTTTACTGATGGTGACAGCTCTTTGGATCTCATCTTGAGAGTTGACAGCAACAGATTCCAAATGCAAATAGCACACTTGAAATGAACTCTGGACCTTTTATCTGCTCATTGTAATTGAGATAATGAGGGAATAACAAACATCTGGCCATAGAACAGCTGAGAAGCCAATTGTCCCATTACTTTCGGTCCCTTAACCAGTGGGAAGCACATATGCAAACTGTTGTAATTCATACACTGTTCACATGATTTGGATGTAAATCCCCTCAAATTAAAGCTGACAGTCTGCAGTTAAAGCACATCTTGTTTTTTTTTTCACTTCAAATCCATTGTGGTGGTGTATAGAGCCAAAATGTTAGAATTGTGTCGATGTCCCAATATTTATGGACCTGACAGTATATACATACACACATGAGCACATGTATACATACGCACACATACACATATCAGGATAAATGGAGTGTATACAATCATTAAAAGACTAAAATAAAAGTGACAAAAAGATTTAAAAAAATGCGTAAAATAACGCATAAATAAAATAAAAATACAAAAAGTAAAATGACAATAGAGGTAAGAATATATAAATAATATTAAAAAATGTTTGAAACTCTCATCAATGCCTCTGTATATAAATTCATCTGAAAACATGTCTCAAGGTCGAAAATTGATCACATGTACACTGCGTGCAGAATTATTAGGCAAATGAGTATTTTGACCACATCATCCTCTTTATGCATGTTGTCTTACTCCAAGCTGTATAGGCTCGAAAGCCTACTACCAATTAAGCATATTAGGTGATGTGCATCTCTGTAATGAGAAGGGGTGTGGTCTAATGACATCAACACCCTATATTAGGTGTGCATAATTATTAGGCAACTTCCTTTCCTTTGGCAAAATGGGTCAAAAGAAGGACTTGACAGGCTCAGAAAAGTCAAAAATAGTGAGATATCTTGCAGAGGGATGCAGCACTCTTAAAATTGCAAAGCTTCTGAAGCGTGATCATCGAACAATCAAGCGTTTCATTCAAAATAGTCAACAGGGTCGCAAGAAGCGTGTGGAAAAACCAAGGCGCAAAATAACTGCCCATGAACTGAGAAAAGTCAAGCATGCAGCTGCCAAGATGCCACTTGCCACCAGTTTGGCCATATTTCAGAGCTGCAACATCACTGGAGTGCCCAAAAGCACAAGGTGTGCAATACTCAGAGACATGGCCAAGGTAAGAAAGGCTGAAAGACGACCACCACTGAACAAGACACACAATCTGAAACGTCAAGACTGGGCCAAGAAATATCTCAAGACTGATTTTTCTAAGGTTTTATGGACTGATGAAATGAGAGTGAGTCTTGATGGGCCAGATGGATGGGCCCGTGGCTGGATTGGTAAAGGGCAGAGAGCTCCAGTCCGACTCAGACGCCAGCAAGGTGGAGGTGGAGTACTGGTTTGGGCTGGTATCATCAAAGATGAGCTTGTGGGGCCTTTTCGGGTTGAGGATGGAGTCAAGCTCAACTCCCAGTCCTACTGCCAGTTTCTGGAAGACACCTTCTTCAAGCAGTGGTACAGGAAGAAGTCTGCATCCTTCAAGAAAAACATGATTTTCATGCAGGACAATGCTCCATCACACGCGTCCAAGTACTCCACAGCGTGGCTGGCAAGAAAGGGTATAAAAGAAGAAAATCTAATGACATGGCCTCCTTGTTCACCTGATCTGAACCCCATTGAGAACCTGTGGTCCATCATCAAATGTGAGATTTACAAGGAGGGAAAACAGTACACCTCTCTGAACAGTGTCTTGGAGGCTGTGGTTGCTGCTGCACGCAATGTTGATGGTGAACAGATCAAAACACTGACGGAATCCATGGATGGCAGGCTTTTGAGTGTCCTTGCAAAGAAAGGTGGCTATATTGGTCACTGATTTGTTTTTGTTTTGTTTTTGAATGTCAGAAATGTATATTTGTGAATGTTGAGATGTTATATTGGTTTCACTGGTAAAAATAAATAATTGAAATTGGTATATATTTGTTTTTTGTTAAGTTGCCTAATAATTATGCACAGTAATAGTCACCTGCACACACAGATATCCCACTAAAATAGCTAAAACTAAAAACAAACTAAAAACTACTTCCAAAAATATCCAGCTTTGATATTAATGAGTTTTTTGGGTTCATTGAGAACATGGTTGTTGTTCAATAATAAAATTAATCCTCAAAAATACAACTTGCCTAATAATTCTGCACTCCCTGTAAAAGCAGCCACACCTAGCAAATGACAAAAAACAAAAACATAATTAAAATTGAAACCACAAAGGTAAAAATGGACATATAAATAAAAACAGGTAAAAAAAACCTGCCAATTAATCATACCCCCGGTATGGTTAAACCTAAAAGCAAGAATATACACTCACCTAAAGAATTATTAGGAACACCATACTAATACGGTGTTGGACCCCCTTTTGCCTTCAGAACTGCCTTAATTCTACGAGGCATTGATTCAACAAGGTGCTGATAGCATTCTTTAGAAATATTGGCCCATATTGATAGGATAGCATCTTGCAGTTGATGGAGATTTGAGGGATGCACATCCAGGGCATGAAGCTCCCGTTCCACCACATCCCAAAGATGCTCTATTGGGTTGAGATCTGGTGACTGTGGGGGCCATTTTAGTACAGTGAACTCATTGTCATGTTCAAGAAACCAATTTGAAATTATTCGAGCTTTGTGACATGGTGCATTATCCTGCTGGAAGTAGCCATCAGAGGATGGATACATGTTCTCAATCTGTTTCGCCAAATTCGGACTCTACCATTAGAATGTCTCAACAAAAATCGAGACTCATCAGACCAGGCAACATTTTTCCAGTCTTCAACAGTCCAATTTTGGTGAGCTCGTGCAAATTGTAGCCTCTTTTTCCTATTTGTAGTGGAGATGAGTGGTACCCGGTGGGGTCTTCTGCTGTTGTAGCCCATCCGCCTCAAGGTTGTGCGTGTTGTGGCTTCACAAATGCTTTGCTGCATACCTCGGTTGTAATGAGTGGTTATTCAGTCAACGTTGCTCTTCTATCAGCTTGAATCAGTCGGCCCATTCTCCTCTGACCTTTAGCATCCACAAGGCATTTTTGCCCACAGGACTGCCGCATACTGGATGTTTTTCCCTTTTCACACCATTCTTTGTAAACCCTAGAAACGGTTGTGCGTGAAAATCCCAGTAACTGAGCAGATTGTGAAATACTCAGACCGGCCCGCCTGGCACCAACAACCATACCACGCTCAAAATTGCTTAAATCACCTTTCTTTCCCATTCTGACATTCAGTTTGGAGTTCAGGAGATTGTCTTGACCAGGACCACACCCCTAAATGCATTAAAGCAACTGCCATGTGATTGGTTGACTAGATAATTGCATTAATGAGAAATAGAACAGGTGTTCCGAATAATTATTTAGGTGAGTGTGTATATATACACCTTCTCATTCAAAGAGTTTTTTTTATTTTCATGACTATGAAAATTGTAGATTCACACTGAAGGCATCAAAACTATGAATTAACACATGTGGAATTATATACATAACAAACAAGTGTGAAACAACTGAAAATATGTCATATTCTAGGTTCTTCAAAGTAGCCACCTTTTGCTTTGATTACTGCTTTGCACATTCTTGGCATTCTCTTGATGAGCTTCAAGAGGTAGTCACCTGAAATGGTTTTCACTTCACAGGGGTGCCCTGTCAGGTTTAATAAGTGGGATTTCTTGCCTTATAAATGGGGTTGGGAACATCAGTTGCGTTGAGGAGAAGTCACAGCTGATAGTCCTACTGAATAGACTGTTAGAATTTGTATTATGGCAAGAAAAAAGCAGCTAAGTAAAGAAAAACGAGTGGCCATCATTACTTTAATAAATGAAGGTCAGTCAGTCAGCCGAAAAATTGGGAAAACTTTGAAAGTAAGGGCTATTTGACCATGAAGGAGAATGATGGGGTGCTGCGCCAGATGACCTGGCCTCCACAGTCACCGGACCTGAACCCAATCAAGATGGTTTGGGGTGAGCTGGACCACAGAGTGAAGGCAAAAGGGCCAACAAATGCTAAGCATCCCCTGGAACTCCTTCAAGACTGTTGGAAGATCATTTCAGGGGACTACGTCTTGAAGCTCATCAAGAGAATGCCAAGAGTGTGCAAAGCAGTAATCAAAGCAAAAGGTGGCTACTTTGAAGAACCTAGAATATGACATATTTTCAGTTGTTTCACACTTGTTTGTTATGTATATAATTCCACATGTGTTAATTCATAGTTTGATGCCTTCATAGTCATGAAAATAAAGAAAACTCTTTGAATGAGGTGTGTCCAAACTTTTGGTCTGTACTGTATATATACATACATACACATAGGCATATACATACACATATATATATAAAAACATATACATACATAAACATACAAAAGAACACAATATCACAATGTCAACAAGAATTTTAATTTCACAGTAACGTGTACACATTATAAGATGTTAACGAAACACTTATAAGAAGGGGGCAAAGCTAAGACCCTCATTCAGACCATGGGGAGTGACAGTATTTAGCTGAAAGATCCATTTGGCTTCACGTTGGGCTAAAAGACATTTCCAATTACCGCCCCTACTGCCTACGAAAACCCTATCTATCCCTCTTACCTTCAAAAGGGAGCCATCACACGCATGGTGAACCTTAAAGTGACGTGGAATCGTCTTAAGGCAGGCATCGCCCTCTTCGTCCAAGGCGGACTGTATCCCCAGGACGTGTTCCCTGGTGCAGCGTTTCAGTTCACGTGATGTAAGACCCACATATTGAAGACCGCAAGGACAGCTTGTAACATAGACTAACCCAATGGTATTACATCTAATCGTGTGGGTAATTTGGTAAGTCTTATGGCCGGTGGAATCTGTAAAACAGGTCGTAGTTAGAATGTTGACACAGGCAACACAATTACCACATGGGCGACAACCCCATTTGGGGTCCTTGGATCCATATAGTCTGGGGGAACTAGTGCCCTGATAATGACTATGAACCAGAGCATCCCGAAAATTGTTGTCTCGTCGAAAAGTAAGGGAGGGTTTAGAGTATAGAGGTTTCAAAGTGGGGTCCATACACAAAATTCCCCAATGTTTCTTCAATGATTCTAGAACATCATGATCACCCGAATTGTATGTAGTGATGAAACGTACCATACTATTCTGGGAGTTCCGTGTCGCTTTCGGCTGTTGTTGTAAAAGTTCATCCCTTCTGGATCGTTTGACTCGGAAATAACCCCTCTTCAATGAGGATTCATTATAGCCTCTCTCCCTGAATCTCTTGGTCAATTCTTGAGCTCGCATTTCAAAGAGATCATCCCTAGAACATATTCGCCTGAGCCGCAAGTATTGACCCGTAGGGATACCTTCAATCAATTTCCTTAGGTGGGATGACTCTGCATGTAGAAGACTGTTAACAGAGGTGGGTTTACGATAAAGATCAGTGTAGATATACCCATCCTGATCTACTTGTAGGAGTACATCTTAGAAGTCCATATTGTCTCTGCCAGATTTATATGTAAGATGGATATTAAGTTTGATGAATGGAACCGACACTCAAAACAATTGAAAATCACGTGGAAATGAGATGGAAATATTTAAAATTTAATTAACACTACAACATATATACATAAAAATAAATAAAATGTAGATAAAAAGACTTTTGTCAATTAATATAGATATGTTGCCTTCAGGATTCGCTGTATCAAAAGAGGCCGCATCCGTATCTTCCCATTGGGGACGACTCGTTGGATCACAGCTATTTATGATAGAGCGGATTTTGCTTCAAACAGCGTGTACAGCTGTATTCCAAATTGCATTAGGCACATACAAATCCCATGTAACATATATTGTTTCCAAAGGCACAAACGTGTATAATACCCTGGATCATAAATTGTTGTACATATTTGCCTCTGTAAGTCCGCTTATTGCAGTATTCGGACTGTCCATCCAATGCGACTTTCTCAAGGGTCTGGGCACACCATGTGTGTGACTCCAACCGTGCAGTAAGTTTAGTTCATGCACATACATAAGGCCTTTTGACTCAAAGATATGCTCTCTGTATAGTCCCAATATTGTTTGTCCGGGTTATGTCTACTCACTGTACATCGTTGGTTCACGTTATTCAATCTGCGGGGGTTCCTGCTGTGGCGTTCCACAGTTCGACCGCCATGGTATGGGACACAATGAAGACATATGTCAGAGAGCTCTATATTGCATTATATTAATCCAAAATGATGACTACTGGGACAGATAGAGTGAACTACTTATTAGACATATCAATGCCTACCCTCCCCATGGAACATAGGCTATTTGATGAGAAAATCTCATTAGAGGAACTTGAAATGGCGCTGACATCCTTCCCTAACGAGAAGGCGCCTGGTGGGGATGGCTTGCTGGGGGAATTTTATAAGAAACATCAGGAAATTTTACTCCGGCACCTCCTTAGTGTCCTTGATGATGCTCTTCAAACTGGCACTCTTCCCAGCTCAATGAGAGAGGCGATAGTGAAAGTAATACCAGAACTGGGCAAGGACCCCACACAGGTAGATTCCTATCGACCCATTTCTTTGCTTACAGTGGATATAAAAATTTTGGCCAAAGTCCTAGCTAACAGGTTGCTAAAGTTCATTCATACTGTTATTCATGAAGATCAATCTGGCTTTATGCCTGGAAAATCCACATCCTTAAATCTCAGATGCCTATTTCTTCAGTTGGGAGGGGGTGAGGGAAGTGGTTGTGGTGTTGTGCTCTTGAAAGCTTTTGACAGCGTTGAGTGGTAATACTTGTGGGCAGTCATGGCTAGGAAAGGGTTTGGCCCGGGGTTCTTGGAATGGGTAAAATTGCTATACAAATAGCCCAGGGCTAAAATTCGGGTCAATGGAGGTCTGTCCCCAGCAATGGCCTCAGAGAAAGGGATGAGACAGGGCTGTCCTCTGTACCATCTCCTGTGTGCCCTGGCCATAGAGCTCCTGGCATGCCTATTAAGAACCACACCGCTCATGCAAGGTTTCAAAAGAGGTGATGTAGAGGAACGGATCTCACTATACGCAGATGACATGTTATATGTGGGTGATCTAGCCTCATCAATAGACTCTGTTATATCTATAATTTCCGAATTTGGCAGGCAGTCTGGGTTGCCTATCAACTGAAATAAATCAGTGATACTCCCGTTGTCCCTGCTTCAGCAGAGCCTTTGCCTAAGGCACACTAATCTAAAAGTTATATCATCCTTTAAATACTTGGAAGTTGAGGTATCCACTGATTTATACAAGTACATACAGCATAATTTAGTACCGTTGCTAGCTAGGTTCAAGCTTAAAGCTACTTCCTGGCATAAATTGCCACTGTCTCTGGTAGGCAGGGGCAACCTTCTCAAAATGGTGCTAATGCCACAACTCTTGTATATACTGCGTAACTCACCAATATGGATTCCTATGCACTACTTTTACAAAACACAACAAATTTTCCATTTTTTATTATGTAAGAATAAAAGGAGCAGAATTTGGTATGAGACGCTGCAAAGGAACAAAGACTCGGGAGGCCTAGCACTGCCTAACCCTCTAATACATTTTATATCAGCTCAGCTGCAACATTTTAGGGGATGGAATGTGGCTGGAGGGACAGGAAGAAGTGGCAGACTGGTTGAATGGGCGTCGAGACGTTCCCTGCCTTTAGCGGCAATAGAGGGGGGGTGGAGTCAGGAATAGGGTCCGCCCCAACTAATGAAAAAAGTGTGGGCTAAAGCCAAAACGCTTTTAGGGGTCTCAGGACTTTTAAACATATTTCCCATATGGCACAGCCATGCTTTGCTAGAACTTTCCCGACTGACAGAATTTTTCCTATGGGAAAAGAAAGGAATCTGGAATATTGGACAATTGTATTCTCAGGGTCTCCTAAAACTATTTCAACAATTGTTCTCTGAGTTTAGTCTACCTCTAGTCATTTTTATAAGTACTTGCAATTAAGACATGCACTAGAGGCCCAGTCTAAATTATCACCGCTGCACTATGTTTCCAACCAGACGCTTGTATCTGCTGTGGCGGTTGGATCTGCAAGGGGAGCTATCTCGAATATATATCGATCATTACATGGAGAATTTTTGAAGGCCTCACCCCTTAAAGTTAAGATGCAATGGGAAAAGGACGTTGGGGTCATTACTGACACTCAATGGGAGGAGACGCTGGCACTTACCCCAAATCTATACCTAAGGGAAGCTGCCAGGTTATCTCAGTTGTTTTTAATTCATAGGGTGTACAAAACTGATATTCCTTTTTAAAATTGGCTACAGAGAAAACTCAAAATGTCCGAAATGTAATGAGTCAGAAGCTGATCTGTTTCATATGCTATGGAACTGTAAGTCATTGACAATATACTGGAGGGAAATAATGCAACTAATTAATAAAGTGTATTGTACAACTTTATCTCCTGATCCAAAGATGTGTTTACTCGGTATCTATGACTCTGAGCAATTACAGACGCCTATTAATACTGGAATGAATAGGATTTTATATCAAGCATGTAAAACGTTGGCAGCAAAATGGATACAGCCATAACCTTCTATTATTTATATATACAGTTATTAGATTGGAAAGAGGGGTCTTAAGCGTAACAAACTCTCGAAATTTGAGGCTATTTGGGGACCCTGGATTGACAGATCCGGTCTTTGTAGTCCATGGCTGGCACTTGCTATGTCGGGCATGGCTCTTAAAGGCAATGAACATCCATCTTAACTAGAATAATTGGATATCAATGTATATACCTCTGAAAAGGCACAACAGCTAGAGGAATTGGGCACCTCTAGAAAGGAGGATGGGGTTGGGGAAAATGAAGCTCTGGCCGTGGCCTGATGGCTGGGGTGTGCCTCTACCCCGGGGGAGCAATAGCAGTCCAATTGTCGCTCTTCTCGCTTAAATAGTCACGTTTGCAGTTCTGTCTCTATCCTTTCACAAGGATCTTTGTCAAATCTAGCTGTCACTGTGATGGTCTAATGGGGGGGGGGGGCGACGACAGTAGTTGGGGTGTTATATTTGACTATTGTTGATGGTCAGTTAAGTTTGTCATGTTAAAATAAAAAAGCGATACTTTATTGTGTCTAAATTGTGTTTGACACTGTGAACATAATGTGTATTTTGTTTGCTTACCTGAGAGAAACATCAATAAAAAGATATCTGATTTAAAAAAAAAAAAATCAGCTTTGTTGTCTCCAGAGGTGACACCATGTCCATACATTACCTGGACAACTTGGACAGTCCATTGGTTTCAATGCAGAACATGTAATACATGGTGCTACAGGAAAATTTCTGTCAGTACGACCACAGATTACAACTGATCACTGGATCTCCAAGAAGAGGAATATACCCTACAATGAAATTATTTTTGAGGGACCCTTCAAACAGAATTATACAAAGTGGATAACACCCTTTAACACCTTCCTGTGCTATACAAGTGCACGGCTGGCATCTGGTCATTAATATAAAGAATCATACACATATCATACAGGGATGGTGTTGGCTCAGTAGTTAAACCCTCACCATCAGCAGTGGATGTGAACTGTAACATACAATACAGCTGAAAACCTGCTGCAATGGCCAGGATTGGAGAAAACTATATTCCCAGCCACTTAATCCTTTAGATGCTACAGTCAATATCAGCTCTGTCAGCTCATCAGTAGCCCCACAACACAATTTCAGGGTGCAGATGGGCAGGTACAGGAGCTGTGCCTGCACGATAACTGCAGGGGCCCGGCTGTAGCTGACGCCCAGGCTCCTGCTCTAACAATCACAGTCAATTAACCCATTTGATGCTGTAGTTAAATCTGAGGGAGGAGGCTCCCTCTGTACATCATAGGTCTCCGTAATGTGATCTCTGGGTGCCATTGAGTGCTATAGCAGCCAGAGGCCTTACAAGGGTCTCTCTGCCTGCCATGAACAGAAGCCTTTTCGGCCTTGCCAGAGGCATGTTCTAATTGGCAAACTATTAGTGTAAAACTGACAAGTATACAGAGTACTGCAGTATATTATACTACTAATCAGAAGTTTAAGTCCTCTAGTGGGACTAGCATGAAAAATATAAAAAAATATTTTAGAAAAATAAAAATAAATTTCAAGGAATAAAAATCATGTTTTCCCTCATCATGTCCTTTATTATTGAAAAAATTATAAAAACTATAAAAATTATAAAAAACAATACATAATTGGTATCTGTAACAACTTGAACTACAAAAATAGCATATATACTGTAGGAAAATTTTTGAAATCCGCCTCCATTTTCTTTCTATTTGCTTTTTAATATAGTCACTTCAGAACCTAAATTTTTTTTTTACAATTTTCTTGAACATTTGAAAAGCTGCTGCTTTTAACCTCCTAAAAAAATAAAATGTTAATTATTTACTATTGGAAAATGAGGTTTTGTCAGAAAGCACAAAACTTGCTGTGGCGGGATAGAACTGAAATACAACTCGTCCCACAAAAAGATGGAAAAATGAAAAAGTTATGGCTTTTTGAATGCATTGTTTAGGTCCAAAAGATCTGCATACATTTTCATTAACATGTTTAAAGCCTACTACTATTAATTGTTATAATCATCCTTCTTTATCATGTATAATGATCTTCAGTGACAGCAAGTCTATAGGGCAAATAAATAGCTATATTTTGGCTGAATGATAAAATGTGATGCCAGTGCTAAAAACATTAAAGCCATTATGGGCAGTTATGCGAAAGTATAATTCTATAATTATTATAAGTAACACATCTTTTATGACCATTGAGCTTTATAATCATTCTATCTTGAGATCTGGCTTTTCCTTTGAGTGATAAATTTTATCACAATCCTAAATTGTCCATTCAGTGTATAGCACTTGTGCCTTACAGCACTGGAGTCCTAGGTTCGAATCTGACCAAGGACATCTGTATGAAGTTTGTAGGTCCTCCCTGTGTTTGCGTGGGTTTTCTCCAGGTACTCTGGTTTCCTCCGATACTTCAAATACATAATGATAGGAAACTTAGATTGTGAGCTCCACTGAGAACAGCAAGCGGGGATAATGTCTGTAAAGTGCTGAGGAATATGTCAGAGTTATATAAGTGAGTAAAATGTATTAATAATAAATATGCTGTATTAGTAAGTGAAAATTCAAAAATGTGTTTATTGGGATAAAAACCTCTACTTCACTCCCCTATAGATCTTCTACAGTCCTCTTACAGAACTGTAATGTGAGCTCAAAAAGTAGATGAATTGGATTGTGAGTGCAGATCATTGGAGTGGTGACAAATATAGGAATTGCAAAATTTGGTAAATTAGAAGGAACTATATAGAAAAAATTGCACATGATCTAAGGTCCTGCCAAGCAAGTATGTTTTAGGTGTGTGAGTATGTGATTTTTTTTTTTAGAGGTAATTATTGGTTTAACATCTTTATTTGTACCATTCTAACATAACAAAAGAAATTCAAATCTACTTACTGCTTACGTGTTCAACACATAATATTAGTTTGATTCAGAGTGACACAACAAAGCATCAGGAATAATATAGGCAATATCAGTGAAGTGACATACAGGAAGGTATATTGACAGTATGACTGGTTCAAAAGCATGAGGTATGACAGATCAAGAGAGAGACGGAAGGGGGAGCAGGATAGATAGTAAGGGTTCCTCTACACGACGACATGTGTCTCACCAAAATAAGATGCAGAAAAATCGCACAACCCTATATGTGGTTTGTTGTCATATGAGTATTTCACAACTGTGATTTTGCTGTAAAAACACAGCCAAGACGCGAGTTGCATGTCTTGCCCAACTTCAATAAATGCCAATGGTAGAAAAGTCACGCGTGATTTTCAACACAAAATCCAACATGTCTGGATTTTTTGCGACTGTCGT
This sequence comes from Bufo bufo, assembly GCF_905171765.1. Lineage (NCBI taxonomy): Eukaryota > Metazoa > Chordata > Amphibia > Anura > Bufonidae > Bufo > Bufo bufo. Next base: position 39,003,296 of record NC_053399.1, on the reverse strand, counting down.
TTTGCAGTCTCAGCGTATTGCGACACCATTTATAAACATTACATGAAATGCTGTGCATCACATGTCGCCGTGTAGCCAAACCCTCAGGAAAGCAAAGGAAAAATACAAATATAACTGGGACATAAAGATCAGGAAATGCAGAGCCATCTTCACACATAGCTATGGATTGGGAATAAATATTATTATGTTAGGCTACTTTCACACTAACGTTAAAGTCTTCCAGTATTGAGTTCCGTCATAGGGGCTCAATACCGGAAAAAAACACTTCAGTTTTATCCTAATGCATTCTGAATGGAAAGCAATCTGTTCAGTATGCATCAGGATGTCTTCCGTTCCGTCCCTTTTATGGTATTTTCTCAGGCCAAAGTTCCGGAACACTTGCGGAATGCCGAATCCAGCATTAATTTCCATTTGAAATGTATTAATGCCAGACCCGGTACCAAGTGTTCAGGAAATTGCCGCATTGACGGATCCGCATGTGCAGACCTTTAAAAATGTGGGGGGGGGGGAATACCGGATCCGTTTTTTCGGATGACACAGGAGGAGAGATCCGGTATTTCAATGCATTTGTCAGACAGATCCGCATCCAAATTCGGAAACAAATGATCTCCGTTTACACCGATTTCCGGATCCGGCAGGCTGCCGGAATCCAACAATGCTAGAGTAAAAGTAGCCTAAGTATGTCCCTGGGAGATCAGTTGCAGAATAAAAACATAAGCATTGAGGAGAAATGACTCACAGGATCTGAAACTACAATGTGGACCTTGTTATAAGAAAGTCAAGCAGAAGTCATCTTGAAGCCAGACTAGTGACCTCAACTTAGTCCATTTTCATACTAGATGTTTGTCTAAAAGCAGTAGGAGTCTGTATGTGGCTGTAGCCACTTTTTACATTTTTTTTTTCTATATTATATCTTCTTAACACAAAGGCTAAAAAAGGAACATTATAATTAATACATCACAATACTTAATACCCACCCACACCCACTCCTGAGCAGAAGAAAGGTGGAAGAGGACCTAGCCAGTATATCTAACAACAAGGCCAGAAGGTTTGGCTTTTAATATACTAAAAGACATCGGAAAACTATCTGACTTCAGATATTATCCTCAATATAAATTCACCCCATTTTGTGAGAAAGGAAAAGAAGAAAATATACATTTCTTGGGTGCAATTGTTAACAGTTTCTGACTACCTTTTACACAATGATATTTGGACGGTAATGTAGTATGTCATCTTGAGAGGTGAATTACATATTTTAGGACAAACTCTGAGATGTAGATAAATAAGCGGTTTGAAAGATTTCATCCAATACACTACCTTTACTTTTACTAAGCAAAATGTGCCAGAATTCTATAGCAAAGTGCAGTAAAATGGAGTTCAGGTTGTATATAAGTTTTATTAAAAGGGGTTATCTGAGATGAAATCGGACCCCCAAACGTGGCCGACCTGAGGTTCTGGCGACACTTACCTGTTCCTGCCACTGGCTTCAGCCCGTGTGGCACTCAGACCAGCAGCCACATACTCATAGGCCACAGTGGTGACCTGCTCCTCTTGCATCATATGTGATGTCACATGTGTCAAAGTGCTGGTCCAAGAGCCACACAGACCACATCCAGTGGTGGAGACCTGGTTAGTATCATCAGCACCGCAGGTTGGCCACATCTGAAGGGCTGATTTAGTCTCGGATAACCCCTTGTTTTTTTTACTTTTTACAAATTTCTTAACATTGATAATAGGTCATGAGAAAGGGTTGTGACTAAGAGGATTCACTAAATGACCAGAATAATTAGCAAAAATGTGGTGTACATCAACCCAGCCATGAAATAAGGATATCATAATGCTCCAACATTTTATGAAATATCTGTCTTTTCTATGACACTGATGTCGCATTTTCCATCTAAAATTTTAATTTGATATTTAATCTCTTAATTCCTCTAGACCTCCTTTACCTGAGCTCACTCGCTTCAGTTGGGGGGGGGGGGGGGGTGTTCTTCTGTAGCCATGGCCCATTCATATCAACAGTCTCTATTCTGCAGATCCATTAATATTGAGCTATTGTTAATGCCACAGTAGGTGTGATTCTGGCACCCAGGATAGACATCCTTTCTGACTGCTGGAAATTCTGCCTAAAGACACTCCACCAAATCTTATAAGTGCAAAAACCCTGCTGAAGAGGAGAGTCTCTGGAGGTTAAATATCCAGTTGAAACAGAATTTTCCGTTTTTACCTGGAGACTGATGTTAAGGATTAAATAATCATAATCGTTAATACAGATGATCACTATTCATTCCATCTTCAATAAGCCATAGGCTATGTTTGTAGAGCAGAATTTGATCTTGACGTATTAACACTTTTTCATCCAACTATCTTATTTAATAATCCTTTCTTAGTTCAGCAGCTCAACTAAGCATGATACAAATCTGAACATAATAAATGTAGTTCACTGTGTAAGACCACCTGCACACAACGCGGGTAAAGACACATAAGATCCGTGCGAATTTACATTAGTTTCCACACCCAAATCCACAATTTCTAATTGTGGATTTCGGTGCAGATTAGATTTGATTTTGCCACAGATCTCACCCCTCATTGGACAAGGGTGAAATCCGCAGCTAAAACCACAAACCTAATTAACACGTTGCAGTTTTGGAAAATGATACGCAAAGTATTCATGAGCTTTGTGTAATCTCGTACACTTTGCTGGTACTGTACTACGCTGCGTTTTTTCCGCAGGAGAATCTATACTGAAAAAAACGTGTGCAGTTCGCACCATGTGCAGGGGGCCTAAGGCCCCTTTCACACGGGCGAGTATTCCGTGCGGATGCGATGCGTGAGTTGAACGCATTTCACCTGCACTGAATCCGGACCCATTCATTTCTTTGGGGCTGTTCACATGAGCAGTGATTTTCACGCATCACTTGTGCGTTGCGTGAAAATCGCAGCATGCTCTATATTCTGCGTTTTTCGCGCAACGCAGGCCCCATAGAAGTGAATGGGGTTGCGTGAAAATCGCAAGCATCCGCAAGCAAGTGCGGATGCGGTGCGATTTTCACGCACGGTTGCTAGGAGACGATCGGGATGGAGACCCGATCATTATTATTTTCCCTTATAACATGGTTATAATGGAAAATAATAGCATTCTGAATACAGAATGCATAGTAAAATAGCGCTGGAGGGGTTAAAAAAAATAATAATAATAATTTAACTCACCTTAGTCCACTTGATCGCACAGCCCGGCATCTCCTTCTGTCTCCTTTGCTGAACAGGACCTGTGGGGACGTTACTCCGGTCATCACATGATCTTTTACCATGGTGATGAATCATGTGATGACCGGAGTGACGTCACCACAGGTCCTGTTCAGCAAAGGAGACAGAAGGAGATGCGCTATCAAGTGGACTAAGGTGAGTTAAATTTTTATTTTATTTTTTTTAAACCCTCCAGCGCTATTGTACTATGCATTCTGCATTCAGAATGCTATTATTTTCCCTTATAACCATGTTATAAGGGAAAATAATAATGCATGCGTGATTTTTCTCACGCGAGTGCAAAACGCATTAAAATGTTTTGCACTTGCGCGGAAAAATCGCGTAAAGCACCCGCATATTTTCCCGCAACGCCCGTCTGAAATAGGCCTAAAGCAAAACCAAATAGACTATTGCAATGAGCATAAGTTACTATAACTATACACTACAGCTGCTAATAGGAAATGCGTAATTTAAAAAATATGACATGTAAAAGGCTTCCATTTTGGTCATTTTGGCATGCTGGGCTACTGGAAGAGGTTACAAGTGAACTTGGAAAATACGTTGATCAGTTTGACCTTTAGGATATCTGGACATAATCTCCTTATATCATAACATAATCACTGAGTTTTTTGGGGGTTTTTATGCTGCTATGAAAAACAATAAATAAACATATCAAAAATATATAAATTCATCTAAAAATCTCTTATCGTTAACATTTATGATAACGAGCAGGCACACCTAGGCCTAATGCATATGACCATATTTTTCACCCGTGTGCTATCCACATTTTTTGGGCTAGCATTTCTACGGGGTCATGAACACATCCGTATTTTTTGTGGATACATGTCGTTCTTCTGCAAATTATAGAACAAGTCCTATTCTAGTCTGCAATGCGGATAAGAATAGTCATTTCTATTGGTTGGAGTGAAAAAATGCATAGTGCACACAGAAGGCATCCGTATTATGCGGATCTGTGGTTTGTGGACTGGAACAGGAAGTGTCAGCCAGTTGAGAATCTTGGTGGCTGGTGCAAAAAGATTATTCAAGATTATTTCTAATATGAATAATGGCATGGAAATAGGAAAAAAAAACAATTAAAAATGTTTAAAAAATATGTTTCACATAAAAAACTATAGGTCATTTTCTGACTGCGTTCCTGGGACCAGATGTTTAAATTTTTTGCCTAATTTTTCTGATAACCATATAGCTTTAATTTTACATCAACATAGTTGCTTGTGAATGTATTTTTTAGTAGAATAAATTGTATAATATAATTTATGAGAGCATTTTACTTAATTTGCTTCAGTCATAGCAATACCAAATATATTACGCACAATTTATTTTCCTTTCATCACCATATTCTGACCCCTATAACTTTTTTGTAGTTGTGTACAAAGCTATGTGAGGGCTCATTTTATGCGGGTCATCTGTACTTTTCAGTGATGCTATTTTGAAGAGTGTGGGACTTTTTAATTACTTTTTATCACATTTTTTGGGGAGGTGAAGTGACAACAAATGGCGAATTGGCCATTTAGATATTTATTTTTTTCTGTTACGCCATTTGATGTATGGGATAAATATTGTTATAGTTTAATAGTACTGGTGTTTTCGCACACGGCGATGCCCATGATTTGTATTTTTTTATTTATTGGTTATGTGTTTTTATTTTTATTTTGGGGAAAAGGAAGAACTCTGCTACGGGTGCAGGAAAGCTCTGCTCCTGCTTTCGGATTGTTCAGATGCTGTGGTCACATTTGACCACAACATCTGAGTGGTTAAATGTATACATCTGCTGCGGGTCTCTGCTGTTTGCAGAAACCCGGCTGCTATAACACCCGCTGCACACGTGAGCGGGCGCCATCTTTAAAGTGGTGACTTCCACCCAGGTTGCCCAGGGGTTAAACCACACATTTAACTCTTTGCAAACAATTAACTTTCAATAGTGATCCATTGGGTCACTGCATATGTACTAATAGGGATTGTCTCAGGAAAGTCATGGGCCACCTTACTCAGGCCACGAGTTGTCACCATATCTATGTACATTAATTCCTGGGAATAGCAGTGTTGGAGCCCACAGTTATGTAACACTCTGATTGGCTTAAAACTGTTGGGATGAAAGGTACCTCTGTATATATTTATGTACAGTGGATATAAAAAGTCTACACACCCATGTTAAAATGTCAGGTTTCTGTGCTGTAAAAAAAGAGACAAAGATAAATCATTTCAGAACTTTTTCCACCTTTAATGTGACCTATAAACTGTACCACTCAATTGAAAAACAAACTGAAATATTTTAGGTGGAGGGAAGAAAGTAAAAAAAACTAAAATAATGTGGTTGCATAAGTGTGCACACCTTCTTATAACTGGGGATGTAGCTGTGTTCAGAATTAAGCAATCACATTCAAAATCATGTTAAATAGGAGTCACCATACACCTCCCATCATTTAAAGTGCCTCTGATTAACCCCAAATAAAGTTCAGCTGCTCTAGTTGGTCTTTCCTGACATTTTCTTAGTCGCATCCCACAGCAAAAGCCATGGTCCACAGGGAGCTTCCAAAGCATCAGAGGGATCTCATTGTTAAAAGGTATCAGTCAGAAGAAGGGTACAAAAGAATTTCCAAGGCATTAGATATACCATGGAACACAGTGGAGAAAATATGGCACAACAGTGACATTACCAAGAACTGGACGTCCCTCCAAAATTGATGAAAAGACGAGAAGAAAACTGGTCTGGGAGGCTACCAAGAGGCCTACAGCAATATTAAAGGAGCTGCAGGAATATCTGGCAAGTACTGGCTGTGTGGTACATGTGACAACGATCTCCCGTATTCTTCATATGTCTGGGCTATGGGGTAGAATGGCAAGACGAAAGCCTTTTCTTACGAAGAAAAACATCCAAGCCAGGCTACATTTTGCGAAAACACATCTGAAGTCTCCCAAAAGCATGTGGGAAAAGGTGTTATGGTCTGATGAAACCAAGGTTGAACTTTTTGGCCATAATTCCAAAAGATATGTTTGGCGCAAAAACAACACTGCACATCACCAAAAGAACACCATACCCACAGTGAAGCATGGTGGTGGCAGCATCATGCCAAGGGGCTGTCTTTCTTTTAGCTGGAACTGGGGCCTTAGTTAAGCTAGAGGGAATTATGAACAGTTCCAAATACCAGTCAATATTGGCACAAAACCTTCAGGCTTCTGCTAGAAAGCTGAACATGAAGAGGAACTTCATCTTTCAGCATGACAACGACCCAAAGCATACATCCAAATCAAGGAATGGCTTCACCAGAAGAAGATTCACGTTTTGGAATGGCCCAGCCAGAGCCCAGACCTGAATCCGATTGAAAATCTGTGAGGTGATCTGAAGAGGGCTGTGCACAGGAGATGCCCTCGCAATCTGACCGATTTGGAGTGTTTTTGCAAAGAAGAGTGGGCAAATCTTGGCAAGTCAAAATGTGCCATGCTGATAGACTCATACCCAAAAAGACTGAGTGCTGTAATAAAATCAAAAGGTGCTTCAACAAAGTATTAGTTTTATATTTTTTCTTCCCTCTACCTAAAAGATTTCAGTTTGTTTTTCAATTGAGTTGTAGAGTTTATAGGTCACATTAAGGGTACTTTCACACTTGCGGCAGGACAGATCCGACAGGCTGTTCACACTGTCGGATCCGTTGTTCCGCTATTTCGCCGTGCCGCCGGACCGCCGCTCCATCCCCATTGACTATAATGGGGACGGAGCGGAGCTCCGGCGCAGTACGGTAGTTCGTGGTGAGAGGCCGCCGGACTAAAAAGTCGGACATGCAGGACTTTTAGTCCGGCAGCCTTTCGCCAGAGCTCCGCCCCCGTCCCCATTATAGTCAATGGGGACGGAGCAGCGGTCCGGCGGCACGGCGAAATAGCGGAAGGACGGATCCGACAGGGTGAACAGCCTGTCGGATCCGTCCTGCCGCAAGTGTGAAAGTACCCTAAAGGTGGAAAAAGTTCTGAAATGATTTATCTTTGTCTCATTTTTTTACAGCACAGAAACCTGACATTTTAACAGGGGTGTGTAGACACCAAAGCCTCTGATTAGATTCTTACTGCTATTCAAATATGTTCCCTTAAAGGGAACCTGTCATCAACTTTATGCTGATCTCACTGAGGGCAGCATAAAATAGTGACAGAAATGCTGATGTCAGCGGTGTGTCACTCATGAGCTAATAGTAAGTGGTTGCTGAGAACCAGCATCATAATCATTGCAGCCCAGGCCTGGAAAAGAGTCAAATCTACCTGAGAAGAGTCCTGGTTATTCCTAATCTCCTGCTCTCTCCCCGTCTGCTGATGATTGGCAGTTCTCTCCTAGAGAGAAAGAGAGAAAACTAGGTAGAAGACTGTCAGCCATCAGCAGGAGAGCAGGAGATCATGAATAACCAGGACTCTTCTCAGGTGGCCGTGACTCTTTTCCAGGCCCAGTCTGCAATGATTGTGATGTTGGTTCTTGGCAACCACTTTTAACTTATAAATGACAGACCGCTGAAATCAGCTCACCTGTCTCTACTTTATACTGCCGTTAGTATGGGCACCATCAAGTTGATGACAGGTTCCTTTTAAAAAGAAGGAGTCTATTTTGACAGATAACAACTATGGGGACATATAGGCAGACAAATACATGTATCCATTCAGTTCAGCCTTTTGCCTGGCAAATTTGATCCAGAGAAAAGCAAACATATTCCTCTTTGTGTCCATTTATTTGCAAAGCCTTGTTATAACCGCTCTCCAACATCCACTGTACATGTACAGAAAATGTCAGGTCTTGAAAGATGGCGCCTGCTCAGGATTTGAGCCGATGAGTGCCTGCTGTTTTACACAACAGAAGTCCATGATCAAAGACAATTCCAATCACAGACTTTTAACCCCATCAGATTCAGCGATCAATTGCGACCACTGCATCTGGGAGCATGGCCTGCCATAGTAAAGTTCCTGTAAAGCCTTGCCTACAGCAGGAATTAATAGGAAAGAAGGATTTTCTCATAGTCTGCAATGTATGGTATAAGCAATCTAATTATCGCATGTTGAAGTTTCCTGGGGGAATGAAGCAAAAAATAAAGGCAAAAAAGTTTAAAAAAAAGTTTTTAAAAAATATAAAAATAAATCATATCACCCCTTTCCCTTATTTTACAAATAGAAGTAAACAATAATAAAAAATAAAGATCATTGGTATCACAAGGTCCAAAAATTCCCAAACTGTTAAAATTTAAAAGTATTTATCCTACTGTATATGGTGAATGACATAACGGATAAAAAAAATATTGAAATGGCTGAATGGGTGTTGATGGTTGTTTTGCCTTCTAGAAAATTGAATAAAAAAATTATCAAAATGTCATTCATACCCTAAAATGATATCAATAAAAATTACAGATTGCCCTGCAAAAGAATTAACCTGATATAAAAAAAAAGTTACAAATGTTCGAATATGGTGATGCAAAGAAGATTTTTAATTTCTAAAAGGTGTTAAAACATAAGAAAAATTATGGATTAAGAATGTGGTATTGCTATAATCATACTGACCCGCAGAATGAAGGTAACATGTCAGTACCAGTTTCCCACTACATCCTATGCATGGAATATTAAGTGGCGCCATTAGAAAGTATAACTTGTCTCGCAAAAAAAAAAAAAAAAAAAGCCTGATTTGATGACAGTATGTAAATAGAAAAATAAAAATACAAAAATATGACTCAGGAAGGAGTTACTTATCATAATATTGCAAGTCATGCAGTCTTAGAACTTCCCCTTGTTTCCTGTGCCTAATGTCCGCATAGCAATCATCCTTGCTGCAGCACACCAACCACATCACTTCTTGACGTAATGCAACCATTAATTATGATATTCCTATGTAAGGCCAAATACAGTAGGTACTTTACAATAATGAAGCAGTGTACGACTAATGCTACCTGTGCTTACTTTACTCCTACTGTAGCTTCCTTTTCTGCGGTAACTATATGTACTGAAAATTGTATGGAGTAGCATGTGTAATCCATTGGTGAGTAGATATTGATCCTTGCACACAAATCACAATAAACCTGCACAACTCAAAGCTTAGCTCAATGGTTCATCTTCTATATGAATTATCATTGACTGTCAAAACACACGCACCGTGACTGCGGCAGGGGTGCCATCCAGGATACATGAAATAAGGTCTGTGCACAGGATCTGCACTTTACTCAAGATACAGCATCATGCTTGTCCATGGCTTTACATCTCGGTTCCGTATGAAATGAAAAGACTATGCCAACATAAAATGCTTAAAGTTTTTTTTTTTCAGGTCATAAAATGATGGCGTATCACTAAGTTATGCCATTACATTGTGATCAGTGTGGGTTTGACATCTAGAACCCTTAAAGACCCCATTCACACGTAGTAGTTTTTTGTTTTTTTGTGTGTGTGTGCTGTCCACATCTGTTTGTCGGTTCCGCAGCCCCGCAAAAGAGAGAGAACAGATCCTATTGTTGTCCATTTTGCAGACAAGGCATTGTTACAATTGGCCTTCATAAAAAAACGGATGCAACACAGACGTCATCTGTATTTTTTGTGGACCGCGGTCCTGTGAACGCACCCTTACTGATTCTTCAAATGAAGAGGCTACGGTGCCGTTTCAGCGCTACAAGCGCTACAAGCTATGGAGCCCCCACTGTAGAAATGATTGCCATCACTAAAGGAAAACCCCTTTAAAGGGAGTCCATCAGCTCTATTTCAATAACCAAACTGACCACAGCACCCTGCAGGTGACACAGACCGCTTTTTGCACATATCACTATTGCCCTAGAAAAACTGACCTGGATGAAATATGTGTATTAGGTTTAATGTGCGCAGCCCCTCATCTTAATTTGGCCGCACTCCACTTTGTTGCTTTGTGTCATCACCTCCTTCTTCCTACAGCGTCACTCAGGCCAGATCGTAAATTTAACTCAAGGCCTCAGGCTGTTGTGGCAACTGATCAGAGCCCCTTGATTTCGCAGTGGGGGCTAAAATTGGCAGGCAGAGGGAGCCCGCCCCCCCCCCCCTCTGCCTAACGTCATAGATGCAGGTTTGACATCATCGCCAATGTATAGAGTGAGCATCGGCTTAATGCTAATCACGTGCATGTATGTGGTCATGTGTTAAAGCGGTTATGCTATGATTGATGCAATAAATGAAAATCCAATATTATATAATAATGACAATCTCTTTCTAACAAAGCTAGAACCAGCCCTGTACCTCACATGGATCCAGAGATCTCCCCATTCATTAGTCCAATTGCTCTGCTAGATTATCTTCAATCAATTAAATCATTATAAATCTGTCTCTCCAAGGACTACCTGGGCCTGAATTTTTACATTTAAAATGACCAATTATGCAAATATATTTATTTTGTAATTTTTTATTTTATTTGTATGTCCTAGCTGACTAATATAGAACACCCAGCTTGCCTCATAAAGCTTCGAAAGCAAATTTTATACCATGTGAAATGAATCCATGTTGCACATTAGAATAACACTGCACTGCATAATAATAAAACGGACAGACGTAGTACCTGCCCATGTCTCCATTTACACTACCTGCTTGTTAATGGATAAGAAAATATATTACCAACCATTTAAAAGTCCTGTCCATCTGCAGCTTCACAGTGCTAACAAGGATAAGGATTAAGATCAATAAGTCAGTGTTAAATGCTGACAGTGCTTCCTGTAACATAATATTTAGTCTTGCACTGAATCCCTGGAAGCACCTGTGCTCTGCACTGTATTTGCTCAGCGGATAGTGAGCAACAGCTCCACCTGTAGGCCATTCATAGGCAATCTGTAGTAAGTGTCCAAAAAAATGTTTTAAATATATTCGCCGATACTGAGACAGCTAACACTTGAAATCATGCATCTTTTAATGCCTTACTACCAGGCATCGGAGATGCAGTAACACACTTCTTACTGTTGTTGAATGAATGCAGACGTAACTCCTTAAAGACCAGGCAAATTTATTTTTTTTCATTTTCCCTCCCCGCCGTAAAAAATTAGGTTCACATAGTCATATGAGAGGTTATTTTCTGTGGGACAAGTTGTATTGTATTGGGAAAAGATGGGGGGAGTCTTTGTGGAGTAAAATGTAAATAAAAAAAACAATTCCGCCATGGTTTTTGGGTTTTGTTTTTATGGTGTTCACTATGCTCATAAAATGACAGTCCGACCTCCTCTAAAGACGTTGTCTAAACAAACCCCTTGTTCTTCGCAGTACCCCTGATTTGTGGGGATAGACTTTCCCAAGGGGAACACCAAGTCTCTACCTTTTAAGGAGGCTTGGCACACGAGGCAGCTGGACCAGGGGTAGGTATCAGAGGTACAGATGTAGACAGCACGCTGAGTCGAAACCAGGAGCGACAGTGCAGGACCGAAGGATGAGGCAGAGGCAAAGTCAAACAAGCCTGGGTCAGGGCAGGCGGCACAAGTACAGGTCAGGCAACCTGGGACGGCAACAGGAGAGTCGAGGAAAAGCAGGACGGATCAAACAGGTAGCGGACTCCAGAAACACAAGAATGGGTCAGTTAAACAGGAACACAAGCAGAGATGACAGCAAACTTTGCAGGACACAAGGACCTTGATGCTCAGGCACCTGAGAAGGGGGCTGAACCACTTTAATAGGTGCAGGAGGGCTAGGATTGATCAGCACGGTCACATGTGCTAACCCATAAATCACAGGAAGTGATGCTCCCTGGCCCTTAAGGAAGTGCTACAGGGAACAAGCTGAAAGCATGCTGTTCCAGACTTTAATGGGTCCGCGATCCGTCTGTTCCGCAAAAAGATAGGACATGTTCTATCTTTTTGCGGAAAGAAAGTACTGGACGAAACCCCACAGAAGCACTCTGTAGTGCTTCCGTACGGTTCCGTTCTGTGCTTCCGTTCCGTACCTCCGGATTTGCGGACCCATTCAAGTCAATGGGTCCACATCCGTGATGCGGAATGCACACGGAACGGTGCCCGTGTATTGCGGATCCGCATATGCGGTCGGTCCGCAATTTGGCAACAGGACACCTACAGTCGTGTGCAGGAGGCCTAATAATGTTGCATCACACCTTGTCTGTAACTGACCATCTGCATTAGATAAATGTTCGCTAATCTTACTGATACTCTAATGTGCAGCCAAGCTGTCCAACCTACCCACAACAATTGCACTTGGCTATTTTCAGAAGTCCCATAGCAGAGAGCTGTGCATATGAGGCCTGCTCTTCATTCACTGCAGTGTGACGGAGTCCCGTTATTGAGATAGGTGCAGTTCCCACCTCTGTGATCCACTCTTATTGGACATTTATAGCCTATAAATGCTATGCTATAAATGTGCAAATGGTAATACCCCTTTAATTCAAGAGACCCCACCCACCGTTATTTATCATTAGCTGTAGATGTTTGTATATACATTGTAAAATTGTGTTTTAAATTGAATTTATTAACTGAAAGAGGACCTGACACCTTTCTGTCTTTATTAATTTTAAGATAACCTACGATTTAGGCCTCATGCACATGACTGTGTTTTGCAGTCCGCAATTTGCCGATCCAAAAAACACAGATCCAGGCTGTGAGCATGCTGCCTTTTTTCTCCATGTAGAGAAAAGTTATATTCTTGTCTGCAACATGGACAAGAATAGGACATGTTCTATTTTTTACTGGGCTGCAGAACGGATTTACGGATGCGGACTGCACACACATTCATTGAGTTCAATGGGTCCACATCCAATCCACAAAAAATGCAGATCAGATGCAGACGCAAACTACGGCCTCATGCATGAGCCTTTATGTTATTGAAGGCGACACTATATTTAAAAACTGTGCCTACCTCTCAGAATACAGATTTTATCAGTGAAGTGAGGGTGAGTGCAGACGGCAGGGGGAAGGAAGAGCCTGATAAGTGGAGAAAGAGGCATTTTTCTTTGAAAATGAATTTTATCACTGAATTGCCTTTCTTTTAAAATGACCAGTTTTGGTTTTCTTAAATATTGATTACATTTAAAATGCTTTATGGGAGCAGATTTGTATTTGTCTTTTCTGGTACTTTATTAGGGCTAATGCACGCGGCCTTTGCCCGGACACCGACCGTGTGCATCCCGCATCACAGATGTGGACCCATTCACGCAGAACGGAGGCACTCAAGTTGAATGGGTCTGGATCTGTCTGCGGAATCTGCACAGACGTTGCCTGTACATTGGGGTCCCCAATGCACGGAACGGCCGATAAATGGCCGTATGCATGAGCCCTTATGCTGTGGATTTTCTGCATAAAAATCTGCGCAGGAAAAACTATCAACCTAACAGCACAGACACAGGCAATGATACTAGTACAGTATCCATGGCTATATGGCTCAACATAATCTAATAAGGGTGTATTCGCTTGGCCATTTTGTGGACCACAAACCGCAGATATGCAAAACATGGCCATGCGCACACTGCATTGCAGTGCAGACCCATTGTCATGAGTGAGTCCGCGATCTGCAAGATGCAGCCAAAGATAGGACATGTTCTGTCTTTTGCAGTGTGACCGGAAGGACCCGGAAGCTCATGGAAGTGCTGCCGAGTCCATACGGTCACGCCATAAAAGATAGAACATGTCCTATCTTTGGCTGCATCTTGCAGTCAGCAATGCAGCCAAAATCAGATCATTTTTTTATTATTATTATTCACTTTAAGATTTTGGTTAAGTAATTAAAAGTAGTTTAAAACTTGTTGCAGCTCAAATTGTGGTGCAAAACAAAACTTTGTGCCTTACATCAAACTGTTTTACATAATGTTATTTTACTATGTTAATGTGACCCTTCAGTATTCTGCAGTTCTACAGTTGCATCTGTTGACCTGAAAGATCTTCTACTTTACCTTTCTAAATAGAAATCTTTCAGCTACTACTTCCTGGCTCCCACAAGACTTTATAGCGAAAGAGGAAGGAACCTGCTGGGCCTTGCTTTGATTGAACCCTTATTGTACTGTCCCTGGCAGCCATATAAAAGGGATATTCTTAGCAACAAACAATACAGAGAGAGGAGATGAAGATGGAAAATTCATATATTATGAATTGGGACAATTACATAACATCGCAATGCATTTAGAGTGAATTAAGCTTAGGCAAATAAGTAAATTAAATTTTATGCTACTGTGGATAATGGCATATTTTCCTACATACCGTCAACCACTCTTTCTTATTCTTCATTTTTAGTAACAGCCCTGAGTAATATAATTTGAGTGTTCCTGCAGCTAAAGAGCATGCATGAGAAATATAAAGAAATTGATATTTAACTAGTTCTACAATTGCAGTGTGGAGTTTCATATTGTATTAGTGAAAGGGGGGTTTTGAAGACAATGCTATCAGACTGGCGAACTATAAGCTCCTGAGAGTTGGAATGTTTGCCCATTCCCGGACTGTTCTGCCCTCTTAGCCTTTAGGAAAAGAAGTGCAAAGAAGATTCCTCTGGAGTTGCAATTAAAATAATTAGATATGTAGGGGAACACAGACAGTGAGGAAAGTTGGCATAAACAGTTTCCTTCACATTTCTGGGTAAAATCAATCACTTTTGTTTCAAGCTTGAAAAGCAAAAACTCAGGAAATTATCTCAATGCCCAACAGGAGCTTCATTTTTCAAAATGACCATAGTAAAGTTGTTTTAATTTTTTTTTTTTTAAACTCTTTAACCCCTTTATAACTAAACAACTTTTTTTTTTTTGGGGGGGGGGAAGGGTCAATTTTTTTACTTCCCAGAGCCATAAACTTTTTTATTTTTCCGTTCAGCTAATATGAAGGATTTTTTTTTTTGCCACCATTTTATATTGCGTACAATGGAGAACATTTTCAAATGGGGTGGAACTGGAAAAAGATATGAAATTCCACCACAATTTTATGGGTTTCGTTTTCGTGGTATTCCCTATGCGGTAAAACTGACCTGTCGCCGTCATTCTCCGGGTCAGTACGGTTACAGAGATACCACATTTCTATACGGTGGTGGTTGAAAGTTTGTGAACCCTTCAAAATTTTCTATATTTCAACATAGATTTGACCTTTAACTACATCAGATTTTCAAAAAATGTCAAAGGTAGATAAAGATAACCAAATCTTACTACCAAAAATTACAAAAAACAAAACAAAAACTGAACGCTGAAGACAGCTATGTGTAAATGCAGAGGCAGATTTTTCAGCCTGCTTCTTTTCTCTGAACCCCAGCCCCTGCCTCTATACCCATGTGTGACTTGCCCTGCCTATATGAATTGCTGCCATTGCTGATTGCTGGCAGCTCTGCTAATTAGGGTACTATCTCTATGCTTCTATGCTATTTTTATGTTTCCTTGACTGACTTGCCATCATCACTGATCACAGGCAGCTTTTTGTGTACCCTGCACTTCTCTGATAGTTAAAGGGGTTGTCTCACCTCAGACATTGGAGGCATATCGCTAGGACATGCCTCCAATGTCTGATCGGTGCGGGTCCCAATGGTGGGAGGAGCACCTATCTTTAAAATGGAGCCAGCAAATTGAAGGAGGGTGCATTGCACATGAGCAGCCACCCTCGATTCATTCCTATGGGGGCACCAAAAAAAGCCGAGTAGCGAGCTCTGCTATTTTCGGCAGTCCCATTGAAATGAATGGGAAGTGTAGCGGGCAAGAACAGCCACCACTCCATTCACTTCTATGGAGCGAATGGAAATTCCCTCCTTCACTTTGCGGGCTCCGTTGTAGAGATAGGTGCTGGGACCCGCATTTATCAAACATTGGGGGCATATCCTAGCTATATGTCCCCTATGTCTGATCTGAGACAACCCTTTAAGTGAAGGAAGAGGAAAACGCTGACAGTAAGTGTACTGTGTTCTTGTATACTTCAGGGACGCTTCAGAAATAGGGTAGAAGCTCAGGGATAGTAATTAGTAGAGCAGCAGCGATCAGCGCTGGTATCAAGTCAGATAGGCATTTTACATTTAGTTTTCTAGTAAAAAAAAAAAATACTCAGTTCCTTAAGGACGTATATTACAAGAATAAATAAAATCAGTCCCTACACAATATAAAAATATATTCAAGCAACAATTAGACTTTAAAATATGGATTTGATTAGTCAGTTGTTGACTACATTGTAAAATGTGGCGTTTAATAGTTATAGGAAAAAATAATGAAACTCCACTCAGCGTAATATTTTTTATCGATTGATGCAATCTACATTTTAATGAAGCAGAATTAGTCACAAAGCACTTTTTCGCATATACAATGTTCCTTTGCATGGCACTGAAAGGGCAATACAGTGTTTCATAGACAGTGTGTGACAGCAGTGTTTTAACTGCTCGGAAGACGGAAATGTTCATGTTACAAGCATGGGGTAGACTTATAAAAACTGGCTTAATTGCCCATAACAACCAATCAGATTCCTCTTTAAATTTTCCCAAGGAGCTCTGTAAAATGAAAGGTGGATTATGATTGGTTGGAATGGGCAACTAAGCCAGTTTTTCTTTGCAACCAGTTTTGATAACTCTACCCTTATGTGTTAATCTAATTGGGTAATACGAGGCATTTATTGCTTTAGTGATATACAATGAATGGATTCAAGCATGAAAAGTTTGCGTAGAATAGACACTTGGTGATTGCGGTTGAAATCTATAAGCCTTATGCCACAGCAACTTCATGAGCCACCACATGATACTCAGTGATGCTCCATATTAGGGTGGTATTCTTCCTTGGAAGTAACAGAGGTACATTAGGTCTATAGATAACTTATTGAAACTCTCTATGGAGCAGCGGTACAGTACACTTTTGTACATAAACCTTAAAAGTGAGCAGAGGCATTTAATGGGTGCAGTTATCTGTTTTTGGGGCAGACATATATGAAGTGTTGTAATATACTGTGGTAATTTTACAATAGTTTTAATTCAAATCTTATGTTCATTTATAACAATACCCCGTGTTCTTCTTTTAGGAGCTGACATTGTCCAGTGGCTCATTAAGAACCTCATCATTGAAGACCCAGGTACAGATCTTTTTATACCATGCATTTTATTTTATACTAGCAGAAGGACCCGACTTCGCACGGGTATATTTAATCTATTTCATTTAATGTTTGTGTGTGTCGTTAAAAGATATCGACAGTATCCCCCATAACAGTGACCTCCACAGCACCCCGCCTCTTTAACAGTGAACTCCACAGTCCCCCACCCCTTAACACTGACCCCCCCCATAGTGCATGAGCTGTGCGCTACGATTGGCCAGCGCTGCAGCAAGGGACAACCCTAATACAAAAACTCTGCCCAGTACAACAGAGGGAGCTGCAGACACCGGAGCCTATACCGGGCGAACGGAGTGGCGCCCAGACATACTAGTAAGTGCAGGGGGACCCCTGGGCGCCGCTCTGCCCACTGATATAGTTAGTTTTTAGTTTTTAAACTAGTGAAAGGTCCTCTTCAAGGCCATCTGTCCACCAGCTGAAGCTTAACAGAAGATGGGTGTTGCAACAGGACAACGACCCAAAGCATAGAAGTAAATCAACAACAGAATGGCTTAAACAGAAGAAAATATGCCTTCTGGAGTTGCCCAGTCAGAGTCCTGACCTCAACCCGATTGAGATGCTGTGGCATGACCTCAAGAAAGCGATTCACACCAGACATCCCAAGAATATTGCTGAATTGAAACAGTTCTGTAAAGAGGAATGGTCAAGAATTACTCCTGACCGTTGTGCACGTCTGATCTGCAACTACAGGAAACGTTTGGGTGAAGTTATTGCTGCCAAAGGAGGTTCAACCAGTTATTAAATCCAAGGGTTCACATACTTTTTCCACCTGCACTGTTTATGTTTACATGGTGTGTTCAATACATGGTAACATTTAATTCTTTGTGTGTTATTAGTTTAAGCAGATTGTGATTGTCTATTGTTGTGACTTAGTTGAAGATCAGATCACATTTTATGACCAATTTGTGCAGAAATCCATATCATTCCAAAGGGTTCACATACTTTTTCTTGCAACTGTATATATAGATGTTTGCTTGATTTCCTTTCTGTATTATTATTTTACACTGTGTTCTATGTTATCATATATACATTATTGTATATGTGTCATTTATTTAATGTTTTAGAGTATGTACCGTATGTTATACTCCTTTTTAAATGAACGTTCATAGACACATTAAAGCAGAAATATACTATATGTGTGTATATATTTATATATTTATATATATATATATATATATTAGGGTTGAGTGAAGCTTTCACGGCAGAATTTGGTCCGCAGTTTAGGAAAACTTTGATTCACAATAAATCTGAATTTCCTCACACTTTGTGATAATGAATCAGGTTTTCCCCAAACGGCGGCTGCATGTGTTACAAAGCAAAACTAAGTGTAGAGGAGACAAGCCGGGGAACGCAAGATCACCCATAGTGCCATGCAGCCAGCGAAATCCGCAGATAGCCGTCCCCTGTGATATCACATACCTATTAACCCCTCATCCTGAACAGTAACATAGTAACATAGTACATAAGGCCAAAAAAAGACATCTGTCCATCCAGTTCGGCCTGTCATCCTGCAAGTTGATCCAGAGGAAGGCAAAAAAAAAAAACCCTGTGAGGTAGAAGCCAATTCTCCCCACTTTAGGGGAATTTAAAAAAAAATTCCCGACTCCAATCAGGCAATCAGAATAACTCCCTGGATCAACCACCCCTCTCTAGTATCTATACCCTGTAATATTATTACACTCCAGAAATACATCCAGGCCCCTCTTGAACTCTTTTAGTGAACTCACCATCACCACCTCCTCAGGCAGAGAGTTCCATAGTCTCACTGCTCTTACCGTAAAGAATCCTTTTCTATGTTTGTGTACAAACCTTCTTCCCTCCAGACGCAGAGGTTGTCCCCTCGTCACAGTCACAGTCCTGGGGATAAATAGATGATGGGATAGATCTCTGTACTGACCCCTGATATATTTGTACATATTAATTAGATCTCCACTCAGTCGTCTTTTTTCTAAAGTGAATAACCCTAATTTTGATAATCTTTCAGGGTACTGTAGTCCCCCTATTCCATTTATTACTTTAGTTTCCCTCCTCTGGACCCTCTCCAGCTCTGCTATGTCTGCCTTGTTTACAGGAGCCCAGAACTGTACACAGTACTCCATGTGTGGTCTGACTAGCGATTTGTAAAGTGGTAGGACTATGTTCTTATCACGGGCATCTATGCCCCTTCTAATGCAACCCATTATCTTATTGGCCTTGGCAGCAGCTGCCTGACACTGGTTTTTGCAGCTTAATTTGCTGTTTATTAAAATTCCTAGATCCTTTTCCATGTCAGTGTTACCGAGTGTTTTACCATTTAGTATGTACGGGTGACTTGCATTATTCCTTCCCATGTGCATAACCTTACATTTGTCAGTGTTAAACCTCATCTGCCACTTCTCTGCCCAAGCCTCCAATCTATCCAGATCCCTCTGTAGCAGTATACTGTCCTCTTCAGTGTAAATTACTTTACACAGTTTAGTGTCATCTGCGAAAATTTATACTTTACTATGCAAGCCTTCTACAAGATCATTAATAAATATATTGAAGAGAATAGGGCCCAATACTGACCCCTGAGGTACCCCACTAGTGACAGTGACCCAATCTGAGTGTGTACCGTTAATAACCACCCTCTGTTTTCTATCACTCAGCCAGTTACTTACCCACTTACAGACGTTTTCTCCCAGTCCGAGCATTCTCATTTTATATACTAACCTTTTATGTGGTACAGTGTCAAATGCTTTGGAGAAGTCCAGATATACGACATCCATTGATTCGCCGCTGTCAAGTCTAGAACTTACCTCCTCATAGAAACTGATTAAATTAGTTTGGCATGACCGATCCCTCACGAAGTCATGCTGATATGGCGTTATTTGCTTATTTCCGTTGAGATGCTCTAAGATAGCATCTCTCAGAAAACCTTCAAACAGTTTACCCACAACAGATGTTAAACTTACCGGCCTATAGTTTCCAGGCTCCGTTTTTGGACCCTTTTTGAATATTGGCACCACATTTGCCATGCGCCAATCCTGTGGGACATTCCCTGTCAGTATAGAGTCCGCAAATATCAGAAATAAGGGTCTGGCTATGACATTACTTAATTCCCTTAGGATACGGGGGTGTATGCCATCCGGTCCTGGCGATTTGTCTATTTTAATCTTTTTAAGTCGCTGATGTACTTCTTCCTGGGTCAGACAGGACACTTTTAATGGGGAATTAATTTTTACATTCTGCATGTCATCTGACAGTTTATTTTCCTCAGTGAATACATTGGAGAAAAATAATATTTAACAGCTTTGCTTTCTCCTCGTCGCTCTCTGCGACTCCCCCCTCAATACTCTTTAAAGGGCCGACACCTTCAGATTTATACTTTTTAACATTTATATAATTGAAGAACATTTTAGGGTTAGTTTTACTCTCTTTGGCAATTAATCTCTCGGTTTCTAGTTTGGCCGCTTTTATTTGTTTTTTACATGTTCTATTTTTTTCCTTATAGTTTTTCAGTGCTTCCGTGCTACCCTCCTGTTTTAGTGATTTATATGCTTTCTTTTTGTCATTTATTGCTTTCTTTACAGTTCTGTTTATCCACATTGGTTTCTTTTTGTTCCTTAACCTTTTATTCCCATACGGTATGTACCTCTCACAATGAGATTTTAGGATGTTTTTAAAGATATCCCATTTTGTGGCTGTATTTTTATTTTTGAGGACTTTGTCCCAGTTAGTCCTATGGCCTCTCTTAGTTGGCTAAATTTAGCTTTTTTGAAGTTTGGTATTTTTGTTCCTCCCGGTAGAAACGCTCTTTTGAATGATAATTGGAAGGTTATTACTTTATGGTCACTATTTCCCAGGTGTCCCCCAACCTGCACGTCTGTTGTTCTGTCAGGTCTATTGGTTAATACTAAGTCCAGTATGGCCGTCCCTCTAGTCGGGTCCTGAACCAGTTGGGAGAGGTAATTGTCTTTGGTTATTGCCAAGAACCTGTTTCCTTTATGAGATATACAAGTTTCCGTTTCCCAGTCTATATCTGGGTAGTTGAAGTCCCCCATAATAACCACCTCATTATGATTTGCCGCCTCGTCTATCTCGTTTAGTAGATTTTCTGTGGACTCTGGTATATTAGGTGGTTTATAATAAACTCCTATTAGTAATTTATTATTGTTTTTACCTCCATTTATTTCTACCCACAGTGACTCCACATGTTCATGTCCCTCACTTATATATTCCCCGAGTGTGGGCTTTAGACAGGACTTTACATAAAGGCAAACCCCTCCCCTTCTTCGGTTTTGACGATCCTTTCTAAACAGACTGTCTCCGGCATTGTCCTGTGAGCTGCGCATAGGGAGAGATATGGCAAGCACTCATGTCTAGGGACAGTGTTGCTGAAAATGATTAACAGAAAAATTCAATACCAATAAGATGGAAGCCTTTATTATTCCAGTGCCCAGCATTTAAATCAATACCATCCAGTCTGCATACATTAGGGGGTCCAGGTCTTAATGAAGACCATCCTCATCTTTTGCTGGTCGTGCTTTCTGGAAAAGTCAGCAAGATGCAGAGAAAGGAGGAGTTGGATGTTCCTGATGACATAGTCTTGTCAATATTAGATGATGTGGAAATAGAGGAAAAGCAGATGGCAGAAGAAGGGCTCCCAACTGTAGGGCAGGAGATCGCTGAGGTTGGAGAAGTCCAGCCAAACCCCATAGCAGCAACATACCCTGTTTAAAGGAGCATTAAAGGTGCCGTCCGGCCATTAACAATGAAGACCGACTATACAGTACGGTCTTCATCATTAAATAAAAGGCTGCTGCAGGGTAATTGGCCGCATGGTTCTTCACAGCAGCATGGCCTCAACCTGCTAGCACCGTGTGGCCATACCCTAAAGCAAATTGGCCTGGGTATATACCTGATTTATAGTGATTCGTGACGAATTACATTCCTTGGCAAACTTTGATAAACTTTGCTCATCTCTATTATATATGTATCTCTAATATATATATATATATATATATATATATATATATATATATACACTGCCTGTCCAAAAAAAAAGTCGCCACCCAAAAAAAAAGGTCACACTCACACACTCTAATATTTCGTTGGACTGCCTTTAGCTTTGATTACGGCACGCATTCGCTGTGACATTGTTTCGATAAGCCTCTGCAATGTCACAAGATTTATTTCCATCCAGTGTTGCATACTTTTTTCACTTTTTTCAAGCTCTTGCATTGATGATGGTAGAGTCTGACCGCTGCACAAAGCCTTCTCCAGCACATCCCAAAGATTCTCAATGGGGTTAAGGTCTGGACTCTGTGGTGGCCAATCCATGTGTGAAAATGATGTCTCATGTTCCCTGAACCACTCTTTCACAATTTAAGCCCGATGAATCCTGGCATTGTCATCTTGAAATATGCCCGTGCCATCAGGGAAGAAAAAATCCATTGATGGAATAACTTGGTCATTCAGTATGTTCAGGTAGTAAGCTGACCTCATTCTTGGAGCACATACTGTTGCTGAACCTAGACCTGACCAACTGCAGCAACCCCAGATCATAGCACTTCCCCCACAGGCTTGTACAGTAGGCACTAGGCATGATGGATGCATCACTTCATCTGCCTCTCTTCTTACCCTGATGCGCCCATCACTCTGGAACAGGGTAAATCTGGACTCATCAGACCACATCACCTTCTTCCATTGCTCCAGAGTCCAATCTTTATGCTCCCTAGCAAATTGAAGCCTTTTTTCTGGTTTGCCTCACTGATTAGTGGTTTTCTTACGGCTACACATCTGTTCAGTCCCAATCCCTTGAGTTCCCTTCGCATTGTGCGTGTGGAAATGCTCCTACTTTCACTATTAAACATAGCCCTGAGTTCTACTGTGGTTTTTTTTCGATTTGATTTCACTAAACGTTTAAGTGATCGCCGATCACGATCATTCAGGATTTTTTTCCCGCTTCATTTCTTCCTCGAATACGATGGGTCCCCACTATCCTTCCAGTTTTTAATAATGCGTTGGACAGTTCTTAACCCAATTTTAGTAGTTTCTGCAGTCTCCTTAGATGTTTTCTCTGCTTGATGCATGCTAATGATTTGACCCTTCTCAAACAGACTAACATATTTTCCATGATCACAAGATGTGTCTTTCGACATGGTTGTTTAAAAAATGAGAAGCAACTCATTGCACCAGTTGGGGTTAAATAACTTGTTGCCAGCTGAAAGATAATCGCCCATGCAGTAATTATCCAATAGGAGGCTCATAACTATTTGCTTAGTTAAATCCAGGTGGCGACTTTTTATTTTTTTTGACAGGCAGTGTATATATATATATATATATATATATATATATATATATATATATATGTGTGTGTGTATATATATATATATATATATATATATATATACACTGCTCAAAAAAATAAAGGGAACACAAAAATAACACATCCTAGATCTGAATTAATTAAATATTCTTCTGAAATACTTTGTTCTTTACATAGTTGAATGTGCTGACAAGAAAATCACACAAAAATTAAAAAATGGAAATCAAATTTTTCAACCCGTGGAGGTCTGGATTTGGAGTCACCCTCAAAATTAAAGTGGAAAAACACACTACATGCTGATCCAACTTTGATGTAATGTCCTTAAAACAAGTCAAAATGAGGCTCAGTAGTGTGTGTGGCCTCCACGTGCCTGTATGACCTCCCTACAACGCCTGTGCATGCTCCTGATGAGGTGGCGGACGGTCTCCTGAGGGATCTCTTCCCAGACCTGGACTAAAGCATCTGCCAACTCCTGGACAGTCTGTTGGTGGATAGAGTGAGACATGATGTCCCAGATGTGCTCAATTGGATTCAGGTCTGGGGAACAGGCGGGCCAGTCCATAGCATCAATGCCTTCGTCTTGCAGGAACTGCTGACACACTCCAGCCACATGAGGTCTAGCATTGTCTTGCATTAGGAGGAACCCAGGGCCAACCGCACCAGCATATGGTCTCACAAGGGGTCTGAGGATCTCATCTCGGTACCTAATGGCAGTCAGGCTACCTCTGGCGAGCACATGGAGGGCTGTGAGGCCCTCCAAAGAAATGCCACCGCACACCATTACTGACCAATGCCAAACCGGTCATGCTGGAGGATGTTGCAGGCAGCAGAACATTCTCCACGGCATCTCAAGACTCTGTCACGTCTGTCACATGTGCTCAGTGTGAACCTGCTTTCATCTGTGAAGAGCACAGGGCGCCAGTGGCGAATTTGCCAATATTGGTGTTCTCTGGAAAATGCCAAACGTCCTGCACGGTGTTGGGCTGTAAGCACAACCCCCACCTGTGGACGTCGGGCCCTCATATCGCCTTCATGGAGTCTGTTTCTGACCGTTTGAGCAGACACATGCACATTTGTGGCCTGCTGGAGGTAATTTTGCAGGGCTCTGGCAGTGCTCCTCCTGTTCCTCCTTGCACAAAGGCGGAGGTAGCGGTCCTGCTGCTGGGTTGTTGCCCTCCTACGGCCTCCTCCACGTCTCCTGATGTACTGGCTTGTCTCCTGGCAGCGCCTCCATGCTCTGGACACTACGCTGACAGACACCGCAAACCTTCTTGCCACAGCTCGCATTGATGTGCCATCCTGGATAAGCTGCACTACCTGAGCCACTTGTGTGGATTGTAGACTCCGTCTCATGCTACCACTAGAGTGAAAGCACCGCCAGCATTCAAAAGTGACCAAAACATCAGCCAGGAAGCATAGGAACTGAGAAGTGGTCTGTGGTCACCACCTGCAGAACCACTCCTTTATTGGGGGTGTCTTGCTAATTGCCTATAATTTCCACCTGTTGTCTATCCCATTTGCACAACAGCATGTGAAATTGATTGTCACTCAGTGTTGCTTCCTAAGTGGACAGTTTGATTTCACAGAAGTGTGATTGACTTGGAGTTACATTGTGTTCTTTAAGTGTTCCCTTTATTTTTTTGAGCAGTGTATATACCTTTGCCTTTGAAAAACTAGGATATTAATTCTAGGTTGATGGATGAGTAATTTCATACAGGTTATGAGAAAGAGATGGTTTGATGCACTACTAACAGACCAGCAGCATCTGTCATGCATTAGACAGAAAGTGGCTGATTGAGCTGAAATGAAACTTCATCAATAAAGACAGAATTTGATGCATATAAAGAGAAAATTATCTGGTGCAACAAGCATCACTCCTCAGGGAACCCCAACATTTCAGGAAAGAATAGTCATCTTGATTGACTATATCAAGCAGTGGTTCCCTCAAGCACTAGATGAGTTGAACTGTCCCTGAGGACAGCAGGATGTACAGCTGTGTGCACTCTTCAGCAGCTGCTGTAATTATTTTACACATTTTTCTGTGAAAAATTGCAATGTTAAAAATATCTTCACAGTTTTTATGTTCTATCTTACTAGGTCTTTGATAACCAGCTATCTATTGTTATCCAGCAAAGGTGTTGGTGTTTGTTCATACTTGGTTTTTAAACCAAATTTTATGTTCTAGAAAATAAGTAAAATAAATAAATAAATATATATATATATATATATATATATAT
The DNA here is from genome assembly GCF_905171765.1 of Bufo bufo. Taxonomy (NCBI): domain Eukaryota; kingdom Metazoa; phylum Chordata; class Amphibia; order Anura; family Bufonidae; genus Bufo; species Bufo bufo. The sequence continues at coordinate 38,977,500 of NC_053399.1, read as the reverse complement.
ACACACTGTATGTAAAAATATATAGTAACACGCTGGCTGGTAAAGTACTGGAGGGGATCTAGATCTCACCCAGAATGCTTAGATGGGTGAGGTGAAAGAATCCGGAAAGCTGCGTTGCTTCAGCAAAGTGTCGTTTGTTGAGGCACTTTTTTCAAATTCTATTATGGGCTGGATTTTTATGGAATGGCAGGTAGGTGTTGGTAGTAGGACTTAGCATTCCCTGCCCCACTCCAGTACATTACTTTCCTCTAGTCTAAGGAAAACCTAGGTTTAGCTGCTGGACTCATTACTAGGGGAATAAATACAGGGCTAAAATGCTCATACTGTGTCAGAGCCTGGAAGCTGCATGACCTACTGGCTGTGTGAAGCCTTATCTCTCTGTGTTTGGTGAAAGTGTCAAGGTGCGAAAAGTACATATGTTTAGTTAGCACCCACATGGGCAGGTAGTTTCGTTACTTTACCCAAAGTGACTGCATAACTTTGGCTGCTCGTCTATTATTTTGGATGTACAATAAAGTATATTTGGACTTTTTAACTCTTGGAAGCCTGTGACATTTTATTGCTGACCCTGCCCATATGTACGGATCACGACTATATATATATATATATATATATATACACATTCCTCTGAATAGGATTTTGCAGTGTCACATATCTTGTCACATAGGTCTTTTGAAATTCACTGAAACGCGTTTCTTTCGGACGTCATACACTGCTAGATGATTCTAAAAATACACTACGGGGCTGATCTTTGAAGTGTTATTCCCTTCATTTATCTCAGTTCAGGTGGCTCTAAAAAGCTTGTCATATTTTTGACAGTCACTCAAAGGTTTATGAAGGGGACCTTGAAGCAGCATAAAATGCACAGAGTGGTTATTTTTCCACAGAAAGAATTGTGGAGCACATTTACAAGATGTCACTGACAGGCATGTGTACAATATTAATGAAGCATGTGGACTTTTTTTTAAAATGTTTTCTTTATGTCTATCAGTTTTCTGGCTTTGAGGTCTAATTGGTCAAAAAAAACAGGCGCCAATCATATCTTGTACATCAGAAACGTGTACACTGTCTGAGCCATACCAGCCATACATTTAGGGAGCACGGTGAGGGTGCCAACAATTTGTATGTTATAGATACCAGATTCATCAAATTTGGCAAATAACATACCGATTGTTTTATTGTAGTAAAGCCTGTCAGTATAATATCACATTTTATTTCTGTACTTTTTTGACAATTGTACTCTACCTTTACCATACAGCATTGTATTGTGGGGTATTGTTTCTGATAAGCAATATCTGTAATAAGACATGCAGGGGCATAGTTAAAGGCTCATGTGCCCTGGTGCAAGAGTTAAACTTGGGTGCCCCTTCCTTCAGTGCTTTGTGGCAAGGGGCAGGGGTGCACCTAGCTTTTCGGCTGCTTGAGGCAAATCTTGAAATGCCACCCCTCCCCCCCATGCCAAATTCTCATACTTACACCTACCCTCCAGCCCGACTGTTAAAAACATACTTGGAAAACATTACATACAGTGCTACAAAAATAGAGGAAAATACAGTGCCACATACCTCTTACAGTGACAGCTCCTCTACTGTAGAAAACATAGTAACATAGTATATAAGGCTAAAAAAAGACATTTGTCCATCCAGTTCAGCCTGTTATCCTGCAAGTTGATCCAGAGGAAGGCAAAAAAAAACTGTGAGGTAGAAGCCAATTTTCCCCACTTAAATTCCTTCCCGACTCCAATCAGGCAATGAGAATAACTCCCTGGATCAACGACCCCTCTCTAGTAGCTATAGCCTGTAATATTATTACACTCCAGAAATACATCCAGGCCCCTCTTGAATTCTTTCAGTGAACTCACCATCACCACTTCCTCAGGCAGAGAGTTCCATAGTCTCACTGCTCTTACCGTAAAGAATCCTCTTCTATGTTTGTGTACAAACCTTCTTTCCTCCAGACACAGAGGATGTCGCCTCGTCACTGTCACAGTCCTGGGGATAAATAGATGATGGGAGAGATCTTTGTACTGTCCCCTGATATATTGAATAACCCTAATTTTGGTAATCTTTCAGGGTTTTGTAGTTCCCTAATTCCAGTTATTACTTTAGTTGTCCTTCTCTGAAACCTCTCCAGCTCTACTATGTCTGCCTTGTTTACAGGAGACCAGAACTGTACACAGTACTCCATGTGTGGTCTGACTAGTGATTTGTAAAGTGGTAGGACTATGTTCTCATCACGGGCATCTATGCCCCTTTTGATGCAACCCATTATCTTATTGGCCTTGGCAACAGCTGCCTGACACTGGTTTTTACAGCTTAGTTTGCTGTTCACTAAAATTCCTAGGTCCTTTTCCATGTCAGTGTTACCCAGTGTTTTACCATTTAGTATGTACGGGTGAATTGCATTATTCCTTCCCATGTGCATAACCTTACATTTGTCAGTGTTAAACCTCATCTGCCACTTCTCTGCCCAAACCTCCAATCTATCCAGATCCCTCTGTAGCAGTATACTGTCCTCTTCCGTGTCAATTACTTTACACAATGTCATCTGCAAAAATTTATATTTTACTGTGCAAGCCTTCTACAAGATCATTAATAAATATATTGTAGAGGATAGGGCCCTGTACTGACCCCTGAGGTACTCCACTAGTGACAGTGACCCAATCTGAATGTTTACCATTGATAATCACCCTCTGTTTTCTATTACTGAGCCAGTTACTTACCCACATGCAGACATTTTCTCCCAGTCCAAGCATTCTCATTTAATATACTAACCTTTTATGCGGTACAGTGTCAAATGCTTTGAAGAAGTCCAGATACAGTATACGACATCCATTGATTCGTCGCTGTCAAGTCTAGAACTTACCTCCTCATAGAAACAGATTAAATTAGTTTGCCATGACCGATCCCTCATGATGCCATGCTGATATGGCGTTATTTGCTTATTTTTATTGAGGTGCTCCAATATAGCATCTCTTAGTAAACCTTTAAACAGTTTACCACAACGGATGTTAAACTTACTGGCCTATAGTTTCCGGGCTCTGTTTTCGGACCTCTTTTGAATATTGGCACCACATTTGCTATGCGCCAATCCAGTGGAACACTCCCTGTCAGTATAGAGTCCTTAAATATCAGAAATAGGGGTCTGGCTATGACATTACTTAATTATCTTAGGATACGGTGGTGTATGCCATCTGGTCCTGGCGATTTGTCTATTTTAATCTATTTAAGACTCCGCTGTACTTCTTCCTGGGTCAGACAGGTCACTTTTAATGGGGAATTTACTTTTAGTCTGCATTTTATCTGACAGTTTATTTTCTTCAGTGAATACAGTGGAGAAAAAAATATTTAATAGCTTTACTTTCTCCTCATCGCTCTCTGCAACTCTCTTCTTACTCTGTAAATGTCATGACCCTTGGTAAGGTCATGACTCTGTGTCTGCACATGCGGTTCCCGTTGGCTACGTGGTTTGCATGTGAGGCATTTTTCCTTGGTTGTGGTATTTCCCCATTTTGGTTTACACAGGGTTAATGATTAGTGGTGTGGTGGGTGTGACCTCTGGCCTCCTTATATGTTGGTGTGTTGGAGCCTGAGGTCAGAGTTTGCTTGTCAGCCTGTGTTGGAGCTTTGCTCCCTGGCTGTATGTTTGATGTCTGTGTGAGCCACCTTTATTTGTGATTCTGTTTCCTTTGCTGTGTCCGTTTGTCCCCTCCGGTGTGTTTCTGTTATTCCTCCCCCACCTGGTGTATGTAGTTTTGGTGTGGTCCCTGTTTGGAGGTTCGCATGGTGGTGTGATTGCCCCGGAAGGGGCTTGCTTTCCCGGAGGGGTTTAAGCGAAGGCAAGACTGTGGGTTTCCCAGCCTGGAACCTCCATCCATCTCGGCTGTGGCAGGTAAGTGTTGATAGCATTGTTATGTTGCTGTGTGACTTACCTGCCGTACTGTTTCACCCATAGTCTTGCATCCTGTCAGCTACTGGGCCTCTGGAGACGCCTGTCATCCATGTCGTGGATGCATCGGTATTCTCTGCACTGTCATCATCTGTAGGGCAATGCAGGGATTCCTAGATCTCTAGGCACGTAGGTATGAGTCCTCTTACCACTGAAGGGGGCTCATACAGTTAGGAGACTAGGGCCTGTTGAGGGAAGCGTTAGAAGGTGACCAGCTCCCTTTTCCCTGCATTGCGGCCTGGTAGCCAGAGCACTGCGCGATGGTAGGTTCCCCCACTCCCCGTCGTGACAGTAAAGGGCCGACACCTTCAGATTTATACTTTTTACCATTTATATAATTGAAGAACATTTTAGGGTTCGTTTTGCTCTCTTTGGCAATTAATCTCTCGGTCTCTAGTTTGGCCGCTTTTATTTGTTTTTTACGTATTCTATTATTTTCCTTATAGTTTTTCAGTGCTTCCTCGCTACCTTCCTGTTTTAGTGATAGAAATGCTTTCTTTTTGTCATTTCTTGCTTTCTTTATAGTTCTATTTATCCACATTGGTTTCTAGGAGGCTTTAAAAAATATCCAGTTTTGTGGCTGTATTTTTATTTTTGAGGACTTTGTCCCAGTTAGTTAGTCCTATGGCCTCTCTTAGTTGGCTAAATTTAGCTTTTTTGAAGTTTGGTATTTTTGTTCCTCCCTGAAGAAACACTCTTTTGAATGACAATTGGAAGGTTATTACTTTATAGTCACTATTTTCCCAGGTGTCCCCCAACCTGCACATCTGTTGTTCTGTCAGGTCTATTGGTTAATACTAAGTCCATTATGGCCGTCCCTCTAGTCGGGTCCTGAACCAGTTGGGAAAGGTAATTGTTTCCTTTATGAGATGTACAAGTTTCAGTTTCCCAGTCTATATCTGGGTAGTTGAAGTCCTCCATAATAACAACCTCATTATGATTTGCCTCCTTATCTATCTCGTTTATTAGTAGATTTTCTGTGGACTCTGGTATATTAGGTATATTAGGTGGTTTATAATAAACTCCTATTAGTAATTTATTATTGTTTTTGCCTCCATGTATTTCTACCCACAGTGACTCCACATGTTCATGTCCCTCACTTATATCTTCTCGGACTGTGGGCTTTAGAAAGGAATTTACATAAAGGCAGACCCCTCCCCCTCTCCAGTTTTGGCGATCCTTCCTAAACAGACTGTAACCCTGTACATTAACTGACCAGTCATAGCTATCATCCAGCCATATCTCAGTTATTCCCACTATGTCATAGTCCTCCTCACACATCACTAATTCCAGTTCCCCAGTTTTTTTTGTCAGGCTTCTGGCATTAGTATACTGTACATACATTTAAGAGGTTTATGTATATTTTTTACCCTACACCTTTCCTTTTGAACTGTTCTAGTCCCTCCTTCCATTCCTCCCCAGTCTCACTACCTTGCCCCTGGTCTTTATCTGCACTATCTTACCATCCTATAATCTAATTACCCTCCCCCAGTCCCTAGTTTAAACACTCCTCCAACCTTCTAGCCATCTTCTCCCCCAACACAGATGCCCCTTCCCCATTGAGGTGCAGCCCATCCCTACGATAGAGCCTGTAGCCGATGGAGAAGTCGGCCCAGTTCTCCAGGAACCCAAACCCCTCCTTCCTACACCAGTTCTTGAGCCACTTGTTAACTTTCCTAATCTCCCGCAGCCTTTCTTGTGTGGCTCGAGGTACAGGTAGTATTTCGGAAAATGCTACCTTTGAGGTCCTTGCCCTAATCATTTTTAAGGACGCTCCACCTACCTCTAACTTTGTCATTGGTTCCGATATGGACCATGACCACTGGATCTTCTCCAGCCCCTCCCAGTAATCTGTCAACCCGATCCGCAATGTGTCGAACTCGAGCGCCAGGAAGACAACACACCGTTCGACGATCTCAGTCCTTGTGACAAATTGCCCTATCTGTACCCCTAATAATTGAGTCTCCCACTACCAGCGCCTGCCTGGCCTGCCCTTCTCTCCTGCTCCCCTGCTTACTGGAGCATACATTCCCCTGACTGGCTGCAGGAAGTGTCCGGCTGCAGCAGTGCTCTCTCTGAACTCTCATCCCCCTCATCTGCCGAACCGTGCAAACTTGTTGGGGTGTGTCAGATCAGGGCTAGCCTCCCTGGCACTCTTCCCTCTACCCAACTTTCTAACTGTTATCCAGCTAGCTACATCACTTTCCTCAGCCTCCTCGCTACCACCCTCCCCCACATCTACCCCATAGAGTGCTTGCTCAGTGAGCAGCAAACTGTTTTCCAAATTGTTAATGCCTCTCAGTGTTGAAACTCGGTTAGATACCTGATGTGCGATTCCAAATGGGCAAATTGCTCACATTTTAAACAAAGATGCACCCTCAAACGGCTGTTCCAGGACTGCATACATTAGACACGATGTGCACTGGACTGCACTGTTGCAGCACGCTAGTCCTGCAGGGTATAGCGAAGTGAGGTCACAGTTATGGGCAATCGAGGGTTACTCACTATTTGAAGAGAACCCTGGGCAGGCATGCGGCAGTGAAGGAGAGGTAGACACGAGTTCCTCTGGGGCACACTCTGTATGTAGAGACCTGGCCTGATGTTATGTGAGGTGCCCTGGATGTTGCAGGTGTTTAGAGTGCCTGAAGCAAGGTCCCTTTTAGGATTCGTGACGCCAGTGCCTGTAACGGTGGCACACCGATTTCCAGTGGTAATAAGTGAGGTACACAGGTGGTATAGTGAACCAAACGTTGCTTTACTTAAACAGTCCAACTTTGTACATCAAGATGTTAATGCAGTCCCTTATATCAAGTGCTTCACAAGCAGGCTTATTTCACAAGATGGCAGGTATTAATCATGCAAGATACTCAGAGGGTAATCAACAACACACTCAGAATCAGGTTGTACCTTCTCCTCAGAAATAGTGTACACTGTTCTTTAGAACTCCTGTCTGGTTTCTATCCCAAGGCCCGGATGCCTAAATGCTGGCTTAAATCCTTGGTAAATATATCTTCCTCCCGTATTGATTCTTGCTCTTACTTTATAGTTCCTCTGCCCATTAGTTTACTTATCTTGGCTGGTAGCACTGTTTCTGTTTGGCTTGAGGGTAACTGCAGGTTTCTCCCAGGTGGTCCTGCCCTTCTACTGGGGTGTCTTCTGAGCTAACTGAGGCTCACTTGGACTACAGGCAGGTTAGGGTTCTTCACTAGCCTCCTGGTCATAGCTAGCAGCCAGGGCTATCAAGCTGCATGTCAGGAGGAGGCCCTCAGCATATCTCTGGCTGGTGCCTTCTCACTTCTGTCTCCACAGACTCCTGACTCTGAACTAACTCCTCCCTGTCTGGGCCTGAACATTTATACTAGGGGCTCCCTATCTCCCTCTAGCGTCTAGGATGCCTAACTACACCCTAATAGGCCTGCTTATGCACAACACAAGGGAAACATTGCATGTAAAAACACACAGCAAAATACATTAAATGCATAGTTAAATATAATATCACTGTCCCTTGTGAGTAGAAGTAACACGTCACCCAATTGACTCTTGTGTAGTGCCCACGCCTACCTAGTGGGACACTACATACCCCCACGCTATGACTTTGCCCGTCCTCGGCGCAACATGAAGGGGCCCTGCCCAGCTGGATACTGCACCTGGAAAAGAGAAAATAGGCAAAGCAGGAAAAATACATCTACATTTGCAAAATACATTATATGTATACATCAGGCAGTTCCACTGGCTTAGGAGCAAGTTCGGTGAAAAGGGGCGTCGTTCTCTTTAACAAGCAAATTGTCCATAATAGAACAGTAGAAAAAGGTAAAACAATTAAAAGTTCTTGGAGGCTCAAAGAACAAACATGAGTCCGTACCCAGGTTCTTTTCTTATTCAGTGAAAGTGACAAGTATAGCCACCTACCAAGCAAGGACAGAGGTATAAGATCACAGAGGCTCGCATCCAGTGGAGTCCATCTCTGGGCACATTTCTTTTAAATAGCAAGATCTCAGAGGCTCATGTGCATTTGAGTCTATCTCCGGGCATGTTTCCTTAGACTTAGGTTGCACAATAAAATGACAGCACATAAAAATAGCCCACATTATTCCATTGGCATATATAAAAAAATAAGTGCTGCAATACCCTTAATCAACCTAAAAAGGGGGTTAAAAGGGTTAAAGGTGCAACATAAAAATAGGCACAACTTGGTGAAATATTGTAGAAGCAGGCAGGAGGTCCTGTAAACAAGATGGCTTTGCAGCAATTGGTATTTCAGTGGGTGACCATACCACTGAGCCGTGGGTAACTGGCAGCAGCAACAAAGGACCAAAACAAAGGACTCCTGTCCTGGAAGGGTTGAATTCTCAGCAATGAGGTCCCTTGATGAAACAAATCAAATAAATCAATGGCCTAGCAGGCCAATTCACAGGGGCATGTCATATTCACTTGGCATCTCAGTGGTGCTCCCTGGCTCTGCTTGCAGATGAGGCCTGTAATAAGCTTCCACAGGCGGATGTGCCCACAACACAGTATTGGGGGGCAGCTTCAGCATAAAGGGACCCCTAATAGGTATTGGCCCCATAGGCCTAGGGGTGATTACAGTTGCTGACCGCACCGGTGCAGGCATAACAATCGTGGGCTGCTGCACTGGCCTGGGTACCGCCGCCGCAAGCGGTCCGGTGGGCTCTGGGATAACTGGCTCTGCGCAGCAAGTCACAGTGTGAGAGGGCCTCCTTGGGGGCCTCAACGCAGCCGCAGTAGCAGTAGGTGGCCGGCGGATAGGGACAGGTACCCTTACCTCTGACCCAGCAATGTCCGAGTACTGAAGGCGGACCTCTTCCTTCCTAGGTGGCGTCCGGATTCTGGCGGTGGCGATTCGGCGTAACTCCCGCAGTTTTTCCTCCAGACGGACGATCTGGTCATCTAGGCTCTCAGACTCGGGATCACTGTCCTCCGATGTGGCCGCCGGCACTGGTACAATAGAGGGCGCATCCTGTGCAGCCGCTGCAGGCTCAGGTGACGCGTCCGGTCTTCTACCCTTTCGGATATTGTCCAGGGTCACGTGGAATCGCTCCAGATTCTCCAACTATTTAATAGTTTTTTCCCGGCGAGGCAGCTCAGGGGACGGATATGGGCTCACCCACTTCTCCACTACCGTTGGTTGCCAGAATACATTTGGGCCAATGAAAGAGCCCCGCTCTTGAAAGGCATGATGGGCAGGTTCTGGAGAGCGCGCTGGTTCACGCTCGCAGCCAGTGTAGTCCTCATCAGCTTCCCAGTCCTCCGGTTCTTTCCTGGGACGGGTCACGGCAGTGGCATATGGGCCTCGCAGGCCCTCGGCAGGGGTGAACTCCACTTCTTCTCCCTCGCGGAGGTTGTGCATGCGCTACGGGAGGTAACTCTGCTTGACGGACCTCCGATTCACATACAAGTCTCTGCCGGTAGTGTAATCTTGGATAAAACCGTAGCTACGGTCCTCGTCAAATGCCACAACCAACTCCTTTCTCCTTTTCCAGGCGGGGTTGGGTATCAGTGTGGCGCTCATGAACGGTCTTTGCCAGTTCCTTGTAGTATATCTTTGTCTTTTTCTTTATGGCGGCCTCCCGTATCTCTGCCATCAATGCTGACCACTTGAATGAGGGCTGGAAAAGTCTCTCCAGGAGCCGTCCTCGGTGGCGGGCAGGTGGGTCTCTCCGGTCCCGGAGAGTAGGCCGGTGGAGCGTCCTCTTGCTCTACACCAATAACATCCATCTTTAACAGATCAGGCGCGGACATCCCAGCAGAGCAGTCTTCACTCTTCAACATGCTCGATCCTTCTCTGGAGAGCGACAGGGCGGCACCAATAATTGTAGACAGATCCTCCCATTGTTCTGGGAGGCCGCCCCCCAGGTACTCCAGTATGGAGGAGGCGGAGTCCATTTCTGCAGACATGCAAATGTCCAGACAGGGCGGTGGCGCCGACATATAGCCTTCCCCGCACTTTTCAGCAAAAGGCGCCAATTTTTACCGCCAATTTGATATGAAGATGACGCAGCAATAAATCCAAGCAAGCTAAGCGGCCATCTTGAGCAAAACGCTGTCTATTCACTGACAGCAAGCGGTGGCTTTACAACAGTAAAACAGTCCATAAAAACACAATTCCACACCGCAAATTATTACAGTTTTTTGGCCCAGCAATTTTTCAATAAAGCATTTAGGGCTTGGTCACTTTAAGGCATATAGTAGCACACAGTTCTTGTATCCGCAATGGCGCAGGAATGTTCGTTATCCTGTTTGTGACGCCAATTTATGCAGCACGCCAGTCCTGCAGGGTATAGCGAAGTGAGGTCACAGTTATGGGCAATCGAGGGTTACTCACTATTTGAAGAGAACCCTGGGCAGGCATGCGGCAGTGAAGGAGAGGTAGACACGAGTTCCTCTGGGGCACACTCTGTATGTAGAGACCTGGCCTGATGTTATGTGAGGTGCCCTGGATGTTGCAGGTGTTTAGAGTGCCTGAAGCAAGGTCCCTTTTAGGATTCGTGACACCAGTGCCTGTAACGGTGGCACACTGATTTCCAGTGGTAATAAGTGAGGTACACAGGTGGTATAGTGAACCAAACGTTGCTTTACTTAAACAGTCCAACTTTGTACATCAAGATGTTAATGCAGTCCCTTATATCAAGTGCTTCACAAGCAGGCTTATTTCACAAGATGGCAGGTATTAATCATGCAAGATACTCAGAGGGTAATCAACAACACACTCAGAATCAGGTTGTACCTTCTCCTCAGAAATAGTGTACACTGTTCTTTAGAACTCCTGTCTGGTTTCTATCCCTAGGCCCGGATGCCTAAATGCTGGCTTAAATCCTTGGTAAATATATTTTCCTCCCGTATTGATTCTTGCTCTTACTTTATAGTTCCTCTGCCCATTAGTTTACTTATCTTGGCTGGTAGCACTGTCTCTGTTTGGCTTGAGGGTAACTGCAGGTTTCTCCCAGGCGGTCCTGTCCTTCTACTGGGGTGTCTTCTGAGCTAACTGAGGCTCACTTGGACTACAGGCAGGCTAGGGTTCTTCACTAGCCTCCTGGTCATAGCTAGCAGCCAGGGCTATCAAGCTGCATGTCAGGAGGAGGCCCTCAGCATATCTCTGGCTGGTGCCTTCTCACTTCTGTCTCCACAGACTCCTGACTCTGAACTAACTCCTCCCTGTCTGGGCCTGAACATTTTCCCTATCTCCCTCTAGCGTCTAGGATGCCTAACTTCACCCTAATAGGCCTGCTTATGCACAACACAGGGGAAACATTGCATGTAAAAACACACAGCAAAATACATTAAATGCATAGTTAAATATAATATCACTGTCCCTTGTGAGTAGAAGTAACACGTCACCCAATTGACCCTTGTGTAGTGCCCACGCCTACCTAGTGGGACACTACACTGTCAATAATGGAACACATACTAAATGGGGATTACACAAGAAAAGAGAAAAATACAATATAACGCAGTGGTAAGAAACTGATTTACTGCAGTCCCCCACTAAAGTTACTTAATCTAAAGTCACACACTTAATACAAATACACTTAAAAATCAAACACGCGAACTCTCACAAACTCGCGTTATTTGCCTGTTTGTATAAATGGAGCTCTCAAAACAGTCTGCTTTTTTCCCCTCTGGATTCAAAGATGTTTTACTTTGTCTTCATATTCTCCTTTCAGACTAGACCGCTATGAAGATTTCTTTCAGCCATCTCTCAACTCTGCAGTTTGACAAGCAGACATCTTTGTTTCCTACTTTTCCATCATCCATTCACCTTCTGAAAACCCCATCCTCCCTGAAAATAATCGTACCATACAGATAGTGCCCTAAAAAATAACTGTGCCCAGCAAATAGTGTCCCTTACACTAATAGTAAAAGCATAATGTCCCCCAAAAATAATTGTGCTGAGCTTATACTGTGCCTGAATACCGCAGACAGAACTAGTACTCCCCAAAGTCCCACCAATAGAAATAATCTCCCAGAGTGCATAGTGTTAAAGGGATTGTCTCACTTCAGCAAATGGAATTTATCATGTAGAGAAAGTTAATACAAGGCACTTACTAATGTATTGTGATTGTCCATATTGCTTCCTTTGCTGGCTAGATTCATTTTTCCATCACATCATACGCTGCTTGTTTCCATGGTTACAGACTACCCTGCAATCCATCAGCGGTGGTTGTGCTTGCACAGTATAGGAAAAAGCACTAGCCTATGTGCGCTTCCATGGTCCCGGCCACCAGAGAGGCTGTATAGTATGCAAGCACGACCACCACTGATGGATTGCAGGGTGGTCTGTAATCATGGAAATAAGCAGTGTATATTGTGATGGAAAAATGAATCCAGCCAGCAAAGGAGGCAATATGGACAATCACAGTACATTAGTAAGTGCCTTGTATTAACTTTCTCTACATGATAAATGCCACTTGCTGAACACCTTTAACAGTGCCCCCAATAGTAATAATGCCCCCATTGTGCCCATACTATTAATCATGTTCCCCCTAGTCCCCCATTAGTAATAATTATACTTATGCGTGCCAGTAGAAAATGACCCCTAATGTGTGCCAGTACAAAAAATACCCCTTTATAATGTGTCATTACAAAAAATGCCCCCTTATCTTTCAGATCAGACCCCCATATCAGATCCTCTGATCAGAGTCAGACCCCTATATCAGACTTCAGATCAGAGTCAGACCTCATATCAGACTTCAGATCAGAGTCAGACCCCCATAACATACCTCATATCAGAGTCAGACTCTCATATCAGACCAAAAATAAATAAACTTACCTCTTCTGCTCTGCTGCTGCTCTCCACGTCCGACGTCCTCTCCTGCAGTCCCCGCTCGCTGGTCTTCTCCTGGCCCATGATGCACTGTCACCTGACTGCGTACACTGTCAGGTCATAGTGTGCGCTGTGTGTACTGGCGCTGTACACAGTCAGGATACAGAAGCGTGGCCCAGAGAAGACCAGGGAGAAGGGGTGAATACAGCAATTGGCAGTGCACTTCTGGCAAGGGGGTCCCTGTAGGCTCCTATGGTTTAGGGGCCTGGTCGCAATTGTGACGGCTGCAACCCCTATAGCTACACCACTGACAGTATGACATCATTTTTTTCTTTTTGATTCTGCAGGAATCAGAAAATCCTCTGAATGAAATAATAGGGTTGTACTGTATAGCTCGTACACACCCGTGGGTGCCGTATTATTGCTCTGCGCAACTAGTAGCTTGTTTGGAGCCATCATATCATTGTGTGTATGAGCAATAAAAACTGTAATAAAGCAGTCAGTAGCTCAATCTGGAGAGCAGGCACAATATTTAATGAATCCGACTTGTTGATGAACAAAGAATCAACAATTTTTACCAAATATTGCACGGTCATCGGTTTTATGAAAAAATCAATCTTTAAAAATGAGTCTTGGCACAACCTGTGATAGGGATAAACTCATTTCCTCGTTGAGAGACAGGAAAGGGTTTGCTATTAGTCTGCTGTGATTGTAGATACTGTACACATGTATCTCTATAGGATATTTGTCTTCTGTACTGATAAATCACGTCTGTCTGTTATGGATTGCTCCCATGGGTCTATGTTGTTTTATAGATTTCTTCAGTTAAAAGTACCATTAAATGTACCTTAATGCATACCTCTCCAATTGTCATCACTCTGCCTGCAAGCTAAATATACCAAATGAGCCATCTCTCCGCATAGCAAGGTACATTGTAGTTAACGATTTTGTTTTTCTGTTTTTGTTTTCTTTTTTCCAAAAGTGAGCAGATTCTGCTTCCATAATCCTCATCTACCAGACTATATGTCCCCAACACCAAATGACTAGACAACATAAAGACAAATTACTAATGTACTGTACTATACATATAATAAAGGGTCTCAGTGATTCTACAGAAACTGCATTTGTACTAGAAATGTTGAAATAGTAAAAAAAATCTTTGTGTATATACCACCGTCAATAATCATTTCACTATAAGAACAAAAACAAGTATCAAGAATGGTAAGTAATTAAGTAAAGGAACATTTAAGCATTTTTTTTCTATCTCAGCACATGATGGCAGATCCCTAGGACAGGGGTTGAGTCAGTAACACTGATGAGCATGTCATTGTATATCCTATGGTCGTGTAGAGCCATGCAAACTTCAGGAGGACAATGGTTGTATTACAATACTCAGTGCAACCTCCCCCTAGTGGTGGAGATCAGAGAAACCTTTGATACCTGCTGTTTAACCCAGTGATTGGCTCATTGAATGGCTCCAAGGCTGTGTGATCATTTTCATTGTTGTTAGGGAATATGGAAACTTACTCTATTTTCTCCAGAATTAAACTTTGCTAAAGAGAACCTGTCACTATAGTTTTAGTGATTAACCAAATCCCTTCTGCTGTATGACTGTATACTTTGGCGATAGGGTCTTTAAAGATGGCATAGCTGGCAGGATCTTGCTGTTTTAAGCTGCAGACACCCGGAGGCAAAGTCTGTGATCGGTGATAACGCCGATAGCAGACATGTAACCCTTCAGATTCTGTGGTCAATTGTGACCATGGCATCTGAGGCAACTTTTTCCATGAGCAGTGTGCCCCCGGGGCCTGAATGGCTTCCACGTGTGGAGATCGGGTGAGCTGTTACTTCTCTGTTCATGTATTCAAGTCCCCTTAGGGCTTTTAAAAATATATAAAAATTCAAATCACCCCCTTTTCAAAATATGTTTGACATATAAAAAAAACTGATGTAAAAATAGGTAATTTTCGGATGACGTATTCCCATTAATATGATGGAGAAAAATATGTTTTAAAACAACATGCATGATTTACCAGTAGTCATCTGAGCGGGGCTGGAATGATGGAGTCGTGATGTGCTCACTATTAGGGCTCATGCCCACGAACGTAAGGGCTCCGTGCTGCTGACAACAAATTGCCGTCCGCAATGCACGGGCACTGACCGTGGGGCAGCCGCATGTGGATCGTGGACCGATTCACTTGAATGGGGTCCGCGATCCGCATCTGACGGTCCACACAGCAAAAAAAGTAGTGCATGCACTATTTATTTGCGGTGCGGAGGTACGTACAGTAAACCCACGAAAGCACTCCGTGGTGCTTCCTTGGGCTACTGATCGTGCCTCCATTCCGCATTTCCCGGATTGCGGACCCATTCAAGGGAATGGGTCCGTGATGCGGGATGCACACGGTCGGTGCCCGTGTATTGCGGACCTACCGTATGTTGGCCGCAATACGGCCACGACTGGGCAACGGCCGTGTGCATGAGCCCTTAGCATGCCCATTCTGCCTCTATTAATATCCCCCTCAGCAGAGCTGGTGCTGACGTCATTTGCCCAGCAAGGACATCAATCAAGGAAAAATAGGCATACTACTAGTGAGGATACAGTGACTATTTACCATTCCATGACCTCCCAGATGAGTATTTGTGAGCAGTACATATTGTTTTATAACTTTACTTTCTCCTTTATAGTAAAACTGATAATTTAAACAGGCGCATGGTTGCAACATTATTAACCCCTTAAGAATAAAGCCAATTATGAAGGTACCATATTTTCCTCCCAGTCTTCAAAGAGCAATCACTTCTTATTTTTCCCTTGGCAAAGCCGTATTTGGGAGTTTTTTTTGCAGGGTAAGTTGTGTGTTTTTAATGGCTGTGTTTAAATGTTATGTACACCTTCATTTTGGGCTTAAAATCATTTTTCAATTGGCCTTCTGCCTAGCTGTGAGAATTGTACTTTCACTGTGCTGGTCATCTAATAACCTCTATCTACTTATTCCTTCTTACTAATAGCTTAAAACAATTATTTAAGCCACATTCTTAACAGTAAGATAAGAAGTGAGCTATAATGAGTGTTTATAGGGTCAGAGATCAGAGATAAGGAGCTGTCAGCTGAGCTGCTTGACAGAAAACAGTAAAAATACAGAGCATGCTACTAGAGAATCTCAAGGCTGTACAGAGAGAAGGGCTCAATGTTTAAGAAAGACCAATTGAATAAATGATCTTTTAGCTCAATGTAGTACAATAGTACAACGCAATAATAAAAAAATGCTACCAAAGGTGCGTAAAGCCTTTAATGTTCCATATAAAATATTTTGGAAATCATAAAAAAATTGTGGGGTGGAATGGGGGAATTAAATGCAATTCCACCATTGCTTTTTGTGTTTCGTATTTATGACATTTACTATACGGTAAAAATTACAGGTCAACCTTTTTCTTCAGGTAAGTACGATTATGACGATACCAAATTGCACTGCTTTAAAAAGTAAAGGAAAAAAAAATTATTTTATGTCATAATATTCTGATACCCATAAATTATTTCTTTTTTCATGGCTGGAGCTAAATAAGGGCTTGATTTTTTTATTTTTTGCTGGGTGAGCTATAGTTTTTATTGGTACTGTTTCAGAGTACATCACGTTTTGAAAATGTATTTTCCAAAAAAGGTGACCAAAAAACAAATTAAAATAATTCTGGCACTGAGGTTTTTTTTTATTTCACAGAAATTTCTAAACTTTTTATCTATTTTAACATTTTTTTAATTACCCTAGGGGACTTGAACTTGCAATAATTTGACTTCTGTATTGCTGTGTGTACTGATTTTACACCCATCCTATTTGGAACTTCCAGAGGGACGGTGCAATAGGAGCAGTAATATGGCATGCCTGGGGGTCTTTAGCATGCCTGCGTCTGCTATGGAGGCGGGCTGTCACCCCTTGATTATATCACAAGGGGCTTCTTGTTCATTACACTGTACTTCATCTCAGAAGTGCAGTGTAATGACAAGCACTCGCGTCACTCACTTGAATGGGACGAGTACTTGTAATAACTCTACAGGAGCTCCACAGAAGACGCGTAGTGTAACGACCAGTAAGCAGCACTTGCATGGAGCGCCGCCTCAGATAGGTCATCAATAAATATGGCAGGACAACTCCTTTAAGTCCCTTAGAGGGACTCAAAATAAAGTTGAAAAAAGGTTTTGAAAAAAAAAATATATATATAAAGCAATAAAAAAAATTAAAGTATTTATCCTGTACAGCGAACACCGTGACAGAAACACAGATGAAATTACTTTGCCTCCCAAAAAATTTTAATAAAAAGTGATCCTTAGGCCATACATACCCTAAAATGATATCAGGCGAAACTACAGATCGGCCAGCAGAAAAGAGCCCTCACACAACTTCATAGATAGATAGATTTAAAAAAAGAAAATAAGTTATGGGTGGCAGGTAATGTGTTATTTTATTACCATTCAGTGATGGAGCTGTTGGCTTCTGGTACCGGAGTTATTGCTGAACAGCTGAGAATAGGTCAGCACTTAGTAAATGGTGGACAACTCCTTTAGGGTATGGCAACATGTGCCGTGCGACATTTCATCAAATGATTGTCAATGGTGTCATAATGCAACTGACTGAGCCACCTCAATGTCAGAAAATCAAGACAAGCTGGATTTTGGTTAACAGGTCACATGTTGCACATTACTTCTCGTCCATTAACTCTAATGGAAGTGGCATGCGACACACGGCTTGGCTATGTTTTCACAGCCAAATTAGACTTCTAAAATAGTCATGCGACAGCATTTTGCAGACAAGTAGCACATATTTTTGTGACATGTGACTTTCTGTAATTTGGAGTCACGGGATAAATATTTCCATGTAGCCGTGTCCCTATGGAGGTTAATAAATATATAAAAAAATAATATACATGTATTTGGTATTATCATTACAAATACAACCTGCAATACATTTATAACATCATTTATATACAACAAAAAATATTTAAACAGCAGGCATCTGGCAGTAATGTATGCAATCAACAATAATGTCGATCATATACATTTAACCCCTAAGATGCCTTGGTCAAATGTGACCACAGCATCTTGGGAATTAAAAATCGGGAGCTCACTCTTTCAGCCCTGTACCGGCTCCCCCTAGTGAGGATCGGGGGAGCCAGATGTAGTCTTCGGAAATCTCTGTACTCAGGAGTGGTACCGAGGCTGCCGCATGTTAGTTCCTATGGAGAGCCTGCCTGTGGCAGGGTTCCATAGGCACATAGGGGGTCATTTGTTATCCAGAAATATGTCTATATTAGGCGTATCTCTGGCACAGATTGCAGCACAAAGGTTATTTGTGCTGCAATCTGCGACTTTTCAGCACTCATTCATCATTTTCTACGCCTGTTTTAGGGGTAGAAATTGGTCTAAATGTAAGCCAGCAAAGAAGCTGGCGTACATTACGGCTGGCATTGGATGCACTGAAGTTATGTAGAGGCCAGGTTCCTCTTCATAAAATGAGCCCTCAGACAGCTCAATACACATAAAAATAAACCAAATTATGTGACATTAAAAAATACATCTTGTCCCGCAAAAAAAACAATCCCTCATACGGCTTTGTGAATGAAAAAAAACAAAACGTTATGGCTTTGGGGGGGCTGGGAGGTAAAAAAAACGAAAATGAAAATAATGGAAAATCAGCCGGTCTTGAAAGGGTTAAGGTGTTAGTGTGAAACGAATATTACGTTTAAGTGATCCATACTATAATTCCATAGGCCGCTATAGAACAGAACTACTAGTATTGTGACACCACCATTGAGAAACATTCAATAAACCTGTATTTCAGATTCAGTGTACTTGAATAATAAGTGAATATAAAAGTATCAGCTTGAAAAATAAAGTTGCATTATTTCAGATATTAATTATGTAACTAAGTAACGTGATTAAAGGCATTCTGTGTAGCAGAGAAGAATCATACAAAACCAATTTTTCTTTTTATTGCAGTGGAAGCAATACATTTAGGAAGCCTTATAGCAGCCCAAGGTTACATCTTCCCAATATCTGATCATGTCCTTACGTTGAAGGATGATGGAACCTTTTACCGTTTTCAGGTAAGTGATTATTGATAACTGATTAACTGCTAAATACGCTGCCTGATCAAATGCACACACCTGAACATCACATCCATATGTGCTTGTTGAACATCATGTTCCAAAGCCTTGGATGACAGCATTAATAGAGACAATGGTGCTTGAAAGTTTGTGAACCCTTTAGAATTTTCAACATTTCTGCATAAATCTGACCTAAAACTTGTCACCAACTTACCTGCCCGGTCTGGGACTCGGGCACAAGACTCTTTTCAACTAGACTCCGTGATGCAGTATGCCTTCACTTGTGTGTACAGTAGTTTGCTTTAAGGATGTGAAATGTGGAACAGACTAATAAAACTCATGCAATACTTTTACAGGGCTTTTCAAATAGACGCTATGGTGCAGTATGCCTTCACTTGTGTGTAATTTGTGTCACGGATATGAAATGCGTTACAATTACTGAAAGCTTCTTTCACAGAAATAGGACTGTTCTTTTATGGGCCGGACATTCCATTCAGCAAAAAGCAGAACACACACGGACCACAAAACAAGCTATAGTTGTGTGCATGAGCCCTTACACTTGTTTACTAAAACTCTTGCAGTATTTTTGCAGTGAAAAAGTGATGATACATGACACTAGACGTTTTGATGCAATATGCCTTCACATATGTGAAATGCAGTACAATTATTGAACGCTTTTTTCACAGAATAAGGTCTCATGCACATGGCCGCTGTTTTGGTCCTCATCCGAGCCGCCGTTTTGGCGGCTCGGATGCGGACCCATTCACTTCAATGGGGCCGCAAAAGATACGGACAGCGCTCCGTGTGCTGTCCGCATGCGTTGCTCCGTTCCGTGGCCCCGCTAAAAAAATATTACATGTCTTATTCTTGTCCGCACTTTGCGGACAAGAATAGGCATTTATATTGAAGGCTGTCCGTGTCGTTCCGCAAATTGTAGAAAGTGCACGGACGCCATCCGTGTTTTGCGGATCCGAAATTTGCGGACCGCAAAACACACCACGGTTGTGTGCATGAGGCCTAACACACGTTCAATAAGACTCATGAAATATTTTTGCAGGCCTGATACAAAACACATCTTTTCAACTAGAGGCTGTGGTGCAGTATTGTGGCAGGCGCAGCACTATAAAGTGCCTTTTGCGCTGTGGCATTAGAAGAATTTTGATATCGATGACTTTTTAGTCTAACCAGACTGTCTGTCTATTATTCTGTAATTCCTCTAGCGCCATTCTATGGAAACAGTAGGTTTAAAGAGCACACCAAATGCTTGAAATAACTTCTTTAATAATTTCAACTTTTCTTCATATATAACACTGCCGCCTCCGTAGCAGATAGTCCATGTACATAACACGTGATGAAAAGGTATCACAAAATGGCAGTATGGATAAGATGGTGGTTCAACTGTTCAATCTTGTCATTCAACATAGAATGGTGGATATATTTATCTCTTGAGTATCTGTACTCTCACTTTAAGTTATTTAAGCACTTTATGATCTCTCTGAGAGGTATATCTGAGGTCTAACTAATAGTTCATTTGCTGAATTTGGTCGCAATTTGCAGAATGCAGTTAGCAGTAACTATTTGCAGATTGGTTGAGTATGATCTGGTATGGTTGTATGCAATTTGGATTGCAATATGGAATTTGAATTTGGATTGTGAACTTTGTAGTTTGCAACTGAATTAGTAGTTTGCAATTGTATGGTATTTGCAATTGGTGGAACTGCAAGTAAACATAACTGGTTCAGTATACAGTTCTAATCACTATATTAACAGTAGGAACATTATATAACTGTTTTACATACCTATTTTGGCCTCTTGCTTCCATAAAACACAGCTCTTAGTGGAGTGAATGTCTGTTCAGCTTCTCTCCTCTGGTGTAATGATTGTAGCAGCTCCTGCTAGGGGGATTTCCCACACGGGCTGTGTGTGAGGCTGTAATTGGTCAAAACTTCTGCTGTGTGTGAGGCTCGCTGTGATTGGTTTAGACTCCTACCCAGCAACAACAGTTTAACTCTATGCTTTCTGTTGTTTCTGCTGTGTCATTGAGCTTACCTTACATTATATAATGAATCTTAAAGGCATATTATCTTTTCTGCTTCTGTGAACACAATATATAACAGTTATATGACATCCAAACATGAAGTCACTGTAAATAACTGCTTTTGTCTTTAACACACAAACATAGGAACTGTATTAGGTTATTAACAGGTCTAGCTGTACAAACATAAGCTATATTAGCAACCTAGGTCAGGTCTTAGCTGGCCAGCTACAAGTATGCCTTCATTTGTGTGTAATTTGCCTTACGGATGTGAAATGTGATATAATTACTGAATGTTTTTTTCACAAAATAACACGCGTTCAAAAAGGCATCTTTTCAACTAGATGCCTTGAGTATCACAGTTGTGAAAGAGACTTTAAAAAAAAAAAAGACTGGAATCTGTAATGTAGAACTAGTTGCCAGATAAGCTGACTGTAGCCTGCCAGCAAATAAACCTGATAGTGACCAGTTCTCACTCCCTCTTCCCTACCCCAAATTCCCAAATATTCTCTCCCTATAATCTTCTTATACTGCCCCCCCATCACATTTTCTCTCCCTATAATATTCTTAGATTGTCCCTCCCTAACACAATTTCTCTCTCTCTCTCTCTCTCTATAATATTCTTATGCCCTCCCTAGCTAGGATTTTCAGTCTGGAGAGGCAGAGCCACAGCACAGCTTCCCGCCAGGTCGCATGTACACAGCAGAATGACGTTCTGCTAATTTTGCACAGGCACTTCCCTGCCTTCTGCCCTCTGATTGGCTGATCTAGGCTGTCTTTCAGCCTGAGATCCAATCAGGGCAAGCCCCTCCCCTCACTTCCTCCCAGTGTCATGTAAGCATCCTTCTATTTCCTCCATCGTGGTTTTGTCCACCAATTCTCACTGTAAATTGGAGCTGTACACTGTTTTATGCAATTCGTCCAAAACACATTGCAAAAGCTTTGATTTTGTTTGAGGGATGATTTTTTTGTGAAATTCGTAATTAACCCATTTCATTACGAATCGATTCACTCATCCTTAGGATACCCTTTTGAAGGGAATCATTCACAAGCGACCCTTCCAATCAAACTGTTTGCATAGACACATAGCTGTGGTTCAGACAAGTACTATAAATGGAGACAACTTACGCTTCAGTTAATAATCTCCACTGAGTGTCCTAAATGGATTGGTGCAGTGCATCAGTGCAAGAAACAATTGCTGGCTTGTGCAAGATAATCCAAGTAGAAAAAAAAGGTTTCCGCACGGAATTCTTTTATTCAAAAACAATAAAAATAGCACGATGCAGCAGCACCGCCAACGTGTTTCAGACAAACATCCTTAATCATGGCAGGGCATAGCTGTGGTTTACATGATTAGAACACAGGTTTTCTTTCGTTTATCCGAGACTTTGTTCCCAAGATATGATACTTTTTCTTAATAGGAAAATTAGGCCTTTGGTGCAATGAGGGTGATACTGTTGCTCCTGTTGCACCCAAGCTTCACTCTCTTCTGTGACCATCCCCTCCCCAGCTGCTTTGATAGACAGGGCCAGGCAGTGGCAAAGCAGCGAGGGAGGTGCTGGCTACAGAAAGTAGCGAAGCTTGGGTACAACAAGAGCAATAGTGACACCCTCATTGCACCAAACGCCTAATTTGCATATTATGTTAAAGTATTATAACTTAGGAATGGAGCCTTGGATCAACAAAGGGAAGAGTGTTATAATCAGGTGAATGACAGCTATCTGTCTTTTGATTTTGCCATTTTTTATGAATCACAAGTGTCATTATATGTACTTTTTGAGGAATTTGGACATTTCTATTGTCTTTGGCACCTGGTATTGATAGATCAGAAGGGAGAGGTATTAGAAAACAGTCATGAGGAAGTCTCCTTTGCAATAGTGGCTGCAATCAAGAAGGCTCAGAATGGAACTCTCAGGGTACTTTCACACGGGCGAGAATTCCGTGCAGGTGCAATACGTGAGGTGAACGCATTGCACCTGCACTGTATCCGGACCCATTCACTTCAATGGGGCTGTTTAGATGGGCAGTTTTTTTTCATGCATCACTTGTGCATTGCGTGAAAATCGCAGCATGTTCTATATTCTGCGTTTTTTCACGCAACGCAGGCCCCATAGAAATGAATGGGTCTGCGTGAAAATCGCAAGCATCCACAAGCAAGTGCGGATGCGGTGCGATTTTCACACATGGTTGCTAGGAGATGATGGGGATGAAAGCAACCCCGGACCCTATTAAAGTGTATTCACTGTATTATTTTCCCTTATAACATGGTTATCAAGGAAAATAATAGCATTCTTAATACAGAATGCTTACTAAAATGTGGATTGAGGGGTTAAAAAATAAATAAAAATTACTCACCTCATCCAATTAATCGCGCAGCTGGCATCGTCTTTTTGCTTCTTCTTTCAGGACCTGCAAAAGGACCTTTGATGACGTTATCGTGCTCACCACGTGGTGAGCGCGGTGATGTCAGTGCAGATCCTGCTAAATGAAGATAGAACATTTCTATCTTCATTCAGCAGGAACTTGAGCTGACATCACCGTGCTCACCACGTGGTAAGCGAGATTACATAATCAAAGGTCCTTTTGCAGGTCCTGAAAAGAAGCAAGAAGACTATGCCGGCTGCGCGGATTAATTGGATGAGGCGAGTACATTTTTTTTATTTTTTAACCCCTCAATCCACATTTTAGTAAGCATTCTGTATTAAGAATGCTATTATTTTCCTTTATAACCATGTTATAAGGGAAAATAATAAAATGAATAGAACACCTAACCCAAACCCGAACTTCAGTGAAGAAGTCCGGGTCTGGGTACCACATTCAGCTTTTTATCACGCGCGTACAAAACGCATTGCACCCGCGCGATTAAAACTGAACATCGGAACGCAATCGCAGTCAAAACTGACTGCAATTGCATTCCTACTAATGCGGTTTTGTGTAAAAGGGGCCTTTTTTTCCGTTCCGTTTTTTGCGTTCCATATGCGGACCGAATACCGAACCATTCATTTCAATAGATCCGCAAAAAAAAAGGAAGGTACTCCGTATGCCTTCCGTTTCTGTATTTCCTTTTTTCCGTTCCGTTCAAAGATAGAACATGTCCTATTATTGTCCACATAACGGACAAGGATAGTACTGTTCTATCAGGGGCCAGCTGTTCCATTCCGCAAAAAACAGAATGCACACGGATGTCATTTGTGTTTTTTGCGGATCGCTAAATACTGAAAGCCATACGGTCGTGCGCAGGAGGCCTTAGGCTACTTTCACACTAGCGTTAAAGTTTTCCGGTATTGAGTTCCGTCATAGGGGCTCAATATCGGAAAAAAACACTTCAGTTTTACCCCAGTGCATTCTGAATGGAAAGCAATCCGTTCAGTATGCATCAGGATGTCTTCAGTTCAGTCACTTTTAGGCCTCTTTCACACGGGCGTCATGTTTTTTGCCCGGATAAGATGCGGGTGCGTTGCGGTTAAATGCACGATTTTTCTGCGCGAGTGCAAAACATTCTAATGCGTTTTGCATGCGCGTGAGAAAAATCGGCATGTTTGGTACCCAAACCCGAACTTCTTCACAAAAGTTCGGGTTTGGGTTAGGTGTTCTGTAGATTGTATTATTTTCCCATATAACATGGTTATAAGTCAAAATAATAGCATTCTTAATACAGAATGCATAGTACAATAAGGCTGGAGGGGTTAAAAAAAATCTAAATTTAACTCGCCTTAATCCACTTGATCGCGCAGCCTGGCTTCTCTTCTGTCTTCTTCTTTGCTGTGAACAGGAATAGGACCTTTGATGACGTCCCTGTGCTCATCACATGGTCCAATCACATGGTTCATCACCATGGTGAGGGACCATGTGATTGGATCATGTGATGTGACGTCACCACAGGTCCTTAGCCGGCAGCTCAACATTACAGAAGAAGACAGAGATCCGCAACTAAGCGATCAAGTGGACTCTGAGTTAAATTTTATTATTTTTAACCCCTCCATCACTATTTTACTTTGCATTCTGTATTCAGAATGCTATTATTTTCCCTTATAACCATGTTATAAGGGAAAATAATACAGATCGGGTCCCCAGCCCGATCGTCACCTAGCAACCATGCGTGAAAATCGCACCGCATCCGCACTTGCTTGCGGATGCTTGAGATTTTCACGCGGCCCCATTCACTTCTATGGGGCCTGCGTTGCGTGAAAAACGCAGAATATAGAGCATGCTGCGATTTTCACGCAACGCACAAGTAATGTGTGAAAATCACCGCTCGTGTGCACAGCCCCATAGAAATGAATGGGTCAGGATTCAGTGCGGGTGCAATGCGTTCACCCCACGCATTGCACCCGTGCGGAGTACTCGCCCGTGTGAAAGGGGCCTCACAGTATTTGGCCGAAGAAAGTACCGCAGCATGCTGCAGTATTTTCTCCGGCCAAAATTCCGGAAAACTTGCCTGATTGCCAGATCCGGCATTCATTTCCATTGAAAAAAAAAAAATTCTTTCTGTCCGCTCAGATATTTTTCTGTATTCGATTTACCTGGCCTGTCATGTTTTCTCCTTCCAGGTACGTCCAGGTGGTCTTCTTTTCCTGTTTTTGCACTGATACGGTTCACGGTTCTCTCCGTGTCCTGTCGCCTGATACGTTCAGGTTCGCTTCATGTCCGGTCACCTGATACGTTCAGTTTTTTTTTTCGTGTCCGGTTGCCTGATACGTCCGGGGGTTTTTCGTCATGTCCTTCCACCTGATACATTCAGGATTTCCTTCATGTCCTTCTGCCTGATACGTTCAGGATTTGCTTCGTGTCCTTCTGCCTGATACGTTCAGGATGTTCTTTGTGCCTTCTGCCGGATACGTTCAGGTTCCTCTTCATGTCTTTCTGCCTGATACGTTCGGGGTTTTTTCTTCATGTCTTTCTGCCTGATACGTTCAGGTTTTCGTCATGTCCTCTTGCTGTTCAGTCTTCATCATGTCCTCCCTCCTGTCACGTTCGGTTTTCGTGTCCCGTCTTGCCTGCCCTGCTTGTTTTTCGTTCATCTTTCCTAAATCTTTCATTTGTCTGCTTACACCACTTCACGTCGAATTCCTCTCCTACTGTCCTGTTGCATCTTTCTTTTCTACCTTCTACCTATCACGGTCAGTTCATGCTTCTTTATCTGTCACGCTCGGGGCCTGTTGCTCGCCATTGCCATCATGCACGGGTCATGTCACCTCACTGCCTGCCACACTGGTAAATTCCACGCTGGCATCCAGTTGGGGCCTCGTTTCCAGACGCGTCTCGGCTCTCGGTCTTGTTCAGGGCCCAGCGTTTTTCAAGTTACTTGTTTACGCCAGGTCATGTTTCTTCACTACCTGATACGCTCAGGCCACTCGGTTTCGTGTTTCTTTCAGGTTTTGTCCTTCCATCGCCTGATATCGTTCAGGATTTCTTACGTTTTTTCGGCCTGACACCTTCAGGTTTCGTTTTCTTCCTGATCATCATCACGTAAGTTTCGTTTTTGTCAGCATATTTGGTGTACCTCTCCCCGCAGGTACCAGATAAAATTTCTTCCTCACTTGCCAATCCCAGGTTCGCAGGGTGTGAAGTTCACCCCCTTCGCGGACATTCCCGGGCATTTTTCGATTGCTCCCAGGGTTTCCAAAATTTTTCCATCCTAAACTCTCTAAGGCTCCAGGTAAGTAATTAAAAAAGAATAAAAATAAAATTGGGATTACATGAGGGGTTGTCAATTCACTTCAGATCCTCCCAACAGGGTCCGGCCTTCTTTTTACATCATGTCTCACGTGTCGGACATTGAAGACTCAATGTCCATCCCAGAGTCAGCGGTCTCCGAGGCAGCCAGCCGCGCGTCTTACAGACACTGGACCATCCCCAGGCTGATCGCCGAACTTAAAAAGAAAGGGATCCGCCACTCGGCATCAGCACGAAAGGCAGAGTTATTTCGTCTGCTCTTTCCTGAATCACCCAGGACTCCCGAACCACCCAGAGCCTCCGAAGACCTGGTCTCCATGTCGACCATTCAGCTCTCCCTGACTCAACTCCACGCAACCATTAACAATCTAGCATCTTCAATGTCGCACATCGACTCCAGGCTCCAGGCCGTCGAGAACAAGATTTCCACGCCTCCTCCTCCTGCAGAGCCCGAAGCTGTTCCTTCAACTTCCCATGCCAACATCCCAGGTACAAGTCTTGCCTCTCCCGACATCGCCCCCGCGTTCTTCGTATCAGAGAACATCAGGCCAGATATCCTGGCAGGAAAGGACATCAACTTGGCCGCCATCCTGATCTCCACCCATGACACGGTCGAAAACCGGACAATCTCCTGCGGTGATGTGTCGGTGGTGCTGAGGTCTAAAGACGTCCGCCTCAATAAGAAGCTGTCCATCCCCGAATTTATGCTGACCTTCAGCCTGTACCGGGACATCGTGTGCTCCATTCATCCCCACCGCAGGGTAGAATTGGATACATATATGTACAAGGTCACCGAGCTGGGATACAAATATGGCGGTTCCGCCTTTTATGAATATCACCGGTCCTTCTCCGCAAAAGCTGCAGCAGCGTTCCTCCAGCACCAGCATGTCACCAACTGGGCGGTTTTGGACATGGAGATTTTTTGCAGGCATTTCGGCGGGCAAAAATCCCCAGCCTGTGCCGGTTGCCAATCAGTCCTCCATTCTTCTGATTGGTGCCCCCATGTCGCCAACCCACCCCCTGCCAGGCCAATGTTCAGCTCCGGGGCGCAGAAACCTAACCCCGCCACGGACAAACTCGGTCGTCCCATCACTTTCTTAGGGAAAAATCAGATTTGTAGTAATTTCAACCTAGGTTTCTGCAGTTATGATAAGTGCAAAGCCTTGCACATTTGCTCCATCTGCTTTAGGGCCCATCCTCAGTCCTCCTGTACCCAACGCACGGCCAAACGCTCCTGACTAGGCGGGGTCAACATTGACCTGTTACTCTCCCTCCTCCAACAACATCATGACCTCAGTTTTGTCCTGTTTCTCAAACAGGGTTTTTCGGAGGGTTTCCATACAGGGCTAGTCACCCTTCCGCAGGTCACTCATGAATGCCCCAACCTTCTCTCTTCTCTTGCGGATCCCGGGGCGGTGGACGAACTGTTGGAGGCGGAGTTGCAGAAGGGCTTCATGATCGGTCCATTTGCCGAATCCCCTTTCCCTCTGTACCGAGTCAGCCCCATAGGTCTGGTGACCAAAAAATCCTCTAATAAAAAAAGATTGATCTATGACCTGTCTGCTCCTCATGCATCCAGCACCCCCAGCCTAAATTCCCTGGTCCCGTCGGACGAATTCTCCATGCAGTACTCTTCCCTGGACGAGGCCTTGGAACTCATCTTACAGGTCGGGGCAGGAGCTTGGTTGTCAAAAGCGGACATTTCCGATGCCTTCAAGTTGCTGCCTATCCTGCCTCACCTGTGGAAGTTCTACGGCATCAAATGGAGGGCAAAATATTATTTTGCCACCCGCTTGACGTTCGGGTCAAAGAGCAGTCCCTGGCTCTTTGACCAGTTCGCCCAAGCACTTCACTGGGTCCTGGTCAACCATGCCTACTGTCCGAGGGTTATCCATTATCTGGACGACTTCTTGCTCATCGAGCAGGCTGAACACGCCCCGGATAGGTTGGACAGCCTCCTCAGCCTGTTCAGCCGCCTGAACGTTCCAGTGGCTTCAGCAAAGGTCGAGGGCCCCTCCAGGGTAATCACCTTTCTGGGCATCACCCTGGACACAGTCAGAATGGAGGCCAGCCTTCCCCTGGACAAATTAAGCAGATTAAAGGACTCTGTGGCCAGGCTCGTGGGTACGCGCACGGTGTCAAGGTTGGAACTCCAGTCTTTATTGGGGTCTTTTAACTTTGCCGCCAGGATCATGCCTCAAGGCAGATCGTTCACCTCCAGCCTGCTCAGACTCCTCCCAACAGCCTCAGATCAGCATGCCCTCATTCACCTCGGACGCGATGCGTTGGCGGATCTGGCCATGTGGTCACTGTTTTTGTCCAGTTGGAATGGTATCTCCCTCTTCGTTCCTCAGTGGAACGATGCCTCCCCTTTGGTGTTCTCCGATGCTGCTGCTTCCCTCGGTTTCGGGGCCATCTGCGGGGACCAATGGTTTGCGGGTCCTTGGCCCGCGCAGGTCTCTTCAGACCAGGAGGCTGCCAGGTCCTCCCCCCTGCTCGAGGTTTACCCCATCGTTGCAGCCGCTCTCGTCTGGGGGCAGTCGTGGAGTAACAGGCCAGTGTGCTTCATGACTGACAACCAAGCAGTTGTCGACATCCTCGCCAGGGGTAGGTCCAGCTCCCCCAAGGTCATGCGTCTGGTTCGCAAGCTCACCTGGCTGTCTCTCCAAAACAACTTCCGTGTCATCTGCAGGCACATAGAGGGCAAGAAAAATACTGCAGCCGATGCTCTGTCCCGTTTAAACTTTAATTTGTTTTTTCAGGTCATGCCGGGAGCACGGAGAGTCGGGATCAACCCTCCGGGGTTCGAAGCCCTGATCATGGACTAGAGGAGTACATTTCCGCAGCCCACAGTCTCATCCGCAAGTCACTCTCGGCTAATTCTGCCCGGAACTATTTAACGGGGTGGAACACCTTCAGGCGGTTTGCACGCCTTCACCCCAGGGGGGACAGGGACAGAGTCTCCTTCGTCCTGGCCTTCCTGGCGTACTGCCACAAGGAGCTCCGGTTGTCCCACAACACCATCAGACTTTATTTAGCGGGCATCCAGCACCACCACATGATCAGTCATCCCAGTCATACCTCTTTCTTTTCCTCCCAGGCGGTCAAGGCGGTCTTGAGAGGCATTCAGAAGCTCTCTTCTCCTTCCACTCCCACCAGACAACCAGTCACAGGGGAATTATTCCCAAAAATTTCTGCCGCCCTAGATGGTAGTCCTTTTGGCCCTTTCAGAAGTTTGATCCTCAAAGCTGCCCTCTACCTCAGCTTCTATGGGTTCCTCAGGCCTGGGGAATTCTGCTGCACCTCAGCCCAGAATTCAGGGCCAGCAATCAGTCAGCTCCACCGTAGTTTAGACCACTTCACCTTCTCTCTACCTTCCTCCAAAACCTCCCAAGTCGGTCCACCGGTACAGATTGAGTACTTCAATTCGTTCAATCCTTGGTGCCCCGTGTCAGTGTTTAATCAGCTGCTCTCCACTCTCCATGAGAGAACTCCCGATAGCCCCTTACTGCCTTTTCCCGTGCTTTCACTGACATCCGCGCAGTTCATCAGGCACATTCGTTCCATAGCTTCGGGTCTGGGGTTCCACGCTGCCTCCATTTCCGGACACTCTTTCCGAATCGGGGCCGCATCTGCAGCTTCTAAACATGGCGTCCCCGCTCACGTCATACGAAAGATGGGACGGTGGCAATCTTCATGTTTTTCCCGTTACATCCCACATCCACGGGTCGAGATTGCCAAAGCTTTTTCCAGTTTGGTTTTGTAATTCTCAAACAATAAACTGCCTAAATCCATGTTTTGCCCCCTTTTTTGGCTACCCGCGTTACATGGCTAAAGGCACACCACTAGCCAAGTTAGGTCTTACCGTGTCCAGTTTCTCCACCCTCTTTTCAACACTCCCCCCGGAGCCTTGACCACAAGTATAGCAGGCTGGATTTCCAGCCTGCATTTGTGGGAGGGGCATAGGGTATTTAGCCGGCCGCACGGCCTCCCCCAGGTGTCGGCATCGCGCGGTGCCCCACCCGACCCTCCCTCTTTTCCAGTCTCACCTCAGCTCAGACTCCCTGGGTTAGCCCCCTTTTTTGGCTACCTGCGTTACATGGCTAAAGGCACACCACTAGCCAAGTTAGGTCTTACCGTGTCCAGTTTCTCCACCCTCTTTTCAACACTCCCCCCGGAGCCTTGACCACAAATAATTTATTAAAGAAAGGACACACGATAACTTGTTTCCATGTGGACATCACATCTTCCTTAGGCCTCATGCACACGACCGTTGTGTGCATCCGCGTCCGTGGTTCAGTTTTTTTTTGCGGACCCATTGACTTTCAATGGGTCCGTGGAAAAATCGGAAAATTCACCGTTTGGCAGCCGCATCCATGAGCCGTGTTTCCTGGCCGTGAAAAAAATAGGACCTGTCCTATTTTTTTCACGGTCAACGGTTCGCGGACCCATTCAAGTCAATGGGTCCGTGAAAAATCACGGATGCACATAAGATTGTTATCCGCGTTCGTGATCCATGTCCGTGATCCGTGTCCGTTTTTTCCTATCATTTCAATGGCAAACTTGACTTAGATTTTTTTGTTCATTTTTCATGTCCGTGGATCCTCCAAAAATCAAGAAAGACCCACGGCCGAAAAAACGATCATGGACCTACGGACCCCGTTTTTGCGGACCTTAAAAAAAAAACGGTCGTGTGCATGAGGCCTTAGGCCATAAAACATACATGAATGACACACGACAGGGTATATAGCTGAAAGAAAATGGCACAGGAGGCGACTTAAACAAACAGACAAACCATAAAATACCGTACTTAAATATGAATAAATAGTTGAATACTTATATAAAATGCAAATTAATAGAAGTACATTGATTGTAATAGAGTTAAAAATGAGAACAAATGTTTATAAACAAGTACATAAATAAAGTATGTAAGTATATATACTTATATACGGTTGATTATAAACATTTGTTCTGTTTTTAATTATATTACAATCAATGTAATCCTTTTCATTTGCATGTTATATAAGTACTTAAGTATTGAACTATTTATTACTTTTTAAGTATTTTATGTGCATTGTTTGCTTGTAAGGTCAGAGGTTGCTTCCTTTTAGGTGCCATTTTCTTCCAGCTATATATACCCTGTCAAGTGTGTCACAGGAAGATGTGATGTCCACATCAAAACACTTTGCTGTGTATCCTTGGACCACCACTGAACAGATATTGATGACCTATCCTGAAAAGAGCCCATCAATATCAAAATCCGAGACAACCCCATTAATAAGAGAATAATTTCTAAAAGTAAAGTTTAGCTTTGTACTTCTTAATGGTATACAAGTGCTTATTTAGTCACTATGATAAAATCACAAAAACAATTTGATTTTAAGCTTTCAAAACTAATGCATACATGAATTATTACTGTGGACTCATAACAGTTGTCTGCACATTTAATAAAGGAGCATTAATATTCAAGCATTCCAATGTCAAGTCTCATCTAATTAGCCTGCAAGTAAGCAGGGGTCAGGCAAGGGCGGCATCTTTCTCAATAACTGGAGCATCTGTCACACCATGCCATCCCAAGCATTCTGTACCCCCTAGGTCTATGTCTTTTGTGTGCAATTTCATTTATTCATGTACTGTTTAAGGTTACTGGAAAAACTTGCCTTTCACTAAATATGACAATGCAGTTATACGTTATTTTCACAACATGCTTTGTAGTAAAATTCCTGTGCCGCACAGCATGGTCAAGATCAGCCCATGATCATGTTCTTGGGCAACATTATAATATACTGAATTTCCTAGGAGATTCTTTACATGACAAGATTATAGAACGGTTTATTGGTACGATCACATCATAGCAACAGAGGCTTTGGATATAAAATCTGTGTTGAAAACAAAATGTTTAGCACAAAACCTTCCCGTTGGTATAATATGCTTTGTTTCCATATGCCTTAACCCCTTAAGGACTCAGCCTTATTTCACCTTAAGGACTAGGCAATTTATTGCAAATCTGACCAGTGTCACTTTAAGTGCTGATAACTTTAAAAAGCTTTTACTTATCCAGGCCATTCTGAGAATGTTTTTTCGTCACATATTGTACTTCATGACAGTGGTAAAATGAAGTAAAAAAAATATTTATAAAAAAATACCAAATTTACCAAAGATTTGGAAAAAATTGCAAATTTCCAAGTTTCAATTTCTCTACTTCTATAATACATAGTAATACCTCCAAAAAGAGTTATTACTTTACATTCCCCATATGTCTACTTCATGTTTGGATCATTTTGGGAATGACATTTTAGTTTTTTGGGACGTCACAAGGCTTAGAAGTTTAGAAGCAAATCTTGAAATTTTTCAAAAATTTTCAAAAACCCAATTTTTAGGGACAAGTTCAGGTCTGAAGTCACCCAAAAATGACCCCATTCTAGAAACTACACCCCTCAAGGTATTCAAAACTGATTTTACAAACTTTGCTAACCCTTTAGGTGTTGCACAAGAGTTATTGGCAAATGGGGATGAAATTTGAGAATTTCCATTTTTTGGCAAATTTTCCATTTTAATCAATTTCTTTCAGTAACAAAGCAAGGGTTAATTTAATTCAAATAGCCTAGTTGCCTAGACTAATAAACTCCCGTTTGTGGTCAATTAAAACGTAACATTTATTTCATTTTATTTATTAGAAAGATAACGTAACGGGAGAACGAAAAATAGTTTAAAACTATAGGTGCAGTAGGGCTTTAGTGGTTGGAATACGGGTTATATCATCCTTATATACTGCCTCCTAGCATTCGTTCATCCCACGCTTCCTTTATCAGCTGTGAACATACTTTGTTTGTCTAGATGAACGGATGCTGGAGATACACTTATTCATTCGCCCTCAATCATTATAATTTCCAATCACTTTTTCTTTGGCGATTCTCAATCACTAGTGTCAGAGCGCACTTGAGTCTGCAGTTACTCAGTGCTATGAAATTTGGTCCTCCCCCGCTCCTAATCTAAAAACTAACACACGAGCTCCCCCATTGGGTTAGTTTTTAGATTAGGAGCGGGGGGGGGACCAAATGTCATAGCACTGAGTAACTGCAGACTCAAGTGCGCTCTGACACTAGTGATTGAGAATCGCCAAAGAAAAAGTGATTGGAAATTATAATGATTGAGGGCGAATGAATAAGTGTATCTCCAGCATCCGTTCATCTAGACAAACAAAGTATGTTCACAGCTGATAAAGGAAGCGTGGGATGAACGAATGCTAGGAGGCAGTATATAAGGGTGATGTAACCCCTATTCCAACCACTAAAGCCCTACCGCACCTATAGTTTTAAACTATTTTTCGTTCTCCCGTTACGTTATCTTTCTAATAAATAAAATGAAATAAATGTTGCGTTTTAATTGACCACAAACGGGAGTTTATTAGTCTAAGCAATTAGGCTATTTGAATTAAATTATCAGTTGATGATCCCGGGTCTACTGGGTCCCTTGAAAATTAAAGCAAGGGTTAACAGCCAAACAAAATGCTATATTTATTGCCCCGATTCTGTAGTTTGCAGAAACACCCCATATGTGGCCGTAAACTACGCTTTTATGGAGTTTTTACTCTAGGGGTGCATCAGGGGGGCTTCAAATGGCACATGTGGCCAAAAAAAAAAGGCCATCAAAATCTGCCTTCCAGAAACCATACGGCGTTCCTTTCCCTCTGCGCCCTGCCGTTTGGTCATACAGCAGTTTACGACCACATATGGGGTGTTTCTGTAAACTGCAAAAGTCTGAGTAATTTTTTTTTTGTTTTTAGCTGATTATCTTAGGTAAGGGCTCATTTTTTGCGGGATAAGAGGACGGTTTTATTGGCACTATTTTGGGGGGGC
Source organism: Bufo bufo (assembly GCF_905171765.1). Lineage (NCBI taxonomy): Eukaryota > Metazoa > Chordata > Amphibia > Anura > Bufonidae > Bufo > Bufo bufo. The sequence goes on along the minus strand of NC_053399.1, from coordinate 38,943,104 downwards.
ATATGACTTTTTGATCGCTTGCTATTACAATTTTGATGATGTAAGGTGACAAAAAATAACAAATAATAATGCGGCAATACCTAATATGTCTACTTTTTTATAAATATTTTAGTTTTACTAAATAATATTTTAGAAAAAAAATATTTTTTGTTTCAGTGTCTCAAGTCTGAGAACCAGTTTTTTATCCGATTGTCAGTGGCTAAATTGGGATATAAATTTAGTACTCCATGGAAGTGTGGTACTTCCTGAAGCAACCGTCAATGCAGAGGCCCGGATGATCGGGGCACGTGTCACACTGAGTAGTGGTGTCCTTCCGTATCCCCCTCCTGCGACACACTCTGCACTTTTTTTGGGTCCGTCCATTCTTTCCAGTATGGGGGACCACACCTGGAAAGTGTTAGCCAAGGACGATCTGGGCGCCTCCAGTTCCCAAGGTACTCCGGCCTGCTCTTTCCCGGTCAGAATAGATCAGGTCCTTGAGGACTGCCTCATAGAACTGAAGGAATTTCCCTGTGTTGCCAGCGCTCCGGGACAGCCCAAAAGAGTTGTACAAGGCAACCTGCACCAAGTAGCAACTTTTTTGTACCATGCCCGGGTTTTGCGCATGGCGTTATATGGCTTGAGGACTTGATCAGAGAGATCAACTCCTCCCATATACCGATTGTAGTCGACGATACAATCGGGCTTGAAGACCGTTGCTGCGGTACCTCGCACAGGGACAGGGGTGATGCCGTTACCATGAATTGTGGACAGTACAAGGACATCCCTCTTGTCCTTATATCTGACCCGCAACAGGTTTTCACTGGTAAGGGCACGAGTCTCACCCCAGGGGATAGGTACCTGGAGGGGGTGGGTAGGGAGGCCGTGTTGATCTTTCCGCATGGTCCCACAAACAGACGTGGATCTGGTGGCGAGGGACTGGAACAAGGGGATACTAGTATAAAAGTTATCCACGTACAGGTGGTAACCTTTATCTAGCAGTGGGTGCATAAGGTCCCACACAAGTTTCCCGCTATCACCCAGAGTGGGGGGACATTCTGGGGGTTGAATAAGGGAATCTCGCCCCTTGTACACACGAAACTTGTAAGTGTACCCTGAGGTACTCTCACAAAGTTTGTACAGATTCACGCCATACCTCGCCCGCTTAGAGGGAACATACTGGCGGAAAATGAGTCTCCCCTTAAAAGCAATGAGAGACTCATCAACCGTGACCTCCCTTCCAGGTACATAGGCCTGTACAAATTTGGCCCCAAAGTGATCGATGACCAGCCTGATTTTGTACAGGCGGTCATAGGCAGGATCACCTTGGGGGGGACATGCTGCATTATCTGAATAATGCAGGCATTTCCAGATGGCCTCAAACCGGGTACGTGTCATGGCCGTACTGTAAAGTGGGGTCTGGTAGAGGACGTCCCCACTCAAGTAATGCCTGACACTAGGTTTCTTGACTAGGCCCATGTGCAGCACGAGGCCCCAAAACATCCTCATCTCGGTTGCAGTGACCGGAGTCCAGCCACCGGACCTAGCCAAAACGGAGCCCGGGTGTTGAGCAACAAACTGTTGGGTGTACAGGTTTGTTTGCTCCACCATTAGATTTACAAAGTGGTCACTGAAAAAAAGACTAAAGTAGTCGTATTCAGTCAAGCCCACTGTGGAAATCTGGATTCCTGGTTGGCCTACAAAATCATGAATCACTGGCTCAAAACGCTCTGGGGTACACCAGACAAGTTCACCGGTAGGGGGCTCCGTGGATTTAACTGGTGGGCCGGAAAACTAGTACGAGCCCCAGAGCTGCTCGTACTAGGGTGGGCCACAGGGTCCCTATCATGGCGGTACCCTTGCTCCACCTGGCCGCGTCTCCGCCGCCTTGGGGGCTCATCATCATCATCGCTAGATGATGAGGAGGACGCGGATGACAAAAGGAAAGTGGGGCTATCCTCGTCCTTACTAGGACTCTCAGAGTTGGAGGACATCCGGTGGGCCATAGAGGAGTGTGCAATTGCGGACAAGAATAGGCAGTTCTATGGGGGCGCCTAGCGGATCTGCAATACACCCGGCTGGCACCCCCATAGAACTGCCTATTCTTGTCCGCAATTGTGGACAAGGATAGAACATGTTCTATTTTTTTCGGGAGCCGCAGAGAATGAATGGGTCCGGATTCGTTCTGCAATGTTGTGGAATGGATCTGGACCCATTCTACGGACGTGTGAATGGACCCTAAAGGGTATATTACCACCAGTGGTCCATCCACAGGTCAGATAAGTGTTCTTTCTGTCTTTGCTATGGACACTATTTAAAGAGGATTCATCTCCTAGGGGACTGCTTTTCTAATGTCATTCCAGATTGTACCCTTCTCTCCTTAGACACAATGATACTGCTTTTTTTCTCTGGTCTAATATTAAATCTTAAGAAGGTAAGTAACTAGACCCGCGCTGATGTGTAAAAAGTAGTGTGATCTGGAAGTTACCTGCGTATATTTAGAGTTCTATATTTGATTACCTCTTGAATAAGGTGTAGCTATTGTTGGTTATTTTATTGTAATTATATTTTCTTTTTATTCAGATTCTGAAAAATTTTCAATGTCTTCTGTCATGATGTACTGTGTCTTATAACATGTACATTTGCATTGCATGCTACCATAATATGACTCCTTGGAAGATATTGTATGTTTTTATTTCTCAAATAAAAAATATGTTATTAGAGTTCTATTTTTGATAGAAGAATGCTTAACGAGGGTGTTTATTGGCTTTATTTGTGTGCTGTATTTAAAAATATAACATTTCTTTAAAATCCAATTACTCTCACTGCTGCTAAAATAGAAATGCTACACAGGTTTAGATTGCTAATCCAGGAGAAATACACTACTTGCATGTGTTTGTTGTAAGCGATGTCTCCTTTAAACGGGGATGGTGGCGCTATTCTGCTGTTCCACCTTGAAGTTGGTGAATCTTCAGCCTCCACTGCCAGCGAGGGAAGTCACGCTAGTAATCCGATAGAGAGGATCTTCTGTGTGACGTCACACTAGGTACGAATGCCTGTTTGGGCCAAAGGAGGAGTTAAACCATAACCAGGAATTAAACCATAAGTTCTCTCTTTACATTAGGCAAACATCAGATATGTCAGTTATATATACATCACATAAAATGTTATATACATTACATATAGATGCAAGTGATGATTGTTTTGATATCTCATTATTTCAATTCTCTGTCATTTCTAGGCTCCATATTTCTGGCCTTCAAATTGCTGGGAACCAGAAAACACAGACTATGGTAGGTATTATTGTGAAGCATAAACATCCATAATTCACTTTTTATTTTTTTTACAAATGGGTTATTGTATTAGTATTCTTAAATTGTAACTGCCATTTATTTATTTATGTATTTATAGTTTCTTCTAATGTGTAGGTACTTTATTTAGAGAACTTTTTCATTTATATTAGAAAACTTACCCTGAAATGTCCCTTAGCAAAGCTCTTTAAATGAGCATTGCTAAGGCATGTCCATCTACATAGTACAGAGCAGCGCTCACTGTGAATACGGCTAGGGTTAATTCTTTTTCCTCCCCTGCTCGCTCCCATAGAGGTCCAAAAATTAACATCTGTAATATATATATATATATATATATATATATATATATATATATTATGCTCTTGAGGAGGAGAGACATGGACTAGCTGATTTACTCACTGTCTCTCCTCCTCAATAGCCTGTGCTGGCTGTATGATCTGCCCTGCATGTCCAGGATACAGACAAATTATTCACTGTCGGCGCTGGCTATGCTAATCAGTGTCAGTATGGCAGGAGGGCAGAGCAAATATATACGCATAGTACAGATGTTAATTTTCTAGAAATATATAGGAGGGAAAAGAATAAACCCCAACCGTTTTCACAGTGAGCGCTGCTCTGTACTGTGTAGACGGAAATGCCTTAGCAAAGAGCGCTGCCAAGGGACATTTAAGGTCAAGTTTTCTCCTATAAATGTACAAGTGCTCTAAATAAAGAGTATTAGAAAAATGTTCCCTATCTCTGTCCCTACACATTAGAAGAAAAAAAAAAATTATATATATACTACAGGTGAAACTCTAAAAATTAGAATATCGTGCAAAAGTCCATTTATTTCAGTAATGCAAATTAAAATGAGTTGCATTAATGCAGCTTAAAATTAGAAATTTGTGAAAAGGTTCAATATTCTAGGCTCAAAGTGTCACCCTCTAGTCAGCTAACTAATCCATACCACCTGAGCAAAGGCTACCTCAAAATTGAGACTTTGGGGTTTCATAAGCTGTAAGCCGTAATCATCCAAATTATACCAAATAAAGGCTTGAAATATCTCGCTTCGCATGTAATGAGTCTCATATATTAGTTTCACCTTTTAAGTTGCATTACTGAAATAAATGAACTTTGCACGATATTCAAATTTTTCGAGTTTCACCTGTATATAGTTAGCAGTTACACTTTAATTGGAGGTTTTCCTGAATGGTTAAACGTAGACACCAGAAAATGCTTAAAATACATTTTTAACAAATCCTGACACTAATTATATTTGTATATATATTATATATATATATATAATCAATGAAAAAGACCAGTGCCGGTCTTTTTCATTGATTCTACATTGGGACGCCATCCCATAGACTCGTGCACCGTGACCATATACAGCAGTGCCGACCTGTGATTATTATATATATATATATATATATATATATATGTGTATGTATATATATATATATATATATATACTATATCATAAAATTATATTAGTATAGTATAGTATAATTATATAGGTGTTGTCCCATCTCACCATTACTAACAGTGCATGGGAGCTATGGAAACCTCATAGAACAGATTATGCTGTTTTCCTAATTTGAAAACAGTTACACATCACATTACATACGGTAGAACATGGCATATCAGCATCCACAGTAAATACTTAAAGGTATAGCAACAGTTGTATAACAGTCCAAAAATAGAACTATGTCAAGTGACCAATGGTAACCCCAAAGCAACAGGTTTAACACAAAGCATGGAGCTCTTTTTTATGATAGAGGGAGGGTACACTTCACTTCAAACCTCTTACGCACTGTGGGCGATTTTTATCATCTCCCTGATCCTGATTTCTGGCGTAAAAAAGTCATGTTTGTGACTTTTTAGACACCATTGCGACAAAATATTTTTATGCCACCCTTGCCACTTTTCTGAAAGAGGGCATGATGAGTGCAGGGAGGGGTTTGGCCAGGGGCAGCAACAAATTTATCTTCATTTCTTCCAAATTTCTGGCGCAAAAAAAGACAGCCTTTTTCACGCACTGCCAGAGGATGCTCCTGATTAGAAATACGAGAATCGAGTTTCGGATCCAAGATCCAAAATTGATTTGTTCTAAAAGTTTGTTATAAGGCTGTATAGAGACCTATCTCCGTACAGCATTAAAATGTATGTGCTTCGGCGAGGCAAAATTCGTTAAGTCTGAAGTCGCACGAAACTTTGGTGAATATCTTCAGGCTTTGATTCTACAACTTTAAAAACATTTTAAAACATGAATCCGAAGTTGGCTTCGGCACAGAGGTACCAGCTGGAATCCTTTCCAATTGTTACTGAGGATCAATGTCCATGTTTAAAATTATTAGTCCACTGGCGTGAATTTATACCCGATACTAGGGATTTATTATATCATAATCAATCATTTCATAGTTCAATAGGAACATGCCACAACATATTTTTGATCACTCACGAACTGTTACATACATTCAGATAAGTATATTCTTGTTAATGCTGTTTCACATGAGCGAGTTTTCCATCCATGTTGCGTGTTGTGTATTTGGACTGAATCCATTTAGGCTGGTTTCACACAGGCGTTGCGGATTGGGGCCAGATGCGTTCAGAGTGTGTTCAGTGAAACTCACACTATTTTGCAAGCAAGTTCAGTCAGTTTTTCCGCGCGGGTGCAATGCGTTTTGATGCGTTTTTCACGCGCGTGATAAAAAACGGAATGTTTACAAACAACATCTCTTAGCAACCATCAGTGAAAAACGCATCGCACCCGCACTTGCTTGCGGATGCAATGCGGTTTTCACGCAGCCCCATTCACTTCTATGGAGCCAGGGCTGCGTGAAAAACGCAGAATATAGAACATGCTGCGATTTTCACGCAACGCAGAACTGATGCGTGAAAAACAACGCTCATGTACACAGACCCATTGAAATGAATGGGTCAGGATTCAGTGCGGGTGCTATGCGTTCACGTCCCGCATTGCACCCGCGCGGAAAACTCGCTCGTGTGAAAGGGACCTTATTCCAGTGGGTCTGTGCACATGTGCACTGTTTATCACTGATCGTCTCTGCTTTCAGAAAAAAATGCAGCATGATCTATATTGTGTGTTTTTCATGCAGCCCTGGCTCCATAGAAGTGAATGAGGCTGGCGTGAAAAACGGAAGACATCCGGATGCAATGCGATTTTCACTGATGGTTGCTAGCAGATGTTGAGTGTTAGGCCTCATGCACACAACCTTTTTTTTTTAAGGTCCCCAAAAACGGGGTCCGTAGGCCGTGCGGAGCCAAACGGATCCGTCCTGAATTACAATGCAAGTCAATGGGGACGGATCCGTTTCACGTTGACACAATATGGTGCAATTGCAAACGGATCCGTCCCCCATTGACTTTCAATGTAAAGTCAGGAGTCCCTTTTATACCATCGGATCAGAGTTTTCTCCAATCCGATGGTATATTTTAACTTGAAGCGTCCCCATCACCATGGGAACGCCTCTGTTAGAATATACCATCGGATTTGAGTTAGATCGTGAAACTCAGATCCGACAGTATATTCTAACACAGAGGCGTTCCCATGGTGATGGGGACGCTTCAGGTTAGAATATACTAAAAGAACTGTGTACATGACTTCCCCCTGCTGCCTGGCAGGTGCTGCCAGGCAGCAGGGGGCAGACCCCCCCCCTGTATTTAACTCATTGGTGGCCAGTGCGGCCGGCCCCCCCTCCCTCCCCTGTAGTTAACACATTGGTGGCCAGTGCGGCCGGCCCCCCTCCCTCCCCTGTAGTACTGTAGATTCATTGGTGGCCAGTGGGCCCCCTCCCATCTAATTAAAATCTCCCCCCCTATCATTGGTGGCTGGCCACCAATGAATCTACAGTACTACAGGGGAGGGAGGGGGGGCCGGCCGCACTAGCCACCAATGTGTTAACTACAGGGGACGGAGGGGGGGCCAGCCGCACTGGCCACCAATGTGTTAAATACAAGGGAGGGGGGGCCCACTGGCCACCAATGAATATAAAACTGGGGAGGGAGGGGGGTGTGTCCCCTCCTGCCTGGCAGCACATGATCTCTTACAGGGGGCTATGATACGCACAATTAACCCCTCAGGTGCAGCACCTGTATGCGCGCTTGTAAACGCCCGTACAATCGCGCATACAGAGTGCTCCTTTCAGAACGCTCTGGTGTGAACCCAGCGTAAGGGTACTTTCACACTTGCGTTAACGTTTTCCGGTATTGAGTTCCGTCCTCGGGTCTCAATACCGGAAAAAAACTGATCAGTTTTATCCTAATGCATTCTGAATGGAGAGCATTCCGTTCAGGATGCATCAGTTCAGTCCCTCTTACGTTTTTTGGTCAAAGAAAATACCGCAACATGATGCAGTTTTCTCTCCGGCCAAAAATACTGATCACTTGCCGGAATGCCAGATTCGGCATTAATTTACATTGAAGTGTATTAGTGCCAGATCCGGCATTAAGTGTTGCAGCAAAACGGAGCCAGCTTTCTAGTCTGCACAAGCGCAGACCTTTAAAAATGCAAAAAAATTTAATACCGGATCCGTTTTTACGGATGACATGGGAGAGACAGATCCGGTATTGCAATGCATTTGTGAGACGCATCCGCATCCGGATCCGTCTCACAAATGTATACATTTGCGTCCTGATTGCCGAATCCGGCAGGCAGTTCCGGCGACGGAACTGCCTGCCAAAATTCTCTGCCGCAAGTGTGAAAGTACCCTTAAGATATAGATCATAAGTCATCAGTAGCGCTTATGGCCTTTTGTGTTGTCAGTATTTATGCTTTCAGTGGCATATATAAATATCTTATGTTTTATTATTATGCATCTGACCCATTAATTTATATTACTTTGTTATGACAAGCATTTGTAACAGAAAATCTTTGTTAAAGAAGCTCACCCACAAAATTGTTATTGTCTGGCTTGGAAACAGGGTAAATGGTGTAGTAAAGGTAATCTTCTTATCGGTGCCTATATTTGTGAGTTATCCACTTCCTTCTGATCCTCAGCTGTGTCATTAGACTTGCACTCTGACTCTTGAACTGAAACAGCAACTTGTGTGTAGACAGGAAGTCAGTTTCTCAATTCATTCCTATGTCTACACATAGACACTTTATCAGTGTTATGGACAATTGATGTGAAACCACTGTGCCCACCAACAGATTTGGCAATGGGCTAAACCTAAGCGTGTTATCCTGGCAGCTCTTTAGTATTCCTCCTTTAGGCCCTATGCAGGGATCTGGTCTTCCCTACAGGGAACACACAAGGCTGCTACCTCTTGGAGTAGTCTGTATCTGGTTGGCTGCTGACTCATGGGGGTCAGAAACACTGAGGGAACAGGGAAACTCATACACAATAACAGGAGGGGTAAAGTTTGTGCTTATCTCTGAAACAGTCCAAAGGTTAGGGCAGGTGGCACAGGGTCATAATCCAGGAGTCAGACAGGAGTCAGTACATAGCCAGACAAATGCATTATAGCACCTTTGCAGGCTCTAGCAAGGTAGAGAGACTTTATGCTCAGGCACCTTTCTGCCTTATATACCCACAGAAATACAGCCATTATCTGGTGCAGATTGGGTACAAGTGTGCTGGCCATTTAAGAGCTATTAGACACAGGGAGAGGCCTTGCAGCCAGGCTGCGCCCGGCAGTGTGGGACACCGTGGTCTGGCAGCTGGCCCTGCTACTGCAGGGCAGAGGAGGACCAGCAATCCTGGCCGTCAGGGCGAAGAGCCACCACGACAATCAGTTGGACAGTTGTTAATCTTAAACACATCTGAGGACCAGAAGGGAGAGGATAACTCACAAGTACAGTCACCGGTAAGATTACCTTTACTACGTTATCTATCTTTTTAATGGGTTAGAGAATACAAATTTTTGTGGGAGAACTCCTTTAAGTGGAGCTAATCTTTGTTTTGCCAATGCTAACACTGTTCTCCTACAGTATATGTCAGTTAACCCCTTCCCGACCTGCGCCGTAATTGTACGGCACAGCGGGACATGCCTTGCTGCCCAGTGCTGTACTATTACGGCCCGCCTATTGTGCGGGTGCAGGAGCTGCGCCTGCCCGATCAGCTGCAGGGGACTGGCTGTTCCCGTTAGCCAGACCCCTGCTGTTTGCGCTGGCATCGGTAAAAACACTGAAGCCGGCACATTAACCCCTTCTATGCCGTGGTCAGCGCTGACTGCGACATAGAAAGGGTTTGCTGCGGGTGAGGGAGCCCATCGGGTCCCCGTGCTGCTGTGGCGGGGACCCGATGGGTGAGAAGGCAGCCCGATGTCATGCAGAGGATGCCCAATGCCTTGCACGGCATCGGGACTTTCCTTCTATGGGTGCCCAGGAGATCTAGCCCTTGGCTGTTACTCTGTGTAATAAGGCAATGCATTACAACACAGATGTATTGTAATGCATTGCAGAGGGGATCAGACCCACCAAAAGTTGAAGTCAGAAATAAAGTAAAAAAAAATAAAGTAAAAAACTGTGTTTTTAATTTAAAAAAAAATAATGTTTCATGTAAAAAAAAAACTTTTCCCCTTATTTTATAATAAAAAAATTGAAAAAAAAAGAAAAAACACACATATTAGGTATTGCCGCGTCCATAATGACCGGCTCTATAAATATATTACATGATCCACCCTGTCCGATATATACCAGAAAAAAAAAAAATGTGTAAAAGAAAGCCATTTTTGTCACCTTACATCACAAAAAGTGCCACACCAAGCGATCAAAAAGGCATATGTCCCACAAAATGATACAAAAAAAACAGTCGCCTCATTCCGCAAAAAATGACCCCCTAAATAAGAAAATTGCAAAAAAAAAAATACAAATTCTATAGCTCTCAGAACATGAGGCACTAAAACATAATTTTTTTTCAAATATGCTATTATTGTGTTAAAGGAAAATAAATAAAAAAAGTATACATATTAGGTATCGCCGCATCCGTAATAACCAGCTATATAAAAATATCACATGACCTAACCCCTCAGGTGAACACCATAAAAAATTAATTACCTTACACCTTACATCACAAAAATTGCACCACCAAGCGATCAAAAAGGTGTATGCCCCCCAAAATAGTACCAATCAAACCGTCGCCTTATCCTGCAAAAAATTAGACCTTACGTAAGACAATCAGTCAAAAAATAAAAAAGCTATGGCTCTCAGACAATGGAGACACTAAAATATGATTTATTTTGCTTCAAAACTGCTATTATTGTGTTAAAGTGAAATAAAAAAAAAAAAAAGTAGACATATTAGGTATTGCCGCATCCGTAACAACCTGCTCTATAAAAATACTACATGACTTAACCCCTCAGGTGAACACCGTAAAAAAATTAAAATAAAAACAGTGCCAAAAAAGCAATTTTTTGTCACTTTACGTCACAAAAAGCAATCAAAAAGGTGTATGCCGCCCCAGAATAGTACCAATCAGACCGTCACCTCCTCCTGCAAAAAAAGGGACCCTACCTCAGACAATCAGTCAAAAAACTAAAAATTTACTAAATATTTATTACTTAACACCCCCCATATGTCTACATTATTGATTAGGAAGTTGATCTGTTTGAAGGATATACCTATAGACAGTGGATATAAAAAGTCTACACACCCCTGTTAAAATGTCAGGTTTCTGTGATGTAAAAAAATGAGACAAAGATAAAAAATTTCCGAACTTTTTCCACCTTTTAATGTGACCTATAAACTGTACAACTCAATTGAAAAACAAACTGAAATCTTTTAGGTAGAGGGAAGAAAAATATAAAAATAAAATAATACGGTTGCATAAGTTTGCACAGCCTTAAACTAATACTTTGTTGAAGCACCTTTTGATTTTATTACAGCACTCAGTCTTTTTGGGTAGGAGTCTATCAGCATGGCACATTTTGATTTGGCAAGTATTGCCCACTCTTCTTTGCAAAAACACTCTAAATCTGTCAGATTGCGAGGTCATCTCCTTTACACAGCCCTCTTCATATCACCCCACAGATTTTTAATCGGATTCAGGTCTGGGCTCTGGCTGGGCCATTCCAAAACTTTAATCTTCTTCTGGTGAAGCCATTCCATTGTTGATTTGGATGTATGCTTTGGGTCGTTGTCATGCTGAAAGATGAAGTTCCTCTTCATGTTCAGCTTTCTAGCAGAAGCCTGAAGGTTTTGTGCCAATATTGACTGGTATTTGGAACTGTTCATAATTCCCTCTAGCTTAAGGCCTCTTTCACACGAGCGTGTCCGGATGCGTTGCGGTAAACCCGCGTGTGTAGTTACGCAATTGTAGCCAGTTTTGACTGCGATTGCGTTCCATTGTTCAGTTTTTATCGCGCGGGTGCAATGCGTTTTGCACGCACGTGATAAAAAACAGAATGTGGTACCCAGACCAGAACTTCTTCACAGAAGTTCAGGTTTGGGTTCAAGGTTGTGTAGATTGTATTATTTTCCCTTATAACATGGTTATAAGGGAAAATAATAGCACTCTGAATACAGAATGCATAGTACAATAGGGCTGGAAGGGTTAAAAAATTTTTTACAATTATTTAACTCACCTTAATCCACTTGTTTGCGCAGCCGGCATCTCTTCTGTCTTCATCTGTGAAGAAAAGGACCTTTGATGACGTCACTACGCTCATCACATGGTCCATCACATGATCCATCACCATGGTGATAGATCATGTGACGGACCATGTGATGAACGTAGTGACGTCATCACAAGTCCTATTCCTCACAAAAGAAGACAGAAGAGATGCCGGCTGCTTGAACAAGTGGATTAAGGTGAGTTAAATAATAAAAAAATAAAAAAATAACCCCTCCAGCCCTATTGTACTATGCATTCTGTATTCAGAGTGCTATTATTTTCCCTTATAACCATGTTATAAGGGAAAATAATACAATCTACACAACCTTGAACCCAAACCTGAACTTCTGGGAAGTTCACGCATTCACGGATTCACTTCACGCATTGCACCCGCGCTTAAATCTCGCCCGTGTGAAAGGGGCCTAACTAAGGCCCCAGTTCCAGCTGAAGAAAAACAGCCCCAAAGCATGATGCTGCCACCACCATGCTTCACTGTGGGTATGGTGTTGTTTTTGCGGCAAACATATCTTTTGGAATTATGGCCAAAAAGTTCAACCTTGGTTTCATCAGACCATAACACCTTTTCCCACATGCTTTAGGGAGACTTCAGATGTGTTTTTGCAAAATGTAGCCTGGCTTGGATGTTTTTCTTCGTAAGAAAAGGCTTTCGTCTTGCCACTCTACCCCATAGCCCAGACATATGAAGATTACGGGAGATTGTTGTCACATGTACCACACAGCCAGTACTTGCCAGATATTCCTGCAGCTCCTTTAATGTTGCTGTAGGCCTCTTGGTAGCCTCCCAGACCAGTTTTCTGCTCGTCTTTTTATCAATTTTGGAGGGACGTCCAGTTCTTGGTAATGTCACTGTTGTGCCATATTTTCGCCACTTGATGATTACTGTCTTCACTGTGTTCCATGGTATATCTAATGCCTTGGAAATTCCTTTGTACCCTTCTCTTGACTGATACCTTTTAACAATGAGATCCCTCTGATGCTTTGGAAGCTCTCTGTGGACCATGGCTTTTGCTGTGGGATGCGACTAAGAAAATTTCCGGAAAGACCAACTAGAGCAGCTGAACTTTATTTGGGGTTAATCAGAGGCACTTTAAATAATGGCAGGTGTATGCTGACTCCTATTTAACAGGAATTTTTGAATGTGATTGCTTAATTCTGAACACAGCTACATCCCCAGTTATAAGAGGGTGTGCACACTTATGCAACCACATTATTTTATTTTTATATTTTTTCTTCCCTCCACCTAAAATATTTCAGTTTGTTTTTCAATTGAGTTGTACAGTTTATAGGTCACATCAAAGGTGGAAACAGAAACCTGACATTTTAACAGGGGTGTGTAGACTTTTTATATCCACTGTATGTACAGTATAATCTACAATAGGAACGCGTCACAAATTCAAAAAGAGTCAGAGTCAGAATCCTTTCATGAATTGGAATAATTGGGGATGTTTTTATGTAATTAATGTATCACTACATTTATTTAAGTTTTAATATGTGTTTTGTATTTATAGCTATCTATCTATGCAAGAGGACCATGCAGAACAAAGCAAGACTGGAGTTGGCAGATTATGAAGCCGTAGGTATACCAAGACCATAGCCTGTAGATAGCAAGGAAGCAGAATGTTTTCCAATGTAATCTGTAGTTTTGTTGAAAAATTCTTTAAATTTAAAGCATTCCGGGCATAAATGCATCATTTCAATGCAACACACAAATTTTGGATGATCAGATTTCTTTCCTGCAATTTTACCATGACTCACAGGTGGGGCTGTATATCTCTAGTTTTACACTATGATCATAACTGGTTGAGAATTGAGAATTAAAACAGGTAAGTTTTTGACAGATTTGTGAAAGTTTTTAGGGTTCAGATAAATTAAAGATTTTCTGTTAGATTTTTATAAAATCAAAAAAGTATTATTTATAAATTGCAGAATTAAAATGATATGTACAGTATGATCCGCCACCCGATGATCCATGAATCTGACTAGTTTGGTATGAATCTGAAAATTAATTCCTGTTAAATTAATCTGACATTTGTCTAAACTTTATTAACCTTCTTTAATTATTTTTTTTTTAGTCCCACAAGAGGACATCACTTTTATAATGCATTGGTATACAGTACATTTTATACTAATGCATTATAGGCTATCACTGTGACAGGCTATTCGGCTGGGCCTGTGGCATAATCTAACAGACATTCAGCCATGGATGGTGCGGTTGCCTTTATTAGGCCCCTGCTGTGATGACTGCACATCAGCACCCTGAGATTGTGTTCCTTGGGGGTGATGGTGACAGGGAGCCCCTTAACTATCTAGATGCTGCGGTTTCTATTGACCGAGGCATCTAGTGAGTAACACGCCCAAGATTGGAGTTATCAGCATTCCAGCCGCTACAGCAGGAGCTCAGCTACAGTCAATGCTCCCGTTGTGATCAGGAGTAGTGTATCAGCGCAGCCTGTGTGGGTCTGCACCAGGGTTAATGCTGTGGGTGGCAGGGACTGAACACACTACACAGAATGCACTGATATAGCACTCCAGATAAAAACAAATTCGTTTTTTGATATTTAAAAAAACACTGTCGCCAGGCTCTGAAAGGGTGATTTAATTGAATAAATTTGATTAATTGCCCAGCCTTATATGGAGATATTCTGTTATAAAAGCAGTGTAAATCATCAACATAAAAACCACTCTTATATGCTATGTAAAGAATACAGGGGTACAGTAGTTTCCCATAGATGTCAACATAAAGAACCATAATATAGTTTGTGAATCTAAACCCTAAACTCGAGATTGGATAAAACTCATGCAAACCGTTATGATAAAGGCTACTTTCACGCTAGCGTTTTTGCAGATCCGTCATGGATCTGCAAAAAAGCTTCCGTTACAATAATACGAATGCCAGTCCTATTGTACTATGCATTCTGTATTCAGAATGCTATTTTTTCCCTTATAACCATGTTATAAGGGGAAATAATACAATCTACACAACTTTGAACCCAAACCTGAACTTCAATAAAGAAGTTCGGGTCTGGGTACCACATTCAGTTTTTTATCACGCGCGTGCAAAACACATTGCACCCGCGCGATAAAAACTGAACAACGGAACGCAATCGCAGTCAAAACTGACTGCAATTGGGTACCTACTCGCGCGGGTTTGCCGCAATGCACCCGGGACGCATCCGGACCTAATCCGGACACGCTCATCTGCAAGGGGCCTTATATAGCCAAGACGGATCCGTCTTAAACACCTTTGAAAGTCAACAGGGGACGGATCCGTTTTCTATTGTGCCAGATTATGTCAGAGAAAACGGATCCGTCCCCATTGGGCAGACAGCAAAACTCTGCAGGCAGCGTTTTGGTGTCCACCTCCAGAGCGGAATGGTGACTGAACGGAGGCAAACTGATGCATTCTGAGCGGATCCTTTTCCATTCAGAATGCATTAGGGCAAAACTGATCCGTTTTGGACCGCTTGTAAGAGCCCTGAACGGATCTCACAAACGGAAAGTCAAAACGCTGGTGTGAAAGTAGCCTAAGGGTACTTTCACACTTGCGGCAGAGGATTCCGGCAGGCAGTTCAGACGCAAACTGATGGCATTTGTCAGACGTTCCGGAGGCGGATCCGTCTGACAAATGCATTGAAATACTGGATCCGTCTCTCCGGTGTCATCCGGAAAAACGGATCCGGTATTATTATTTTTTTTGCATTTTTAAAGGTCTGCGCATGCTCACACTGGAAAGCCGGATCTGTTTTTTCAGAACACTTAATGCCGGATCCGGCTCTAATACACTTCAATGTAAATTAATGCCGGATCCGGCATTCTGGCAAGTGTTCAGTATTTTTGGCCGGAGAGAAAACTGCAGCATGCTGCGGTATTTTGTCCTTCAAAAAAATTTAAAAGGGACTGAACTGATGCATCCTGTTCGTAATGCTCTCCATTCAGAATGCATAAGGATAAAACTGATCATTTTTTTTCTGGTATTGAGCTCCTGTGACGGAACTCAATACCGGAAAACAAAAACGCTAGTGTGAAAGTGCCCTAAAGCTCAACTGATCTTAAAACCTGATCTCTCCATAATAAATATAACGACTTCACAAATCTCTGTGAGTGGGACAGGGAAGGTGGATATTTGGTTTAACTTATAAAAAAAATATAAATTAAATTCAGGAATTTGTAAATAGAAAGCAAATGCAAACAAATATAAGGTGCGGCCACTAGCTCAAATAAATAGCCATACCAAGAATTGTTCCAGCTATACATGAGACAAACGCTAACAGCAGCGTATGTGGAAATGGAATACTATACATCCAAAGGTGTGACAGCTCAATGTGCAGCTTTTCTGGCATTTGTTAGTATAATAACTTCCATTGTATATACTTACCTTTAAATAGTATCACAGAGCGTAAACCCCTAAAATTTTACTTTTAATGATATTCAGATTAAATAATGACGTTCCTTTCTAGCTTGGTGCCCATATCATATGTGTCTTTTGTATCACTTGCAGCGTTTATGTATCAACTAAGCGCTGTCCCCTGATGAACCACTTGGATATCTCCTTTTGGGGAAACGCGTCGGGAAGAGTTTTTCAAGCCAGTAGGGACACCTAGGGACTTTGAGGGTCTAGCCATCGAGAAGGGGGGTCGCCCCTATCGGGGCGGGTGCTCTGCTTTCAGGCAGGGGTAGCCGGCAGGGATAACTCAGGGAGAGGTCATCTTCCCTACCCCATTTCTTCGGCTGCTGGCCTACAGACTACCTGGTGACAAGTAACCGTGAGTCCTTCAACTTCTAGAGACCATTTGTTTACAAGTAACCGTGAGTTTTTACAACAAACAACCTCTGGTTATCTAGCTGCATGCTCCAAGGTCTATCAAATATGCAGACGTTAGGCTGGTTACTGTTCTCTGCTGCTGTATAATATGATGTATGTACTACGTTAACTTTGTATCTTGAGTGTAGGCATCAGATATTAGGCCATCTATTTTATATTTCAATATATATGAGAGTTTTTGGGGTTTGGTCATTATTTTATCTGAATATCATTAAAAGTAAAATTTTAGGGGTTTACGCTCAGTGATAGTTTTCTAATTCCCCCCTATGCAAGTGCATCTCGCTTTCCTGGGATTACCTTTAAATAGTGTAACATTTATTCTTTGTGGCTGTAGCACTATAATTAATCCATTTATACATTGAGCTGTCGCACCTTTGAATGTATGCCATTTCAACATACGCTGCTGCTGTTACCGTTTATCTCATGTAAGCAATGGGACAATTATTGGTATCGCTGTTTATTTGAGCTAGTGGCCGTACCTTACGTTTGTTTGCATCTGCTTTCTATTTGTCCCCTGATGAACCCTAACAGGAGAAATGCATCGGGACAAAATAGGGTGATTCAGATAAAATAGGGGTACTGTAGGTTCCAGGGCAGTGTGCATCCACCATCAGGGTGTCACTGTCTTAACTAGGGCTTAACTAGGGCAAGTTGCCCCCCTCTCTTTCACATCCGTTCCGCTTTTTTCCCAGTCTATAAAACGCTGCGCATCTGCTATACCATAATTGGTTGTTTTATCGCCCAGACTGTGTGTAACTCTTTGTAATCTATGTATTTATTTTATTTATTTTTTTGCCAATTTTCTTGTTTTATTTTATCTTCATCTAATTAAAAGTTAAGGTTTAGATTCCAGGGTTTCAGTGCTAAAAAGTATTTTGGCTGCACCTTGTGATAGTAAAAAAAGAATGAAAAGAAATACAGTATGTGAAAGAAAACAGACAAAATTTCCAATTTTTAACATGTTCACAGATATAAAAAATACAAATAAAGCCCCATGTATTACCCAAAAAAAGCGCAAATAGTTTTTTTACATAACCAAATGGAAAAAAAGTTATCAATTTTCAAAGACACATGTACTAAATAAAATGAAAAATAAACCCAGTCAGGAAGGGGGGTAAATAGCCCAGTCTTGCTTTTTACATTGATGGCCTATACCCCGCACCCTCCACCGCTAGAACTACACTGCTGGTTACTTCAGCTCTGCTCTCCTACACTTCAATAGCAGCACTGCTGCAGTAACCAGCTCCTTCCACTCCACAGTGACCGGAGCTGTTCCTGAATAGGTTATTGGTGGGGTGTCAGACCCCCATCAATCTGTTATTCATAGGCCATCAATAGCAAACAGGATAGGCCATCAATACTAAAAATGTTAAAGACTTAACCCTTAGGATACCAGAGGTTTTTTTAGTTTTTTGCGTTTTCATTTTTCTTCCCTATTTTCCGTGAGCCATAACTTTTTTATATTTCCAGTCACATAGCTGTGTGAGGGCTTATTTTTTGCGGGACAAGTTGTACTTTCTAATGCCACCATTAATTATGGCATAAAAGGTAGTGGAAAGCTGGAAAAAAATTCCAAATGGGATGGAATTGTTTAAAAAAAAAACGCAATTCCTCCACCGTTTTACGGGTTTTGTTCCCACAACGTTTTGTTTACAGCAAAACTGACCCATGTCCTTCATTCTCTGGGTCAGTACGATTACAACGACACCCCATATGTATAGGTTTTTTATGTGTAAATAGTATAAGAATAAAAATAAAATTTGGGTAAGAGAAGCAATGAAAAAATCTGCCATTTTAACCCTTTTTTCCGTTATGCCATTCGCCGTATTGGATTTATTTTAATTTTTTTGTAATATGGGCATTTTCGGTCGCGATGATACCTAGGATGTTTATATTTATTGTTATTTCGTTTTTTTTTATTATACGGAAAGGGGGGTGATTTAAACTTTTTATATATTTTTTTAACTTTAAAAAAAAATGTTATCATTTTAAGGCTCATAAATGATCCTATAAATGATGTTTTTGAATTTTTCATTTTGATCTATAAGCGCTTTAAGAAAATGACAATTTCTTTGTATTTTGCTTATTTCTTATGTTGGCCTGCCATCTGGTGGCCAAAATAGGAATTGCAGCATTAATGCTCTGAATTTCTTCATAGAGATCCAGAGCATTCAGCGAATGTACTGAAGTCCCGATTGGCCGCACGGGGTTTCAGTACTAAACTGCTTCCGGGTTTTTGCGCATTCAGGTGTTGTGATCTCACTTGATCACGGCATCTAAAGCATTTAATTACCGCAATTGGCATTATTGCCGGTTGCAGTAATTAGCCGCAGGTCTCTGCTGTTTGAAACAGCAGAGACTTGCTGGTCATGACGCCAGCTGCACGCGCGTGCGGGTGTCATGCTTGCACAGCACTACCAGGGCCGTACATGTACTGCGCTGGTAGAGAAAGGGTTAAAGAGGTTTTCTGGGAGTTTTTTTACTGAGGACCCATCCTCTGGATAGATAATCAGTATCTGATCAGTAAGGGTCCAACACCCGGGACCCCTGCCGATCAGTTGTTTGAGAAGGCATCGGTGCTCCTCGGAGCTCTGCAGCCTTCTCTCAGATCACCGAGCACAGCGCCGTACATTGTACAGTGGCTGTGCTTGGTATCGCAGCTCAGCCTTCTCAAACAGCTAATCGGGTGTCGGACCCCTACCGATAAGATACTGTTGACCTATCCAGAGGATGGGTCATCCATAAAGAAAAACTCCCAGAAAACCTCTTTAATAGCCTTACAAAACAAGGCAGTTTGTTTTCTAAGGCAATACAAGTTGGCATCTAGATGTATTCATCTGTAAATTCATCGTACATATAAATGAGTCATGCCAAATTATAACCTCTCCGATGTAAAGGCTTTAGGAGATTGTATGTGCTGAAAATAGAATGCCTTAATCAGCCTAAAAATGTTCAGAAGTAAAGCCTATCATTCCTTTATTTCACTGCCGTCCAATGAGTAATACGCCAAGCAAAATGTTTGAGGGATATAATATCCTGTACTTGGCTCAAGATCTTTTCTAATGGTTGTGCATTAGCAAAAGATTGCTTTCGCAGTAGCATGGTATAATGCATTATTTACATGCTAAATGTTCCTTTTTTGTCTCCTTTACTCTTTTGCTAGGAGAATTTAGCAAGACTGCAGCGGGCATTTGCAAGAAAATGGGAATTCATCTTTATGCAAGCAGAGGCGCAAGTCAAGTAAGACGTTACTCAGATATGTGCAAGGGTTTTAGGCCAGGTTCACATTGTACAGTTCTTATTGTGTGCAATGAAAAGTTATACAGTTTTCTGTATCAGTTCCTTACAGTTTTTAAGATCTCTTCTTACAGTCATACAATTGAAACTTTCTTTGTTTACTTCCAATGTATGAAATCTGTCCTGGTCATTAGTGTTGGGCGCGAATATTTGAATCGTGAATTTTAATCGCGAATATTGCTATTTTGAGAATTTGCGAAGATTTAGAATATAGTGCTATATATTCGTATTCGCGAATATTCTAGATTTTTTTTTCATCAGTAACCTCCCTTCTTGCTTGTGGGCCAATGAGAAGGCTGCAATGTCTTTGTCAGAGCTTAGCAACATCCCTAGCAACCAATGGGAAAGTTTCCTACCACTTACTATATAAGAACCTCCCCAGCAGCCATTTTCTGCAGTTTTTTGCAGTTCTGAGAGAGACAGCAGTGTCATTGCTGTGCTCTGTGCTTTACTGTTTAATTGCATTAGATAGTTAATTAGTTATCTTATATATAATACAGATAGTCAGTGTCGGTTAGATCGTGATATAGAGGTTCTGCTGTCCATACATACATACATGCTACAGACATAGTTCTGTGATGTCCCAAGTTCACAGCAATATTTAGTGCACCAATCGGTAATATGTAGTCAGACCTGCCAATTGTGAAGTTGCACGAATTGCGCAAAAATATGCGCATCATTAATTGCCGATTTGCCCAACCTTGAATATATTGGAGCACTCTATCTGCATATAAAGCTATTGTGATGTTCTTCTGTGCCAACCATTTTCTCCAGTCTTAGGAAACTTCTAGCAACTTAAAAAATGTAGCAACAGTGACCCACGCCTGTATTGCGCGCGCAATACACGCATATTACATTGCCGATTTTCGCAATCAAGAAAATAATTGCGAATTCTCGAATTTGCAAATATATGACGAATATTCACCCAAATATTCGCGAAATATTGCAAATTCGAAGAAACACATGCTCCCCTGATGATTGGCCTGTGTGTCACCTGCTAGCGATCACCCGATGAACTCGCAAACGCTTATTCATTGGGTGATCGTGTCTTTCAGCCTGCACCTAAAATCATCATTTTTGTGCAGCAGATCATGCTGTATGAACAGTGATCTGCTGCCAAACAAAAGAGGTGTTTGCTGTATGATAAATACAGCCTTCATCTCCACTGATGATCAGGCAATTATCGGGAACTAGGGATCTAGGGATCGATTCATTCATCTGAATTAATTTTACACTTCTAAGGGACTGTCCCCACAGCTCTGGATGCTCCCTCACCTACTTAGTTCTAGCACCGCACATCTTGCACAGTTCCGATAATTTTACCTCAAGCATCATTACTGTGAGTTGCGGCTCATGTGTGGATGATCTGCGTACAAATCTCCATCAATGAATTTGCATGAGCTACTTAACAAATATTAGCAGTGCGTGTACGACCACTAATTTATAATTGCAGTCAGTCATCCGCAAATGTGCTGCTCCTCAAAGTGAAGTCACATGCGCAAGACTGTCATGTCAATTTGCCACCAGGATATTAACCCAGCAGTCTGTGCCGGCACTGCTGCCCCTACCCACGGGCACGGGCGCCGGGCTCCCTCTCTCCCTCCGTGCTGACAAGCGCGGGCAGCAGGTAGCTTAACTGTTGCATCTGTTCCATGCCAGAGTTTACTTCCTGCTGGAGACCTGTACTGTTGTTAGGGCTTGTATGGGTGTGTCTCTCCTCACTTGTGAGGCAGCACGTACACGCCCTCTGTCTCACCAGCCTATGGCTGGATTGCAGGAGGTATTTAAAGGTTCTTCCTACCACAGGAAGATGCCTGAGCAACTCATGGTCACTAGCTTGTCTAGTTCCAAGTGTGAAGGTGTTTTTTAAGTTCTGCTTTGCTGTGTACCGGACCCTGCTTTTGGAATTTACGGACCTTGCTTGTTTGAGGCCTGCCTCTGACCTCGGACTTCGTTTACGGAACTTGTGCAATGAGCAGGACACTGGGTCAGTGGGGATGCTATGCAGTGGGTCGGTTTATATGTGTAATAGTTCGTGACGCCAATTGCAGCTTGCGCAGGTACTGTAGCAGGGCCCTTTAAGATGTTATAGCTCACATACCAGGTGAGGAATGCCAGAGGGGGATAATGTCTCTGTATAGGAGGTATTGTAGTGTCAACGGTGTCTCCTACCTTGGTACGGCTGGACTCCTGAATCCTGGCTCACTTGCAATAAAATTGAGTGTGGTTAGTAGGAGTAATGGAGGAATCATTGAGATTCCGAACAGGTAATAGGATCCAACTTGTCTTTACTTAATGATTGGCAGCTTTGATCCATACGGTTACAGCAATAGTCTAGGATCCCAGCAGGTATTGGCAATATGTGGCAGGAATTTATATATATTCTGCTTCTTGTCATATGCCTAGTATATCTGGCAGGTATCTGTCTTCTGCTCTGTCTGTAGTCTGCTTCGTTTGGGCCTGACTAGCTGAAGAGGTATTTAGCTTCTCTTTGTCTTTGAATCTGTACTTACAGGACTGCTCGCAGGGTATGATGTCTTCGTCCTGGAGATCTGTAGTTCTGTAGATGGCTGCTTTTCTTGTCAACCAGCTGGGTTAGATGACTCAGGCTGGGAAGGGTGATCCTTGGGCCTCAGCCGAGGCTTGGATCCTAGGTTGGAATCCCTGTTTCTGGGAGCTCTTACCAACACAGCCTTCCCCAAGAGGGGGGCTGGTACACACTGACTAAACTTCCTTCTCCTCCTCATGAGACAGGACATGGGAACATCCCACTTCTGCTCACATAGGGGAGACCAGACTGGAATGGACTATTCCAGGCTGGAGATACTAACTATGACCTGCTACATACTGCTGCCACCTGCTGGTGTACATTGAGATTACAGCAAATATTATGAGACAGGCATATCATGGCAATGCACAGTGGAATTACACAAGATGGACATACCCATATGCACCTGACATTATTGTAGCAGGGATACAGAGGTTTAGTGACATACTTCAAGATGTTACACTTGCTTGATCTCTGCCTGCCCTGACCCCGGACTTCCTGACCACGTACTTCCCCCTCGGTGCTTGCATCGGTATCTCTGACCCCCTGGTCAGTTGCCACTGACTCGGGGACTGCTCTGGAGTGGCACCTGGCAACTACCCTAACGAACCAAGCCTATCCTCCCCATCAGAGGCTCTAGTGAAGACCAGGTAGTTGCTTAGCCAGGCCCCTCCAGAGTATAGCCAGTCAGTGGCGCAGTGGGTCCACACCCGCTTGCATAACACAGGACAGGTAATTGTCTGTAGAGGGAGAGCGCCGTACAGATGGAGAATTTGTTCAGATGAACAAATCGATTTGCTCTTCCCTGTCAGGAAAGTTTGGTTCCTTCCCAATATTTGTCTGAAACATTGGTCCATGTAAAAGGACCTTGAGTTTAAAAAAAAAACACCATGTCATTGCTGGAGGCTAGCTGAACAGAGCTGCGAAAGGTGGGGTGGAAGAGGAGCACTGCCACAGGAGCACCAGGGGAGGCAAGTTCTTTTTTATTGTAAAAATTATCTGGACTAGTGAATTTTGCTGTTGTTAATCCACAAAAAAATTCACAGCAATTGGTCCAGTGTTGACATGTCCTAACTATAATCAGTCCTGCACCTGTGACTCAAAAGACATGAAAAAGTTAGGCAGAAAACTGTACAACTTTGCATCATACAAATAGCATTTATTTGCTGAAAGCGAAATATACTTGCACCAGTGCGCTCCTTTTCTAAAAACGTACATTTGTTTTATTTAGTGTGGAATACAAATTACTGTATATAATAATATTAAAGCTTGGATATCTGGTTTCTATGCAACACCTAGTGGACTGCGGTGGTACTACTTTTTTAATTTGTAATTGAGGGAATTCAAGGTCATTGTTCTCTTCACACACCAACACTAGCAAATATTTTGTGTGTAAGATGCCCTTTTTATGAAAACTAATTAGTAGCAAATTTTATAAATAAAGCAAATAAAGCCATGTTGCTAGAAAAAAAATCTAGTTAAGTATTTGTAGCCACACTGTGCATGGTAGTATGCTTCTTTGTCTAACATATAGAAGAAAATCTGTACAGCAGGAGCTTATAAAGTGCATAATTCAATATTTTTCTGAATTATTGTACAGTTGTTACTATGTATTCCAGGGTCATATTGCATAGCCCCTTCTTTACTTGGTAGCAGGAATGCTATTGATGGACTTACAACATAAGGCAGGCTCCCACATAGGGATCATCTACCTCTTACTGAATCTTGATTTATCGATCAGAAGAAAATAGCTTTTTAATTTATACTACACATACACACATGGACAAAAATATTGGTACCCTTCCAAAGAAAGAAAAACCCACAATGTTCACCGAAATAACTTGAAACTGACAAAAGCAATAATAAATAAAAATGTACTGAAAATCAGACATTGCTTTTGAATTGTGGTTCAACATCATCATTTTAAAAAACAAACTGCGGCAAACACCCCGATCCTCCTCTCGCCGGCATCCCAAATCCCGCGCAGGCGCAGTGCCGTCACTCATCTCATCATAGCGCAGGCAATCGCCGGCACTGCGCCTGCGCGGGATTTGGGATGCCGGCGAGAGGAGGATCGGGGTGTTTGCCGCAGAGCGCGGCGCTGAGGAGGGGGGGTGTTGAGCACTTAGCCGCGCCTCTGGGAGGGGATTTAGATGAACTTGGAGGCGTTATTAGTTTTCAAATTTTGCCGGGCACGGCACTTCAGAGGGGCGTTCCTGGGCACCGTGGAGAAAGAAGAACGCCCCTCTGGGCTCCTTACAGCGTCATTTACATATCACAAGAATCGATTTTTTTTAGAAATGACAAGACGGACAATCAAAAGAATCAGACAGATGGAAAAAAGGTACTCTGTTAAACATGGATTCATGAAAAAAAAAAATTGGTAAATTGCTAGTGACAGATTCCCTGTCCTGTAATAACTAGGTTCGAATCCAAGGACAACATCTGCATGGAGTTCGTATGTTCTCCCTGTGTTTGCGTGGGTTTCCTCCAAAGTAAAAAAAATAAGCATCACATGTGTCTATTTAAAGGGTGAAAACTAGTCACTGTGCTGTTTGGCATCATGGTGTGTACCACACTGAACATGGACCAAAGAAAGCTAAGGAGAGAGTTGTCTCAGGAGATTAGAAAGAAAATTATAGACAAACATGTTAAAGGTAAAGGCTATAAGACCCTCTCCAAACAGCTTGATGTTCCTTCTACTACAGTTGCTCATATTATTCAGAAATTTAAGGACTATTGGACTGTAGCCAACCTCCCTAGATGTGGCTGCAAGAGGAAAATTGATAACAAATTGAAGAAATGCATAATAGAAATGTTAACCAAAGAGCCCAGAACAACTTCCAAAGAGATTAGAGGCGAACTCCAAGGTCAAGGTCCATCAGTGTCAGATCACACCATTCATCACTGTCTTAGCCAAAGTGGACTTAATGGAAGATGACCAAGGAGACAACCACTGTTGAAAGCAAATCATGAAAAAACGAGACTGGAATTTGACAAAATGTATATTGCCAAGCTACAAAGCTTCTGAGAGAATGTCTTTTGGACAGATAAGACAAAATGGAGCTGTTTGGCTAGTCACATCAGCTCTATTGCAATAATGAGGCATACAAAGAAAAGAACATTGTACCTAATGTAAAACATGGAGGAGGCTCGGTTATGTTTTGGGGCTGCTTTGCTGCATCTGGCACAGTGTGTCTTGAATCTGTGCAGAGTACAATGAAATCTCGAGACTATCAATGCATTCTGGAGAGAAGGGTGCTGCCCAGTGTCAGAAAGCTTGGTCTCAGTCGCAGGTCATGGGTTCTTCAACAGGATAATGACCCAAAACAAACAACTAGAAACATCCAAGAATGGCTAAGACCAAAACACTGGACTATTCTGAAGTCACCTTCTATGAGCCCTGATCAAAATCCTGTTGAACATCTGTGGAAGGAGCTAAAACATGCAGTATATTTTTACATGCAGTATGTTTTTATTTATTTATTATTACTTTTGTCAGTTTCAAGTTATTTTAGTGACCATTGTAGGTTATCTTTCTTTAATGGAAGGATATCTACCAACCATTTGACCACATGTATATACACTGCTCAAAAAAATAAAGGGAACACTTAAACAACACAATGTAACTCCAAGTCAATCACACGTCTGTGAAATCAAACTGTCCACTTAGGAAGCAACACTAAGTGACAATCAATTTCACATGCTGTTGTGCAAATGGGATAGACAACAGGTGGAAATTATAGGCAATTAGCAAGACACCCCCAATAAAGGAGTGGTTCTGCAGGTGGTGACCTGACCACTTCTCAGTTCCTATGCTTCCTGGCTGATGTTTTGGTCACTTTTGAATGCTGCCGGTGCTTTCACTCTAGTGGTAGCATGAGACGGAGTCTACAACCCACACAAGTGGCTCAGGTAGTGCAGCTTATCCAGGATGGCACATCAATGTGAGCTGTGGCAAGAAGGTTTGCTGTGTCTGTCAGCGTAGTGTCCAGAGCATGGAGGCGCTACCAGGAGACAGGCCAGTACATCAGGAGACGTGGAGGAGGCCGTAGGAGGGAAACAACCCAGCAGCAGGACCGCTACCTCCGCCTTTGTGCAAGGAGGAACAGGAGGAGCACTGCCAGAGCCCTGCAAAATGACCTCCAGCAGGCCACAAATGTGCATGTGTCTGCTCAAACGGTCAGAAACAGACTCCATGAGGGTGATATGAGGGCCCGACGTCCACAGGTGGGGGTTGGGCTTACAGCCCAACACCGTGCAGGACGTTTGGCATTTGCCAGAAAACACCAAGATTGGCAAATTCACCACTGGCGCCCTGTGCTCTTCACAGATGAAAGCAGGTTCACACTGAGCACATGTGACAGACGTGACAGAGTCTGGAGACGCCGTGGAGAACGTTCTGCTGCCTGCAACATCCTCCAGCATGACCGGTTTGGCATTGGGTCAGTAATGGTGTGGGGTGGCATTTCTTTGTAGGGCTGCACAGCCCTCCATGTGCTCGCCAGAGGTAGCCTGACTGCCATTAGGTACCGAGATGAGATCCTCAGACCCCTTGTGAGACCAGATGCTGGTGCGGTTGGCCCTGGGTTCCTCCTAATGCAAGACAATGCTAGACCTCATGTGGCTGGAGTGTGTCAGCAGTTCCTGCAAGACAAAGGCATTGATGCTATGGACTGACCCGCCCGTTCCCCAGACCTGAATCCAATTGAGCACATCTGGGACATCACGTCTCGCTCTATCCACCAACATCACGTTGCACCACAGACTGTCCAGGAGTTGGCAGATGCTTTAGTCCAGGTCTGGGAGGAGATCCCTCAGGAGACCGTCCGCCACCTCATTAGGAGCATGCACAGGCGTTGTAGGGAGGTCATACAGGCACGTGGAGGCCACACACACTACTGAGCCTCATTTTGACTTGTTTTAAGGACATTACATCAAAGTTGGATCAGCCTGTAGTGTGTTTTTCCACTTTAATTTTGAGGGTGACTCCAAAGCCAGACCTCCATGGGTTAAAAAATTTGATTTCCATATTTTTTTTTGTGTGAATTTGTTGTCAGCACATTCAACTATGTAAAGAACAAAGTATTTCAGAAGAATATTTAATTAATTCAGATCTAGGATGTGTTATTTTTGTTTTCCCTTTATTTTTTTGAGCAGTGTATAAGAAAGAAGAAAGACTAGACCTAAGGAACTAGAATGCATGGAATAACTTGCAATACTTATATGCAGAAAACTATCCACCAATTTGTATATACAAAAAATACACTAAATGTTCACATATAGCTTCCTAAATATATTTTTTATGGAAATGTTACTTTAAATGTTTCCACCACCTTTGAGACATCTTGAGAGATCTTTGTCCTTCTTCAGATCCTACTTATGAAGAAGACAGAGTATAGATAAAAATTCTAAAAGTTGTATCTAAAGATACATTTCAATGTGTCTTAACAGCAGCATGAAAGTACAAATGATTTATTTTACAGTTTGGAGTAGAAACAAAGCTGGTTAGTAAATCAAATAATTTCATGATACACCAGGGTAATGGACGAGAGCCAAAATCTGTATGTAAATGGCGATCATATGAGATGAATTAGTATAATGTGACAGCTTGCTTAGCTACGCAAAACCAAGAGGATACCTTGGAAGATAATTTTAAGTAATTACTTGATGAGCGTAATATGACTAAACATGACATATAAAAGAGTTACAGCAGATACTGTTGGATCCAGGGTAAGCTTAAAAAATGGGATACTGTAGGTAATATTGAGTCTTTATGCTATAAATGTACATATAGTGAATGTATGGTACATACCTGGAATTTATTGTAAGACTATTTCTACTCAGAAAAAAACATAGTTGAAGAACTATAATACTGTAAATTCCTGCTTTATTAAATTAACTAAATATTGGACTCTGTTCACAGTGTTTTTGGTAAGGTTTCCATGCTGCACTGTTTTGTTTGGTAAAATAAAATGGAAAGTTGAAAACATTAAAAGATGAAACAAAATGCATCCGAACAGATCATTCTGGATCAGTTAAAGGATCAAGAGGCATCTGTCATATACATCATGGATTCTGATGCAAGTGTCAAACGGTGTGTTTTGGACACAAAAAAAAGATTATTTTATGTGTTGTCCATATTTCTTGCACACCCGTTCACTTGAATGGCCGAGGCCAGTAAGAAAATTGCACTAAAACAGATTTTATCTGCAAGGAGAGACAAATTGTAGGGAAAATTGGAGATATAAATTTGCGCATTGACTAAAATGTCAGTGTTCAGTCTGTGTGCTGCCCATTCTACATTTTGTCAGCACATGAACGTGGACATTCCTCACCTGAAAGCAGTCTAAATCATGTTGATGTCCATAATTAGTCATCTTTTATGCTGTTAACTCCTTAACATAATGCTGCAGATGAGGTGGGGTTAAAAGCAGCCAAAGCGCTAAGAACCAGTTGTCACTAACTGCCTGGGTCCTTAGCGCTTCACAGCCCAGGTCGTGTTTCCCAGTGACTCGATCAGAGACCGGGGGAGTGATCCATAGTTAGCTCTGATGTCCTCTGAAAGACTCCAGGGCTGTCTGGTTTTTGTCATATTGATAATCTATCCTCAGGATAGGTCATCAATGTCAGACTGGCAGAGGTCCGTTTCCTGGCACACCCGCTGATCAGCTGTTTGAACAGACCGCTGTGTTCCTGCGAGCGCTGCATTCTCGTCACTGTTTGCCATCAACACTTCAGCTGTAGCTCCACTGCTCCGCTGCTGCAATGTTGATGGCAAGCAGGTAAACAGCGAAGAGAATGCAGGAACACTGCGCTCTCTACAAACAGTTGACTGGCATGACTCACATAAGTCATCAATATGAGAAAACCGGACAATTCCTTCAAAGTGGTTGTCCACCCATTAATATTGTAAAATTGTGACATTTATACAAAATGCAAGCTAAAATATTTTGAATGGGTACTTTTGCAGAATTGATAGAAAAAAGGATAAAACTGAAAGAAAGATCCTGGACAGTCAGGAGAGAGGATTCTGGGATGTGCACCGACCAGTGGTATGTCTAAATATGCTTCAGTGTTACTGTTTATTGTGTTTGAAACCTTTCCCCCTAATATAAAGAAAACAATTCTTGTGCTGGGGTTGTGCAATTGGATTTGCCCTCTGAAAGACTTCGGCTCTTTGTGAAATTGGTATAATGCATTGTGTAGATTTCGGTGTTTCCTGAGCTCTCACTTTACTCGGCATAGAAACCTACTCATGATGCAAAAACATATTCTGCGAGTCAAACATTTTTTTACGTTTTTATTACACTCACGGGGGTACATGCATTAGTTGTATATCTAAAAACAACCATAAGATACACTATGACGGTTTGGTTTCTCTAGTAAATGTGAACTGAGCATGAAATTATTATTTTTTGTAATTAATGTGTGAATTGACTTGCCTATTTAAAGACTTCAGCTTCTTGTGAAACTGATATAAGACATTGTGGCTGATATTGTGATTTTACTCTGTTTTAATCTTTTTGTAAGCTGACTCTACCAAACCAACACATTATTGAGTATTGCATTAATAGTTTTTAAGATACTTTACATCTGCAGCCAGTCATGAAAAAAAAATATTTCTAATAGTGCATTATAAGACATTGCTCTTAGTACATGAACTCATTTTTGTTCCATTTCTTTAAGCCTGGATGTGTGAATACCACAGAGATGGACATAAGAAAGTGTCGTCGAATGAAGAATCCACAGAAGGTGAAAAAGGTAAATCGGTTCCTGTACTGTGCTCCCTGTTTACCTCGTTGTACACCTTTTACCATCAGTTACCATTTTTCCAAGCACTGTTGATATTTGTCTATAATTTTTCAGATTTTGGGGGGAATTTAGCAAGCCCAGCTCCAGTCTTCTGTCAACAAAAAGTCGCAAAATAGGGCTTTTGCAACTTTGGTTGAGGTGACATTTGGTTGTCTATGAGCCACAGTAAAACCACTACATTATTGTAGCTCTCACATAGCCTCAATGCTTCCCGCGAGATAAAAAGCTGCAAGTGACTTACAATGGCAATAAAAGCTAGAACTCCAGCAATATCATTCCAGAAAAGGAGATTCGATCAGAAACAAACATGGTTGTTTTGACAATCTTAAATCGACCTTCTGCATATGGTCGCTCTGTGCAGATCTGATGATGTCCGAGCTTTGAACACCACAGAAAGAGCAGTACTAGCAACACTTCAGCACTGTAGGTGGTAATACATATCCTTACCCAGATTACTTCACTCCCTCCCAGCGCCCCAGGGTTTCACTCTAGCAAATTAAAGCGATGACTTCCATTTTAAGGTTCTAATTTAGAGTTAATAGGTAAAAACAGCAAGAAGATGTCTTTGAAGATGTGAATACATTCTTAATGGAGTGTGGAAAAAAAGAGTTTTAGATACAAGGGAAATATTTTCCAGGGTGTCTTCTAGAGTCAAAACAGAAAAACGTTTTAGTAACAGTGGAAACCTTATGTTTCATTTACCATTTAGACGTCAATAAAAAGAGATTGAAGCAGGAACATCCATTATTTTCTATTTCAATCCATTAAAACGGACCTCAGATGCTTCTGTGAACAGAGCCTTAAACTTTAATTTTCCAGTAAGCTGTTAAGCAGGACATTTTCATGTAATTTTTATTTTCACTCACTTTAAAAACAAAGGCCATCCAAATTTAAGGAATATCATTAAAGGGGTTGTCTAACTTCAGAAAATGGCATTTATTATGTAGAAAAAGTTAGAGGGGTTTTCCGAGACTTTAATACTGATGACCTATCCTTTGGATAGGTCAACAGTACCTGATTGGTGGGTGTCCAACACCTGGGACCCCCGGCGATCAGCTGTTTGTGAAGGCAGCGGCACTCGCAGTAGCACCGCGGCCTTCTCACAGCTTTTCCTAGGCCAGTGACGAATGTTCATCGGTCACGTTGCCTAGGTGCAGCTCAGCCCCATTCAAATAAATTGGGCTGAGCACAATACCAAGCACAGCCGCTATACAATGTATGGCACTGTGCTTGCCAAGCTGCAAGAAGGCAGCAGTGCTCACAGAAGCGCTGATGCCTTCTCAAACAGCTGATCGGCAGGGGTCCCAGTTGTTGGACCCCCACCAATCTGATACTGATCCAGTGGAAAACCATTTAAAGAGGACCTTTCACCGGTAGGGATATTATCATGGAAATAGCTAGTTGTGTAGGGCATACTGAAGGCATGTTACAGTGCTTACTATTTTCCTTATGCGCTGCTCCGTTTGCCCTCTGTGCCCCCTGTTCTGGTTTCCCGCCTGGTATGTAAATTCATACAGTTGGTACAAGGAGGAGGAGACGGCCATGTTTCTCAACACAGTCACAGACAGGGAGAGATAAAAAGCTCACCTTGAAGCCTGTGGATGCAATATCACCTATAATGCCGTGCAGCCAGCCAATCTGTAGATACTGTACCTATCCTCTGTGACGTCAGCCCTATAAAACCTGCATCCTGCGTGGTCTCCGCCATTGTCCTGTGAGCTGAGTATATGGAGAGATGTGGCAAGCGCTTATGCACTAGGGACAGTGTTGCTGAAAATGATTACTAGAAGAATATTGGAGAGGGAGAGTGCAGGGAGAGTGTGTCATGTCCCGCCCTGACTATGTGCGGAGGTCGGCCAGAATAGCAGCACGAGTTTAGTGTTTTGTTTTGGAGCCGAGCTGGATCCGCCTCTCATCAGGTGCACTGGGTGGGGTCATTAGTTTAAATAGCACTCCATCCCAGTGCTCTGAGCGGATTATAGGAATCACTTTGGTCTTGGAAGCTAGGAAGGAAGGTTGTCTGTTCCAGCTCAGAAAGATAAGTGTGGTTTCAAGTTTTGTTGTTTGTGTCATCTCTCCCATCCAGGTTCTGTGCGAGCAGGCTGCTCCTATTTCCCCTCTTCACCATCTCAGGGAATTTAGGGTGTTTCAGCCCAGGCACGGGGACACATCATACCTACCACCAAGGTCTGCATGTGGGCTGAGCAGTGCAGGGAGAGAGGTCAGGGATTAGCTAGGAGGTGACCCTTCCCCTGCCTCTCGCCTAGAGCCTGGTTGGTGGTTTATCTGTGAGTCTGAGTGCACGTCCGCCGTGACAGAGTGCAGGGGAACCGCAGGGAGAATACTAGGAGAGTGCAGGGAGACGGCAGTTTTTTATTTATTTATTCTTACATCAGCTGTAAACTACAGCTTATGCCAATAAGATGGAAGCCTTTATTAGTCCACTGCCAGTGTACCAACCAATACCATCCAGTCTGCACCCCTTTGGGGGGCCAGGTCTTATTGATGACCATTCTCATCTTTTGCTAGCTTTACTTCTTCCAAATCATCCTTTAAAGTCTCTATGTCAGCAAGATGCAGAGAGAGGAGGAGCTGGATGTTCCTGATGACATATTCTCATCGATATTAGATGATGTGGAAAAGGAGGAAAGGCAGATGGCATAAGAAGGGCTCCTACCTGTAGGGCAGGAGAGCACTGAGGTTGGAGAAGTGGGTATGCCAGAGCTGATTAATATTCAGTGTTTACTGTCAAATAACCTGTAGAAGATTGCAGGCAAGAACAGCAATAACATGAGTATTGGGCCCCAACCTAATAAGCCAAATACCATACCAGCAACAGCACTTGTTTAAAGGTGGTGCGGCCAATGAAGACCAACTATATTATTAAATAAAAGGCAGCTGGTTCTTCACCACAGCATGGCCGCATGCGGATTTCCCACTTTTTAATGGAAGGGTGAGATCTGTGGCAAAACCGCATCTAATCTGCACCAAAATCCGCAATTAGAAATTGCTAATTTTGGTGTAAATATGATGCAGAAACGCACATAAATTCACACAGAATTTCTTGCAGGTCTTATGTGTGTTCTCCTGTATTCACACAACCATATCCATTTTGGTAAACACAGTGGAGGTCATTTACTAACTGAAATTCACCCTATTTGTATTTCTGGAGAAAATTGCGGCACAAAGGTTATTTGCGCCGCAATCTGTGACTTTTTCCCGCTCATACCAGGTCTAAAAAAGGTGGCGAGGAAGGGGACTGGCTGGCAGGCCCATCTTTTTTAATAATTTTCTACACCTGTTTTAAGCATATAAAATTGTCTAAATTTAAGCCAGCTAGTAGGCTGACGTAGATTTAGACCGGCAGCGGATGCGTCAAAGTTATGTAGAGGCCGATGCTTCTTCATAACTTCAGGAGTTCCACCGCCAGAGCACGGTTGTAGAACTGCCTATTCTTGTCCACCATATAGACAAGAATAGAATATGTTCTAGAATGTGTGGAATAGCTGCACAATTGCAGACAGCACACGTATGACATTTGCAGCCCCATAGAAATGAATGGGTCCGCGTGCAATCCACTAAAAAGTATATCGGACGCAGACCGAAAATATGGTTGCGTGAATACTCCCTTACCAGCATTCTGGATACTTTTTTCTTTGAGAGGACAGCACCCATAAAATGCCATTACCATTACATTTTTGTGTGTAATTTTGGGTAGTTGGGTAGCAACGAGATTTCGCTGTGTAAAAGTATTTCTATATTTTAAAAAATTGGTACACCTATCGATTGTAATATATTAATAAAATAAATTTTTTATCATATATGGTCTGTCCAAATAATCGCCTTTCTTGTAATGATTTATTCTCTGTGTCCTTTGTTTCAGCATTGTTTGGTCCTAATCCGTAATTTCCCCTTTTTCTATGTTGTGTGTTTGTAATTGTATTTGTAAAATGCAACTAAAAACAGAAATTCAATAACACCACTTTTTTTATCTTTTATTCAGTCTGTATATGGTGTATCAGAGGACTCTCAGTCACAAAGCCCAGTGCACATGGCTTCCCATGTGATTAGAAAAACTACAAAAGATGACTTGCGAAAACAGGTTAGTGCCTCAGTGAAACTGATCTTTTGTAAAAGCATTTATCACCTATCCCCAAGATCTACACCATTGGGACCACCACCTACACCATTGGGACCACCACCAATCACGAGAATAGTGGTCTTTTGTCCTCCATTCTTCCTCATCACGGTTGCCAACAAAAATGTTCCCTTTTTTTCTGGACAACTTATCCTAAAATCATGGACAGCCAACATTCTTATGGACAAATTGGAAAACCATAACAAATGATAAAGATGCTAAGTAATACATGTCTATAGCTCAATATACTGATAAACCTCATTACCAGCATTTACTGTCAAGTGTAAAATTATTAAAATTACCAACAAAATAACCATGTTACGTACCACCGGTCTCAAAAAAACTCACAGACACAACCAAATTGTAATTTCTTTTTTCATGGACACATGGAAAACGTTGCCTTTTTTTACGGACTGTCCAGAAATTTCTGGACGGTTGGTAACCCTGCTCCTGACTACATGACTAAAGGAGGACTTTGAATAGAATAATGGTTGAACTTGCCTATATTATTCAACATCTATGGGCAGCATGGTGGCTCAGTGGTTAGCACTGGTGCCTTGCAGCGCTGGGGTCCTAGGCTCGAATCCGACCAAGGACAACATCTGCATGGAGTTTGTGTGGGTATCCTCTGGGTACTCACAAATACATACTGATAGGGAACTTAGATTGTGATCCCCATTGGGGACAGTTGGATGCTAATGTCTGTAAAGCGCTGCGGAATATCGTAGCGCTGTATAGGTGCATAAAATAAATAAATAAGCGTCTAATGGGCTGACGGAGACAGTGCAGTGTTTAGCTGGTTCTGTAGTAGAGGTCCGAGCAGTGGTGTCCCTGGAGATAACACATTTCTCACCTATACTGTTGGTCAGTGATATTTGTCTCAGAAAACCTGTTTAGTCACAATTATATAGAGCAGGCCTAGACAGTAAAGCTACTGAAGGCCTAGAAAAAGCGAGATAGCAACATTATACATAATACACACCAATATATGCTGTTTAATATACCATTATAGTGGTCAGATCTCTATTTTCCCTACACAGAGCTCCAAATTCTCCCTACATGATGAAACACAGTCAGCAACCACTAGAGGAAGTTTAGAATCTTTCTGTATATGATTTATACACTTAATAATAAAACGGTATACAGTAAGCTCTTTCTAAAGGTAACTACAGACATTTTGTGATTTACTTCCCAGAGGTAAAAACAAACTAATAAGTAGAAACAGCAAAAAAAAAATAATAATAATAAATAAAAATAAATAGAAATAAAATTGAAATATAACATTTTTTATTTTACATTTGCAGACTATATAGCTGTTATCCAGTGCTGTAACATTATTGATAATGTTGTATCTTGTGTATGTGCGTTTAAAGGGAACTAATATGAGATTTCTTTTTTGTTTGTAGATAGATTTTTTGAATGTTCAGATAGATCGACATTGTTTAAAGATGTCCAAAGTAGCTGACAGGTAAGCGCTTTAAGCCTTCTTTTTTTTTTTTTTATAAAAGTAAATTACAATTGTTTTCATTTTTACAGAATAGGAAAACGGCACAATGAATACTTACTATCTTTCATTAAGTGTTCTTACCATATAAAAAAAAGTACACACATTTTTAGCTGGTGGCTTATAATTCAGGATTTTCTTCACTACTCTTACCACATGGACAAGCCCAGGCAACTACAGTGGTCCTCTGCTTTAGCTCAGATAGGTTCCCAAGTAAGGCGCTCGTCTAAGAGTCACTTTTAGGTATTGGACTGTATGCAATTTCTTCTGTTGCTTTGTCAGAAGATATGTTGAATTTGGGTATAAAATAAAGCAGTCTGTGTAGTTTTAATCTGACTTTATAATAGATAATGCGTTTTACATTTGTTGAAAATGCTTGTAGTGGTATTGGACAGAACAGCAGTTGTAATTTTTTTCCCCCAATCTCTATGGCCAGCTTAAAGTGTAACTTAACTTTTTATTATCATGTTTTTGTTTTGTTTTTTATCTAAATTGATGGGCTGGTTAATATATCCTTATAACCTTTCAAGCTTTATTTTCTGACATGGTGCTCCAATTCCTCAGCATATACATAGATTTAAAAGATAACATAAACAGATTTTTCTAAATATTTAAATAAATAAAATACTGTTGGAAGCTAAACATTTACTTTAAGGCCTCATGCACAGGGCTGTACTATGACTTTAGCAACAGAAGAAAGTGATCCAGCTTCCAAGATGGCAGTAGTAAACGTGATATTCTTTATTTCATGGGTGCAGAATAAAATCCAACATATACTTCTACGCGTTTCGGATCGTCAGGTTATGATCCTTACTCAGGATCCTTACACATGTTGGCGGTGTTTGATATAGGTGCGGCAGGTATGCAATCTGTGTGCCATGTATAGGTCTCCTAGACATTGCACACACCACATGAAAAGGGAGTGAACTTGTAAGGACCTGCTGCAGCTGCTTTGTTTGTGTGCACTGGCATTAAGCTCAATGGGTGCCAGATTTTTCAAAAACAAGTAATTAAAGATCTAGCTTAGTCTTCATGAATAAATGGGCCTGATAAAAATACCCCAAATCTCAATTAAGGTGCCATTTCCACCCAGTGACTTGTTGAATGGTATGGGTCTCTGGGTGTTGTTTTTCTGATGTAAAACGGATTACCAGCAGCCGAGGACAAGATGATCTGTCATACTTCGATTGCCAGGGTTGCATCTGTGGTAGCACAAACCCCCAAAGTGATACCAATTGTCTCCTAATGGCAAATAAAACTTTTCCTATGCAGAAAATCTGTATGATGAAGCACCATTCTTCTTTTTTAGATATTAAAGAGAATTAGTGACTCCCTGATTATGTTCTGAAAATCACAATTCTCTTCGAGATTCTATTTTAACTACATTAGACCAGTGTTTCCCAACCAGTGTGCCTCCAGCTGTGGCAAAACTACACCTCCCAGCCAAAGGCTGTCCGGGCATGCTGGGAGTTGTAGTTTTGCAACAGCTGGAGGCACGCTGATTGGGAAACACTGCATTAGACAAAGTCACTAGTTTTGTAATTACTTTTCAGCCCAAGCTACAACCAATTGCTAGTAGAGTTTCTCGTAAAGATGTCCCTTTGATCACCACCTAGTTGTCACTTTTTGCAACAGGATTCCAGTTTATGAAAGAAAGTCATATCAGAAAACAGGGACAAAGAAGACTTTCTATCCAGGAATATCGCGAAGTTGCATGACAACCAAGGAAACTTTAAAGAGACTGTCCCATTAAGAATATTGTTCTCATTTAAATCAAACACCAAAATTGTAATATGCCTATTTAACTAGCTATTTGTCTAATGGGCATTATCTAGCACCACTTACTGTTTCTTTTGAACACCAATTACTGCATCCACCTTTGCAAAATTGTGTCATTTGGATGCTCTCTGCCGGGTCTTTTCTCTGGTGTGGTTAGTAGGCTGCCTCAGAAGCTGCAGCATCTTCTCTGCTTGTGAGAGGAGCTGCTGACCAAGCACAAGATCATTATTCTCCTCAAACAAGCAGAGAAGAAACTGCATCAGTGTGTTAGTTCTCGTTAATTTAAACAGGCTTCCCTTTGTCAAATGAACAATGACATTTTCTCTCTGCACCAGGTAAGACGTATTGTTTGCCAGCATTTATAACCCTAAGACTGACTTATTAAACAGCACCTATCCACATTTACTTTCTGTGTGTTCTGTACATGTTAGTACTACACCGTTTTTTTAACAGGTCAGAGGATAACCATTTTTGTGGGAGTGCTAATTTAAAGGGCTTATGTCAGGATTGATTTAAGAAAATCAGACATCATATAGCACAAGATGATCTCTGTACCTCGCATGGATCCAAAAATGTTCCCATTCATTTCTCCTAATGCTCTCTCGACATATGTCAAGCTTGCCGCTCTCTCCCTGTAACTGCCATAGCTTCTAACAGTAGCTATGGCCGATAGTTCAAGGAACGAACTGAGGATGTGCAACCATGCTCATGCAGCTCAGTAGGAGGACGTGCACATTACGATACAGAATAAACGCCAGGGGGCACCATTGTAGTGAACAACTGGAGAGTTTTTTGTAACAGGAAGTAAATTACAGAGGCAACTAGTTTTTCATGCTTATTTATATGAAAATAACATTTTAGGGTGGCAAAACCCACAGTGGTGATCATACTTACCTGATTCTCGCCGCTGGGCTACAGGTCCTGAGTCTCCCTGCGTTGACATCTGATCGGGTAAGTACGATTACCACCCCGGGTCCAGCCACGCTGTGGGGGTCTGTAGAAAAGCACAACCAAAAGAGTGACACAACCCAAAAAGAGCTTAGGGTTATAGAAATATTCAGACTAGTTACCTTAGCATTCCCCTGTTCTTCTCATAGAAATCAGCTGCCCTCTTATATCTAGAACTGGCCCCTCTTTCCATGGAGCTTGGGGCTGTCAGAGGTAGTAATGTACTTTGGTCCCTGCACTCTCTAACATACACAACATATATCAGTTCTGGTCACACAAGCCTGGATCTCCTAACGTGAAGGACATTTCTTTTTGTCTTGTACAGCTTTATTGCTTATTCCGAACAATACACAGAGTATGACCCTTTCCTTACTCCGGCTGATCCCTCCAATCCATGGATTAGTGATGACGCGACTTTCTGGGATCTAGAAGTTAGGTAAATATTGTTGATGTCTTTTGAAGGTTATGATAATCTGTGTTTTTTATATTCTGTGCAAGTTCTGATATTTATACATGGTGTGATTTATGTATACAGTATTTATACTAATTAAACAGTTGGTTTGTTACATCCCTCCTTATGAGGGCTCTACAATTCAGAGCTAATGGTCTGAATAGACCCTTTTTTATAGTGTTTTGCTTTCAGTACGTTTTAAAGAGTTACTGTTAACCAATTTGTAGGTCAGATGACTATATAGTACTTACTAATATAGAGGCTCATTTATTAAACAGAAATATGCCTATATGAGGCGAATTTCTGGTGCAGATTGTGGCGCAAAGGTCCTTTGCACTTCAATCTGCGACTTTTCCACTGCTCAGCCCAGGTCGAAAAAAGTGGGTGTGGGGGGTGTGAGCAAGGAAGGGGACGGGTCGTCAGGCTCGTCTCATTTACCATTTTCTACTCCTGTTTTAGACGTAGAAAATGGTCTAAATCTAAAACCGCGAGGAAGCTGTCTTACATTTAGAAGTGGCGGTGGATCCGCTGAAGTTATATAGAGGCTGGCAGCTCTACATAACTTTGGCAATCCACCACCAGCGCAGGGCCATATTAAGACCGACATCTAAAACGCCGGTCTTAATAAATTCTTCTTCTTGTTGAAATTATGTGCCATATACCATATTTCTAAAGCCATGTCCCCACATTGGGCAAATCTCCTGTTCACCTTGAGGTTTTGTCCATAAGGATGCCCACTGATGGAGGGTTATGTGACCAGACACTTCCCTCAGCTTCCTCTATTCAAACTCAGTGTATGTGAATTGAGTAGACTGAGTGATTTGCCTGGTCACATGACCCTCCATCAGCTGCCATTTTATGGAGGCATACCGTAAGAAATATAGAAAATGTTACAGAATATCAACAAAGGCTATATTACTAAATTCTATGTAGACATCTTACAAAGATATTGATGAACATTAACCAGAAAGTGGCCAACCCCTTTAAATTGAGTCTTGACAGATTCATGTTGTTACAAAGTCCGTGCTTGGTCACAAAATACAGTTCCACTGTGTAAATTCACTGCAGTTGCACATATGGTAAGTCCAGGGGTGCTCGTGGGCACAATAGGTCAGGGCCCCATCGTCACCTTAACAAGATTATATTGTGAAATATCAATGATTTATTATAATTTGTGTCAAATTTGTCATCCTTGAAAGCAAAGAGCCATCTCAGCAGCGTGTGAAGAGGTGGGGATTCTGCCTGGATGAAATGCTTAAAGACCCAGTAGGACGAGAGCAGTTCCTTCGCTTTGTGGAATCAGAGTTCAGTTCTGAAAACCTCAGGTGAGTGAATTAATGTTATAAGGGTTTTATGATTCCGTCTATATTTTTCCACTGATAGATTAGTAAAAGAACAATGAAGTGCAGTGAAGTATTATGATTTTGGGACATTTCATGAGGTAGCCCACATCCTTATGCATTAAAGGGGTTGTCAGAGATAATTACAAATCTCCAACAACTCTTGCAATTAAACTAAAATAACATTTCATCTTATACTCACCCTTTTCCCCCCCTGCCAGTCTCTTCAGCGCTGGTTTGGCCCTCTTGTCACTACTTGTTTAGAAACTTTCGCAGAGATACAGCCGTATACGGCATGTGACCGCTGCAGCCAATCTAACGCTGAAGACAGTGAGTGGATGCAGAGGTCACATGCTGTATATCTGCATGTGCAACGGCCCACTATCAGGGTCTGGGGAATCCCTTGCCCCTTAGGAGGTTTCTACGAAATATGTCCCTCATATAGAGCAAGTAAACGTGACGCCAGTTGCAGTTAAGCAACGAGGACATGGAGTCCCCTTTGTAGATGGTAATGTTGTTACCCAGGGTAGGATTGCCAGAGTGGTGTAGAGTGGCCTACAATCTCTTCAGAATGGAACTAGGAGGTTCCTCTCCAGGGAAACTAACATTGCCAATGTTGCCGCCATCTGCTGCTAGACCAGGCAATTACATGAACATAACCAGTTTCATAAACATAAATATGCACATTATTAGGGGGTGACACAAAATACATTCTGGTGACATAAGTAAGCACATTAGAGACAGTAGAAAGGTGCCAAAGAGTGGTAATGGCACTCTGGGTCATTACACATGTTATTTTGCATGTCATAGCATCAGTGATGTGCAAGTGTATGGAACATCACCGCTGCAGCCAATTACTGTTTTCAGCAATCTAACTCCGGAGATAATGATTGGATACAGCCGTCACATGATGTATATCTGCATGTCACTGTACATGTCACTGCGTAAGTGATGTGCACAGTGACATGCAGGTGCCATATATCAGCACATCCCTAATCTACTGTAATTAGTAGGGAAGTGTCAGCAGCAGGATTGGATTAGCACTGCAGAAAAGGGCTCTGGAAAAGGGATGAGTATCAGATGAATTTTTATTTTAGTTTATTGCAGGGCTTGTCTGAGATTTTTAATTACAGTCCTGATCAAAAGTTTAAGACCACTTGAAAAATGGCAAAAAAATATATTTAGCATGGCTGGATCTTAACGAGGTTCCAAGTAGAGCTTCAACATGCAACAAGAAGAAATGGGAGTGAGACAAGACATTTTTTGAGCATTTAATTTAATGAAAACAACGAATAAACTGAAGCAGACTGTTTTTCAGCTGATCAAAAGTTTAGGACCACACCTCCAAAAAAAACTAAACCCCCCCAAAACAGAAATCCAACTTCCAAACATGAACTCAGTACTGAGTAGCTCCGCCGTTATTATTTATCACTTCCAAAATTCGTTTCGGCATGCTTGATGCAAGCGTTTCCATGAGGTGAGTGGCAACATTTCTCCAAGTGGTGAAGACGGCTGCACGAAGGCCATCTACTGTCTGGAACTGTTGTCCATTTTTGTAAACTTCCCTTGCCATCCATCCCCAAAGGTTCTCAATTGGATTTAGATCAGGGGAACACGCAGGATGGGCCAAAAGAGTGATGTTACTCTCCTGGAAAAAGTCCCTTGTCCTAATTGTGTACTGTAGCGCTGTCCTGTTGAAAAACCCAGTTGTTACCACACAGACGAGGGCCCTCAGTCATGAGGAATGCTCTTTGCAACATCTGGACATAGCAAGCGGCCGTTTGACGCCCCTGCACTTCCTGACACGCCATTGTTCCACTGAAGGAAAAAGCACCCCAGACCATTATGGCGCCCCCTCCACTGTGGTGCGTAGAAAACATCTCAGGTGGGATCTGCTTGTCATGCTAGTAACATTGGAAACGTTAGAGAATAAAACTTTCTTCCACCTTTGAATGTCCCATGTTTGGTGGTCTCTTGCAAAGTCCAAACGAGCAGTTCTGTGGCGTTCAAGGAGACGAGGTCTTTGAAGAAGTTTTTTGTTTTTGAAGCCCTTCAGTCTCAGATGCCGTCTGATGGTTATGGGGCTGCAGTCAGCACCAGTAAGGGCCCTAATTTGGGTCGAGGATCGTCCAGTGTCTTGACGGACAGCCAATTGGAGTCTCCGGCTCAGTGCTGATGAAATTTTTTGGGGTCTTCCACTTGACTTTTTT
This sequence comes from Bufo bufo, assembly GCF_905171765.1. Classification (NCBI taxonomy): domain Eukaryota; kingdom Metazoa; phylum Chordata; class Amphibia; order Anura; family Bufonidae; genus Bufo; species Bufo bufo. The sequence goes on along the minus strand of NC_053399.1, from coordinate 38,900,386 downwards.
GTTCCATAACCCTCAGGATCATTTAAGAAATTCCAAATGACTGTCTTACCACCTCAGCAGCGATGGCGCGCTGTGAGAGACCCTGCTTATGCAGTTCAACAACCCGACCACGTTCAAAAAGGGAGAGTTTTTTTGCCTTTGCCATCACAACGTGTGACTACCTGACAGAAAATGACAATGAATCCACATCTTTGCACAGATTTGGCCTTTTAAAGGCATGTGGTCCTAAACTTTGGATCAGCTGAAAAACAGCCTGTTTCAGTTTAATCGTTATTTTCAATTAATTGAATGCTCAAAAAAAATTTTTCTCACTCTCATTTCTTCTTGTTGCATGTTGAAGCTCTACTTGGAACCTTGTTAAGATCCAACAATGTAAAATATGATTTTTTGCCATTTTTCAAGTGGTCTTAAACTTTTGATCAGGACTGTATCTCTGACAACCCCTATATAAGATGATTTTTGTAAGGGGTTTTCTAATTTTCATATGACTGTTGGGGCTCATGCACACGACCGTATGTATTTTGTGGTCCGCAAAACCCAGATCTGAAAAAAATAAGGATGACGTCCATGTGCATTCCGTATTTTGCGGAACGGAACAGCTGGCTCCTAATAGAATAGTCCTCTCCTTGTCCGTAATGCGGACAATAATAGGACATACAGAAACGGAATGCACACGGAGTAAATTCCGTAGTTTTCTTTTTGCGGACCCATTGAAATGAATGGTTCCACATACGGTCCACAAAAAAAAGTATTAATATGTCACCATCGGCCTTAGGTATTCAAAAAATGCTTTGTTGGCACGATCACAGCCGTAAAACCGTTTAAAACCGCTGCCTCCCATTGAAAACAGTGAGAGGCGGTTTTCGTGCTGCCATTCGGAGGCTTCCACTGATAAAAAAACGCTTTGCTAAGAGTGTCCATACATAATCAGGTTTTCAGATGCAGTTTTATAGGTAAAACCAAGTGTGGATTTGTAAATAAAGATAATGGTAGGTTCATATATGAAAAAGGTAAATCTGTAGTCTGTTCCAGCAGAGAAGCAGACTACTGGAGTTACTGTATCCAGCATATTCAGTCACCGCCAGATTCCCATTCCCTATAATGGGATCCGGCAGGTGCCCAGCGTAAATGCCGCATACGGTAACTTTGGTAGTCTGCTCCTGTCCTGGAGCAGGCTACCAGATTTACCTACCACAGATATGAACCTATCCTAAGTAGCATCCACCCTTCATACTTTCTCTCCCTTTAGGATCCACACCAGGCTTTAGCTTCAAAACTGAATTTGAAAATCTCATCAAAACCTGATCGTTAACGGCCAGCCTTAGGCCTCTTTCACAAGTCTGGATGGACAGTGGTTCAAATGTGAAGATGTCCGTGAAGAATCCATGTGTCCGTTTTTTGCTCTCCGTGTGTCATCCGTATTCCACAGATACTGCTAGGCTGATCTAATTTCCATAGCATATTCTAGTGTTGCGCTGGCAAACTGTGTCTGGCCCTGCCTCACTATTCCGGACGGGCGTCGCTCCACTCACTGTGTGTGTATTGGGGCCAGTATTCAGTGAACTCCTCTGTAGTACTGCAAAAGTTTGCCCTCCCTGTCCAGCTGCTGACAAAGGTGCTGATCAGCCTCCTATATTGGGCTGTTTTCTCAACCCCTTTACTGAGCTTTAGATATTCTAGTGTTTGCTAGTCCTAGTGAAGGTGTGCTTATTCTTTCTGTCTGCCCATGTACGAACTCTACCTGTTTACCTACTCTGATTCTCTGCTGCCTCCCTTGATCATCAGTGATCTCGGACTTGTTTCGTGGACATACACAAACCCTGCCTGCCCTGAGGAGTATATCCTGACACCTCTGTGCTTTGCATCGGTGTCTCTGCTCCCATGGATCAGATGCCAACTAGACCAGGACGTCCTGGTGGGTTCCCTGCAGTGAAGTCTACATCCTTGTGCAGGGGTTAAAGGGTGAATACCAGGGGTGCCCATGTTGTGTCTGTGGTTTTTCCAGACTCCTATACTATAATGTACATGAGTGGGGACAACTTGCAGTTTACTCAGCAAACCCATTCACTACACAGTGGGCTTTAGTCACGCAAAAGGTGTTGTGGCCAAGATCACTGTGTAGTCCCAACCTAAAAATCTATCAAATGTGCTACAGAAAAGTCTACTTGTAATTGTAACCCCAGACTAAAGAGCTTTTCTTTCATTTCTTGTAAATTTCTTTTTAAAGGATAACTGTCATATTTTGACTTAAAAATTCAATTTTCATATATGTTGTTGCTGCGGTGGTGATAATCCATAATCACTAATTATTGTGTTCACATACCACTTGTTTAATAAGATTCCGTCCATGGCAACCGCTCCTCACAAGACTTCTTTCTGACTATCTTCTCAAGATGGCCGTCGATGCCCTTACCCTGAGGCTAAGACCTCCCTCCCTTACTACCCAGAATTCATTCGGCTCATCTCCGGAACGCGCAGCCTGACCCCAACCAATCTGCTTTCTCCAGACTTCAACACACCCTCTTCCTCATGAGTAGTTGATCGCAAATTTTTATCGCACTATCCTGGTCCGATGGGAGCGCGCATGCAGTGTTCTAGACTGCCCACTACTACGTCCTCCGTCTTCTGTATATAGAAGATAGGAGACGGAGGACACCTAGCAACGCTGTTTTAGCAGCACCACTGAAATGCCTGGGGGAGGAAAGAACATGCTGCAATTACTAGGTAATTCAATACCTATACAAAAGTATTAACTAGGGAACTAAGGTGAACTTAGACCAATCCAATTACATAAAAAAAATATGACAGTTATCCTTTAATGGCTGTTTTGTTTACAACATGTTAGAATTCAGTATTTATATTATTATGCTGGTTTAATATAGAAATTGCAAAATAAATATTTTACTGAAATTCCAAATGGCTTAAGAATTTGAGTCATCTGCCCATATAGCATGTCCTCTTTACACATTTCAGTGTGTGTGTGTTGCCTAGCTCATTAGGTCTTTTCTTAACAATTCAAGTAGCAATCACCCTAGGAAGCATCATTCTTAATTATTGTATAATACAGCATAATGTGTTATGAATGTACTGTATATAGAAAGCCTTTATGAACAATGCACATCCCTTTCCACTAGATGGCAATATTGTTTCTTCAGTCCAACACTATACACTAATTGTGTCTTATGTATGGTAAAGGTTTTGGATGGTTGTCCAAGATCTGAAGAAGCAACCTTTACAGGAAGTACCGAAAAGGGTAGAGGAAATATGGCAAGAGTTTCTGGCCCCTGGGGCACAAAGTGCCATCAACTTAGACTCCCACAGTTTTGAGAAGACGAGCCAAAATGTTAAAGATCCTGGGAGGTACACATTTGAAGATGCACAGGTATGAAATGAAAGCGCTTGTAAATAGTAAATCATTATATGAAGAATATTTATTGCAGAAATTAGTCTTACAGTTCACTCACTTCAGCAAATGGCCTTTATTATGTAGAGAAAGTTAATACCAGGCACTTCCTAATGTATTGTGATTGTCCATATTGCCTCCTTTGCTGGCTGGATTCATTTTTCCACCACATTAAACACTGCTCATATCCTGGGGTTACAACCACCATGCAATCCAGCAGTGGTGGCTGTGCTTGCACACTATAGGAAAGTGCAGGCCTTGCTGGTGGCCGGGTCCAAAGGAACATGTAGGGCCGGCTTTTTCGGTGTGCGAGCTGTGCGGCCGCACAGGGCGCCATGGCAACAGAGGCGCCCGGCGGCCGATACAGCTCGCAGTCGGTCTCTACTCTCTTACAGGCTACAGCAGGCCGGCCCGACCCTGGATTGTGTGAGCGAGGCGAGTCGGCGACTAGGCGAGCGGCGAGCTCAGCTGAGCCGCTGCAGCTGCCAGCGGTCAGGTTCTGGAGCGGTGCGTGGAGGAGGAGCTTAGGGGTGCAGGCGCAGCGTCCAAGTGCCTGCGCCTTCACAGAGTCTAGACGCGGAAGGATCCGCATCATCTGCTCAATGTGTAAGGGTGGGCTGGGTGGCGGCCGGTGCTCTGCAGTCCCAGACCGGGAGGGAGCAGAACTAGACAGTGAGTACCTGTTCTTATTGGGGGGTTTTTTGTTTGTTTTTTTCACCAAATATCTTTTTCATTAAATTGGGGCAGGGTCTAATTAAGGGGGGCAGGCCCAGGGGACTGGATAAGGGTGACAGACACTGGGTATGATTAAGGGGCAGGGGACTGGATAAGGTGGGTGACACAGACACTGGGTATGATTAAGGGGGCAGGGGACTGGATTGTTAAGGGTGACACAGACACTGGGTATGATTAAGGGGGCAGGGGACTGGATAAGGTGGGTGACACTGGGGATGATTAAGGGGGCAGGGGACTGGATAAGGTGGGTGACACTGGGTATGATTAAGGGGGCAGGGGACTGGATAAGGTGGGTGACACAGACACTGGGTATGATTAAGGGGCAGGAGACTGGATTGATAAGGGTGACACTGGGGCGGTTAGGGCGCCACAAGATTAGCTCGCACAGGGCGCCTGAACACCTAAGGCCAGCCCTGGGAACAGGCATAGGGACACATGCGCAGCAGCTCCCTTCTTGGCCACCTCGTATCTGTGCTGCAGCGTGGCCATAACCTCTGGAAACTAGCAGTGTGTAATGTGATGAAAAATGTAATGGAAAAATGAATCCAGCCAGCAAAGGAGGCGATATGGACAATCACAATACATTAGCAAGAGCCTTGTAGTAACTTTCTTTACCTGATAAATGACAATTGCTGAAGTGAGACAACCCCTTTAATCATTGTAAAGTTTCATAGGTCTCAGTGCAGCCTCTGTTTCTTTGCTCTCAGTGTGGAAGTTATTAGGAATAGTAAATGCCATGTAACAAGTAGAACTTTAAATATATTCATGAAAACACTGCCCCATTAGACAGTGTAGCATCCACAGTAGACATGGCAAAATCCATCCAATTCCCCAGTAGTCACAACTAGTGATGAGTGAAGTATTGAAAAATTCGATTTGGCTGCACAAATTGCTTTCCATTGTATGGAGCGGGCACAATGACTGGGAATGGCGATCGCGCTACACCCCCTCATTTAACCCCTTGGATGTCGCATTCAACGCTGATCGCAGCATCTGTGGCTCACATTCAGCTTTTCAGGGGTTAAAAAAAATCATAATAATGCTCACCTCTACCACTTGATCACGGAGAGCCTGTCCGCTCCCATTTTGATTGAAGAAAACCAGCCACAGGAACTGCGGTGAGCTGGATGACATCACCACGTGATCATGTCACTGCGCACTTCCAGCGTGATCATGTGGTGACGTCATCACACTCACCGCAGGTCCTTTGGCGGGTTTTCTTCAATCAAGATGGGAGCGGACGGCCTCTCCGCAAGCAAGCTGATGAGGTGTTTTGTTTTTTTCAGCCACCATTTTAGAAAAAAATTACCATGATTCATTACCATGAAGTTTGAGGAAATTCGGCTTCATGAATTTAATTTTTCCTGAAATTCTGATCGAAGTCCACTTCAGATACTTCGATTCGCTCAACACTAGTCATAACAAACGCTCTCACTTTCTAAGTATTCATAGCATTCCCTCCACTTTTCTTCTAGTCTCACTGGCCCCTTACTTCAACAGTAGTGACCGCACGCTCCCCCGATGAAATCATCCAGCTCCATGCCTTCAGCATTTGGCCTGGCACCACACATGGTCACCAGGACCTCTTTTTTTTTCATCTAGTCACCATGATGATTGTGTTCTACCGAGCCCTAGGTTACACGGCAAACAGCAGAAGAATGAAACTACCAGTATTTGCCATGTACAGTATAATATAGAGGATGGAGTGGTCTCTCTGTGGATTTAACGTGGACATCTGTACTTATGTTGCAGGAACACATCTACAAACTTATGAAGAGCGATAGTTATGCACGGTTCTTGCGTTCCAATGCCTACCAGGATTTACTGATGATGAAAAAGAAGGTAGAGTTTGGGGTGAACATGCTTGCATCCACTGCACATTACTGATTCTGGCCTGCTGCTTGCTACTATTGTGGAAATGAGAACTGTGTTTTCTTGTCTGTACTCATCTTCTTTGCACGAGGACTAAATGTCATCTCTTCCCCAGCTACTTAGCATAATACAGTAAAATGCTCTATTGCGTAGGATACTGCAATACAAAGTTGATGCTATTTTGAATCATTTGGAAAGTTTGACCAAGGCTTTGCTCCATGTTCACACAGATATGAGTTTTGGGAAAAAAAAGTTCATTTTTGCATTGCACCATCATCACCCTTTGAAAGAAATGTCTTAAACATAGTCTCTTTGCTAAATAGTATTGAGTTTTTGAGGGAAAACTGACATCACAGTCTTTTGTTCATATAAGGCTACTTTCACACTAGCGTTCGGGTGTCCGCTCGTGCGCACTGTTTGAAGGGGCTCACGAGCGGCCCCGAACGCATCCGTCTGGCCCCAATGCATTCTCAATGGATGCGGATCCACTGAGAATGCATCCGCCTGCCAGCGTTCAGCCTCCGCTCCGCTCAGTCAGCGTTCGGGTGTCCGCCTGGCCGTGCGGAGGCGAGCGGATCCGTCCACACTTACAATGGAAGTCAATGGGGACGGATCCGCTTGAAGATGACACAATATGGCTCAATCTTCAAGCGGATCCGTTCCCCTTGACTTTCAATGTAAAGTCTGAACGGATCCGCTCAGACAACTTTCACACTTAGAAAATTTTCTAAGTTTTAATGCAGACGCATCCGTTCTGAACGGATGCGAACGTCTGCATTATCGGAGCGGATCCGTCTGATGAAACATCAGACGGATCCGCTCCGAACGCTAGTGTGAAAGTAGCCTTAAAGGGTCACTAACTTTTCGATTGGTGAAAGTCTGAATGTTGAAATCCCTACGATCCCTAGAACAAGGGAAGAGAAGAGCACACTTAGCGCGCTGTCTCTCCTCGCTGCACGAGATGGGCTTCATAGAAGTATATGGGCCCGTCTCCATTATGTCCTTAGCAGTGAGGAGAGAGAGTACGCTATGCATGCTTCACTCCCCTCATTCTAGGGATCGGCGTGGGGGTCTCAGCACTCAGACCCCCACCGATCTAAACTTTTGATATGTTTCTATGACATAGCAAAGGTTTTTTGAAAAGTTAGTGACCCTTTAAGTGTATTGCAAGTTTAGGCTAAACTTACTCAAGGAAGTAAGTCTACTCTATTATTTGAGAATAGTTTGTCTCCCAGCTGTATGCTGGGTAGTATACGCCATTGTAATTTAAAGTTATATGGGTATTATGGCTTCAGCCAAAAGTTTATTTATTTTAAAATGATAAATTATAATATTTTTAAACTTTTGACTCTTTTCAGATTGTGCCTTGAGTGTCCATTTACCATATGTGATGGTATGCACCATGAGTGGCATAAGTGCCCTGTTAAAAAAGTATACTATGTGATATCCATTTTTTTTACTGGACACCTCTGGATAGAAAAGCACAGTCTGTTACCTTACTCCATATGGCTAATAAAGCGCCTATGGATGTCTTTTAACGTCCGTTGGTGTAAAGGGGGCCTATGGGTCTGTTTAATGGATGCTCCCAAAGCATAAACAGACACTTAAAGGGGTTGTCCCACGAAAAATATTCCACAGTTTTCAAATCAGCACCTGGTTCTGAATACTTTCGTAATTGCATGTAATTAAAAATTTTGTAGAGCTCCTGAGTTATTCAATAAAATGTATCTGTATTGTGCCACTTAATTTCTTATTTCTTTGAACGCCTCACTGAGAAGGCCGCACATGCTCAGTTTCATCTTTCAACTTCCTCCTGAGCTGTGATGGGGAGAGCTGAGACACGCCCCCTGAGCTGTGATAGGGAGAGCATGGACACGCCCCCTGATCTGCAGCAGAAAAGACACCCCCCTTGATCTAAATCTAGCAGAGCAATGAATGGGGAGATCTTTGGATCCATGTGAGGTACAGGGCTGGTTCTAGCTTTGTTAGAAAGGTATTGTCATGGACTATATGATTTAAATTTTTTACATGATTCATGGGATAACCCCTTTAAGACCCCTTATCAAGATGCCTACACTTACAACACCAATCAAGAGCCTATACTACCTCATGTTTTCCATAATCTCTGCTTGTAGTCATTCAGTGTGAACCTTCATTATTAGCAGTTATCAGAACTCTGTCTTGTAATGGATGTGCCAAGCATCTGTGTGTCCGACATGCAACCAGGAAATATATTTATTCCCTAGAAAATTATGAAGGAGCTTTTAAATGTCTGCAAGCTGAAGTTTTAAACCATGAAGGTTACAGAAAGTGAATAAACTTAATTTCCTGAACCTACCATTTTAAATATAAGCAAGGAAATCAACGTATAGTATGAGCTACTTCTTAATGTTAAAACCTTGCTCATTCTCCAGGAGGGCCTTACAGAACAGCAACATGCTTTCTGAGGGGCCTTTATGAACCCTGGCCACAACCATCCATGGTCTTCCAATAGGAAGGAAACCACAGACGCATTGTGACACACAGCCATGACTCCCGTTCATCACAAAGACATCTGGGTCTTTCATCTAATGATGTATCCATATTTGACAGGACATTTTGCAATGGATTTCTGGTGAAATAGGCCAGGAGGTCCCTTTAATAGGTAATAAATGTAATTTTTTGTGACGCCAGTTGCATTGCAGCAACGAGGGACAAGATATTCCCCTATGTAGAAGGTGATGGTGGGACCTAGGTGTAGGAATGCCAGAGCGATGTAAGTGTCCCTTAGGTGCGGCTTTAGCACTTGTCACGGTGCTCCTACCTGGATATCCTGGAACCAGGCGTTGTAGTCCGAAGCAGTGCAAATCAGGTTGAGGATGAAGTGGGTTAAGAAAGGAAGTGAGTCCAGACTTGGATTGAATTGTTAACAGCTTTACTTTTTGTTCCGTGTCGGTGACAGATTCTCCGGTCCTTCATAGCAAGAATTTCTGCATTCGGTGGTGGTTCCGGAGTGCAGGGAGCAGTATCAGTGGACTCCTCCTTATCCTCGCACACCTCAGAGTAGTGCTCCTGTTTGGTGGGCTCAGGCTGTACAGCAGCAGCAGCAGTAGTAGTAGGCCCTGAGAATTCTGTAGTGGCAGTAATTATGGCCACAGACTGGCTGTTTTCTGGTCCTGCTACTCCAGAAGTCAGGGGCAACTGTGATAAAATTCACCTGGCAGATGGCCTGCTGCTCTCTACCGGAGGGACTGGAAGTCTTCTTCACTGTTGTTGCAGCAGTTGAAAGTCCCTAGTGGCCATGATAATGGCCACAGGGCAGTCCTTCCCTGACTCTATTACGGCAGTAGTTAGAGGTATGGTGCATATGGCTGCAGCTGCTGATGGTGCTGGTGTATCGCTGTGGTCCCAGTGAGGGTTATCCTCTTCGCTATTGCCGCTGCTAAACTCCATCTGAGTTTTTTTTCTGCCTTATGCAGCTGTGGTGGAGCGTCACTGCCCTCCTGTGGTGGCACTTGGCATAGACCGGGTGGTCACACTTTTCATCTCAGCAGCCATTTTATGTTTGACTGCAGCGACTGCTCTGGCCATCCCAAAGGGGTCGATAACTTCTGGCTGTAGAGTGGCCGTCAAATAGTCTTCCTCTCTTGAAAGGGAACCTTGGGGCATCCCTCACGTCATGGTCTCCTCCCTCCTGGGATGTTTAAATATCACCGTCGGCTGGGTAGAGACGATAGAGGTGGTTACACAGCCCACCTGGCATACTGGAGGTGTAGGCAACCCTGGGATATTCTTCTTGAGCGGCGGAGTGGAAACTCTGACCACCTCCACCGCGCCAGCCGACACAGGGAATACCCTTGGCTTGTCGGGTGGGGATCGTTGTACCTGAGCAGCATAAATCTCCTCAGGCGCCGCTTTATCTTCGGGGTCATCACCACCCCAGACCATACCTCCCCAATTGGGTTGACGAGGTCTCTGGTGCGCCATATTGTCTTTCCGGGTGTTGGCTCTGAGAGGAAGTGATGGAGGGGCTTCCTCCCTCATTATGCAGCAACATCACTCCCAGTGGGCAGGGCTAGAGCTTCCCGCTTCAACTGGGGACGTTCCTGAATTCTCCAGCTCTACTGGGGCATTAAGAAGCTGCGCCATTACAGGCAAAAATGGTGGATTAACCCTTCGGACGCTGGCACGCAGCATTTTGCACCGGTCGCTCCGCAGTAAACACATCAAAGACATTTCTAACGGTGTATTTGTGCATCCAATAGGCTAATAAAGTTTGTAGGCACACAGATTGATGTCCGAATCCTGTTCGTGACCCCGAATGATTGCTACAGACTACTGGTTACATAGGCCAGGTGGCCAGTGGTGTAAGGATTGCCTATAGTTTCCCTTAGCTGCGGCTTTAGCACTTGTCACGGTGCTCCTACCTGAAAATCCTGGAACCCCAGGCATTGTAGTCCGAAGCAGTGCAAATATGGTTGTGGATGAAGTGGGTGAAGAAAGGAAGTGAGTCCAGACTTGAATTGAAGTAGTTAATAGCTTTACTTGAATAAACGTTCATCAAAACAGTCTCTGCTATGTTGGCTAACTTAAATAGGAACTTTTCCTTTTGCTTTCTGCTGCAACTTCTCTCTTTATCTGGCTCTATCTTTATCCTTAGCTTGTCCAGGGAACCTTTCCTCCTGGCTTCTGAGGCTTGTAGCTCGGGCCCGTTTGCCCAGCAGAGCAGACAGTGCTCTGCTGGCTGGAACACAGCCATCCTCTTACAGGGGGTAAGTTAGACTCTACACAACCTGTCCCCAAGGAGGTGAAGGCTAGACTGACTAAAAGCTAACTCAACTCCTCCCTCTCTAGAGAGGGGGCTAGAATGTTAGAAGGGTTCAATTCCAGGTAACTCAGAAGTGCCGCCAGCTGCTGGTGAACCAAGCACATTACATGTCAAACCATTGCAAAATCTCAAATTTAGTTGCACATTGAGTAGGACCTAGGAATGAATACACATGATGATATAGGATTCACCATTTACCCCTTCACGCTCAGCGCTGTACATGTACGGCGCTGGGTGGGTGTTTAAAGATGGTGCCTGCTGCGGGGCGCCATAGCCACGGGTGGCCGCCTGCTTCTTTTAGCAGACACCCGTGGCTCATGTCCGCAAACGGCAGTAATGCCGATCGTGGACATTTAACCCCTCAGATGCCACGGTCAATCCTGACCACGGCATCGGAGAGCGCTGAAACCGAAAGTGCGCATTTTTGGTTGTGCTCCGGCTCCCCCGTGTGGCGATCAGAGGAGCCGGAGCGTGTATGTAGCAACCCCTGTCTTTATGAATGACAGGAGGCTGCTGCATAGTATTTCATATGTAGCCCTTGCCTGTAATAGGGCGTCCCAGGCTATGAGCTGTGCGCTACGATTGGCCAGAGCTGCAGCAAGGGACAACCCTAATACAAAAACTCCGCCCAGTACAACAGAGGGAGCTGCAGACACCGGAGCCTATACCGGGAGAACGGAGCGGCGCCCAGACATACTAGTAAGTGCAGGGGGACCCCTGGGCGCCGCTCTGCCCACTGATATAGTTAGTTTTTAGTTTTTAAACTAGTGAAAGGTCCTCTTTAAGGGGTAAAAAGAGTGGTAATGCCCCCTTGCAGGACGTTACATTTTCAAATACCCATAATAGACAGAAACAATCTGGGAAGGAACGTATCCCTGGGGTGGATTGGGTGTTGGGGGGTTTTAGCAGCTGGTAGGACAGCACACGGAAAGTTGTGCCTTCATGCACCCCTGAAGAGCAGTATAACATAGCAATCAACTTAAAGAGAACCTGTCACCGGGATTTTGGGTATAGAGCTGAAGACGTGGGTTGCTAGATGGCCACTAGCACATCCGCAATACCCAGTCCCCATAGCTCTGTGTGCTTTTATTGTGTAAAAAAAAAAAACACGATTTGATACATATGCAAATTAACACAAGAGTCATATCTTACTTGTGTGTCCAGAGAAGAGTCATATTTTCAAGCTCTGACTCCTCTCAGGTTAATATGCATATGTATCAAATCGTTTTTTATACACAATAAAAGCACACAGAGCTATGGGGACTGGGTATTGCGGATGTGCTAGTGGCCATCTAGCAACCCACGTCCTCAGCTCTATACCCAAAATCCAGATGACAGGTTCCCTTTAAAATCTAACGCTATAAGCATGAAGTGATTAAAATGTCATTTTAAATAATGAATTGATTTGTAAGTAGACTATAAATTATGTCTCCGTTAATAACACGTCACTAAACCGATAATGGTCATTTCAGTTGTCTTTGAATTCTCTGGACCTTATGCAGGAGCATAGCTAAAGGCTCATGGGCCCTGGTGCAAGAGTTCAGCTTGGCTCCCCCCTTCCCCCCTTCACTCAGCGCTGGTGCACCTCGCTTTTCTGCTGCCCAAGGCAAATATTGAAATGCCCCCCCTTTCCTCCAGTCCAATACTGTGTCCACTGTGCTCCCCAATACTTTCCTGCAGAAACAGTCCCCCTGAAAATACTGGTACCACACAGATGTGCGTCAGTACAAAAACACCCCTTTATATTGTGCGCTAGTACAAAAAAATCCCTCCTTCCTTTCAGATCGGACCCCCATATAAAACCGTAAATGAGATCCCCCCCATCTCAGACCAAACCCCCTTTTAGACCTCGATGTCAGACCCCATATAAGACCCCAGTTTTAGACCTCAGATCAGACCCCCATTAGACCTCCATGTAAGACCCTGACCTAATATCATACCTCAGATAAGACCCCCATTTGACCTCCAGACCCCCATATAAGACCCCCATTTGACCTCCAGACCCCCATATAAGACCCCCATTTGACCTCCAGACCCCCATATAAGACCCCCATTTGACCTCCAGACCCCCATATAAGACCCCCATTTGACCTCCAGACCCCCATATAAGACCCCCATTTGACCTCCAGACCCCCATATCAGACCTCTAGACCTCCAGGCTCCCACTAGACCTCCAGACCCTCAATCAGACCCCCATTAGACCTCTCCAGACCCCCCAGTCAGACCTCTCCAGACCCCCCAGTCAGACCTCTCCAGACCCCCCAGTCAGACCTCTCCAGACCCCCCAGTCAGACCTCTCCAGACCCCCCAGTCAGACCTCTCCAGACCCCCCCAGTCAGACCTCTCCAGACCCCCCCAGTCAGACCTCTCCAGACCCCCCCAGTCAGACCTCTCCAGACCCCCCCAGTCAGACCTCTCCAGACCCCCCCAGTCAGACCTCTCCAGACCCCCCCAGTCAGACCTCTCCAGACCCCCCCAGTCAGACCTCTCCAGACCCCCCCAGTCAGACCTCTCCAGACCCCCCCAGTCAGACCTCTCCAGACCCCCCCAGTCAGACCTCTCCAGACCCCCCAGTCAGACCTCTCCAGACCCCCCAGTCAGACCTCTCCAGACCCCCCAGTCAGACCTCTCCAGACTCCCCAGTCAGACCTCTCCAGACTCCCCAGTCAGACCTCTCCAGACTCCCCAGTCAGACCTCTCCAGACTCCCCAGTCAGACCTCTCCAGACTCCCCAGTCAGACCTCTCCAGACTCCCCCATTAGACCACTTCAGAACCCCAGTCAGACCTCCAGACCCCCCAGTCAGACCCCCCATTAGACCACTCCAGACTCCCATTAGACCTCCATATCAGACCTCAGATCAGACTGTAAAATAATAAAGTAACTTACCTCTCCTGCCGCCACTCTCCTTGTCCTGGCTGTCTTCTCTTCTCAGGGCCCACGCTGCAGTCACCTGACGACCTGCAGCGTCAGGTCAGAGTGCGCTCTGTACGTCCTGACGCTGCAGGCAGCCAGGACACAGCAGCGTGGGCCCTGAGAAGAGCAAGCGGGGGGGGGGGGGGGGGGGGGGGGGGGGGGGGGGTAAGTATTGGACAGCGCTCACAACGCTTCTCTCCCCCTCCTCCTGCAGACTAGTGAGCGCTTCCATTTGTTTTATAAGATGCACTGCATCTTAAAAAGGGAAAAGTACAGTACCACTGGGCCCCCCTGGCTTAGGACCCCTATAGTTACGCAACTGATCTTATGTATTTTCTGCTCTCCTTAAGTCTATAAAGGCCAAGAGCAACTGTGATACAGTGAAAAATTAACTAGGGGTAGACAAACCAGGGCCCCAAGAAGGTCAATGTACTGTACAATAGAGGCTTGTTTTTAGAGAAAACATAATTACTATGACCAGTAGGTGGCAGCATGACATAGTCTTGTGGGGAGGGAAGAGGAGAAGAAAAGAAGGGAGGTGTTTTACCTTCTTCCGCTCCTCCCTATAACCAGGAAAAGCTGCCTGTAAAGTGTTCAGCGTTGTAAAGGGGAAATGAGGACGTAATATGGTTGTCTTCTATTTGGGATGCAAAGTAAAAACAGGGGAGCAGGGTCAGTGTATAGCAGCTTGTTTCAAGTACATTATAAATATGTAATTAAAGTGATTGTCAAGGTAAAAAATAAACATCTGGCTACAGTGTAATAAAATAACAGAATAGGTAATACTGTTAGAGCTACTGCTGCACCAGCAGTAATACCCCCATGGTCCCCTAGCTGCCTTTGTTTATACAGTATCAGCAATGCTGTTCTGTAGCAGCACGCAGTGGCGTTGCTAGGGCTGGTGTCACCCGGTGCGGTAGAAAATGGTGTCACCCCCCCCCCCCCCCTCCCTGAAGCAATAATTTTTTTGCCATATATGGGGGCTATGGTGGTGCTACTGCCATAGGGGGTCTCAGAGCCTGGTCTCGGGAGGGGCACTTCCAGATTATTTTCTGTCCGCCGCCACAAAACAATGGTGCTTATAGAACAGACTACACAGTGTATGCTATATGTGTATAACAAACATATTCCACATTACAATTACTTGGCTTGACCCTTGGGATATCGGACGCCACTTCCACACTTTGGCTGGGGGGCTCGGTGGAGCTGATGTTGTGCTTTTTCCTAATGAGAAAAATTTCATAATAAGGATTTTGAGAAAGGGCAGAGGAATAGCAGAGCAGGGAGAGGCCGGTGCTGCTACTAGGGGGCTCATACCATGGGGGAGTAATAAAGCCCACCATAATGCCCCCCCCAGTAGAAATAATTCTCCTTATAATGTGACAGTGCAAAAATCCCCCCTTGTAATGCCCCCAGTTGAGCTAATGTCCCCATAGTGCCCCCATAATGTGTCAGTATAAAATACCCCTATATAGTGCCCCCAGTAAATTCCCCCATAGTGCTCCTCTCCCCCCTTCCTGCTAGTGCCCCCCATAATGTACCAGTATAAAATTTCCCATATATAGTGCCCCAGTAGATTCCCTCAGTGTCCGGCCTCTGATAGCCTAGTGTCCCCCATAATGCCCCCCATCATGTGCCAGTATCAAGTGCCTCTCTCCTCCCCCCCACATGTCCCAGTATCATAGTGCCATCTACCCCCCCCCCCCCCCCAATGTGCCAGTATCAAGTGCCTCTCTCCTTCCCACCCCCATGTGCCAGTATCATAGTGCCATGCCATCTCCCCCCCCCAAAAGTGCCAGTATCAAGTGCCTCTCTCCTCCCCCCCCCCCCAAAAGTGCCAGTATCAAGTGCCTCTCTCCCCCCCCAAAAGTGCCAGTATCAAGTGCCTCTATCCTCCCCCCATGTGCCAGTATCAAGTGCCTCTCTCCTTCCCCCCATGTGCCAGTATCAAGTGCCTCTCTCCTTCCCCCCATGTGCCAGTATCATAGTGCCATCTCTACCCCCCAATGTGCCAGTATCAAGTGCCTCTCTCCTTCCCACCCCCAAAAGTGCCAGTATCAAGTGCCTCTCTCCTCCCCCCCAAAAGTGCCAGTATCAAGTGCCTCTCTCCTCCCCCCCAAAAGTGCCAGTATCAAGTGCCTCTCTCCTCCCCCCATGTGCCAGTATCAAGTGCCTCTCTCCTCCCCCCATGTGCCAGTATCAAGTGCCTCTCTCCTCCCCCCCATGTGCCAGTATCAAGTGCCTCTCTCCTTCCCCCCATGTGCCAGTATCAAGTGCCTCTCTCCTTCCCCCCATGTGCCAGTATCATAGTGCCATCTCTACCCCCCAATGTGCCAGTATCAAGTGCCTCTCTCCTTCCCACCCCCATGTGCCAGTATCATAGTGCCAAACCCCCCCATGTGCCAGTATCAAGTGCCTCTCTTCCCCCCTATGTCCCAGTATCAGGTGCCAACCCCCCTCGCCCCCCCCCCTATGTGCCAGTATCAGGTGCCAACCCCCCTCCCCCCCCCATGTGCCAGTATCAGGTGCCAACCCCCCTCCCCCCATGTGCCAGTATCAAGTGCCTCCCGCTCCCATGGCAGTAACAGTCGGGTATTAAAAAAAAAAACACTTATACTTACCTCCATGTCAGCGATGCAGCCTCTTCCTGTATGTCCATATATGGAGTCAGTGCTTGTGTATTCTAATTTAGCCTGTATTACAGAAAAGTTTCTGCTGGGATTCAAACCCACGACCTTCTGTATCAGAGGCAAAGCACTTACCCACACAACCATAAGAGCTGCCTTGCTACTGACTGAAAAAATATGAGACTTCTACTGTTATAGCTGGCTAAGTGTACATCTATACACATGACAGCTGCCCCAACACACCCAGCTCTGCTATATCTCTATATATGATAGCTGCCCCATCACACCCAGCTCTGCTACATCTAATACACATGACAGCTGCCCAAACACACCCAGCCCTGCTACATCTATACACATGACAGCTTCCCCAGCACACCCAGCTCTGCTACATCTATATATCTCTAAGTATTGCTATACAGTAGATAGATATATAGAGACATAGCAGAGCTGAGTGTGCTGGGGCAGCTGGCATGTGTATAGATGTAGCAGAGCTGGGTGTGTTTGGGCAGCTGTCATGTGTATAGATGTAGCAGAGCTGGGTTTGCTGGGGCAGCTGTCATATATAGAGATATAGTAGAGCTGAGTGTGCTGGTGCAGCTGTCATGTGTATTAGATGTAGCAGAGCTGGGTGTGCTGGGGCAGCTATCATATATAGAGATATAGCAGAGCTGAGTGTGCTGGGACAGCTGTCATAGTGCCACCCCCCCCCCCCCCCAAAAAAAGTGCCAGTATCAAGTGCCTCTCTCCTCCCCCCCAAAAGTGCCAGTATCAAGTGCCTCTATCCTCCCCCCCATGTGCCAGTATCAAGTGCCTCTCTCCTTCCCCCCATGTGCCAGTATCAAGTGCCTCTCTCCTTCCCCCCATGTGCCAGTATCATAGTGCCATCTCTACCCCCCAATGTGCCAGTATCAAGTGCCTCTCTCCTTCCCACCCCCAAAAGTGCCAGTATCAAGTGCCTCTCTCCTCCCCCCCAAAAGTGCCAGTATCAAGTGCCTCTCTCCCCCCCCCCCATGTGCCAGTATCAAGTGCCTCTCTCCTCCCCCCATGTGCCAGTATCAAGTGCCTCTCTCCTCCCCCCATGTGCCAGTATCAAGTGCCTCTCTCCTTCCCCCCATGTGCCAGTATCATAGTGCCATCTCTACCCCCCAATGTGCCAGTATCAAGTGCCTCTCTCCTTCCCACCCCCATGTGCCAGTATCATAGTGCCAAACCCCCCCATGTGCCAGTATCAAGTGCCTCTCTTCCCCCCTATGTCCCAGTATCAGGTGCCAACCCCCCTCGCCCCCCCCCTATGTGCCAGTATCAGGTGCCAACCCCCCTCCCCCCCCCATGTGCCAGTATCAGGTGCCAACCCCCCTCCCTCCATGTGCCAGTATCAAGTGCCTCCCGCTCCCATGGCAGTAACAGTCGGGTATTAAAAAAAAAAACACTTATACTTACCTCCATGTCAGCGATGCAGCCTCTTCCTGTATGTCCATATATGGAGTCAGTGCTTGTGTATTCTAATTTAGCCTGTATTACAGAAAAGTTTCTGCTGGGATTCAAACCCACGACCTTCTGTATCAGAGGCAAAGCACTTACCCACACAACCATAAGAGCTGCCTTGCTACTGACTGAAAAAATATGAGACTTCTACTGTTATAGCTGGCTAAGTGTACATCTATACACATGACAGCTGCCCCAACACACCCAGCTCTGCTATATCTCTATATATGATAGCTGCCCCATCACACCCAGCTCTGCTACATCTAATACACATGACAGCTGCCCAAACACACCCAGCCCTGCTACATCTATACACATGACAGCTTCCCCAGCACACCCAGCTCTGCTACATCTATATATCTCTAAGTATTGCTATACAGTAGATAGATATATAGAGACATAGCAGAGCTGAGTGTGCTGGGGCAGCTGTCATGTGTATAGATGTAGCAGAGCTGGGTGTGTTTGGGCAGCTGTCATGTGTATAGATGTAGCAGAGCTGGGTTTGCTGGGGCAGCTGTCATATATAGAGATATAGTAGAGCTGAGTGTGCTGGTGCAGCTGTCATGTGTATTAGATGTAGCAGAGCTGGGTGTGCTGGGGCAGCTATCATATATAGAGATATAGCAGAGCTGAGTGTGCTGGGACAGCTGTCATAGTGCCACCCCACCCCCCCGCCCCCCAAAAAAAGTGCCAGTATCAAGTGCCTCTCTCCCCCCCCCAAAAAAAAAGTGCTATATCTCTACTATATCTCTATATATGACAGCTGCCCCAGCAAACCCATCTCTGCTACATCTATACACATGACAGCTGTTCAAACACACCCAGCTCTGCTACATCTATACACGACAGCTGCCCCAGCACACCCAGCTCTGCTACATCTATATATCTCTAAGTATTGCTATACAGTATATAGATATATAGAGATATAGCAGAGCTGAGTGTGCTGGGGCAGCTGTCATGTGTATAGATGTAGCAGAGCTGGGTGTGTTTGGGCAGCTGTCATGTGTATAGATGTAGCAGAGCTGGGTTTGCTGGGGCAGCTGTCATATATAGAGATATAGTAGAGCTGAGTGTGCTGGGACAGCTGTCATATAGAGATATAGCAGTGCTGGGTGTGTTGGGGCAGCTGTCATGTGTATAGATGTACACTTAGCCAGCTATAACAGTAGAAGTCTCATATTTTTTCAGTCAGTAGCAAGGCAGATCTTATGGCTGTGTGGGTAAATGCTTTGCCTCTGATACAGAAGGTCGTGGGTTCGAATCCAGCAGAAACATTTCTGAAATACAGGCTAAATTAGAATACACAAGCACTGACTCCATATATGGACATACAGGGTTCGTGGGTTCGAATCCCAGACACATCTTTCCCTCCCCTTAGGACGGCAATACAAATGACTCGTAAATGCCGGCCCTGCTGGTGTCACCCCATCAATGGTGTCACCCAGTGCAGTCCGCACCCCCCGCACCCCCCTTGCAACACGTGACTGTGCATGTGTTAGCTGTGGCCATCTGGTGATATGACATGTCATCACTGCTGTCACATAAGCAGAGACTGGATAGAGGGCCGTAGAAGCATCGATTTTGGTGTGGAACATCGATTTTGTGTATGCATGGAAATGTGTGTGTGGCATGTGTGCAGTATACTGGTATGTCCTATTTATATGTGTCATGTGTGCTATATGTAAGTGCTTTATATGTACACACATACTGCAGATGCTGCACATACACCACATATAAAAAGGACATTGTGTATAGCATATATGTTCTATGTGTAACATAGTCTGTAAGGCTGAAAAAAGACATCTGTCCATCCAGTTTGGCCTGTTATCCTGAAAGTTGATCCAGAGGAAGGCAAAAAAACTATTAGGTAGAAGCCAATTTTCCTCATTTTAGGGGAAAAGGTTCCTTCCCGACTCCAATCAGGCAATGAGAATAACTCCCTGGATCAACGACCTCTCTCTAGTAGCTATAGCCTGTAATATTATTACACTCCAGAAATACATCCAGGCCCCTCTTGAACTCTTTTAGTGAACTCACCATCACCACCTCCTCAGGCAGAGAGTTCCATAGTCTCACTGCTCTTACCGTAAAGAATCCTCTTCTATGTTTGTGTACAAACCTTCTTTCCTCCAGACGCAGATGTCCCCTCGTCACAGTCCTGGGGATAAATAGATGGGAGTGATCTCTGTACTGACCGCTGATATATTTATACATAGTAATTAGATCTCCCCTCAGTCGTCTTTTTTCTAAAGTGAATAACCATAATGTTGATAATCTTTCAGGGTATTGTAGTCCCCCCATTCCAGTTATTACTTTAGTTGCCCTCCTCTGAACCCCCTCTGCCTTGTTCACAGGAGCCCAGAACTGTACACAGTACTGCATGTGGGGTCTGACGAGCGATTTGTAAAGTGGTAGGACTATGTTCTCATCACGGGCATCTATGCCCCTTTTGATGCAACCCATTATCTTATTGGTCTTGGCAGCAGCTGCCTGACACTGGTTTTTACAGCTTAGTTTGCTGTTCACTAAAATTCCTAGATCCTTTTCCATGTCGGTCTTACCCAGTGTTTTACCATTTAGGCCTCCTGCACACGACCGTATGGCTTTTTCAGTGTTTTGCGGTCTGTTTTTCACTGATCCGTTGTTCCGTTTTTTGTCTCCGTTGTGTTTCAGTTTCTGTTCCATTTTTCCGTATGGCATATACAGTATACAGTAATTACATAGATAAAATTGGGCTGGGCATAACATTTTCAATAGATAGTTCCACAAAAAACGGAACGGAAACGGAAGACATACGGATGCATTTCCGTATGTGTTCCGTTTTTTTGCGGACCCATTGACTTGAATGGAGCCACGGAACGTGATTTGCGGGCAATAATAGGACATGTTCTATCTTTAAACGGAATGGAAATACGGAAACGGAATGCATACGGAGTAGATTCCTTTTTTTGGCGTAACCATTGAAATGAATGGTTCCGTATACGGACCGTATACGGAACCCAAAAAACGGCCAGTAAACGGGGGGAAAAAACTGTCATGTGCAGGAGGCCTTAGTATGTACAGGTGACTTGCATTATTCCTTCCCATGTGCATAACTTTACATTTGTCAGTGTTAAACCTCATCTGCCACTTATCTGTCCAAGCCTCCAATCTATCCAGATCCCTCTGTAGCAGTATATTGTCCTCTTCAGTGTTAATTACTTTACACAGTTTAGTGTCATCTGCAAAAAATGATATTTTACTGTGCAAGCCTTCTACAAGATCATTAATAAATATATTGAAGAATAGGGCCCAATACTGACCCCTGAGGTACTCCACTAGTGCCAGTGACCCAATCTGAGTGTGTACCATTAATAACCACCCTCTGTTTTCTATTACTGAGCCAGTTACTTACCCACATACAGACGTTTTCTCCCAGTCCGAGCATTCTCATTTTATATACTAACCTTTCATGCGGTACAGTGTCAAATGCTTTGGAGAAGTCCAGATATACGACATCCATTGATTCGCCGCTGTCAAGTCTAGAACTTACCTCCTCATAGAAACTGATTAAATTAGTTTGACATGACCGATCCCTCATGAAGCCATGCTGATATGGCGTTATTCGTTTATTTTCATTTAAGCACTCCAAGAAAGCACCTGTTAGAAAACCTTCAAACATTTGACCCACGACAGATGTTAAACTTACCGGCCTATAGTTTCCGGGCTCTGTTTTTGTTTCCTTTTTAGTTCTGTTCCCTTTTTGAATACTGGCACCACTTTTGCTAAGCGCCAATCCTGCGGAACACTCCCTGTCAAAAAAGATCAGAAATAAGAGTCTGTCTATTACATTACTTAATTCTCTTAGGATATGGGGGTGTATGTCACCTGGTACTGGCAATTAGTCTATTTTAAACTTTTTAAGACACCGCTGCACTTCTTCCTGGGTCAGACAGGCCACTTTTAGGGTCCATTCACACGTCCATAAATGTGTCCGCACCTGTTCCGCAATAAATACACACAATAAAATGAATGGGTATACTGTATTTGCTGTCCGTGGAGAACACATATAGCATACGTCCATGAATCAGTGACATGTGAATGAGGCTTAACACTGACATGGAAAGATCTTAGGAATATTGTCCAAGACTTCGCCTTTGTATAATTATTATTTAGAAAGATAGACCTGCTTGTTTAATGGATGTAAAAAGGTTCCATGATGCTTTACATCTTGTGCAGTCTCTATAGGGCATTTGATTTACTCCTGGTTGCTATGAAACTACACAAAGGCTATGGACCCCTTCAGGGGCTTTTTAAATTATTGTATTTTACTATTGTATTTTACTTTTTGGAGGTCAAAATCATTTTTTCAATTGGTCGGTATTAAAAAATGTTCAGCTCTTTCTGAGACACAAGGGTTAAAAAATCAGTCTGTTTGCAAGCTGTGACTTTGTTTTTGTTTCTTTAATCCTGTCAGCTGATGACTCATGCAGAGCTCCTATCTCCTGAACTCTTAAACACTTATTTAAGACATATTATTATCAGCTTGATACAAATTGAACTATAATGAATGTTTATAAGGTCAGGACGGAGATCAGAGATAAGAGCTCTACATGAGCAGTCAGCTGACAGGATTCAAAGAAAACAGAAAGTCACAGCTTGCAAACAGACAGGTTTTTTTAACCCTTGCATCTCAGAAACAGCTGAACATTTTTAATAAAGACCAATTGAAAAAATCATTTTTAACTCAAAATTAGTAAAATGCAATCATAACAAAATGCCCCGAAGGTTTACATTACTTTATATTGACTCTTTGCTATGAATATTCAGAAGAAAATTCACTGCCCCCTCTTATACTCTAACCATTAATTAATTTTAAAAAATATACTTCCTGTTCGGTGCTGGTTACCAAAAATGTTGCTATTATTGTGCTGGCACATCACAATATATTCTCACTATGAACCATGCTGGTCTCCACATGATCTTGTGGTGGTAGATCTGTTGCTAGATATGCATCAAAATTAATTAGCATACTACCTAGCAAGCTCTTAGTTTTCAGATTAAAGGATAACTGTCATATTTTCACTCAAAATTCAATTTTTATGTATGTTGTTGCTGCGATGATGATAATCCATAATCACTAATTATTGTGTTCACATACCACTTGTTTAATAAGATTCCGTCCATAGCAACCGCTCCTCCCAAGACTTCTTTCTGACTATCTTCTCAAGATGGCCGCCGATTCCCTTACCCTGAGGCTAAGACCTCCCTCCCTTACTACCCAGAATTCATTTGGCTCATCTCGGCAACGCGCAGCCTGACCCCAACTAATCGGCTTTCTCCAGACTTAAACACGCCCTCTTCCTCCGGAGTAGTTGATCGCAAATTTTTAGCGCGAATATTGGCACTATCCCGGTCCGACAGGAGCATGCACGCAGCGTTCAGGACTGCCCACTACTACGTCCTCCATCTTTTGTATATAGAAGATATAGGACACCTAGCAACGCTGTTTTAGCCGCACCACTGAAATGCCTGGGGGAGGAAAGAACATGCTGCAATTACTAGGTAATTCAATACCTATACAAAAGTATTAACTAGGGAACTAAGGTAAACTTAGACCAATCCAATTACATTTAAAAAAAAAGAGAGTTACCCTTTAAATATTATTGAAGCTGGAGGGCCAGAAGAATTAGAATGTCAAGCCACATTATGATGTCTCATAATTATTGACATATTTGTCATTCTTTGAACATGGCGTGATACTTATTATGTATTATTTTACATACATTTTGTTTCTGTAGATATATTTTTCTGTATGCCCCATTTATTAAATTATATTTGTAGACATTTTAACTGATCTTCTTTAGATGTTAAAATTATTTTTATCCAATAGTTGTTTTTGGACCCTAACCCTTAACAAATAGCTGCAAGAAAAAAAAATCCCTTTGTAACTATTCTCTTTATATGTGAGCATTGACTTTTTATTCTATTTTTCCCTTTTATTTATATTAAAACGTATTAATTATTTATTTGAACGTTACATTAAAGGAATGTTGACTAGAAAGAGCGTATAGTTTCTAACGACTTGATTTGTCTCATCAGCAGGCCTTCTTCACCTTTGAGGGGCTACTAATGGCGCCTGCGCAGTCGCAGCTCCAAAGTCCAGCCTCTGCCCTTTCTCTCCCAGGTGAAGAAGTCCTGCTGATGAGACAAATCGATTCGTTAGAATCAATTCTCTCATCTCTAGTGTTGATCCCATGAATCCGAAAAATGGTCGGTTGTTCTTAAATGAATGAGAGTTATAAAAATGTTAAGCAAGCTGTTACTGTTTTGTAATTCCCATCCATGTAGCTTGGGAAACTGTAGGTTCAATTTGTTTTAGTGAATAGTATTTATGATGCCTGCTTTCCAACAGTAGTTTTATCACAATCCCAAGAACAAGTAGTCGATTTCCATTTCCATTGATGAGCAGAAAATGCAAAGAACAGTTACTTGGCACTTTATACTGTATATTTCTGATTCAGGTAACTTGGGACTTTTCTGAATCATTTTGTAGGAGATTGAGCCTGCTGAAAGCATTTTGCGTATGAATTATGAGGGGAGGGCAATAGAATTGTTTTTGGTTATGTTAAAAAAAAATTGTCACTAGACAGATCACATTATATAATGAGATTACTTAAATACCAAAATAACAGTAAGCTGCTAGGGGCAACAGTATGTTAAACATCTCAGCTGATTGCATAATCGCTTCAACCAACCACCTCTGCAGAACCTTTTTTTGCCAGATCTGGAAAATAGTCTACCATGATTAAGAAGTTAAACAAAATAAATTAAGGATCCTCAGTGGTCAATACTTTTAATGGCTAATGGAACAGATAATGACACAATTGCAATCTTTCGAGAATACTCAGGCCTTTTTTAAGACAGTATCTGAAGAGTCACAAGATATTATCTTAAAAGATGCCTGAGGAAGAGGCCTGAACATTCATATTCACAAGACACTGTCTTAAAAGTGGCTTGAGGAAGAGGGCTGAATATTCAGATTCACAAGACACTTTCTTAAAAGATGCCTGAGGAAGAGGCTTGGTTTGTTTTAAAATCTTTCAATGGTGGCATCTTCTTTTCCGTTAGCCATTAACAGGTACCAACCACTGAGGAACCTCAATTTATTTATCTTCTATATAATGTTTAAGGCGGTACAAATACATTCTTTACCATGATTAGAGCGCTCTTGTGGACTTGGAATGACCGTGTATTACATGGTTTCCCATTAATTTCAGCAGCCAGGCTTGCTTCAGAGAAGGGGCTGCCTGGTATAGACAATCGCTTTAAATGACGTTATGAATCTAGAGGTAGATATTGTGCTTCTTGATTTTCAACTATACTGTATAGTAGTGGTCTAACGGGGGGTCATCTCATGATGCCAACCTCTTTCCATATGTCCTATTAGAGCATATGGATATTGATCCTCTACTTAGATCCCCCTCTGTGAATAAAATGAAGAGCTGCTATAGTACCTGCAGAGGAGAGTTGGGAACCACTCTAATTGCATATCAGTGCCTGAGAACAACTGTAATATCTGGTGAGTTAAATTGACACAACATCAAATCTATATTTTCTCAGGTACATTACTATTTTAGACTACTTTCACACCTGCAGCTGAAGGTGCATGCAGCAGCTTTTGTCTGGCCAATTCCTGGCACATTTGCCAGGTAGCAGCCAGATCTCAATGGGGTCCGGCTGAAAGGCAGTTGTATCTGTCAATGCCGGATCCGGAGAACTTCGACAAGCTGTTTTCTACTGGAACAGCCTGACGGAGATATTTGCTGCAGATGTGAAACTAGCCTTAGAACTCAAAGCCCTTCTTTTGAAAAAAATGTTGTGTCACTTCCATACATTATAATATTTGGAAAGTCTCCCAAACAATTGCAGAATAAAAAAAATTGTAATGGCACTTGGAAGCTTACAGTTAATAAAAAAAAAAAGGAGTATGCTTTTATTCAAGATAACACAGAAAGTTAGCAAATTAAAGGGCGTTGTCCTGCCTTATATATTTATGACCTATTGTAAGGATAGGTTATCAATATCTGATCGGTGGAGGTCCAACTACCGGGACCCCAACAGATCAGCTGTTTGAAGAGGAGGTGGCGCTCCATGCGAGCACTGCTTCCTGTTCATTACACTGCTCGTCGTCTCCTGTGGAGCGGTGCCATAGTGTATTTACAAGTGCTCACTCCATTCAAGTGAATGGAGCGAGTACTTGTCATTACACTGCACCACCAAGACTTCCAAGACAACTAGCAGCATAATGAACAGGAAGCAGAGCTCACATGGAGTGCTGTCTCCTCTTCTAACAGCTGATCGGCAGAGGTCCCTGGAGTTGGACCTCCACCGATCAGATATTGATGACCTATCCTGACAATACGTCATCAATATATATGCCAGGATAACCCCTTTAATATTTTGTTTTTATACTTTCTACTTTGTCAGTATCAGTACTATAAATACCACATTCCTTCCTTATACTCTAACTTTGTTCTATAGCCAAACATTTCTGCATTAATCTTACCTGCTTTAAGCAATATCAGCACATATTAAACTCTGCCGGTCTATGTGCATGTTTGTCTGCTTGGATGTCACATATTAATTGTCTTAGCCTTCATTCATAATGTTTGGTAATCTTGTGGCTGCCTTCCCGTGGTCTTTTCTGACTCATACATAGTGATGGCGTGTGCAGTTTGCTCATTCTATTTGCCATGGTCTTTGTATTTTATAAAGGAGAATCATTCTGTTATTGAAATATAGTATTACTGAATAAACACAATTTCATGCTGAACTAACTGTTAAGAAATTAAAAGCCTATATATAAAAAAATATAGATTTACAAAATTAGCTTAGAAGCAACATTATTGGTTTACTTTACTTAAAGTACCAAAAATGGTAATAAATCATGCAGCAATAAGAGTTTCAAGTGCATTAAAATTAACGGACTCAGTTTAAATAGTTCTAAAAGTTTATAATATAATTAGAAGTTTAGGATAACAAAAGCCATAATAATAAAATTTTACATACAATTTATGTTTAGATTTCCTTTATAATATGGAGTCGTATTATGGTTTCAACTCACTTCTCTGTGTCTCTGTAGAGTGTTTTCTCGAGGCACTACATTTTCACATAGAAGCAAAGTTTCTAGGGTATAACACCTCTGTAAGATGCCATACTGTTTTCAAGTTGTTACTGTTTAAACACTAAATTATATAGGATAAATTATGGGATATACCTTTAAAGGCCCAACTTTCATAAACATTTTTTTTATTGTGCCAATGCATTTAAAACAAAAAAGCAACTTTGTAAGTAGTATGGATTAAACATTTCTGCAGCTCCTTTGCAGACATTTGCATCTCCATGGTAACAGACAACAAACTGAGTAGTCTGATCTTGTAGTCATACTCTCTCCAATCTGCCTCCTACGTTTTGCGAACTTTCGTTTGGTAGATTAGCCTAACGTAAGGCACATATTGAAGGGAGTATGGCTGCATTGGTTAATTAAACAAAATTTGTAGCATAGGTGTACACCGACTTGAAAACCATTATTAAGACCATGTAAATATTATATAGCTATCATTTTTTCATTCTTCAACAATTGTAATGGGCAATAATAAGAGATTTACAAATAATAAAATAAAAAAAAATAATGGTTAAATAGTTAAACAAAGTTTCTATAGGTTTTTAGCATTTTAAACAAGTTTTTTGGGAGATTTGTTTAAAAAAGAACCAGATTAGGTTGAAAATAAAAAAGAAGCATTACTCACCCAAACTAATCTCTGGTTGCTGTTGTCTTTCCAATGCTGCCTCAGTCCTTCCCAACTTGAAAGGGGCTGTAAATGTCTGTTTAGCCAATCACTAACTACAGTGTGTTGATGTGGGACTGGAATGTTGTGTCTAGTTGGGACCCAGTAAGCAACGTAACAGCAGTGGTGGGAGGTCGGTGAGAATGAGTAATCCTTCATTTTTATGGTTAACCAATTGCCCCATGAATAAAACTTGACTTGACTTGTCTGTTTTAGCAAATACTTGTATTCTTCCTGAAACAACAATTTTGGAAATGTATGAAAAATGTACAACTGAGTGATATAATTTGATGGTTTGTCCCTGTATACTTTAACACTGTGCTGTCATTGCGAGGCTGGTGCAGAGACACACAGCGTTGACATGAGGAATGGTAACACCAAGTTGTCCCTTTATTCATAAATATTCAAAAGGAATAACAGAGGAAAGAAACAATGCAAAGTAATGCTCCCAAATTCTTATTATTTGGGAATTTCAGGCATTTGCCGAAACAGACAAGAAATAGATTGCATTAGATTTGTTTAAAGTGCCAGCACTACAAATAATCCGTATTCTGTATTATTTACATTGACTGAAATAAACTTTGAAAGTCTTCTTTAAAAAAATAAAAAAAAAATTGCAAAGCATTTTTTACATAAACTAAAATAGCACTTAAAATTGTAATCCTTATGTATAGTGCATATAAAAGTAAGCGTATTGAATTTAAATATCAAACTTAAATATAGTAAAAAATATAATACTTACATGGTTTTTCCCCAAATATAAATTAAACCCACATTATTTCATTGCTTTGGCAAACAATTCTTAATGCTTCTATTGTTCAGATTTTATTATTTTTCTTTATTTTTGGCTCCCTGACATATGCTAGCATAGTAAGCACTCACTGCTAAAGGCTGAAGGTTTTTTTTCCTGTATTTTTTCTGTCCCAAACCCTTTTTTGTTTTTTAAGACCGAGAATGAGCAAGGTCGTAGAACCTCCCTAGAAAAGTTCACTCGCAGTGTGGTAAGTTCTGGTGCAGTGATCACTTTCCTTTTTTTTTTTTTTGCACACCAAAGCTGTGAATTACAATGAGTTTATATTCTTGCTTGCAGATCTGTGATGTTTTATGTTACGTAATTCCGCATATATTGCTTTTATGTTGCAATGCTCTGTTGTCCTAAAGCTGTTTGCTTACATAGGCCTGCATTTTTATGGACTAGATTGCATAGCAGTGGGACAAAGAGTCTCATACGTTTCACCTCCTAAAATAATTGAATTAAATTTAATTGTGTACATAGCAAAGAACCTCCTGGTTTAATAAACAACCTAAATTTGTATGCATTAATACATATACATTTTAACTTGTGTACACACATATTTATATGTACAGCTTAAAAATTGCTTATGAAATATCTTATTATGCCAAACTGATTGCACAATAATGGGACACTTGTTTCTGCCAATTTCTTTGTGACCCAAGAATACATTTGTTGAAACTGTTATGCCTCATTCACATGTCAATGTTCGGTCAGTGATTTCCATCAGTGATTGTGAGCCAAAACCGGATGTGGCTCACAGAACAGGTGCAGATCTTTCCCTTATACCCTATCTCTGTGTAGACTCCACTCCTGGTTTTGACTCCCAATCACTGATGGAAATCACTGATCAAAACACTGATGTGTGAATGAGGCTTTACACAGCAATGTAAAAAAGAAAACTAATATGGGGTGAGAAAATATTTTTACAATACTACGAAATCTTAAAAACTAAAAACGAATTCTGACCCGCAAATGTTGACACATGGAAACAGTCTGATAAATATAGCCGTTATAGTTTTATAATTCTAGACATTTTTTTTTTATTGTCTAAGGTTTTTTACTTCGTTGAACAGAATTCTGTTCTCTCATTCCTGATAACCCCTAACTGAGTATTTTCCTAAATGTGAGGCAGGGCTCTTTGGCGCGGTGTCCCCAAGTTGTTGATGAGGTGTGACTTGGGTGGCAGTTTCATCAAGAATAATCATATGTTCATTGGATAATACTTCAGTGCTTTCCCTGGCTACCCAAATATCTGATTTAGCAACATAATTGTATCATGTTGAATTTATTTTATTGTTATATTGGGTCTGGAAGAGTAATTTGTATTATGTTATTGTAAATTTGTAATATCTGTTTAAATTTTAATATTGTTGGCAAACAGCTCAGTGGACACAACTGTGTTTTCAACCCAACATAACTAATTTTAGCCTCAAGGACCAGTAACATTTTTCCCCTTTGTGTTCCAGCAGTCAATGTTTTCTTCTAATTTTTTTATTTTATTTTGCAGGATCAGTTGTAGATTCTTAGGAAACATTTTGGGGTATATGTAGTGTATTAAATAACTTTCATCATTTTATTTTTAGGAGGAAGTTAAAGAAACAGCAATTTTAACATTATTGAAATGTATTTACAGGGTTCACTGTGTGGTATAAATAACATTATTTTATTATGTGGGTCAGAACAAATATGATGATGCCAAATTTATATATTTTTTTAATATTTTTTCTTTCCTCCTGCAGGCTGTCAGCTCCCCAACTGCCTTTCCCCTCCAGACTAAAGGGGGGCTGCTTTAACTGCTCATATCTCTGAATAGGTAGCAGCTAGAGATATGAGCCTGGTCTTGTTTGAAAGTCGGCATTCTAAACAATACCATAATTACAGCATTATCTCCACTATAGAAATTGGCATGCAGTGAATGCAGCTGAAAGTAAAAGCAGGCTTCACCGCTTTCACTCCCGACTCAACAGCTATATCTCCTGATGTAGGGCTGTGATTCTGCTTGGAATGCCAGCTTTCAAACAAGTCCAGGCCCATATATCTAGCTGCTACCAATCTGGAGATATGAGCAGCTAAAGCACCCCTCCTTACCTCACATCTTTCTGCTTGAGCTTTGCTCGGGCTGAACTGTTCAGTACTTTTCTCAACGACCAAGCAAAACTCCAGCAAAACTGTTAGGTGATTGGGAACTTATGAGGGGCACAGTAGAAAAAGCTTGTGAAATCCTGACTTAAAGCAATACTTAGGGGGAAATCAGTGTTTGCAGTCTAGGTGCTCGTCCACTTGAATGCCAGGATCCAAGCCTTCCCAGCAGGACATCATCCAGAGTATCACACTGTCTTGACCAATTTGCCTTCTTTCAATAGTGCATCTTGGTATAATCTGTTCCCCCAGGAAATTAAAGTAAATGCACTGGGAAGCCCACATAATGCAAAAGAAAGAAAACTTGATTCATCAGACCAGGCCACCTTCTTGCACTCCTTCAGTTCTGATTCTAACATGGTCGTTGGAGGTGCATTTGTCAGTAGTTCTCGGAACTGCCTGCTCCCGCTCACCGCACTTGTTTTCAGACCGGCTCGTGCACAGGCACAGGTAGAGGCTTACCTGTGCCTCGCCGGACTTGTGAAAAAAGATGGCAGCCCGCATATATTCACGGGCGAACAATGCGAACTGGCCATTACTAGTGTACAGGAATCAGCATGGGTATTCTGATCAGTATGCCGCTCCATGTACTTTTTTTTTTTTTGAAGTTTTCTTTGTTTAAGCAATATAGATGCAACAGTGTACAATATACACCGTTTTTTGTTATATGCAGAAAAGTTGTGATGCTCTTTGTGTTATGATAACTTTCTATCACAGCTAGCATTAACTGTTTCAGTAATTTGTGCTAAAGTAGTTATTCTGTGGGATTAGACTAGATGGGTTTGCTTCATTCTCCATGTGCATCAATCCACTTTGCATACCCATGAATTTTTGCCACGTTTACTGATCTTTACTTGGATCACATTCTTGTAAGTACTAACTGCTGTATCTCGGGAAAACACACAATACATGCAATTTAAATATCATTTGATCTAGTGGTCTAACCATCACAATTTTGCCTTTTGTCAGATCCTGGCACATGCCCATTTTTCCTGCTTCCAGCAGATCAACTTCACTAACTGTTACTTGCTGCCTAATATATCACACTTCGTAGACAGATGCCATTGTAACAACGTAATCAACTTAATTAACTTCACTTATCCGTGTTTTTTTTGTTAATGTTGATCAGTATGTGTTTATGTGTATATTGCTGAAAGTTAATTTTTGTTATAATGAGCTTATATTATGCCAAGAGTGTCTTTTATTGAAAATTGATAGTGACAACTTTATTATGATGGTTAGGGTCCTAAAAGATCAGATGCATAACCCCACCACAAAAAAAATATACAAACCGGATTCCAAAAAAGTTGGGACACTATACAAATCGTGAATAAAAACTGAATGCAATGATGTGGAGGTGCCAACTTCTAATATTTTATTCAGAATAGAACATAAATCACGGAACAAAAGTTTAAACTGAGAAAATGTACCATTTTAAGGGAAAAATATATTGAATCAGAATTTCATGGTGTCAACAAATCCCCAAAAAGTTGGGACAAGGCCATTTTCACCACTGTGTGGCATCTCCCCTTCTTCTTACAACACTCAACAGACGTCTGGGGACCGAGGAGACCAGTTTCTCAAGTTCAGAAATAGGAATGCTCTCCCATTCTTGTCTAATACAGGCCTCTAACTGTTCAATCGTCTTGGGCCTTCTTTGTTGCACCTTCCTCTTTATGATGCGCCAAATGTTCTCTATAGGTGAAAGATCTGGACTGCAGACTGGCCATTTCAGTACCCGGATCCTTCTCCTACGCAGCCATGATGTTGTGATTGATGCAGAATGTGGTCTGGCATTATCTTGTAGAAAAATGCAGGGTCTTCCCTGAAAGAGATGACGTCTGGATGGGAGCATATGTTGTTCTAGAACCTGAATATATTTTTCTGCATTAATGGTGCCTTTCCAGACATGCAAGCTGCCCATGCCACACGCACTCATGCAACCCCATACCATCAGAGATGCAGGCTTCTGAACTGAGCGTTGATAACAACTTGGGTTGTCCTTGTCCTCTTTGGTCCGGATGACATGGCGTCCCAGATTTCCAAAAAGAACTTTGAATCGTGACTCGTCTGACCACAGAACAGTCTTCCATTTTGCCACACTCCATTTTAAATGATCCCTGGCCCAGTGAAAACGCCTGAGCTTGTGGATCTTGCTTAGAAATGGCTTCTTCTTTGCACTGTAGAGTTTCAGCTGGCAACGGCGGATGGCACGATGGATTGTGTTCACTGACAATGGTTTCTGGAAGTATTCCTGAGCCCATTCTGTGATTTCCTTTACAGTAGCATTCCTGTTTGTGGTGCAGTGTCGTTTAAGGGCCCAGAGATCACGGGCATCCAGTATGGTTTTACGGCCTTGACCCTTACGCACAGAGATTGTTCCAGATTCTCTGAATTTTCGGATGATGTTATGCACAGTTGATGATGATAGATGCAAAGTCTTTGCAATTTTTCGCTGGGTAACACCTTTCTGATATTGCTCCACTATCTTTCTGCGCAACATTGTGGGAATTGGTGATCCTCTACCCATCTTGGCTTCTGAGAGACACTGCCACTCTGAGAAGCTCTTTTTATACCCAATCATGTTGCCAATTGACCTAATTAGTGTTAATTGGTCTTCCAGCTCTTCGTTATGCTCAAATTTACTTTTTCCAGCCTCTTATTGCTACTTGTCCCAACTTTTTGGGGATTTGTTGACACCGTGAAATTTTGAATCAACGTATTTTTCCTTTAAAATGATACATTTACTCGGATTAAACGTTTGATCTGTCATCTACATTCTATTACAAATAAAATATTGACATTTGCCATCTCCACATCATTGCATTCAGTTTTTATTCACAATTTGTTTAGTGTCCCAGCTTTTTTGGAATCCGGTTTGTATATTATATTATATATATACAGGGAGTGCAGAATTATTAGGCAAGTTGTATTTTTGAGGATTAATTTTATTATTGAACAACAACCATGTTCTCAATGAACCCAAAAAACTCATTAATATCAAAGCTGAATATTTTTGGAAGTAGTTTTTAGTTTGTTTTTAGTTTTAGCTATTTTAGGGGGATATCTGTGTGTGCAGGTGACTATTACTGTGCATAATTATTAGGCAACTTAACAAAAAACAAATATATACCCATTTCAATTATTTATTTTTACCAGTGAAACCAATATAACATCTCAACATTCACAAATATACATTTCTGACATTCAAAAACAAAACAAAAACAAATCAGTGACCAATATAGCCACCTTTCTTTGCAAGGACACTCAAAAGCCTGCCATCCATGGATTCTGTCAGTGTTTTGATCTGTTCACCATGAACATTGCGTGCAGCAGCAACCACAGCCTCCCAGACACTGTTCAGAGAGGTGTACTGTTTTCCCTCCTTGTAAATCTCACATTTGATGATGGACCACAGGTTCTCAATGGGGTTCAGATCAGGTGAACAAGGAGGCCATGTCATTAGATTTTCTTCTTTTATACCCTTTCTTGCCAGCCACGCTGTGGAGTACTTGGACGCGTGTGATGGAGCATTGTCCTGCATGAAAATCATGTTTTTCTTGAAGGATGCAGACTTCTTCCTGTACCACTGCTTGAAGAAGGTGTCTTCCAGAAACTGGCAGTAGGACTGGGAGTTGAGCTTGACTCCATCCTCAACCCGAAAAGGCCCCTCAAGCTCATCTTTGATGATACCAGCCCAAACCAGTACTCCACCTCCACCTTGCTGGCGTCTGAGTCGGACTGGAGCTCTCTGCCCTTTACCAATCCAGCCACTGGCCCATCCATCTGGCCCATCAAGACTCACTCTCATTTCATCAGTCCATAAAACCTTAGAAAAATCAGTCTTGAGATATTTCTTGGCCCAGTCTTGACTTTTCAGCTTGTGTGTCTTGTTCAGTGGTGGTCGTCTTTCAGCCTTTCTTACCTTGGCCATGTCTCTGAGTATTGCACACCTTGTGCTTTTGGGCACTCCAGTGATGTTGCAGCTCTGAAATATGGCCAAACTTGTGGCAAGTGGCATCTTGGCAGCTGCACGCTTGACTTTTCTCAGTTCATGGGCAGTTATTTTGCACCTTGGTTTTTCCACACACTTCTTGCGACCCTGTTGACTATTTTGAATGAAACGCTTGATTGTTCGATGATCACGCTTCAGAAGCTTTGCAATTTTAAGAGTGCTGCATCCCTCTGCAAGATATCTCACTATTTTTGACTTTTCTGAGCCTGTCAAGTCCTTCTTTTGACCCATTTTGCCGAAGGAAAGGAAGTTGCCTAATAATTATGCACACCTAATATAGGGTGTTGATGTCATTAGACCACACCCCTTCTCATTACAGAGATGCACATCACCTAATATGCTTAATTGGTAGTAGGCTTTCGAGCCTATACAGCTTGGAGTAAGACAACATGCATAAAGAGGATGATGTGGTCAAAATACTCATTTGCCTAATAATTCTGCACGCAGTGTATATATATATATATATATATATATGTATATTAAAGGCAGTATAGCAAAACTTTTCTACAACATGACAAGTTTGCATATACCAGCAACATCTCTGGATATTACTTTATATTGAAAATCAGCGCTGCTGTGGGGCCTGCAGGCTGTCCATAAATGCATCAACCCTGCCCTAAAACCTAAAACAAAATTACCCTATCATAAGCACTAATGAATATATAATGAATATATTATAGCATAACTCTGTGTAACGGGATTAGCTCACGGGATCACCGTCTCCTGGGATAGACGGGCGCTGTTGGCACAGAAAACACAGTCCAGTCCAAGCAAGTATGGTGCAACTGGCCTCAGCCAGTTTTATTGGCTTTTGCAGACAAAAGTATTAAACAAAACAGTACAAAATAAAATAAAACCCTGGTCGTCTGGCCGCTACCTCTAGACATCAAGCAGTTCCTAACTAAAGGAAACTGAGTCTTGTACCCAGCACCATAAACAAAACACACAGTTGCTTTTTACTCACATTAGAGCTTTTCCAGGAGCAGATGCCCTCAGCTAGTGTGCTGTCCGCCCTTTTATAGCACACCCAGGTTCTCAGGTGATTAGTCACAGTTACCACGAATACCTGGAGTGGCTAATTGGAGCAAGGACCCACCCAACTCTCCCTGCTCCAAGCAGCCAGGCCCTTCTAACCAGGTTTTTGATAAAACCCTTACAAACAGAAAACATAGTTTTCCTTGCTGATTCAACTCCCTGGCTTCTATTTAGAATGTATAAGACAGGAACCTAGGTGAAATGTAGACTCCTTCTACTACTTTACCCCTGGATAATCCAGTCAACAAATAATACCTCCATACCATGACATTACTACAATAAAGACCCATAACTTCACCATACAGTGACCAAATAACATTTAGATAGCAGTTCTGTACTGGCTTTGTATAATTACACTGATTTTAGTCATTTATTCTCTTCCATCTGATCCAGACCACCATGATGACTTCTCATCTCTACACAAACGTCCTATCCTGCTGCCCCATTTAACATTGCTGTTTTCCTGCAAATACTGCCACACAAATAATAGTAACAAACAGATACAGTCGCACCCCAGGTCGGAATTATGTCCCATATAGTGCTTCCCTACATACATATTTCCCTACACAGGAATAATGTCCCCACAGAGTAAAAGGTGCATCCCTTTGGTGCCCCTAATTAGCAATAGTGCCCTTTTTTGTACACCTCCCCCAGTATTAGTGACCCTCACAATATTCGTTCCCCATAGTGCTCCCCACGCTAATGATGTTCCATAATATCCCTTACGGAGTAATGTTGCCCCTTTAGTGCCACCCACAGTATTGAGATTGTACAGTAATGATCAAGCTCAATGTTAAAGTGCTGCAGAGAAACCTCATAGTAGTGTCTCATGTATTGGGTATTAATATGCAGCAGAAGTATCATTTTATATTTTTTTAGTAATTGTAAAAAAAAAATGTATGGCACAAAATAAATATGTAATTACAAAAAAATATAAAAGGATACTTCTGATATATATGAATACATAATACATGGGAAACTACTACTTTAGGTTTTTAGCCATAATATATTTACAACAGATTAATATTGAGCTCTATAGCTCAGTGGTTAAGGTTCTTGCTTTTAATGTAGATGGTTGTGAGTTCAAATCCCGGCAGAAACATTTCAAAAATAGAGGCTAAATAAAACTTAAATACACAGGGTGTCCCCAACAGTTACAAGTTTTACTTTATTGAAGAAAAAAAGGAGCAAAACGTAAAATATGATCAATTAACACCCGTGTTAAGCCACGCCAACCTTTTTACTTTACTTACCTTTTGACTTGTTGAGAAACACAAAACGGAAATTTAGGAAGATAATCCGTGAACACATTAGGCATATTACAAATTAAAGAGACACTTCTATTGGCGACCATATAAAACAGAGTCATGGGAATGAGTTTGGGTCCATAACATTCGTGGAAATAACCCTAGTGCCACAAAACACTAAGGACAGTTATTGGGACCCCAAGATTTTTCTGACCGAATGCAGATGGATACACCTTCATGGCCTAAATAAAAATATGAGTTTTGCATGTTTTTTTATAATCACCTTACCTTATATCCCAGTTGTTTGCCCATATATATTAATGTTCGCTTCTCAATCAAAGTATATACTTGGTTCGTTCCTAGCCTTGTCTGTACGTATGAGAGGCAAGCTGCAATAGCAAGCCAGGAGACGCGTGATATAGGCAATGTGACACTTTCCTTCATATGGGCAGTACATAGGCTGCCTTTAATCCGGAGGAGGGCATAACGCCCATTGTCCTGCATTTTGTATGGCCAGCAAGTAGTTGTGCCCCCCTACTGGGTGGAGTCTCCATCGCCCCTCCTATGTTGGCTTGGCCTGGATGACATGGGGAGATGAGACTGCCCCATATAATTTACTATAGGCCAGTCTGACGATTAAACCCCCAAGTGGGGCTGGGCTTTGCATTTAAAAGAGAGAGCATGTCACAGGCAGTCTTTGGTACCTAATATACTGACCATGCCACTTATCACTCCCTGATGAGCCTTAGTTGGCGTAACACATAGGAGGTGAGAATCTAGATCCTGCCAGCGCCTGTAAGGTTAGGGTCTAGATATGAGGACCATTTGGGGTCGCCATTCTAATGGCGAGCGCTTCGCTGGGCCGGTGTGAGGGCAGAAGCGCTGTGAGCCCTGCTGGTACTCACCCTACCTTGTCTTCTTCCCTTGGGTCACGCTGCACTGCAGGTCCTTCTCGTGTACAGCATCAGGACACAGTTTGCGCACTATGCATGCAGTCAGGTGACATAGGCTGAAGAAGACAAGGGAGTGCGGCTGGAGGAGCGATCGCCGGACCTGGAGAGGAGCGGCATTGCAGGAGAAGCAAGTTAAAGGGGTTATCCAAGACTATAAAAAGCTCCCCCATATGCCGGGCCTCTCACAATCAATATACTTACCTGGCTTCACGCTCCGCTCCTGGTCCCCGCACCGTGATGCTAGGGAGGTTTGTCCCCATCCCTGCCTGCCATTGGCTGCTCCCCCCCGACATCGGATGTTTTCATCCGCGCACGGGGAGAAACTGTAGCGGCGGTGCGGGGACCAGGAGCGGCGTGGGGAGCCTGTTAAGTATATTCATTGTGATGGATCCATCTTATGGAGGAGCTTTTTATAGTCTTTGATAACCCCTTTAAGTTATTTATTTTATCTCTGATCTGAAGTCTGATGGGGGTTTGACATGGAGGTCTGATAGGGGTCTGGCATGGAAGTCTGATGGGGGTCTGACATGCATGTCTGATGGGAGGTCCTGAAATGGGGGTCTTATGTGAGTTCCTGGTATGGGGGTCTGATGTGAGGTGCTGATTTGGGGGTCTGATCTGATATGAGGTCTGCTGAAAAATATTTTTTTCTTATATTCCCCCTTGTCACAGTCACAGTCCTGGGGATAAATAGATGATGGATACAGTTGGTGTAGGTCTACACAGCCTGGCTAAGTTTACGCCTTCTGCAGGATTAGTAAATCTGCCCCAATTATAAGGGCTCATGCACACGAACGTATTTTTTTCGGTGTCCGTTCCGGGTTTTTTGATATATTGTAATGCATTGCAGAGGGAATCAGACCCCCAAAAGTTGAAGTCCCAGAGTGGGACAGAAATAAAGTTGAAAAAAAAGCAAAAAAAAAAGTGTCAAGTAAAAAAAGAAAAAACACCCCTTTCCCCTGATTTTATAATAAAAAATAGAAATAAAAGGAAAAAACCCACATATTAGGTATCACTGCATCCGTAACGACCGGCTCTATAAATATATCACATGATCCACCCCATCCGATAAACACCATAAAAAAGAAAGTGTCAAAAAAAGGCATTTCTGTCACCTTACATCACAAAAAGTGCAACACCAAGTGATCAAAATGGTACCAATCAAACCGTCACCTCATCCCTCAAAAAATGAGACCCTACCTAAGACAATCGTTCAAAAAAATATATACTATGACTCTCAGACAATGGAGACACTAAAATAGGATTTTTTTTTGCTTCAAAACTGCTATTATTGTGTTAAAGTTAAATAAATAAAAGTAGACATATTAAGTATTGCCGCATCCATAACAACCTGCACTAGGAAAATGTCACATGACCTAACCCCTCAGTTTAACACCGTAAAAAAAATCTAATTAAAACATTGCCAAGAAGCCAAAAGTGCAACACCAAAAGGCGTATACCCCCAAAATAGTACTGTACCAATCAAACCGTCACCTCCTCCCGCAGAAAATGAGACCCTACCTAAGACAATCTGTCAAAAAAAAAAAAAAAGCCAAGACTATGGAGACACTAAAACATCATTTTTTTTGTTTCAAAAATGTTATTATTGTGTAAAGCTTAAATAAATAAGAAAAAGTATACATATTAGGTATTGCCACGTCCGTAACGATATGCTCTATAAAAATATCACATGACCTAACCCCTCAGGTGAACGCTGTAAAAATAAAAAATAAAAACTGTGCCAAAACAACCAATTTTTTGGGTCACCTTGCCCCATAAAGTGTAATAATGAATGATCAAAAAATCATATGTACCCAAAAATGGTACCAATAAAAATGTCAACTCTTCCTTAAAAAAACGAGCCCCTGCACAAGACGATCGGCAAAAAAATAAAAATAAAATGGCGTTCAGAAAATGGAGACACAAAAACATAATTTTTGTTTCAAAAATGCTTTATCATGTAAAAGGCAAACAAACACAAAGAAAGTAGACATATTTGATATCATTGCATCCATAACAACCTGCTTTATAAAAATAGCACATGATCTAACCTGTCAGATGAATGTTGTAAAAAATAAAAATGGTGCCAAAACAGCAATTTTTTGGGTACTTTGCCCCACAAAAAACGTAATATATAGCAATAAAAAATCATATGTACCCTAAAATAGTACCAATAAAACTGGCACCTTATCCTGTAGTTTCCAAAATGGGGTCACTCTTTTGGAGTTTCTACTGTAGGGTGCATCAGGGGGGCTTCAAATGCGACATGGCATCTAAAAACCAGTCCAGCAAAATTTGCCTTCCAAAAACCATATGGCGTTCCTTTTCTTCTGTGCCCGGCTGTGTGCCCTTACATCAGTTTACGACCACATGTGGGGTGTTTCTGTAAACCGCAGAATCAAAGTAATAAATATTGAGTTTTGTTTGGCTGTTAACCCTCGATGTGTTAAAGAAAAAAATGGATTAAAATGGAAAATCTGCCAAAAAAGTGAAATTTAGAAATGTTATCTCCATTTTCCTTTAATTCTTGTGGAACACCTAAAGTGTTAATGAAGTTTGTAAAATCAGTTTTGTGTAACTTGAGAGGTGTAGTTTGTACAATGGGGTCATTTATGGGTTATTTTCCGCTATGTAAGCCCCACAAAGTGACTTCAGACCTGAACTGGTCCTTAAAAAGTGGATTTTGGAAATTTTCTTAAACATTTTAAGAATTGCTTCCAAAATTCTAAGCCTTCTAACGTCCTAAAAAAATAAAATTACATTTACAAAATGATGCCAACATAAGGTAGATATATGGGGAATGTTAAGTAATAAATATTTTATGAGGTATCACTTTCTGTTTTAAAAGCAGAGAAATAGAAATTTTGAAAATTGCAAATTTTTCTAAATTTGGGATTTTTTCATAAATAAAGGTGAAATATATTGACTCAGATTTATTACTGTCATGAAGTACAATGTGTCACGAGAAAACAATCTCAGAATGGCTTGGATAAATAAAGGTGTTCCAAAGTTATTACCACATAAAGTGACACATGTCAGATTTGCAAAAAATGGCCTGGGCAGGAAGGTGAAAACTGGCCCAGGGTAGAAGGGGTTAAATGTGTTATACATGGATGGTCTGTCAAAGATGCTGTTTTGGACGATGAGTAGGGAATCCTCTGTATGAAGTCCATATACATGTCTCAGATAACTGCTTTAATTGTCCTAAATCTGAGGTGAAATTAATGGTTTAAAAATCAGCATAGGGGCCCATGTTTACTCATGTCAGTGCACCTAGAAGTTGTAAATTGCGCCAAAATTTGCTGCAGTTTGACTCATTTTTGGAGCAATTTGGCCATCTAGCTTTAGAAACATCCACTGCTCCTAGCTTGGCAAGAGTTGTGGCTTGACATGAAGCCATTTTGGTTTAGCTGAAAAGGGGGCATAGTCTAAGATATGCCAATGTTGTGCCACAATTCTGGAGTAAAATTCTGATAGAATTGAAGGTAGCCAATCGTTCTTATATTGTGTCTATCCCTGCACCACATTTATCATCCAGCCTGAACCACTGTGATAAATCCAATGCAGGTCTAGACAGCCTGTCTTAGTATATGCCACCGGCAGGATTAGTAAATCATGTATGTAAATCAGTGTTTCTTTCTTTTACAGAATTTTAAAAGGGCATCTGTCAACA
Source organism: Bufo bufo (assembly GCF_905171765.1). NCBI lineage: Eukaryota > Metazoa > Chordata > Amphibia > Anura > Bufonidae > Bufo > Bufo bufo. Next base: position 38,858,854 of record NC_053399.1, on the reverse strand, counting down.
GATTTGTCCCTATGACACTGGCTGACCTGTTACATGTGCGATTGGCAGCTGAAGGCATCTGTGTTGGCCCCATGTTCCTATGTGTCCGCATTGCTGAGAAAAATCGTTTTAATATATGCAAATGAGCCTCTAGGAGCAATGGGGGCGTTACCATTACACCTAGAGGCTCTGCTCTCTCTGCAGCTGTCGTACCCTCTGCAACCTGATTGACAGGGTCAGACGTAATGGTGTTTTCACTGCCTGGTCCTGTCAATTAAACTGCACAGGGCGCGGCAGTTGCAGAGAGAGCAGAGCCTCTAGGTGTAACGCCAACGCCCCCTAATTTGCATACATTAAAACATCATTTTTCTCAGCAATGCAGACACATATGGACATGGGACCAACACAGACGCCTTCAGCTGCCAAGGACACATGTAACGGGTCAGCCGGTGTCATAGGTACAAATCTGCTGACCGATGCCCTTTCAATCATTTGTTCAGTATAACACAGAAAGAATCTTGGCAATGTCCACGGAAAATAGAACTTTACACATTTCTTTGTATTTGTTTTGACCTACAGGGGAAGTCTTTGACATCTAAACGCCTCACTGGCCTCATGCAATCCTCCTGACAACCCTGGACAGAAATGCTGTCACTCGGCACCTAACGCCCTCCAGAGAAGGAATGGTTTTAGGCAAGAAAATGGGTCACTGTGAAAGAAAAGAGAAATAAGAAGAAACTGGCATTCGTCCTGTCTAACTCAGATATTCATCGTCCCTCAGTTGCATCAACGATTTTTAGCTTGAGCAGCTTTCCAATGACCCTAAGTTGCCAAGTACTTTTATTTTGTGTTTAGATTGATATGTGAGATCACACAATGCAGTAAAAGGAGGGTCAGAAATGGAGGATGTTTTTAGACTAAATCAGCAATAACAGGAGACGACCAGGATCGATGTAAAACTGTCCATCTGTATTCTCCTCCACAGCTCGCTGCAACTATTATCACCACCAAGACAACTACCTTACATGCGTTCAAGAAAAAAAAAGTAAAAAAAAAAAAAGACTGAAACTGCTAATTCTTAAAACTTTAATGAGTCTGTTTCTCCTGAGTCCTAGACTGCGGATATTTGACTTTATTTTATGTGTGTGTCCCTGTCAAAGAGACAATTGACAACATTTGCTCTGCATAGTCTATCCTTCCAAGCGCATGATGCTGCTCCAAAGATAGCATTACAAGTCAAAGTTAAACAAGTTAAGTTTGTTTAAAAAAAAAAAAGTATATAGCAAGTCATGTTGTTTTATTTCTCTTTTATAATCTTTCATTTGATTTTTTGTTTTGTTTTTTGCCACTGCATGCATTTCAAGAAAAAGCAGCACAATTGTTTACAGTATATGTCACTTTCTCTTCCCCATAGCTCATCCGCGGTGACCAGACACAAGCTAGTATTGCTTGTATCATTTTTCTTTTGCGAAGTATCAGACTTTCTGAAGAATCATTCCAATGTTGTATCTCACAGTTCAGCGATTTAATCGGCTGAGATATATTCATTAGAGAAAAACCGGTAATCACTTTAGTCATAACCTAGTAAGCGCAAGACATTTCCCACTGTAGTTGGATATAAATAAAAAGAAAAAAAATGACTATAACCTTAGAAAAAACAACATACTATGAAATGCAATTGATGTGTCACCTGGAAGACTAAAGGGTTATTATAGGCCTTTTTTTTTTTTTTGAACTGTTGCATTGTCATTATTAAATGCCGATGGCTTTGTGGGTTAATGTAGCATCCTGGGTTCCTTCAAAACAAAACAAAAAAAAATCTTACCGTAGTAAAAATTATTTGAAAGGAAATAATCTTTGGACTTAATGAGCATTGTGTTGTCTATCTTTTTTAGTTCCTGCTTTATTCAGAATTATATGTTTGGAAAATATGTAAGAGTACATCAATGCTGGGCATATTGGTGTGGAAAATCGGAGACGAATCAGCAGAACCTGTTTGAGCAAGGGCTCATGCACACGAACGTGTGCTGCGGACCACAACGCACGGGCACCAACCGTAGGGCCGCCGTATATGGACGTAGGACCCATTCACTTGGATGTAGTCCACGATCCACATCAAACGGTCCGCACCACAAAAAAAGTAGTGCATGCGGTGCAGAGGCACGAATTCCCATGTTCCCTATATGTTCCTAAGGCTTCTTTCACACTTGCGTTGTCCGGATCCAACGTGTACTCCACTTGCCGGAATTATACGCCGGATCCGGAAAAACGCAAGTGTACTGAAAGCATTTGAAGACGGAGCCGTCTTCAAAATGCGTTCAGTGTTACTATGGCAGCCAGAACGCTATTAAAGTCCTGGTTGCCATAGTAGGAGCGGGGAGCGGTATACTTACAGTCCGTGCGGCTCCCGGGGCGCTCCAGAATGACGTCAGAGCGCCCCATGCGCATGGATGACGTGCCATGCGATCACGTGATCCATGCGCGTGGGGCGCCCTGACGTCACTCTGAAGCGCCCCGGGAGCCGCACGGACGGTAAGTATACTGCTCCCCCGCTCCCCACTACACTTTACCATGGCTGCCAGGACTTTAGCGTCCCGGGAGCCATGGTAACTATTCAGAAAAAGCTAAATGTCGGATCCAGCAATGCGCCGAAACGACGTTTAGCTTAAGTCCGGATCAATGCCTTCCAATGGGCATTAATTCCGGATCCGGCCTTGCGGCAAGTCTTCAGGATTTTTGGCCGGAGCAAAAAGCGCAGCATGCTGCGGTATTTTCTCCGGCCAAAAAACGTTCCGTTCCGGAACTGAAGACATCCTGATGCATCCTGAACGGATTTCTCTCCATTCAGAATGCATTAGGATAAAACTGATCAGGATTCTTCCGGCATAGAGCCCCGACGACGGAACTCTATGCCGGAAGACAAGAACGCAAGTGTGAAAGAGCCCTAAGGTCTTTACTGTTCATAATAACATTTTAGGAAGTATTGACCATTTTACATTCATGACTCACAATGGTACTTTCTGCTGTGTCAGAGTACAACTGCCCGGTGATTATATTCAGAATGTTAGGCCACATTCACACAACAGTGAAAAAAACTGTTGCTAAAAACTCCAAAATGGTCTATTTTTGACACCTGTTTTATCACTGATGCCTTTCTGAGAAACGGCTGTTAAAAATGGTCAATGGCTTCAATTGTATGGGGGCAGTCGGACTGTAAAAACGGACAGAACAGGACATGTCTTTTTTTTGACGGCCGTTATTGATGGGCCATCAAAAAATGGCTGTGTGAATAACCCCATACACTACCATTGTTCTTAAAATGGACGTGTGACGGCTGTTAAAAAACAGACATCAAACTGCTGTTTTTCACGGTTGTGTGAACGTAGCCTTAGGCCTCTTTCACACGGGCGTTGCGGGAAAAGATGCGGGTGTGTTGCAGGAAAATGCGCGATTTTTCCGCGCAAGTACAAAGCGTTTTAATGCGTTTTGCACGCGCGTGAGAAAAATCGGCATGTTTGGTACCCAGACCCGAACCCAGACTTCTTCACAGAAGTTCGGGTTTGGGATCGGTGTTGTGTAGATTTTATTATTTTCCCTTATAACATGGTTGGAGGGGTTAAAAAAAAAATTTAAAATAAAACTCACCTCATCCACTTGTTCGCACAGCCCGACACGTCTTCTTTCTTCTTCTTTGAGGACCTGGGAGGAAAAGGACCTTTGGTGACATCACTGCACTCATCACATGGTCCATCACCACGGTGATGGACCATGTGATGAGCGCAGTGACGTCACCAAAAGTCCTTTTCCTCCCAGGTCCTCAAAGAAGAAGAAAGAAGACGTGCCGGGCTGTGCGAACAAGTGGATGAGGTGAGTTCAAATTATTTTTTTAACCCCTCCATTCCTAATTTACTTAGCATTCTGTATTAAGAATGCTATTATTTTCTCTTATAACCATGTTATAAGGGAAAATAATAATGATCGGGTACCCATCCCAATCGTCACCTAGCAACCATGCGTGAAAATCGCACCGCATCCGCACTTGCTTGCGAATGCTTGCGATTTTCACGCAGACCCATTCACTTCTATGGGGCCTGCGTTGCGTGAAAAACGCACAATATAGGGCATGCTGCGATTTTCACGCAACGCACAAGTGATGCATGAAAATCACCGCTTATCTGAACAGCCCCATTCAAGTAAATGAGTCCGGATTCAGTGCGGGTGCAATGCGTTCACCTCACGCATTGCACAAGCGCAGAATTCTCGCCCGTGTGAAAGAGGCCTTAGGCTTTGTTCACATCTCTATCATAATGCACATTCAGTGTATACATTGTGAAAATCTCCATATGTGCTGAAGGTATAGCCCCGGTGTCTGCCATACAGTTGCATAAGTCGCCTATCGACTATTTAAAGGAGTGAAATAAAAGGTACTGTCAACAGGTGCTTATTGCAAGAATGATGTTAAGAGGACACTCCATAAAAGTCTATGGACAGATTTAGGGTACAGCAAAGGTACACAATGGTGCGGTATGAACAGACCCTAAGATAGCATCATCCATAAGATTTAAAGGGGAAATTCAGTCTAAAGGACATCTTGATATATCTGACATACCAGTGAGAAGATCTCAGGGGTCATTGATTTGACTTTGATTAGGTTTCCAGTCCCCTGAGGTTCTCGACTTATTGCTGCAGTGTTGACAACCCGACATAGGGATGTGTGACCACTGCAGCCAATTACTGGCCTACAGCGCAGATCTGCTGCAGTGGTCGCATGTTCTCGCATGGGGACATCATTGCTGCAGCAGGAAGTAGGATATGGTGGGAGATAAGACACTCATGTCAAATCAATGACCACTCACACGTATGTGTGATATATCAAGATGTCCGTTACATGACTTGATCGCTCAGTTGCATGAATTGATCTCTATTGTACTGATTCTATGGACCGGCCCCGCACCAGCACGGTGCACAGGGAATGATCAATGCACATGGCTCTTTTTATTACATCTGGCTGCACCTGTCAGGTTTCCCAAATCTGCTGGACTACAGGCAGGACTCCTGCACACATAACTTCAAGCAGTTTCTCCAGTGTTTCAAGTAAGCTTGCTATCTCTGCTTGCTGTGAAAGAGCAGCGCAAAAACAGGTAAGTCTTGCTGGCACTAGGGGCCCTGTGGTTGACAAAAAAGAAAGAAAGAAAAGTATTACGGGACGTTCACAGCAGCTTTTAAAACGGAATTTTGGCACAGACAGCCACCGCGCCACGCCAAGATGTCACCGAAAAGTCACCGACGGCCACGTCCTCTCTGCCTCAAATACATCTGAATGGTAGGCAGCACTGAGGATTGTGGAGTGTTGGCTTAAAGCCGCGCCAAGAGAGGACACGTCCCTTCTTGGCCCGACCTCGGCTTTAGGGCTTGTTCACACCAACGTGCCGTATTTTGCTGTACGCAAAGCATGGATGCCACCCGTGTGCCTTCCGCAATTTGTGGAACGGACGGCCCTTTATAGAAATGCCTAATCTTGTCCGCAAAAGAATAGGACATGTTCTTTTTTTTTTTGCAGGGCCACTGAACGGAGCAACAGATCCGGACAGCACAAGGAGTGCTGTCTGCATCTTTTGCGGCCCCATTCAAGTGAATGGGTCCGCATCCGAGCCGCAAAAAATGCGGCTCGGATGCAGAACAAAACCACTGTCATGTGAATGAGCCTTTAAAGGGAACCTGTCATGTGGATATTTGATTATAATCTAACTAATTCTATACAATCATTAACTACTAAAAAGTGCCTTAGATGTATTCACTTACTGGTGTGACAGATGGTTACCTCATAATATACACACAAAGATGCCGCATGCTAATGAGCTGATTTGAGTCCAGTGTGATGTCATTGAGTCCAGCGTATATTTAATTCAGAGCTATAGCCACTCCCCTGCCCACCTGCTGCTGGTTCATATGGAAAATAACTGTCAATCAGCAGCAGGTAGGCGGGGAGAGTCAGGAGCTCATGAATATTCAGGACTCATCATTATCAGCTGGAGCTTTTCAATACAAGATGTTGGCAGATTGACTGGGTCAATTAAAGAAAGTGACCCAGCATTGTGCTAAGAGAATCAGTCACTTATTTATGTTGCCCTTAGTTAGGACACCATAAAACTGGTGACAGTTTCCCTTTAAGTGCTGTGATCCTCAGCGCTGCCTCCCATTAAAGGGATTCTGTCATCAGAAATGAGCCCTATAAGCTAAACATATGGCGATGTCCCTTGTAAAACACTGAATCCTAAAGTGAGTTTATCAAATGCCACTGTGGCTCTATATTCATATAAAAGCGGTTTATATCACCTGTCAATAACTTAATAATGTGTCCAAGGGGACGTCTCATGGTGAAAGGTGCCCGGCCGTTTAGGTGCCCAGCGCCGCCTTCTGAGCTGAAATCGCTGCCCTCCCTTTCATTCGATCCGCCTACCTCAGGTGACTAACCTTCCTTGTGCCCAGCCGTGCCCAGCCACGCCCGCCTGTGAAGGAGCCCAGCACCGCCTATGTCTCCTCCTTTCATCAACGATAGATAGCCGTAATCTCGCGCATGCGCAGTGCCGGTATAGTGTTCCTTCCCTGTGCTGGCATCAGCCTCAGGGAAAGAACTGCGCATCGCGAGATTACGGCTATCTATCAGAGAGGACACATCCGTTGGCGGGTTTTCGGCGCGGCTGTCCATGGCAAAATTCTGCGTAAAAAGCTACCGTGCGAACATCCCCTTAGTGATGTAAATATGAAGCAAACAATGCACAGTTATTGGTACAGGGTTAGGTCTACCAACGACATGTATAACTGGTCACAAGATAGGCGATAAATGTGTGATTGCTGGGACCCCTACCGATCACAAGAATGGGGGTCCCCGAGTCCCATGTGTGAATAGACGGCAATCTCCATCACTGGTAGTCAGACGTGCACACCACTGATCCATACACAGAAGATACTCGGGTACCACTGTGCTCATACTCAGTGAGGGGCCAGCAGTCGGCCCTCCAGCAATCATCCTCATGCATTGAAAACCCTGTCCATAGGAACGCCCAACTCCGCCTGGAAACGTCCATTTATCGGCGGGGTTATCGTTCGCCCTGCCCGTTTTCAGCCCGGGACAGCCGTTAACTGTGCATCCCTGTACATTTACATTCATGCATCCAGTTACACCTACATATACGGCGTTATTATAATTCCTCTGAGCGATGGTCCTATAGGAAAGTAAATGTAATCATCCAATTTTCGGATCTCCCATAGCAGTAAATGGAGTGCGGCACGCTCTCCTTAGCTTCAGGACCCCGTTTCCGTGTCCCTAGCAATATGCCGCCAGTATCGGAGATGGGCCAACCCCCTTTTAAAGTTTTAGCGTGCAGCAGTGGCAACCCCACACGTGGAGGAGGTCAATGGATACATGAATTTGAAGGCAATACCTCCGTTAACCCACAGATTTGCGCTGCCATTGCGAATGGATGGTTTCGGCAGCTGCTATATAATGCCCACCCCATGGATGATTTTAATCGTTTATGTATTCTTTGTTTATTGGGCTGAAAATGTACACAGTTTCCCCAAACAGCAACACCTTCTATGATATTTTTTAACTAAGTAAAATGGAACGGCGAACGCACACACTAGGAAAATGTAATTGTTAGCTGGAGCCCTTTCATTAAGAAAGTAATACAAGGAGCAGCCTAAGTGTGACGTCATAGTTCGGGTTGCTGCACAGTATAACGGCATAATCCCACACAGCGTGACGTTATCTCTAGGAGCGCCAGTCCGCAATGTAAACATCCTGCCAGCAGGGGGCGACATAACCAGCAGCGCGGATGGCAGGGGAAGTGTCGGCCCCAGCAGCAGGTGACGGGTGTGAGGGAGCGGGCGGATCGTCTGCTCGACCGTGAGGTAAGGCGCGCTCCTTCTCGGCCGCCATGACTGTGGCGTGTGATCTCTGAGGTAATATGAAGGTGGACTGTGACACATTTTATAATCTTCCTTCTAGAAATCGTATATTTTTAAAAAATATTATCACTTTGCTTATTTTTGAATGAACCGTATGTGTGTACCGAGTTACCTGAGGTAAAATGTAACAAACAAGGCTCCTCTCATATAAATGTAAGCAATATAGTTAGGAGGACAACCCCCATTATCCCTGAGGGCAGAGGGTTCTGCCTCTTTTGACTAATTTGTTGCACTTTTTGTAGTTGGGTTACCTCACACTTACCTCACACATGTCACATTGACAGAGTTGGTACATTACCATATGGCGCACGTTACCAGTGGCGGTTTTCTGCACGTCAGGTACGTGTCCCTAACAGAAGCAGCACACTTAATTTATTTTTTAACCCTTTGGGGCACATTTACTGTAGTGCCCGCACTTTTTTAGGTGTAAAAATGCTGTTTTAGATGGTCTTTTTTATTTTTTCGCATTTACTACTGGAAATGCGCCTGTTTTGGAGTAATTTGTGTCTTTATTCACCTACTTTGATATTTTTATTTTTTTATAATTTAGAAGTTTTCTAACTTTTACGCCTGTTTTCCAATCTATTTATTTATGTGTGTGCCTCTTTTTTTACACCTACCGGTAATAAGTCGCAAAAACAGTCTAATTTCTACTCCACTCCAGGGCTGGCGTACTTTTCTTTGTCAGTTTTAAGTGGTGAATTGCGCAAAATTTTGCCTTAAAAGTTGCACTTTCATGGACTCTTGCGCTTATGTTCAGCTCACTTGCGCCATGTTTTCTTTTGCATACTAATTATACCAGTCTTAGTGAATGTGAACCTGTCATACTGATGAAAGACCACCAGAGGTCAGACTAATAGCAGCACGCCTTGTCTGATTCATGCAGAAAAACGACTTCAGACAGCACTTAAAGAGGACCTTTCACTAGATAAAAAAATCTAAACTAAGTATACAGACATGTAGAGCGGCGCCCAGGGATCCCCGGGCGCCGCTCCGTTCTCCCGGTATAGGCTCTGGTATCTTCACATGTTTGGCTCCACCCAGGGTAACCTGCCGGGGTCTCCTTCTCCCAGGCTGTAGCGCTGGCCAATCGCAGCGCTCAGCTCATAGCCTGAGAGAAAAAAAACCCCCTCAGGCTATGAGCTGAGCGCTGCGATACTGATTTATAATGCTGTGCCTCTGCATGACCTTATTTCTATGGAATCATAGTGACAGCTTGATGTCACTGTCATCCTGTAGAAGGAAGGTCATGCAGAGGCACACAGCATTATAAATCCGTATAATGCTGTGCGCTACTGCAAGACGAGCAGTGTCCAGAACAGAGGATCACGCTCACACACGGAGCATAACTCCCGGACTGCACACGCTCATGTGAAGCAGCTTTTACAAGGTCCTTAGGTGGAGTATAACCAGAACAGGGTGAGCACCCTAGAAAAGCCCCAAATTGGATGAGGTTGGGGCCGGTATATTTCTAATCTAATTCATTGAGTGCTGTGAGACTTTTAATAAATATGAGGCAAAAGACTGACAGATACAAACTGAAAAGAATGGCATGGTATTAAACAGGCAGGAGGTGCTCAAACCCACATGCAGTTGTGCATATATATACAGGGGAGCAAATCCTGCACTTGTGGCCCGTTGCTAATGACGATCCCCAGCAAAAATGCATACAGTAGAGGATGCCCACAGCGAAACCACGTGTACAACAATAGACATCCTACACAAGATAGCAATTATGTGGATGTGATAATCAATATAACAAAATAACAAAGACAGGTGCACTCTGCGGTCTTACTAAACCCTCAAGCTGATTTTAAAATTGAGAGATTAGCCAATATGTCCTATGTAGAAAAAAATAAGGGGTTGGGTCAGCACAACCTGCCTGTAGGTGCAGATCGCTATGGCGAAATACATATACAAACGGAAAATGCAAATGTGATCGCACACTACATCCAGCACTCTGCCCTCCATGCTGGATGAGACATTGGTTTATATTTTGGCCAAAGCATAGTAAGCCACTCACCGCGTCAAGGCTGTCTCATGAGTGGTCCCTAACTCTTGTTCCTACCTGTTCATGGGCCATGACAGCCACATAAGGTGAGTGGCTTACTATGCTTTGGCCAAAATATAAACCAATGTCTCATCCAGCATGGAGGGCAGAGTGCTGGATGTAGTGTGCGATCACATTTGCAATGTCCTATGTAGAGTTGTTGCAATACCAAATTTTTGATTCGGTTTCGATACCATGAAAAAGTATTGCGATACTCGATACCACGCAAAAAAAATAAACCCAAAAAGCCACGTGCATTCCGCATTTTAAAAAATGGCGGATCGCGCAGTTTTTTTACATTTTTTTTTTAAATATTTTTTTTGATATTTTAATAGTTTGGCCTTTTCTGACGTGGCGATATGTAATATGTTTATTATTTATACATTTTATATGTGAAATTGGGAAAAGGGGGTGATTTATATACTTCATATTTTGGTGTTTGTTTTTTTTTTTACTTTATTTATTTTATTTTTTACACTTTTTATTTAATAACTATTTCCCCCCTTAGGGGCCAGAACCTGGGATCTTTCATCCCTTGTCCTATTCACCCTGATAGAGCTCTATTAGGGTGAATAGGACCTCACACTGTCCCTGCTGCTCTGTGCTTTGTGCACACAGCATCAGGGATGTTACCATAGCAGCCAGGGCTTCAGTAGCGTCCTGGCTGCCATGGCAACCGATCGGAGCCCCAGGCTTACACTGCTGGGGCTCCGATCAGAAGCTGCCACTGCACCACCAATGAGGGGGAGGGGAGAGGACCCTGTGGCCACTGCCACCAATGATTTTAATACTGGGGGGTTGAGAGGGGCCGGCGCATGATTTTATTGGGATGGGGGGTTGAGGGGGGGGGGCGCACTGCGCCACCAATGATAATTACAGGAGGCGGGTACTGGCAGATCAGCGGCAGTTATCCCCTCAGGTGCCGCACCTGAGGGGTTAACTGCCACCAATCGCAGCTCCCTGTCAGAGGCAGGGTGCCGGCAATGCGATTCTGCTGCCGCCACCCGCCTCCTGTATTATGTGTTAGACTACTTTTCCTGGGTCCAGACTCCAGACTTTAAGTATTAGGCTACACAGAGCGGCGCCCAGCGATGTCCCAGCACTTACTATTATTCCTGGGCGCCGCTCCGTTCACCCGCAGTGCCCCATTACTGTCTCCTGCTCCACATGCTGATTACTATCGGAGCGATGGGGAGGAGACATCAGCTTCTCTACTGGGCGTTCCTTCTCCCTGGCTGTAGTGCTGTCCAATCGCAGCGCAGGAAGAAGGAACGCCCACTAGTGAAGCTGATGTCTCCTCCCCATTGCTCCGATAGTAATCAGCATATGGAGCAGGAGAGGAGACAGTAATGGGGCACAGCGGGCGAACGGAGCGGCGCCCAGGAATAATGGTAAGTGCTGGGACATCTCTGGGCACCGCATTGTATAGGAAAAGTCGTATCATTGGTGGGCACAGTGCGCCCGCCCCTCTCCCCGTTCATTGGTGGCAGCAGCAGCACAGGGGGGAGGGAGGACAGCTTCCTTCTCCCCGTGCTGCTGAGAGAACATGCAGCGCGCTCATGTTCAGAGATACTAGACTGCGCAGAAGCGCAGCCCAGTATCGAAAAAATGGGAATCCCGGTATGACAAAAGTATCGATTAGGTATCGAAATTTCGATACCCGCAACAACCCTAGTCCTATGTAGAGATGTCGCGAACATAAAATTTTCCGTTCGCGAACGGCGAACGCGAATTTTCGCAAATGTTCGCGAACGGGCGAACCGCCATTGACTTCAATGGGAATGCGAATTTTAAAACCCACAGGGACTTTTTCTGGCCACAATAGTGATGGAAAAGTTGTTTCAAGGGGACTAACACCCGGACTGTGGCATGCCGGAGGGGGATCCATGGCAAAACTCCCATGGAAAATTACGTAGTTGACGCAGAGTCGGGTTTTAATTCATAAAGGGCATAAATGACCTAACTTTCCTAAATTGTTTGGAATAACGTGCTTTAAAACATCAGGTATGATGTTGTATCGATCAGGTAGTGTAATGGTTACGCCCGCTTCACAGTGACAGACCAAACTCCCTGTTTAACGCACCGCAAACAGTCCATTTGCTCAACCGCAAACTCCCCATTTGCACAAGGTTGGATACCAAGCTAGCCATGTCCCGTTCCTTGTCCTTAACTGATGTCATTGAAGGTCTCTTCCTCCACCCAGCCACGTACAACACCAAGGGTCCCCGAAAGGTGACAACAAGCCCCCTGGGACGCCTGCTGTGGTTGGTCTTCCACCTCCTCAAAGCCACCTTCCTCCTCTGACTCCTCTTCTTCAGACTCCTCTCTCTGCGTTATTATAATGTGTGTTAAGTAGTACTATTCCTATCAGTTTAATCCCTGTTACGTCCCCTATCAGGGGACGTGTATATGGCATAGATTTTAGGAACGGGGAGATGGAAAAAGATGCTTGGTCGGTCCTCCTACTTCAAATTTGGGGCACTGCGCGTGCAATCTAATGTGCCGCCAGATAGTTGTGGTGTGTTATGTTGTTCTATTCTTATCAGTTTAATCCCTGTTACGTCCCCCTGGAACGCCTCAGACTCCACCAGCTTGTATGGTAAAAGCTGGCGGGCTAAGAGTTCAGACAAGCCAGCTATCAGACGCCGGGCAAGGGGGTAACTTTGTGACATTGGCTTCTTACGCTCAAACATGTCCTTGACAGACACCTGACTGTGGGTAGATGAGCAGGAACTGCTCAAGGCGAGAGACGGAGTGGCGGATGGTTGAGAGGGGGCAAGGAGGACAGCAGTGGTTGATGTGGCTGAAGATGCTGGACCAGGAGGAGGATGGCGGCTTTGAGTTTGTGTGCTGCTTGTACTCATGTGTTGATCCCATAGGCGTTTGTGATGTGAGATCATGTGCCTTCGCAAAGCAGTTGTACCTAGGTGCGTGTTGGACTTCCCACGACTCAGTTTCTTTTGGCACAGGTTGCAAATGGCATCGCTGTTGTCAGAGGCAGACACACAAAAAAAATGCCACACTGCTGAGCTCTGCAATGACTGCATTCTGGTGGTGGCAACAGCATGCGTTGATTGGCGTGTTGTCTGGCTGACCCCGGTGCCGATGCATGCTGTCTGACTGTGCCACTAGCTCCTTGCGACGACCTCCCCCTGCTTCCAACTCGTCTCCTCCTCCTCTCTGTCTCCCCATCAGAACTTTCCCCCTGTTCTTCTTCTCTTCGAGCGGGCACCCACGGGACATCCACGGACACATCGTCATCATCAACCGCTTCACGTATCTGACAACTCAGCAAAGGAAGCAGCGGGTACAACATCATCATCATCATCATCATCATCATCACACCGTACGTCCATGTGTGTAATGCTGCCTGACTGAGACATATCCCTGTTATCTACATCCTCTGGCAATAATGGTTGCGCATCACTCATTTCTTCCAACTGATGTGTAAATAACTCCTCTGACAGATCAAGTGAAGCGGCTGTGGTGCTAGTGTAGGTGGTGGCGGCAGGCGGGCGAGTGGTAACTTGAGAGGTGCCCAAAGCTGAGCTGGAGGAGGATGGTGCGTCAAGGTTCCGAGCGGAAGCTGTAGAAGATTGGGTGTCCTGTGTTAACAAGTCAACTATGTCCTCAGAACTTTTCGAGTTCAGGGTACGTGGCCTCTGAACACTGGGCATTAGTCTAGGGCAGTGGTTTTGGCGAACCTATGGCACGGGTGCCAGAGGCGGCACTCCGAGCCCTTTCTGTGGGCACCCGCCCCTGGAAAAACTCTACAGTGTACCAATATGCCTTAGACTTCTAATGGAATTCATCAGCGCAGGGCGCACTATGAACAGCACAGGCAGGGCACTGAATGTAGGCAGGCTATTATAGATAAGTGATAAAGTACATGGAATATGTACTATTGGACTGTAGTGTTCTGGTTAAATTGCCGTGTTGGCACTTTGCAATAAATAAGTGGGTTTTGGGTTGCAGTTTGGGCACTCGGTCTCTAAAAGGTTTGACATCTAGGGCCAAAGGGAATCACAGCACCACGATGGCCCCTGTGGGGTGGCCTGCCTCTGCCTGTCTTTTTTTTTAGATTAGTTAAGTTGTACTATGCGTGCTAGCTACTGTGACACCAGATATGAGTTGCTCTGAAGTGACACTATGCACTGCACAGGGCCTTAAACACACAAACACGTGTGTAACTGACTGCTATTTATTCAGTCAAAATTGTTGACTTTTCTTAATCGAATGTGACACCAAATATGAGTTGCGCTGGTGACACTATGCACTTGCAGGGCTGTGAGCCTGACACACACGCTGGCAGGCAGGCAACTGCAATTTGATTACACAGGGGAAAAAAAAAGCAGACTGATGTTCTAGCCCTAAAAAGGGCTTTTTGGGGTGCTGTCCTTACAGCAGAGATCAGATGAGTCCTTCAGGACTGCAGTGGACACTGAATACACTTGCCTAGCTATCGATTTCCCTATTAAATCAGCAGCAGCTACACTGTCCCTCCTCTCACTAAGAATGCAGCTTCCGAATGAATCTAAAATGGATGCTGTCCAGGAGGTGGGAGGGTCTGCTGCTGATTGGCTGGAATGTGTCTGCTGACTGTGAGGTACAGGGTCAAAGTTTACTCAATGATGATGTATAGGGGGCGGACCGAACATCGCATATGTTCGCCCGCCGCGGCGAACGCGAACAAGCTATGTTCGCCGGGAACTATTCGCCGGCGAACTATTCGGGACATCTCTAGTCCTATGGTGTAGGACATGTCTGAGCCCGAGCACCGCGCCAAGATTTCTCAAGTAGCTCTTGAGAAACCTTGGCGCGGTGCTCGGGCTCAGACATGTCCTACACCAGGGGTGGCCATCCTGTGGCTCTTGAGCCACATGCGGCTCTTTGCTTCTTCAAGTGAGGCTCTAGCTGTGGAGCCAGGAAGCAGTAAGGCTGGCTCACTCTCCACCCTATGCTCAGATCTCTTTTCCTGATCGAATTCGCGAATATATGGCAAATATTCGTGAAATATCACAAATTTTAATATTGCCCCTGCCGCTCATCACTACTCTCCATCTCTGAAGTGATCATATTTCTCACGCTGGGCAGCAACACAATTTATCAGTAGTTGTGTTGTATGTGAATACAGGGAGTAATTACAACACTACCTTTTAATAGAACTTAATGCAGGCAACTATAAATAAAGTGCCTATGAGGGAAGAGAAATCATGGAAACTGTAGTCTTTTACATGGTATTCACACCCATGGCATGCTCTAGTACAGGGGTGGCCAACCTGTGGCTCTTGAGCCACATGCGGCTCTTTGCTTCTTCAAGTGAAGCTCTAGCTGTGGAGCCAGGAAGCAGTCAGGCCGGCTCACTCTACACCCCATGCTCAGATCTCTTTTCCTGATCGGGCACTGTTACTACTTTGCAGCTGCAGCTCCAGCTCACTCTCCACTACGTACTGATTCACGCAGTGTGAGAATGTAGTACGTGGAGACACGCACTATGACCTGACGTTGTGCTCATCAGGTCACAGTGCCCGAGAAGGAGCCCAATGCCTGATCAGGAGAGGGAAGAGATTTTTTTTAAATTATATAGCTGAGCATGGGAGGTTCTGATCTGAGCATGGGGTGGGATCCTGATCTGAGCAATGGGGGTCTGATTTGAGCATGAGGGTTCAGATTTGAGCATGAGGGTTCAGATTTGAGCATGGGGGGTCAAATCTGAGAAGGGGGGAGATCTGAGCACTGAGGGTCTGACACTGGGAGTCTGATTTGTGTTGTCGGATCCGAGCATTGGGGGTCTGATTTGGAGGCCTGATGAGGTTTGGGGATCTTACACTGCTCAAAAAAATAAAGGGAACACTTAAACAACACAATGTAACTCCAAGTCAATCACACTTCTGTGAAATCAAACTGTCCACTTAGGAAGCAACACTGAGTGACAATCAATTCCACATGCTGTTGTGCAAATGGGATAGACAACAGGTGGAAATTATAGGCAATTAGCAAGACACCCCCAATAAAGGAGTGGTTCTGCAGGTGGTAACCACAGACCACTTCTCAGTTCCTATGCTTCCTGGCTGATGTTTTGGTCACTTTTGGATGCTGGCGGTGCTTTCACTCTAGTGGTAGCATGAGACAGAGTCTACAACCCACACAAGTGGCTCAGGTAGTGCAGCTTATCCAGGATGGCACATCAATGCGAGCTGTGGCAAGAAGGTTTGCTGTGTCTGTCAGCGTAGTGTCCAGAGCATGGAGGCGCTACCAGGAGACAGGCCAGTACATCAGGAGACGTGGAGGAGGCTGTAGGAGGGCAACAACCCAGCAGCAGGACCGCTACCTCCGCCTTTGTGCAAGGAGGAACAGGAGGAGCACTGCCAGAGCCCTGCAAAATGACCTCCAGCAGGCCACAAATGTGCATGTCTGCTCAAACGGTCAGAAACAGACTCCATGAGGGTGATATGAGGGCCCAACGTCCACAGGTGGGGGTTGTGCTTACAGCCCAACACCGTGCAGGTCGTTTGGCATTTGCCAGAGAACACCAAGATTGGCAAATTCGCCACTGCCGCCCTGTGCTCTTCACAGATGAAAGCAGGTTCACACTGAGCACATGTGACAGAGTCTGGAGACGCCGTGGAGAACGTTCTGCTGCCTGCAACATCCTCCAGCATGACCGCTTTGGCATTGGGTCAGTAATGGTGTGGGGTGGCATTTCTTTGGAGGGCCGCACAGCCCTCCATGTGCTCGCCAGAGGTAGCCTGACTGCCATTAGGTACCGTGATGAGATCCTCAGACCCCTTGTGAGACCATATGCTGGTGCGGTTGGCCCTAGGTTCCTCCTAATGCAAGACAATGCTAGACCTCATGTGGCTGGAGTGTGTCAGCAGTTCCTGCAAGACGAAGGCATTGACGCAATGGACTGGCCCGCCCGTTCCCCAGATCTGAATCCAATTGAGCACATCTGGGACATCATGTCTCGCTCTATCCACCAACGTCACGTTGCACCACAGACTGTCCAGGAGTTGGCAGATGCTTTAGTCCAGGTCTGGGAGGAGATCCCTCAGGAGACCGTCCGCCACCTCATCAGGAGCATGCACAGGCGTTGTAGGGAGGTCATACAGGCACGTGGAGGCCACACACACTACTGAGCCTCATTTTGACTTGTTTTAAGGACATTACATCAAAGTTGGATCAGCCTGTAGTGTGTTTTTCCACTTTAATTTTGAGTGTGACTCCAAATCCAGACCTCCATGGGTTTAAAAATTTGATTTCCATTTTTTTTTGTGTGATTTTGTTGTCAGCACATTCAACTATGTAAAGAACAAAGTATTTCAGAAGAATATTTAATTAACTCAGATCTAGGATGTGTTTTTTTTGTGTTCCATTTATTTATTTGAGCAGTGTATTTTAGGTCAGATGAGGATTGGGGATCTGATTTAGGAGTCTGATATGAGGTCTTATGAAAAATATATTTAACTTTTTTTTTCTCTGCTAATGAAAAATAAAAAAATATTTTTATAAGACCTCAGATCAGATGAAAAATATATATTTTTTTTAACTTATTTTTCTTTGTTAAAACCTAGGTGCATCTTTTAGGCTGGTTTCACACGGGCGTTGCAGGTGCGTTGCGGGAACATGCGCGATTTTTCCGCGCGAGTGTGATCCATCGTGTGATCCATCGTGTGATCCATCGTGTGATCCATCGTGTGATCCATCGTGTGATCCATCGTGTGATCCATCGTGTGATCCATCGTGTGATCCATCGTGTGATCCATCGTGTGATCCATCGTGTGATCCATCGTGTGATCCATCGTGTGATCCATCGTGTGATCCATCGTGTGATGTCATCAAAGGTCCTATTGCTCACAGCACAGATGAAGACAGAAGAGATGCCGGGCTGTGCGAGCAAGTGGATTAAGGTGAGTTGAATTATTTGAAATTTTTTTTAACCCCTCCAGTGCTATTTTACTATGCATTCTGTATTCAGAATGCTATTTTTTTTTCAACAATAAGTTTTTGTTGAGTTGCATATGGTAAATATGACAGTTTACAAATTATGCATACCAAGCAAAAATAATAATACAAACAAATAAATTATATTAAAGAAGAAATAATAAAGTAAGGTACCAAGTTACAAGTATAAAAGTATACAATCATTGTATATAGCTTGTTCCATATAGATTACCTCTTTGTCTATTTCATCGTGCACATTTTATATTATAGCAAGGGAATACATCTTAAGCACTAGTACGTGCTACCCGTATACTTTGATTTTAAAGTAGGTAATGCGGAAGCGGAACCGCGTATGTACTAGATAGCCAGATCATCCATGCATTGTGTATTGCCACCCTATTTTTCATAGATGAGGCGAAGGTAAACTCGCACTGCATATGATAATTAACCAGATTAACAACTTCACAGGTCGACAGAGATTGCAGATCCTTCCACCGACGAGCAATCACCTTTTTAGCTGCTGAGAGAATATGAGCTATTATACTCCTACTTTCCTTAGGAATATTCCCTAGACCAATGCTAAGAACCGCCATTTCCGGAGTCATTACCCCTGTAAATCCCGTAACCTCTTTTATTATTCCTGACACCGAGGCCCAGAAGCTGGTTAGGACAGAACAGCTCCACCACATATGATACGGTGTGCCGATCTGTCCGCATCCCCTCCAACACAGCGGTGAGTAATCCAGATTGGTATGAGCTAACCTATTTGGGGTAAGGTACCATCTCATTTGTATTTTTAGATTCTGCTCGGCGTGATTTATACATTTCGAGGACTTCATGGACCAAAATAAAGCGTCATTCCATTCCTCCAGCGTGAATTCCCTCTTCATTTCAGCCTCCCATTTGTGCATGAAGGGTTTCTTTGCTTCCCCACCTGCTAAATGCAGGAAAGAATACCAAAAAGAGAGACTGGAACGAAGGCGGCCATCCGCGCCCAGAATCTTACCCAGTGGATCTCTCTCATTTGCTGTTGTATCTAAGTTGATTGATGTAAGGAAATGGCGGATCTGCAGATACTGATAAAACACAGAGTTAGGCAAATTAAAGCTAGCGTGTAGAGATTCAAAGGTTCGTATAACAGACTGCTCAAACAGGCTTCCCAAAGAAGCTATCCCACAGTTTAACAATCTGTTAAGTCGGATCGTGGGGATATGGTACTCAATGACCGTTATAGGGTACTGTCTCTTCTCTATAGAAACGGGAGTTCTACTTTTACAGCCATGAGCCCAAGAAAACAAAGAAGCTTGCATTGTGTCTAATGGCAAAGGGAAGATAAAAGGCTTTAGTAGATACGCTGCCAATAGTGATTTCAGCGATCCCCTTTTAACATACACCTCCTCAATCATCAACCATTTATGTGGCGATGACGGTGACCACCATTCCATTGACTGATCCATCAAATTAGCCATATAATAACTGTAAAGGTCAGGGACTCCCAGACCCCCCTTCCTAAGAGCCGGAAACAATACATTCTTACTGATCCTGGGATGAGAGCCTCCCCATATAAACCCCATCATGTCATCTTGCAATTGTTTAATATAAGCCCTAGGGATTTTCAACGGGATACATCTAAACATGTACAGGATCTTCGGGAGTACCATCATTTTTACTACATTGATTTTCGCTATCCATGAAAGTATCCCTTTGTTATATTTGGAGTAGTCCTTTTGAAGATCCGCTCTCAACAATCTATGATTAAGTGAAATCATACCTTGTAGTGAGCTGGATAACTCTACTCCCAAATATCTTATCGACTCAGATGCCCAGTTGAAAGGATACTCAACACTGAGAACCGTATGCATACTTTCAGGTATATTGATGGATAGTACATTAGTTTTACTAACATTCAGTTTGTAATAGGAGACGGATGCATACTGGTCCAAGATCTCTAGTGCAGCTGGTAATGAATTTACAGGATTGGTGAGCGTCAAAATGACGTCGTCTGCATACAATCCAATGCGGTGCGTGTGTTTCCCCACCGTAATCCCCGACATCCGCTCACAACCACGTATCTTCTCAGCCATTGGCTCCATTACCAGCGCGAATATCAGGGGTGACAGCGGGCACCCCTGTCTAGTCCCGTTTGTAATTGAGAAAGGAGCAGATAAAAAACCTGAAGCCAGGACGTTCGCACTGGGAGCTGTATAAAGCCCCAAAATAGCTTGAAGAAAATGACCCTCAAACCCAAACTTCCTGAGAGTCTGGTCCAGGAACCCCCAGTGTACTCTATCGAAAGCTTTTTCAGCGTCTAAGGATACAAATACCGTGGAGGCCCTGGACCAACCCGCTATTTGGATCAGATCTATCATTTTTCTAGTGCCATCCCTGCATTGTCTCCCTGGCACAAAGCCTACCTGGTCCTGATTAATCAAAGCTGGCAACACATTGCTGAGGCGGGTGGCAAGTAGCTTAGCAAACAGCTTGAGGTCGGCATTCAGTAGGGAGATTGGCCTGAAGTTTTCGGGGGCGTCTGGAGATTTCCCTGGTTTGGGCAGAGTGACTATAGTTGCTTTAAGCATTTCTGGAGGAATATTCCCCGTTACCAGAAATGAGTTATATAATTTAGTTAGGTAAGGGACTAAGGTTGTGTTAAACGTTTTGTAATATTCCACTGGAAAACCGTCAGGTCCAGGGGCCTTGTTAGACGGTGTGGCATTAATGGTTTTTAATATCTCTTCTGTAGAAAATGGTTTGTTAAGATTACTGAGTTCATCAGCAGATACTTTAGGTAATTCAAGGGGATCTAGGTACGTAGATATTGACTCCTCAGATGGCTGTACTGTGTTACCATCTTTCCTTAGGTTGTAAAGGGAAGAGTAATATGACGCAAAAGCGTCCGTTATTTCTTGTGGGTGAGTGACCACTCTATCTTTATGTTTTAAGCTAATTATCCTAGCCGCAGCTTTATGACTTTTCAGTCTGCGAGCCAAGAGCGCTCCTGCTCTATCTCCAGCTTGATAATAGTTAGATTTTAATCGTTTCAGCCCTAATTCCTGGCGGTAAAGAAGAATAGATCTCAATGCAGATCTACACCTCTTTAAGAGCCGTTAACGTGGTGATAGTGTTACACACTTTATGGCATTGTTCCGCAGTCTGCAAGCGGGTAAGAGCATCCTGTATTGCTTGGTTCCTATTCCTATTCATTTTTGCCGCCATCTGCAGCAGGACCGCTCTCATAAACGCCTTATGTGTAAGCCATAAAGTGTTGACACTGATGTCAGGAAGATCATTGAATGCAAAAAATTCTTGCATAGTGTCTATGCTCTTTTTGACTCTATCTGGACATTTTAATAAATAGGTATTCAATCTCCACTGCGGTCTAGGTAGGGCAGGAACCCCATCCTCCACTTCAATACTAACCGGAGCGTGATCTGACCAGGTTGCTCCCCCAATGTCGGACCGTGTCACCCTATGCAGGAGGCCTTTAGAGACTAGAATGTAATCTATGCGAGACTGGGAGAGGTGTGCTGTAGATATAAACGTATAATCACGCTCATCACTGTGCTGGTAGCGCCAGATATCATGAAACGCAGACTCATACAATGTAGATTGAAGGTCTGTACGCGTGCCCCCACTTGCAGATTTAAAATCCAGCGTTGCATTCACCGGAATGTTGAAGTCCCCTCCCATTATGACCTCCCCTTCCGCCATTTTCTCTACTTTATTGAACAGCCTCCTGCAGAAGGCCACCTGCCCGACATTAGGGGCATACACAGATACTAGGGTGAATGGTCTATTATCTAATGTACATAATAAAATGACATGCCTCCCCGCTGAATCATTTACACATTTCTTTAGGGAGAAATTGATTGTAGCCTTTACCCCAATCAGCACCCCTGCTTTCCTTTTTTTCTTAGTATGTGAGTGAAATAAAACAGGAAAATTTTTATGCTTACATCTGAACGCGTCCCTGCTCAACAAGTGCGTTTCTTGCAATAATACAACATCACATTTAGCTTTGGAGACTTCTGACCAGAGTTGTGTGCGTCTGAATGGGGAGTTCAGACCACGCACATTGAGGGATAATACTTTCAGCCCCATGACTCATATATAAAATACCTTTGTGTCACATATCTCCTCAATGTCACATGGGAACCCTCTGGGACCAACACACCCTGCACTTCAACCTCATACTTTATAGACATTGGTACCAACAAAAAAGAAAAACAAGAAAAAGGCAAAAGGAAATGAAAAAGAAAATAAAACATTAATTGAAATATGGTCAATAAGGCCTAACTGGCCCGACCAGATAAATGTAGGTCTATGGACCTATATAACAAGTCCAGTAGGGCAAAGAGAACAAGATTAGCTCTCTGCTTCGGACTAACATTGAATAATGTGAACAGTCAATTTTCTACTCCTGTATGAAAAGACTCACAAATCAGGCAACGTCCCAGTCTGGAGGAATCCTGTCTGGACGCGAGGTAGGCTCCTTTGTTTTGGAATTACCTTCATTCATGATGCCCCATTCGCTCAAGCGTTTAGCCGCTCCTTGTGGTGAATTGAAGATCTGTAGATTGCCATCATAGGTGACCAGTAATTTCACCGGGAAACCCCAGCGGTACCTTATCTGATGGTGCCTTAGGACCGTGGTTATCGTGGCAAATTCCCTTCTTCTTGCGAGGGTAGCTGCGGAAAGATCTGCATAAATCGTGATGCCTTTAAAGTCCTCTGTCGGATTCGCCTCCTGTCTCAGGACTCTCAGAAATGCCTCCTTAACTGTATAAAAATGAATCCTTGCTATGGTATCCCGCGGCAAGGATGGATCAAGCCCCTTGGGTTTGGGCACTCTATGTATGCGATCGATAATTAGATCCCTTTCAGAGGTGTCAGGCAATGCGGCTTTAATCAGCTGCTGCAGAAAGTGCTCCAACTCCTTTGTCTCCACAGATTCTGGGATTCCACGGATTCTGACGTTATTCTGTCTATGTCTATCTTCTAGATCCTGGATCTTAGCCGTCAGTTTGGCTATGTCTTCCTCCATAGCCTCATGGGCATCTATCAGTGTATTGTGGGAGGAGGCGAATTCGGCCATTTTAGTCTCCATGTGGGATGTGCGCTCCCCTATTTGCTGGATATCCACTCTGAGGTCCTTAAGCAGCCCCAACATGTCCTCCTTCATAGAGGAACGTAAGCCCTCTAGCATTGAGCGCATGATGTCTGCCGTTAAATGTGAGGAGTCGAGGGCTTCTCTCTCCTTTCCATGGGTATCAGTAGAGAACGATGCAGACGGCACTGGAGTTCACGCCTTAGAGATCGGCGTGCGGACCGGAGATGGCGCCTCGCTCTGCCCAGAATCAGCCGGAGTTACTTTCCCAAAGAATTCCGTTAGTTTGGCCGGAGCATTACGCTTCTTTACCTTCCTCATGGTTAAGACAGAATATCAGGCTGTCTCTGGTGAATTAAATGTCACAGAAGTAGTAGCTGTGAGCCGCTGGAAGAATGTTATGTCCGGAGCAGACGCGCTATGCGACCGGCGCCATCAGCATGCAGGCCACGCCCCCGTATTCAGAATGCTATTATTTTCCCTTATAACCATGTTATAAGGGGAAATAATAATGATCGGGTCTTCATCCCGATCGTCGCCTAGCAACCGTGCGTGAAAATCGCACCGCATCCGCACTTGCTTGCGATTTTCACGCAGCCCCATTCACTTCTATGGGGCCTGCATTGCGTGAAAACGCAGAATATAGAACATGCTGCGATTTTCACGCAACGCACAAGTGATGCGGGAAAATTAGGGATCGACCGATTATCGGTTTTACCGATATTATCGGCCGATATTGAGGATTTTGACAGTTATCGGTATCGGCATCTATTTTGCCGATATACAGATAACATATTGGGAACACAGAACGCGCTGCTCTCAGCGCTCTGTGTTCCCTCAGCAGCACAGGGGAGAAGAGAGCAGTGTCTCCCTCCCCCTGTGCTGCTGCTGCCGCCAATTAGAGGAGGGAGGACAAGAGGAGGGGAGGGGCTGTGGCCACCGCTCCACCAATGAAGAGAAATCTCTCATTAATGCATATACAGGAGGCGGGAGCTGGCTGCAGAATCACATAGCCGGCTCCCGACCTCTATGAGCTGTAGCTGCGATCTGCGGTAGTTAACCCCTTAGGTGCCGCGGATCGCAGCTACCGCTCATAGAGGTCGGGAGCCGGCTATGTGATTCTGCAGCCAGCTCCCGCCTCCTGTATATGCATTGAGAGATTTCTCTTCATTGGTGGCGCAGTGCGCCCCCCCAAGCCCCCCAGTATTAATCATTGATGGCGCAGTGCGCCCCCCCCCCCCCCCCCAAGTATTAATCATTGGTGGCAGTGGCCACAGGATCCCCTCTCCCCTGCTCCTCCGATCGGAGCCCCAGCAGTGTAATCCTGGGGCTCTGATCGGTTACCATGGCAGCCAGGACTCTATTGAAGCCCTGGCTGCCATGTTCAGCTCCATGCTGCTGTGTGCACAAAGCACAGAGCAGCAGGGACAGTGTGAGGTCCTATTCACCCTGATAGAGATCTATCAGGGTGAATAGGACAAGGGTTCTACTCCCTAAGGGGGCTAAAAGTTAGTAAAAAAAAAAAACAACACAAAAATATTAAGTATAAATGAAAAAAAAAATTTACAAAAAAAAAAATAATACATGTTAACAATAAACATATTAATTTTCAGCAGATTTGTGTAGGATTTTTTTTTTTTCCAAAAATGAAAATTCCCAGAATATCGGTATAAATTATCGGCTATCGGCCTGAAAGTTCACAAATTATCGGTATCGGCCCTAAAAAATCTATATCGGTCGATCCCTAGTGAAAATCACCGCTCATGTGCACAGCCCCATAGAAATGAATGGGTCAGGATTCAGTGCGGGTGCAATGCGTTCAACTCACGCATCGCATCCGCGTGGAGTACTCGCCCGTATGAAAGGGGCCTTAGGGCGAAAAATACAGTGACTCGTGTGTAAATGTATAGCTTGTGGCTCCTGGTAGTCATACACTTTTTTTTTTGCCTCTTTGTGTCTGTATGGTTGGCCACCCCTGTCCTACACTGTAGGACATGTTGGCTAATCTCTCAATTTTAAAATCAGCTTGAGGGTTTAGTAAGACCGCAGAGTGCACCTGTCTTTGTTATTTTGTTATATTGTTTAAAAGACTGACAGACGAAGAAAATATGACTAAAAGATTGTACTTACCTGCTCCCCAAAACCTGCGTCGCTTCTGATGCCCGCATGGCTGCTGCATCTCTCCGTTGGAAGCCGATAGTAGGTCACGACGGAAACGAGCCTTCCTAGCATCACTGATGCCCCAACCGTCACCAGATGTTTTTATTGATAACCCCTTTAACCTCATGTTGCGGGACAACATGGGTTAAATGTGTATTTTTTTAATTTTTTTGGAAAAGTATCAATTGTCAATTATGTAATGAGGTGCTTGCTTGATGGGGTTACTTACTAAGGCCTCATGCACACGACCGTTGTTTTGGTCCGCATCCATATGGATGCGGACCCATTCACTTCAATGGGGCCGCAAAAGATGCGGACAGCACTCTGTGTGCTGTCCGCATCCGTTGTTCCGTGGCCCCTCCAAAAAAAAAATATAACATGTCCTATTCTTGTCCGTTTTGCGGACAAGAATAGGCAGTTATATCAATGGCTGTCCGTGCCGTTCCGCAAATTGCAGAACGCACACGGGCGCCATCCGTGTTTTGCGGACCCACAACCAGTTGTGTGCGTGAGGCACATGGAAGTCTTAATTGATAACCCTTGTGCCTTACATGATTTGTAACCCCATTAAGTACCTCCTTACATAGTGGACAACATGGGGTTAATGCGTGAGGTACATAATGTAGTTACTATTAGAATACATTCACATGAAAGTAATAAGAAAAGACATTGCAAAAACGGCAAAACAGACTGTTAACTGCTTTTTTTTACTGATGCCTTTCTAGCTGTTAAAGATGGCCCCCTTTAATTCTATGGGGGCTGTCGGGCGGGGAAAACAGACAAAACAGGATATACTGTACTACTGTTTTTTAATTGCAGCTATTAAAACTAAAAAAATTGTGTGTGAATAACCCCATAGACTTACACTGTTCTTAAAAACAGCCGTTAAAAAAAAAACTTCATCATGTGGCCATTTTTCACCGTAGTGTGCAGGTAGCCTGAGGGTCCATTCACACGTCCGCAAAATGGGTCCGCATTTGTTCCACAATTTTGTGGAACGGGTGCGGACTCATTTATTTTCAACGGGGCCGCAAAAGATTTAGTTCCGTGGCTGTCAGAATGTTTATACTGCTCTTATAAACTGTTTTCTATTTATGAAAACAAGCTAGGATCTGTAATGGAGGAGATTCCAACTTATTTCCACAAATCAAAATTTAACAAGAGTTTGTTATCTGCTATGAGTTGAAGATGAGAGGGAAACAATTGTATACAAAATATATTTATTTATTTATAAACAATAATTGCAAAATAATAATAAAATGTATAATTGGTGACAAACAAAGAATAATGATCAACTAAGGCCACTTTCACACACACGTTTGGTGCGGATCAGTCATGGATCCGTTTAGATAATACAACAGTCTACATCCGTTCAGAAGGGATCCATTTGTATTATCTTTAACATAGCCAAGACGGATCCGTCTTAAACACCATTGAAAGTCAATGGAGGACGGATCCGTTTTCTATTGTGACGGATCCGTTTGGCTCAGTTTCGTCAGACGGACACCAAAACGCTGCAAGCAGCGTTTTGGTGTCCGCCTCCAAAGCGGAACGGAGGCAAACTGAGGCATTCTTTTCCATTCAGAATGCATTAGGGCAAAACTGATCCGTTTTGGACCGCTTGCGAGAGCCCTGAACGGATCTCACAAACGGAAAGCCAAAACGCCAGTGTGAAAGTAGCCTAAGTTCAATCAATTTGAGAACATAGGTAACATATAAGGTATAAAGGCAACTAATGAAATAACTTTTTAAATGCAAAGGGGAACTTATCAATGGTTCACAGAATAAGGAAACAAAAGGCTCAGAATTGACACGTGACTTCTCCCAGCCAAAAGATATTATTCAAATTAAAGATAAATTTCCATCAATCTTAATAAAAAAATAAAATTAAGTATATATATATATTAATATTTAGACCATTAACTAAAACTGAAATCAGTTTTCTGGAGATTATACAAATGTATAGATTAAATGTATATATTTATCTCCCAAGATTGACCGACATAATTTATACTGCAGTTAAAATTATCTCAAATCAATCTAGATCCTAAGAACAACACAGTCTATCCTAATATATATGGCTAATCAATTTCTTAATATAAAGATAAAATAAATATATACATTTATACTATACCAGCAAATTGGAATTTAGTTGTCTGAAAGAAGTCAGCTGTCACAGTTCAGAAACAAGGGATGGTCAAGTTCTCTTTAGTTCAGTCTTCTTCCTGCCTCGTCTTTGATGGATCCCCCTTGCTGGCTCCTGCTTTTTTTTACCCCCTCTGGTATGTGGGCTTGATTTGGTCTTTCACGTGACAAATTACATCATAGTGCATCAATTTACTACATATACCTCACTCTTGACCATACTCGCCACTACCACAAGGGGACACTAGTTTTATATGTAACAGTTTATGTAATTACACTTAATTCTAATATTTTCTAAAGATCTAGTTGAAAAATTACCTTTGACCTAGCTCTGGACAAAGCTCTAAATATGGGGAAAACTGACATTAAGGCCTCTTGCAAAATGCGGGCCGCAATGCACGAACACTGTCCGTGGGGCAGCCACAGCAGATCGCGGACCCATTCATTTTAATGGGTCCGCGATCCGCCTGTTCTGCAAAAAGATAGGACATGTTCTATCTTTTTGCGGAACGGAAGTACGGGACGAAACCCCACGGAAGCACTCCGTAGTGCTCCCGTAGGGTTCCGTGCTTCCGTTCCGCATCTCTGGATTTGCGGACCCATTGAAGAGAATGGGTCCGCATCCGTGATGCGGAATGCACACGGAACGGTGCCCGTGTATTGCGGATCCGCAAAAGCGGTCAGCAATATGGCAACGGGAAGCCTCATGGGTACCAACTGTCAGACATATAGTCTGCCTTAGGGTTGTTTCGGGTATTGAATTTTCGATACCCAATCAATACTTTTGCCTGGTATCAACCTCAATACCAGGATTTGCCTTTTTTCGATACTAGGCTTCGCTATTGCGCAGTCTAGTATCAGAGAACAAGGAGCGTGCTGCTCTCAGCGTGCTCCGTGTTCTCCTCAGCAGCACAGGGGAGAAGGAAGCACTCTTCTCCCTACCTGTGTCGCTGCCACCGAAAAGGAGGGGGGAGGGGACCCTGTGGCCACTGCCACCAATGATTTTAATACTGGGGGGGGTTGGGGGGAGGGGGCAGCAGGAAGAGTGTGAAGTTCTATTCACCCTCATAGAGCTCTATCAGGGTGAATAGGAAAAGGGATTAAAAGATCCCAGGTTCTGGCCCCTAAGGGGGAAAATAGTTATTAAATAAAAAATAAAAATAAGTAAAAAAAATAAATAAAAATTAAGTATAAATCACCCCCTTTCCCAATTTTACATATAAAATATATAAACCATAAATAAATAAACATATTACATATCGCCACGTCTGAAAAGTCCAAACTATTAAAATTTTTAAAAAAATATCCTATGAGGTGAGCGCCGTAACAGAAAAAAAAAAAAAAAACTGCGCTATTCGCCATTTTTTTTAGTCACATTGTCCCTCCAAAAAATAGGATAGGACTGTTCAATTATGGACTGGAC
The DNA here is from genome assembly GCF_905171765.1 of Bufo bufo. Taxonomy (NCBI): domain Eukaryota; kingdom Metazoa; phylum Chordata; class Amphibia; order Anura; family Bufonidae; genus Bufo; species Bufo bufo. The sequence continues at coordinate 38,830,075 of NC_053399.1, read as the reverse complement.
GTTACATAAAATGCAGAATGCACGCAGTTTCTTTTTTTTTTTTGTGTTTATTTTTTTCGCGTGTTATCGAATGGTATTGCAATACTTTTTATGGTATCAAAACCGAATCAAAATTTTGGTATCGAAACAACCCTAGTCTGCCTATAGATATACAACTTTAAGATTATCTACCAAAACCACTTAAAGGGAGTTTTTCACGCCGATTCACCGTATTAACCTAACAGACTTATGTCCACGGCATCCCCCCTATTAAAACTGTGCTTACCGTATGTTGCTTGCTATCATCGTTCTGCCGAAAAACACTTTGAATCCATATGCAAATTAGGCTGTGAAGGTGCCCAGGGGCGGCGTTACAACGGCCGGTGCCCAGGCCCCTGGGTCATTTTCATACGAATCCACTCCCCCCTCCGCCGCGTCTGCCCGACCTTGGTTTCTGCTCTAACCTCCCTCCTCCCGTCCGTAATCCCGAGCATGCGCCGATGACCGCAATATCGGCGCATGCGCCGCCCACGGCCTAACTTACGTTCTTGCCGTGATCACAGCGCATCACGGCAAGAACGTAAGTTAGGCCGGGGCCGGCGCATGTGCACGGTAAACTGTGATGCCCCGGCCAGACTGTGGTCATTCAATGCGCACCCGCCGATATCGCGGTCATCGGCGCATGCTCGGGATTACGGACGGGAGGAGGGAGGTTAGAGCAGAGACCAAGGGCGGGCAGACGCGGCAGAGGGGGAGTGGATTCGTATGAAAATGACCCAGGGGCCTGGGCACCGGCCGTTGTAACGCCGCCCCTGGGCACCTTCACAGCCTAATTTGCATATGGATTAAAAGTGTTTTTCGGCAGAACGATGATAGCAAGCAACATGCGGTAAGCACAGTTTTAATAGGGGGGATGCCGTGGACATAAGTCTGTTATTAGGTTAATACGGTGAATCGGCGTGAAAGACTTTCTTTAACATTCTTTCTCCACTTACTTTGAAAGTGAGGTAATTAATTCACACACTAGCTTTTTACACTTAGGCTGGGTCCACACTTGAGCGTTTTACAGCGCGTTCAAACGCGCTGTAAAACGCTCAACACATGAAAACCAATGCTTCCCTATGGCCCTGGTTCTCACTTGAGCGTTTTACAGCGCTGAAAAACGCGCTGTAAAACGCCCTTCGCTCAAACAAGTACTTGAGCTTCTTTGGGGCGTTTTGACGCGTGTTTGTGGCCATAGGACATTGCAGTCAATCACACAAACGCGCGTCAAACGCGCGTTTACTATTGCAAAAAACGCTCGTCAAAAACGCGCGTTAAACGCGCATATCAAAGACGCTCAGGTCTGAACCCAGCCTTAACAAAAATGCATTGTATCTACCACCTAATTCTTTGTATTTCAAAAATATAAAACCCCTGGTAAAATACATACTAATAAGTTTCCATGGGTACACTCAAACAATATATAATTAATATAGTTTGGCTATGAAAAAAAAATATGGATTTACATTTTACTTCCAATTAGTCAATAAAATAAGCATATAAATGTTGCATATAATATAATTACATTATTGCTAATATTATCACTGCGATGAATAGTAAAGTTACATCAGTAATCTTTAAATAAACCCCAAAACACTTGCGGACGTGTGAATGGACCCTTAGGGCTCGTTCACACGAACGTGTGAAGCCCGTGCTGTGTACCGCAAATTGGGGCAAGCGCACGGGGATCGCAGACCCATTCCCTTGAATGGGTCTGCGATCCTTCCGTTCCGCAAAAAGATAGAGCAATCTTTTTGCGGTGCGGAAGCACGGAACCCCAGAAAGCACTCCGTAGTGTTCAGTTCTGTTCTTCCGTTCCGCATCTCCGGAATTGCGGTCCCATTGAAATTAATGGGTCTGCATCCGTGATGTGGAATGGCCATGTTTATTGCGGATCTGCAAATGCTGTCTGCAATACGGCAACGGGCAGCACGCGTTCGTGTGAACGAGCCCTTATTGTGAGTTTTATCAATTTGGACCTCCATGTGCCTTACATTAATTGTAAATAATTCTATCATGTACCTCATTAACCCCACTCATTATATGATGAGTTACTTGATGGGGTCACTTTTACATGACATGAACGCATAGCAACCACACTGAATCCTGACCCATTCATTTCAATGGGCCTGTGTACATGAGCGCTATTCTGCGTTTTTCATGCAGCCCTGGCCCCAAAGAAATATATGGGGCTTCAGTGAAAAACGCATTGCATCCACAAGCAAGTGCAGGTGCAATGCATTTTTCACTAATGGTTGCTAAGAGATGTTTCTAAACCTTCAGTTTTTTATCACTCACGTAAAAAACGCATCAAAATGCATTGCACCTGCGTGGAAAAAACTAAACAACTGAACGCAATCGCAGACAAAACTGACTGAACTTGCTTAAAAAATGGTGCGAGTTTCCCTGAATGCACTCCTAATGCAACCAGAGCCAATCTGCCACAGGCGTTGCGGGAACATGCACAATTTTTCCGCGCGAGTGCAAAACATTGTAATGCGTTTTGCATTTGTGTGAGAAAAATCGCGCATGTTTGGTACCCAATCGCAGCATGCTCTATATTGTGCGTTTTCCACGCAACGCAGGCCCCATAGAAATGAATGGGGTTGCGTGAAAATCGCAAGCAAGTGCGGATGCGGTGCGATTTTTCACGCATGGTTGCTAGCAGACGATCGGGATGGAGACCCGATCATTATTATTTTCCCTTATAACATGGTTATAAGGGAAAATAATAGCATTCTGAATACAGAATGCATAGTACAATAGCGCTGGAGGGGTTTAAAAAATATATAATAATAATAATAATTTAACTCACCTTAATCCACTTTCTCGCGCAGCCCGGCTTCTCTTCTGTCTTCATCTTAGCTGTGTGCAGGAAAAGGACCTGTGGTGACGTCACTCCGGTCATCACATGATCTTTTACCATGGTGATGGATCATGTAATGACCGGAGTGACGTCACCACAGGTCCTTTTCCTGCACACAGCTAAGATGAAGACAGAAGAGAAGCCGGGCTGCGCGAGCAAGTGGATTAAGGTGAGTTAAAAAAAAAATATTTATTTTTTTAACCCCTCCAGCGCTATTGTACTTTGCATTCTGTATTCAGAATGCTATTATTTTCCCTTATAACCATGTTATAAGGGAAAATAATAATGATCGGGTCTCCATCCCGATCGTCTCCTAGCAACCGTGCGTGAAAATCGCACCGCATCCGCTCTTGCTTGCGGATGCTTGCGATTTTCACGCAACCCTATTCATTTCTATGGGGCCTGCGTTGCGTGGAAAAAGCGCAATATAGAGCATGCTGCGATTTTCACTCAACGCATAAGTGATGCGTGAAAATCTCGGCTCATGTGCACAGCCCCATAGAAATGAATGGGTCCAGATTCAGTGCGGGTGCAATGTGTTCAACTCCCGCATTGCACCCGCGTGGAATACTCGCCCGTGTGAACTCAGCCTAAGGCATCATGCACACGACCGTTGTGTGAATCCGCGTCCGTGGTTCCGTTTTTTATTTTCAAGGATCTATTGACTTTCAATGGGTCCGTGGAAAAATCGGAAAATGCACCGTTTGGCAGCCGCATCCGTGATCCGTGCTTCCTGGCCGTGAAAAAAATACCTGTCCTATTTTTTTCACGGTCAACGGTTCGCGGACCTATTCAAGTCAATGGGTCCGTGAAAAATCACGGATGCACACAAGATTGTCATCCGTGTCAGTGATCCGTGTCCGTTTTTTCCTATCATTTCAATGGCAAACTTGACTTAGATTTTTTTTTAAATTTTTCATGTCCGTGGATCCTCCAAAAATCAAGGAAGACCCACGGAAGAAAAAACGGACACGGATCACGGAACAACGGAAACCGTTTTTGCGGACCGCAAAAAAAAATGTCCGTGTGCATGAGGCCTAAGTCTTCATTTTTTTATTTTTTTTTTAACATGCCTGAGAAACGCATCAAAACTGATTGCACCCGTGCGGAAAAAACTGAACCACTGAACGCAATCGCAGACAAAACTGACTGCACCCCTGGAAACTACACCCCTCAATGAATTTTTTTCGAGGGGTGTATTGAGCACCATGAAAATTGAAAAATTAATTTTTTTTTATACAGTTAAATGTTGCCTTAGCCCCAAATTAGTCATTTTCACAAGGGGTAACAGGAAAAAATCACCCCACAATTTCTCACTAATTCCATATGTGGTCATAAACTGATGTACAGTGAGGAACAGAAGTATTTGAACACCCTGTGATTTTGCAAGTTCTCCCACTTTGAAATCATGGAGGGGTCTGAAATTCACATTGTAGGTGCAATCCCACTCTGAGAGACAGAATTTAAAAAAAAACATCACATTGTATGATTTCTAAAGAATTTATTTGTCTTGCACTGCTGAACAGAAGTATTTGAACACCTGAGAAAATCAGTGTTGATATTTGCTACAGAAGCTTTTGTTTGCAATTACAGAGGTCAAACGTTTCCTGTAGTTCTTGACCAGGTTTGCACACACTGCAACAGGGATTTTGTCCCACTCCTCCACACAGATCTCCTCTAGATCTGTCAGGTTTCTGGGGTGTCTCTGAGCAACACAGAGTTTCAGCTCCCTCCAAAGATGTTCTATTGGATTTAGGTCTGGAGACATATGCTTCTTACGGAGCCACTCCTTGGTTATCCTGGCTGTGTGCTTCAGGTCGTTGTCATGTTGGAAGACAAAGCCACGACCCATCTTCAATGCTCTGACTGAGGGAAGGAGGTTGTTGCTCAAAATCTCACAATAAATGGCCCCATTAATCCTCTCCTTAATACAGTGCAGTCGTCCTGTTCCCTTTGCAGAAAAGCACCCGCAAAGCATGATATTACCACCCCCATGCTTCACAGTAGGGATGATGTTCTTGGGATGCAACTCATCCTTCTTTTTCCTCCAAACACGACGAGTGAAGTTTAGACCAAAAAGTTGTACTTTGGTCTCATCTGACCACATGACTTTATCCCATGCCTCCTCTGGATCATCCAGATGGTCATTGGCAAACCTCAGACGGGTTTGGACATGTGATGACTTGAACAGGGGAACCTTCAGTGCAATGCATGACTTGAAACCATGACAGCGTAGTGTTCTACCGACAGTGACTTTTGAAACTGTGGTCCCAGCTCTCTTCATGTCATTGACCAGCTCCTTCCTTGGAGTTCTGGGCTGATTCCTCACCTTTCTTATCATCGGTGATACCCCACGAGGTGAGATCTTGCATGGAGCCCCAGTCCAAGGGAGACTGACAGTCATCTTTAGCCTCTTACATTTTCTAACAATTGCTCCAACAGTTGATCTATTTTAACCAAGCTGCTTGGCAATTGCCCCATAGCCCTTTCCAGCCTTGTGGAGGTCGACAATTTTGTCTCTGGTGTCTTTTGACAGCTCTTTGGTCTTGCTCATTGTAGTAGTTGGCGTCTGACTGTGGGGTGGACAGGTGTCTTTAAAGAGCTCAGACAGGTGCAACTAAGGCTACTTTCACACTAGCGTTCAGAGCGGATCCGTCTGATGTTTCATCAGACGGATCCGCTCCGATAATGCAGACGTTCGCATCCGTTCAGAACGGATCCGTCTGCATTAAAACGTAGAAAATTTTCTAAGTATGAAAGTAGCCTGAGCGGATCCGTTCAGACTTTACATTGAAAGTCAATGGGGAACGGATCCGCTTGAAGATTTGAGCCATATGGTGTCATCTTCAAGCGGATCCGTCCCCATTGACTAACATTGTAAGTCTGGACGGATCCGCTCGCCTCCGCACGGCCAGGCGGACATCCGAACGCTGCAAGCAGCGTTCAGGTGTCCGCTCACTGAGCGGAGCGGAGGCTGAGCGCTGGCAGGCAGATGCATTCTCAGTGGATCCGCCTCCACTGAGAATGCATTGGGGCCAGACGGATGCGTTCGGGGCCGCTCGTGAGCCCCTTCAAACGGAGCGCACGAGCGGACACCCGAACGCTAGTGTGAAAGTAGCCTAAGTTAGATTAATGAGTGGAGTAGAGGTGGACTTTTTAATGGCACAGTAACAGGTCTTTGAGAGCCAGAATTCTTGCTGTTTCTCAGGTGTTCAAATACTTATGTTCAGCAGTGCAAGACAAATACATTCTTTAAAAATCATACAATGTGATTTCCTGATTTTTATATTTTTTCTAAATTCTGTCTCTGAGTGGGAATGCACCTACAATGTGAATTTCAGACCACTCCATGATTTCTAAGTGGGAGAACTTGCAAAATCGCGGGGTGTTCAAATACTTCTGTTCCTCACTGTATGGGCACACCACAGGGTTCAGAAGCGAAGTAGTCCCAGATTGTTTTTGTACGGCAGATTTCGGTGGAATGGTGTTTGGGCACCATATCACGTTTGAACTGACCCTGAGGTACCCTTACAGTGGAAACCTCAAAAAGTGACCTCATTTTGGAAAAAACACTTATCAAGGAATTCTTCAAGGGGTGACCCCCAAAAGTTTTTTGTTTTTTTTTTACCAGAAATGAATGTGTAGTGAAAGATAAAAAATGAAAGTTGCAGTTTTTCCACAGATATCCAATTTCAGTGCCCAATATGTTGTGCCCAATTTATGCTACTGTGAAAAGTCATCTCTATAATTATTAGGGCTAATGCACACGAATGTGTGAGGGCCGTGTCCATATTGCGGCCTGCAAACAGTGGGTCTGCAATATACGGGCGCCGACTATGTGCACACCGTATCATGGATTTGAATGGGTCTGCAATCTGGAAGATTTGGAGATGAAGGCCACAGAAGCACTACGGAGCACTTCCATGTCATTTCGATCCGTGACTCTGCAGCGCAAAAAATCAAATATGCTCTATTTTTTTTTTAACGCAATTTGCGCACTGCAAAACATCCAACAGTCGTGTGTACGAGCCCTTATACTGTGTTTCCTGATTGTAGAAGCACTCCACCATTCCCTAAAGTATTGTCTAGATATAGAATAGGGCTCAGAAGTAAAAGTGCACCATGTATATTTGAGGCCTAATTTGGTAATTTACACAATATTGGCTGACAGTTGCTAAGGTTGTGATGTGAAATTTAAAAGAAAAAAAAACAAGAAGTGATCCCATTTTGGAAATGACACCCCTCAAGGAATTGTTCAAGTAGTGTAGTGAGCATTTTGACCCCACAGATGTTTTCTACAAATTAATTTGTAGTGGGCAGCAAGCCCCCCAAGGAGCCGATGCAGAGGATGGGAATGGTAGTGGAGATGTGTCACGGTGTAATCTCTCAGGCTGTTGCTCCCTGGTGTTTGGTGCAATGAGTGAGTGATGTGAAGGAACTAGAGATTATAGACCAAAGTACGTCTTTCTTTACTGAATGTAAAAAACAAATTGCAGCACATCCAGCAGTAGTTGTATAGAGTGCAATTTCTCCTCCCAGATAATGGGGTATGGTGACTGGCAATGTGGCAGAAGATGGCATTGAGAAATTTGCTAGCTGAAAATGTCTCTCTTGATTCCCTTCCCTACGCTGTACTGTGGCTGCAGGTGTCCACTGGATGATGCAGGCTTCTATCTATGCCTGACCTGAACTGCGGTGGTGGTGTCTTAATGTATTTCCCCTCTCCTTGCAGTGGAGTCTGTATAGCTTGATCACTGCTGACAACAATACGCCGTAGTTTACAGTTTTCTGTAGCCTGGGACCCTGCAGGCTCTCTGAAGTACTGGCCCTCCCAGATGAGCCCACTCTGTGGTCCTATGAGGAGTGAGAGCGGATTTGCATGTTCCTTCACGCCTCACACTATCCTCTAAGTACCTCTGCCCCTCCTTTGGCAGGAAGTCAGACCAGCCCACTCCTATCTGATGGTGTACAAAGTGTATAGCATGAAGTATGACAACATGAACATTACAAAAGCATTACATTGCAAATCATTGCAGTTACCCAAAGGCTCAGTATGTCCCTGCAGATGGCTCCAGTACTTCTTGCTTTAGATCAGGGAGAAGTTCTCCACTTCTTCCTCTAGATCAATGAGGAGGTCCTCTGGTCCTGGACCTGGGATAATAACTCTGCATCCTTCAGCAGTGGAGCAATGGTGACCCCTCAGTGGTCACAGGGGGTTCTGCAGATGTTCTGGCTGCCTGATGCTGTTGCTTCATCTGCCCAGATGATCCTGCTGGAGATATGGCAGGGAAATATAGGGTGGACCATGCAAGGGCCAACAAAAACATATAACAGGGCCAATGTGTCTCAGCCTTTGCAGTATGCCCCCACAGATGACTCCAGTACTTCTTGCTTTAGATCAGGGAGAAGTTCTCCACTTCTTCCTCTAGATCAATGAGGAGGTCCCCTGGTCCTGGACCTGGGCTAACAACTTTGTATCCTTCAGAGGTGGAGCAATGGTGACCCCTCAGGGGTCACTGTTGCTCCAGTGGTAGCTTTTAGGGCACCACATAATGGAAATGAGGCCCAGTGGTCATAGATATATTCGAGTTCCCGGAGATTCTCCCAGTGGCAGGAGCATTAGTAGTGGACTTTCCGCTAGCCCTGGAATCAAAGGCTTCATCACTGGTTGTGGTAAAGACCCAAAGTGGAGAGTTCCTTAAACGGGCAGCCTCCCGCAGCGCATAAGGTGGGAGGGTCCCAGCTGGTTCCCGGGCCAAGCCTGCTGTTACGAGACTGGCATCATGGGCTTTTCCAGTAGGGTTACCCCGGCAATGAAGTATCCACTGTAGCTCCATGTGATGGTTCCTGTACAGGCTATGGCAGTCCTGGGGGAGGTGGCTCCTCTTGACAGAGCACCGTCCAGCGAAGAGGCGCTGATGTTCCGGGCGGTGGGGCAGGAGCTTCAGCTGCATCCGGTGCACCAGCAGGTGCTGGATTTGGTGGTGTCAGTGGAAGCTGTGGCTCCTCCTGGGTGGCATTGATGGCTCGCACCATCAAGAGCACTTCAGACTCGACGTGCCAAATCATTGATCCCCGGTCTGAGTTCTTTTTTGCCCGGTCTTGGACAGGGCAGAACCATCTTTCCCACTCTCGATGTGGGTCTGCAACACATGAGGCACAGTTCCAAGATGGCTGATTAAAACCTATTTTGCCAACTGTAACTGGCGCAGTTTCACACTTTTCAGCAGCTTTAGGCTACATGCACCCGACCGTATGTGTTTTGCGGTCTGCAAATTGCGGATCCGCAAAAAAAAAAAAACTGATGACATCCGTATGCCATCTGTTTTTATAAATTTTTTTTTTTTTTGCGGATCAATTATAACAATGCCTAAAACGGACAAGAATAGGACATGTTCTTTTTTTTTTTGCGGGGCTACGGAATGGACATACTGATGCGGACAGCACACTGTGTGCTGTCCGCATTTTTTTGCGGACCCATTGAAATGAATGGGTCCACATCCTATCTGCAAAAGAAACGGAACGGACACGGAAACAAACAACGTTCGTGTGCATGTAGCCTTTAGTCACTTTAGGGGGTTTCACATATCAATTTAGGCTAATGGTAGTAAAGCACAAAAGGAGAGCTGAGGCAGAGGTTAGACGTAGAAGTAGCCCTGATGAGAGTGATGTGAAGGAACCAGGCAGAGATTATAGACCCCATTTTGGAAACTACACCCGTCAAGGAATTTTTCAAGGGATATAGTGAGCATTATGACCCCACAGATGTTTTCCAAAAATAAATTTGTGATAGATGTGCAGCAAGCCCCCAAGGAGTCGGTGCACAGGGTGGGAGTGGTAGTAGAGATGTGTCACTGTGTACTCCCTCAGGCTGTCGCTCCCTGTGGTTCAGTGCAGTGAATGAGTGATGTGAAGGATCCAGGCAGACATAGACCAAAGTACGTCTTTCTTTACTGAGTGCAAAAAACAAATAGCAGCATATCCAGCATCAGTTCGTACGGAGTGCAATTTTTCCTCCTAGATATTAGGGTTTGGTGGCTGGCGATGTGGCAGAAAAGGACACTGAGAAGTTTGCCAGCTGACAATGTCTCTCTCCTGATTCCTTTCCCTACAGCTGTACTGTGGCTACAGGTGTCCACTGTATAGCTTGATTGCTTGATCACTCTGCTGACAACAATGCGCCATAGTTTACAGTTCTTCTGTAGCCTGGGACCCTCCAGGCTTTCTGGAGTAGTGGCCCTCCTAGATTAACTACTTTGTGGTCCTCATGGACCAGAGGAGCAGGAGCTGGATTGCATGCTTTCTCACTCTCTTCTACACTCTCCTCTAACTAGCTTTGCAGCTCTGCCCCTCCCTTGGATGGGAGTGGGCTGGTCTGACTTCCTGCCAAGTGCAGAGGAATAGGATGGTTAGTCCCATTCCTGTTGCAAACCATTGCCAACCGTGCCCCACTGGTGTACAAAGTGTATAGCATTAAGTGTGACCTAACATGAACATTGCAGAGGCATTGTAGTCCACAATGCAGTCGGGCTTCGGGGTAGTGGTACCTCATACAGGGGCATGGGAGCTACTGTTCCTGTAAATGGTGGTCAGTACATTCCTTTTGTCCTTGTACTTGGGGGTTGTCTGCTTTTTTTTATATTTTTTTTTATATTGATGACCTATCCTCAGGACTCCAACTCCCTGCCGCTTTTCCGGATCGGGAGCTCTGGGCTCGGCTGACGGCGTGCGGGCGGAAGACCATGTGACCGGAAGGAGGATCACATGGTCGGAAGAAGATGGTGGCGCCCATGTAACGCGGGTGACCGGGACGGCGGTCTCTTGTTGGGAGGGGGTTGACTCTTCTTCGGAATGAGTTTCCCCTCCCCCCCAGAAAGGTGGGAGGCAGAGCTGCGCGGCGACAGGGACGGACCAGGTAAGATATAAAGGAGACTGACACCAGCTGACATCAGAGTCATGGAGGTCCAGATGTCGTCTATGCAGGAGGCTAGTACAGACATCCCTGTCCAGGGTCATGTAAGTTCCCTTGTGGGTCTCGGTCGAACTGGGGTCGTGGAAATTAAACAAGGAGGTGTTTCAAAAGATTTGTCAGGAATGGGGCAATCCGCAGGTGGATCTGTTTGCATCAAGCCAAAATAACCAGCTGGACTGTTTCTTCTCGCTAGACCCAGGAGGGAAACCAATGGTGGTAGATGCTCTATCCCAAAAATGTGACATGAGTCTAGCTTATGCATTTCCTCCACTTCCCCTCATCTCGATAATTCTGAAGAAGTTGAGATCAAGTACAACTACGCTGATTTTGGTGGCACCAGCCTGGCCCAAAAGAGCCTGGTTTTCGGTTTAGAAGATAATGTCTATCAAGGAACCGATGCCCCTTTCAAAAAGACAGGATCTCCTGTTGCAGGGGCCGCTTTTACATCCCAATCTGGACAGACTGAATTTAACAGCCTGGATCCTGATAGGCAAACCTTAAAAAACAGAGGTCTTTCGGATAAGGTAATCTCAACGCTACAGGGGTACCGCAAACCTGTCACAAAAGCAATATATAATAAGATATGGAAGAAATTTTCTGCCTGGGTATCGCAAAATCAGCCGAATACCAGGTCTCCTTCGGTGGGTTGCATATTAGAATTCCTTCAGGAGGGGTTTGATGCAGGGCTAAAACCTAGCACTCTTAGGGCTGTTTCACACGAGCGGATGCCGTGCGTGACATCCGCTCCGTGAATGACAGCCAAGACCCGATGCAGACTGCAGAAGCACGGAGCATTAACATGACTGATAATGCTCCGTGTCTCTCTGTGATCTCTTTACTACGAAATCACAGTGAGATAAAGTTGTCACTGTGATTTCGTAGTAAAGAGATCACAGAGAGGCACGGAGCATTATCAGTGATGTTAATGCTCCGTGCTTCTGCAGTCTGCATCGGGTCTTGGCTGTCATTCACGGAGCGGATGTCACGCACGGCATCCGCTCGTGTGAAACAGCCCTTAGAGTCCAGATTTTAGATACACCCTTAGCGGAGCATAGGTGGATTAGGAGTTTCCTAAAGGCAGTATCTAGGATGAGACCCACCTTGAGACAATCTATTCCTCCTTGGAGTCTAAATATAGTCTTGGAAAGTTTATGTGATTCCCCCATTTGAGCCAATCGAGCATATATCTGAAAAATTTCTCTCCTTCAAGGCAGTATTCCTCTTGGCTATAACCACAGCTCGCAGGATAGGAGAAATTCAGGCTTTATCTATTAAAGAACCATACTTGAGGATTTTGGATGATCGCATAATCCTGAAGTTAGATCCAGCCTTCTTACCTAAGGTGGTCTCAACTTTTCATAGGGAACAAGTGCTAACACTCCCTTCATTTTGTGCGTCTCCCAAAAATATACAGGAGGAACGATTCCAGTGCCTGGATGTTAAAAGAACGATTCTAGCCTATCTTGACAGAACAAGTACCTGGAGAAAATCAAATAATCTATTCATCAAGTTTGGTGGGAAAAATAAAGGCATGAAAGCTTCAAAACAAACATTGGCACGGTGATTTAAAGAAACCATTAAAGAAGCGTACAGACTTCAGGAGAAGACCTGTCCTCTAATTCTGAAGGCGCATTCTACTAGAGCCGTGGCAACTTTCTGGGCAGAGAAGGCAGATGCCACGGTTGATCAGATTTGCAAGGCTGCAACCTGGTCTAGCTTCCTGACTTTTGCCAGACATTACAGACTAGATATGATGGCCAGCCAGGACTTGGCCTTCGGGCGGAAAGTCCTGCAGGCAGTGGTCCTGGAAATACTGGTTTAGTTTACTGGTAAATCCTTTTCCAGGAGTCCGACATGACAGCACCCCATATTACCCTCCCTGGTATATTGGTTCCAACCTTTGATGGCAGTGTGAATGTAACATTGTTATTAATAAAAAGAGTTGGATCCTATCCGGTGTAGTAATTTGAAAAAACACTGGAGAGTGGGGTGGGGAGGTGCCTTTTAATCTCTCTCGCTTCCTGTCCCTACAGCGACCAATAGGACAACCTCCATGGGTGCTGTCATGTAGGACTCCTGGAAAAGGATTTACCGGTAAACTAAACCAGTATTTTTTTCATCATATGCTCAGCGCAGACCCCCATATCAGATGCTCGGCGCAGACCCCCATATCAGATGCTCGGCGCAGATGTGGAGGCAGCATGCTCACAGCCGGGATCTTTTTTTCCCCAAAAAGTGGGGGGAAAATGGCAGTGCATCTTATAGTACGAATGCTAATGACCGTTTCCATTTTGGAAGCAGTCATTACCATGCAAGGGAAGTGCTGCTTTACTTACCCTCCCTGGTTGTCTTCCAGTTTCAGCTCTGCCTACAGTCTGACGCTGTGCAATATTAGGTCACAGTGCGGTGTGGGCCGGAAGAAGACCAGGGAGCGGTGAGTGGATCTGCCGTCCAGAGCAAGTAAAGCTAATTTTTTTATTTTATTTTTTATGTCTGATGGTGGGGGGTCCGATCTGAGGCCAGGGGGATGGGGGGGGGGGGGGGGGGGTCCTGATGGGGTCTTATCTGAGACTGGTGAAGCTTGGAGGGTCTGATCTGAGGTCTGATGGAGCTAGGGGGTCTGATTTTTGGGTCTGATCAGAGGTCTTCTTTTCCTCTAAATCCTAGGTGCGTCAATAGTCCAAAAACGTGGTTATTCTTTACCTTCACTAAAATAATGGTAGGAGTAGGTCTTTCTGGGAATGGAACTCCTTTTTTTATAAAATTTTTTTGTTCTGGGTGTTTGGGAGTGGGTAAGCTGTAAATGTCAACAGGAAGAAAGTCACTGGGGGTCATTTACGAACATATTTTCATAAGTTTTTGGTGTAAAAATGTCCTACAACCACCTTTTTGTGACCTTTTGAAGACCTGTGCGACTAATTTGACGAGATGTGTGCATAATGCAATAAATTAGTTGCACTTATGGTAGTCCTTGCATCTGGTGAAAAAAGTACTCCTGCCCCTGCCTGTTTCCAGGCATAAATGTTAGTAAATTCGGCGGGGCTGTAGTGCCAGGCCTTGCACGACCTCTGAATTGCTCCTAAAAGATCCCCCCTAAGGGGGCTAAAAGTTAAAGAATAAATGAAAAAAAAAAACTTTTTAATCATCCCCCCTTTTTCCAATTTTATATATAAACAATAAAAAAAATATCAGGTATTGCCCCTTCTGAAAAAGTCTGAATTATTAAAATATTTTAAAAATTTCCATGCACAGTTAACACTATAATGGACAAAACAATAAAAACGCGCAAATTTCCATTTTTTTTTGTCACTTTGTCCCCCAAAAGTTGAATTAAAGTGAACAAAAAGTCATACGTACCCCAAAAATGGTACCAATAATAACTACAGTTCATCTCGCAAAAAAAACAAGCTGTCATATAGTTCTGTAGCCAAAATATAAAATAGTTCCGGCTATCAGAAAATGGCAATGCTAAGAAAATTTGAATTTTTTTTAAAGTGATAAAACAAAATTAAAAGCTACACAAATTTGGTATCGCCATAATTGTATTGAGCCGCCTGCAGAATAAAGACATCATGTCATTTTTAGCGCTGTAATGCCAAAACCCCAAAACCTTTGGCGGAATTGTGGGTTTTTCACAATTTTTACCCCACAAAGACTTTTTTTCCCAGTTTTCCCACTATAGATGACAAGCTAATGTAATCCACATGCAAATAACAAACACTAAACACAATCACAGACAACATTAATTGAACTTTTATGCAAAATAATCCATGTTTCACTGAACAGACTCTGACACGTTTAGTTTCACTTGTGTGAAAGAGGACTTTCACACGAGCGAGTTTTCCGCGTGGGTGCAATATGTAACGTGAACGCATAGCACCCGCGCTGAATCCTGACCCATTCATTTCAATGGGTCTGTGTACATGAGCGTTTTCTTTCACGCATGAGTTCTGCGTTGCGTGAAAAACGCAGCATGTTCTATATTCTGCGTTTTTCACGGAGCCCTGGTCCCATAGAAGTGAATGGGGCTTCAGTGAAAAACACATTGCATCTGGAAGCAAGTGCGGGTGCGATGCATTTTTCACTGATGGTTGCTAAGAGATGTTGTTTGTAAACCTTCAGTTTTTTTTATCACGCGCGTGAAATCGCATCAAAACGCATTGCACTCGCGCGGAAAAAACTGAACGCAATTGCAGACAAAACTGACTGAACTTTCTTGCAAAATGGTGCGAGTTTCACTGAACGCATCCGGAGCCAATCTGTCACGCTTGGGTGAAAGAGGCCTTACAGAGGTTGTCCTATCTTGCCATTACTAAGTTGAGATGAGGTTAAGGCTACATGCACACGACAGTGAAAAATAACGTCCGTTAAAAACGGACACACTGTCAGTTTTTCATGGCCATTTTGCATCAGTGTGCGCATCCATTTTCTGGCCGTGTGTCCGTTTTTAATGTCCGTTTTGCATCTGTTTTTCATGTCCGTTAAAACATGACATGAAAAATGGATGGATTTGATTGGCAATTATTTCTACACCCACTGTTCTGAAAACACCCACAGGATGGTAGGCCCCCAACTAAAATAATGTCCCCCATAGTGTAGGATTTATTTTTTTATTGCCCCCAGCTTTATTAATGCTGCCTATTTTGGCCCCAGCTAAAATAATGTCTCCCACGGTGTAAATAAAAAAAATTTCGTGCCTCCATCTTTAATAAATGCCCCCTGGTAAAATAATGTCCCCCATAGTGTGTGATTTATTTTATTTTTTTTGCTGCCCCCAGCTTTGATAATGCCCTCAATATAGGGCCCCATCTGAAATAATTCCACCCCATGGTTTAAATAATGCCCCCATAGTGGCCCACTGTTGTTTTTTTTTGGTTGATGTGCGCGATGACGTTACTGAACGCTCCCACGTGGTTACGTCACCACGCATATCACAGGTCCTTCAGCAGGTCCTGCTCAATAAAGAGACTGCCGCAGCGCAAGCAAGTGGATGATGTGAGGTTTTTTTTGTGTTTTTTTTTTAACCCCTAAATGGCCATATAGATAAAGTGTACCTGTTAATCAACCGTTAAAAATGGTCCCATTGATTTCAATGGGGTACGTCTGGCCGTGGTAACGGCCAAAAATAGAACATGTCTTATTTTTGGACGGAGGCTATTCACTAGCCGTTAATAGAACAGCCATGTGAATTGCCCCATAGACTTTCATTGGTGCTAAAAATGGCATTGTGCATGAGGCCTAAATCCCAACCACCAGGTGGCCGGAAAACAGCAAAGCTTGCTGTACTACTATTTCTATAGCTTCCAGGCACCACAATGGGAGCTAATGAAACAGCGAACCATAGCCCGCTCCGCTCTTTCCTGGCCACTTGGTCATCAGGACTTAGTTTCATCTCGCCTTAGTAATGGCGACATTAGACAACCCCTTTAACCACTTCCCATCTGGGCCCTTTGCCCCCTTCCTGACCAGGCCAAATTTTGCAAAACTGACATATCTCACTTTATGTGGTAATAACTTTGGAACGCCTTTATTTATCCAAGTCATTCAGAGATTGTTTTCTCGTGACACATTGTACTTCATGATAGTCATAAATTTGAGTCAAAATATTTCACCTTTTATTTATGAAAAAATCCCAAATTTACCCAAAAATTTGAAAAATTCGCAATTTTCTAAATTTCAATTTCTCTGCTTTTAAAACAGAAAGTGATACCTCATAAAATATTTATTATTTAACATTCCCCATATGTCTACTTTATGTTGGCATCATTTTGGAAATGTCATTTTATTTTTTTAGGACGTTAGAAGGCTTAGAAGTTTAGAAGCAATTCTTCAAATTTTTAAGAAAATTGCCAAAACCCACTTTATAAGGACCAGTTCAGGTCTGAAGTCACTTTGTGGGGCCTACATAGTGGATACCCCCATAAATGACCCCATTGTAGAAACTACACCCCTCGAGGTATTCAAAACCGATTTTACAAACTTTGTTAACCCTTTAGGCGTTCCACAAGAATTAAAGGAAAATGGAGATCAAATTTTTAAATTTCACTTTTTTGGCAGATTTTCCATTTTAACCCCTTAAGGACCTAGGACGTACCGGTACGCCCTATTTCCCGAGTCCTTAAGGACCGAGGACGTACCGGTACGTCCTGACTTAAAATCGAAACTCCGGCGCCGCAGGGGTTAATCGGAACGGGATTTCGGCTGAAATCATTCAGCCGGCATCCCGTAACAATGCAGGGGGGGGTCATTTGACCCCCCCGTATCGGCGATCGCAGAAAACCGCAGGTCAATTCAGACCTGCGGTTTTCTGCGTTTCCGGTCCATTCGGGTGTCCTGTGACCCGATGAACCGGAAAAAGACTGCGATCGGTGGCGTAATTATACACCACCTATCGCAGTCCGAGGATTTGGAGAGGCGGTGCTGGCCCTGGTGCTGAATGCCGCTGTCCAGGGTGCTGATTGGTGCAGGGGAGAGAGGTGCGAGATTCAAACTTCCTGCGCTCCTCTCTCCCCTCCTCTTCCTGTCCAGCACCCTGACCGTGCAGCATCATCCAGCACCAGCTCCTGTGTCCCCCCATTCGGAATCCATCACCCTCCTGCACCCATCGCCACCCAGGTAGGTTAGGGTCAGTGAGGGAGAGGCACCGTTAGGCAGGGAAAGAAGGGAAAAGTAAGTTAGAAAAAAAAAAAAAAAAGTACTTTTATTCCAAACTTCCATCTAACCCTAACCCAGACCCCCCCTGCCACTTGCCCCCCCTCCCCACCAGCCCCACCCCCCACCAGCCCCACCCCCCACCAGCCTCCCCCCCTCACCACCACTTTTTTTTTTCTGCGTGCGCTGACTGGCTGGCACTTTTTAGCGTCCGTCCACTGTTAGCGCATCGCCCGCCCCACCACCCCACCGACCGCTGATCAGCGTTGTACCGCTGATCAGCAAGTTTTAACTTTTTTTTTTCCTAACACTTGCCCATTTTTTTTGCCTGGACTTTTTAGTACGCGAACACCCGTTGCCCCCACACACACGCACATATAATAAAGTTTGCCACACACGCACACCTACACGCACACACACCCATGGCCCGCCGGATGTTCTCGGCCGAGGAGGCATACGCCCAGATTGCCTCCGACTCTGAGAGCCCCAGTGAGGATGAGGATGACCCCACATTCCTTTTATCATCCGCATCCTCCTCATCATCATCTGATGACGATGAGCCACCAAGGCGGCGGAGACGCCGCCAGGCGGAGCCAGGGGCCCCACATGCTAGGGATCCTGTGGCCCACCCTAGTACGAGCCGCCCTGGGGTTCGTACTGGTTTCCTGGCCCACCAAATAAGTCCACCGGAGCCCCCTGCCGATGAACTTAGCTGGTGTCCCCCAGTGGACTTTGAGCCTGAGATTCCGGATTTTGCTGGCAATCCTGGAATCCAGATTCCCATAGTGGGGTTTACTGAAATAGACTATTTTAGTTTTTTTTTCAGTAACTCACTGGTGAATTTGATGGTGGAGCAGACGAATCTGTACGCCCAACAGTTCGTCGCTCAAAACCCAGGCTCAGTTTCGGCTAGACCCGGTGGCTGGACGCCGGTCAGTGCAGCCGAAATGAGGACATTTTGGGGCCTCGTGCTGCATATGGGTCTAGTCCAAAAACCCAGTGTCAGGCAATACTGGAGTGGGGACGTCCTATACCAGACCCCACTGTACAGTATGGTCATGATACGTCACCGGTTTGAGGCCATCCGGAAATGTCTGCATTATTCCGATAATGCAGCATGTCCACCCCGAGGTGATCCTGCCTATGACCGGCTGTATAAGATACGGCCGGTCATCGATCACTTTGGGGCCACATTTCAGCAGGCCTACGTACCTGGAAGGGAGGTCGCGGTTGATGAGTCTCTCGTTGCGTTCAAGGGGAGACTCAGTTTCCGCCAATATATTCCCACAAAGCGGGCGAGGTATGGCGTGAAGCTATACAAAATTTGTGAGTGCCTCAGGGTACACTTACAAATTTCGTGTGTACGAGGGGCGAGATTCCCGTATTGAACCCCCAGAATGTCCCCCCACTCTGGGTGTTAGCGGGAAACTCGTGTGGGACCTTATGTACCTACTGCTGGATAATGGTTACCACTTGTACGTGGATAACTTTTATACCAGCATTCCTTTGTTCAGGTCCCTTGCCGCCAGATCCACGTTCGCTTGTGGGACCGTGCGGAAAAATCAACGCGGCCTCCCTGCCTACCCCCTCCAGGTACCTATCCCCAGGGGTGAGACCCGTGCACTTACCAGTGGAAACCTGTTGCTGGTCAGGTATAAGGACAAGAGGGATGTCCTTATGCTGTCCACAATCCACGGTAACGGCATCACCCCTGTCCCTGTGCGAGGTACCGCGGCAACGGTCCTCAAGCCCGATTGTATCGTCGACTACAATCGGTATATGGGAGGAGTTGATCTCTCTGATCAAGTCCTCACGCCATATAATGCCATGCGCAAAACCCGGGCATGGTACAAAAAAGTTGCGGTCTACTTGGTACAGGTTGCCATGTACAACTCTTTTGTACTATCCCGAAGCGCTGGCAGCACAGGGACATTCCTCCAGTTCTATGAGGCAGTCCTTAAGGACCTGATCTTTTCGGACCGGGAAAGAGCAGGCCGGAGTACCTCGGGAATTGGAGGCGCCCGGATCGTCCCTGGCCAACACTTTCCAGGTGTGGTCCCCCATACTGGAAAGAAGGGACGAACCCAAAAAAAGTGCAGAGTGTGTCACAAGAGGGGGATACGGAAGGACACCACTACTCAATGTGACACTTGCCCCGATCATCCGGGCCTCTGCATTATCAATTGCTTCAGGGAGTATCACACTTCCATGGAGTACTAAATTTTTATAATCCCCAACAGTCCACTAGAGAACATAAAACACTATGGCTCTCAGACTTTGGAGACACGGAAACAATTTTTCTTTCCCCAAAAAATATTAGTTTTAGAGCAGGCATCCTCAAACTGTGGCCCTCCAGATGTTGTAAAACTATAACTCCCAGCATGCCCAGACAACCTACAGCCATCAGCAGGGCATGGTGGGAATTGTAGTTTTACAATATCTGGAGGGCCGCAGTTTTAGGATGCCTGCTTAGTGTCTCCAAAGACTGAGAGCCATACATATTGGGCATCGTCGCGTGCGTAAAAGTCGTCGCTATAAAAATAACTTTTGACCAAACGCCTCGGATGAACGGTGTTAAAAATATAAAATAAAAACTGTGCCAAAACACCCATTTTTGGGCAAAATTTCAATTTGAATCCATTTTGCCGGTAATAAAGCAAGGGTTAACAGCCAAACAAAACTAAATATTTATTGCCCCGATTCTGTAGTTTGCAGAAACACCCCATATGTGGTCGTAAATGGTTATATAGCCGCACGGCAGGGCATAGAACGAAGGAAACTCCATATGGTTTCTGGAAGGCAGATTTTGATGGACAGTTTTTTTTTTGACACCATGTCCCATTAGAAGCCCCCCCTGATGTAGCCTAGACTAGAAACTCCAAAAAAGTGACCCCATCTAAAAAACTACACCCCTCAAGGTATTCAAAAGTTACTTTACAAACTATGTTAACCCTTTAGGTGTTCCACAAAACCAAATAGTGAATGTAGAAACAATTTTTGAATTAATTTTTTTTGTTACATTGCCTCAAAAAAGAGTAATATAGAGCAACCAAAAATCAAATTTACCCCAAAAATAGTCCCAAAACAACAACCACCTTATCCCGTAGTTTCCTAGATGGGGTCACTTTTATGGAGTTTCTACTCTAGGGGTGCATCAGGGGGCTTGAAAGGGTACATGGTGTCAATAAACCAGTCCAGCAAAATCTGCCTTCCAAAAACCATATGATGTTCCCCTTCTTCTATGTCCTGCCGTTTAGCCAAATAGTAGTTTACGACCACATATGGGGTGTTTTTGCAAACTACAGAATCAGGGCAACCCATTTTGAGTGTTGTTTGGCAGTTAACCCTTGTTTTACTCCTGGAAAAAATTGATTATATTGGAAAATTTTCCAAAAAATAGAAATTTCTAAATTGTTTCTCCATCTGCCATTAACTCTTGTGGAACACCTAAAGGGTTAACAAAGTTTGTAAACCCAGTTTTGAATACCTTGAGGGGTGTACTTTCTTAGATGGAGTCACTTTTTTGAAATTTCTATTCTAGGGGTGCAACAGGGGGCTTCAAATGGGACATGGTATAAACAAAACCAGTCCTGCCAAATCTGCCTTCCAAAACCCATATGGTGTTCCCCTCCTTCTATGTGCTACCGTTCGGCCAAACAGTAGTTTACGACCACATATGGGGTGTTTTTGCAAACTACAGAATCAGGGCAACCCATTTTGAGTGTTGTTTGGCAGTTAACCTTTGTTTTGCTCCTGGAAAAAATTGATTATATTGAAAAATTTTCCAAAAAATATAAATTTCAAAATTGTTTCTCCATCTGCCATTAACTCTTGTGGAAGACCTAAAGGGTTAATAAAGTTTGAAAAAACAGTTTTGAATACCTTGAGGGGTGTAGTTTCTAGAATGGGGTCATTTTTGGGAGGTTTCTATTATCTAATCCTCACAATATGACTTCAAACCTGAACTGGTCCATAAAAAGTGGGATTTTGAAGATTTCTGAAAATTTCAAAATTTGCTTCTAAACTTCTAAGCCTTGTAACATCCCCAAAAAATAAAATATCATTCCCAAAATGCTACAAACATGAAGTAGACATATGGGGAATGTAAAGTCATCACAATTATTGGGGGTATTACTATGTATTACAGAGGTAGAGAAACTGAAAATGGGAAATTTGCTAATTTTTCAAAATTTACGGTAAAAATTGTATTTTTTTATGCAAAAAAATTAACTTTTTTGACCCAATTTTAGCAGTGTCATGAAGTACAATATGTGACGAAAAAACAATCTCAGAACGGCCTGGGTAAGTCAAAGCGTTTTAAAGTTATGAGCACTTAAAGTGACACTGGTCAGATTTGCAAAAAATGGCCTGGTCCTTAAGGTGAAAATGAGCCCGGTCCTTAAGGGGTTAATCAATTTTTTTCTTTAACACATCGATGGTTAACAGCTAAACAAAACTCAATATTTATTACCCAGATTCTGCGGTTTACAGAAACACCCCACATGTGGTCATAAACTGCTGTATGGGCACACGGCAGGGCGCAGAAGATAAGGAACTCCACATGGTTTTTAGATGCCATGTCCCATTTGAAGCCCCCCTGATGCACCCTTACAGTAGAAACTCCCAAGAAGTGACCCCATTTTGGAAACTAGGGGATAAGGTGCCAGTTTTATTAGTACTATTTTTGGGTACATATGATTTTTTGATCATTCATTATAACACTTTATGGGGCAAGGTGACCAAAAAAATTGGTTGTTTTAGCACAGTTTCTATTTATTTATTTTTACAGCGTTCACCTGAGGGGTTCAGTCAAGTGACATTTTTATAGAGCAGATTGTTACGGACGTGGCGATACCTAATATGTATACTTTTTCTCATTTATTAAAGTTTTACACAATAATAGCATTTTTGAAACCAAAAAATTATGTTTTAATGTGTCCATGTTCTGAGAGCTATAGTTTTTTAATTTTTTGAGAGATTTTCTTATGTAGGGGCTCATTTTTTGCGGGATGAGGTGACGGTTTTAATGGTACTATTTTGTGGGACATACGCGTTTTTGATCACTTGGTGTTGCACCTTTTGTGATGCAAGGTGACAAAAATTGCTTGTTTTGACACAGTTTTTTTTTTTTTTTTTACGGTGTTCACCCGAGGGGTTAGGTCATGTGATATTTTTATAGAGCTGGTTTTTACGGACGCGGCAATACTAAATATGTCTATTTTATTTTATTTTTTCTATTTTTAATTTTTTTTTTTATTCCTTACTTGGGATTTTTTTTTTTTTTTTACATGTGAAACTTTTTTTTTATTTTATTTTTTCAACCCTTTATTTTATTTTTATTTTATTTTACACTTTTCGTCCCCCATAAGGTCATACAAGACCTCTGGGGGACATTTACTTCACTTTTTTTTTTTTTTTTTTTTTTTTACACTGTTGATTTCTCCTGTAACTGGGGCTGACATAGTAGCCCCAGTTACAGGACAAATGCACCCCCCAGAGAGGCTGTACAGCAGCAATACAGCCTCAGAGCAGGGCTGATCGAGGTCTCTGAGAGACCTCACACAGCTCCTGCACTCTCTGGTCACGGCGGTCATATGACCGCCGGGCCGGAACAGGAAGCGCACAGCGCTTCCTGCTCTGCAGACACAGCGCTCGGTGAGCGCTGTGTCTGCAGCGATCGTGAAGGCAGGGACACCTGGGCACTGTCCCTGCCTTGTCTTAGGGTTGCCCTGCTGTCACTGACAGCGGGCAACCCGATCAGCAGCTGCACGATTAGCGTGCAGCTGCTATTTCTGACAGGACGTTTTAAAACGTGCTGTCAGAAATAGACGTCCACCCATAGGACGTTTATATCCTATGGGCGGACGTGAGGTGGTTAAGGTAAGCAATACAGAATTAATATATCCCTCAGTGTGTGTTCAGTGTTTTCCTGCAAATCTGCAATGTTATCAGTTTTTGATGCGTTTTTTTTTTTTTTTTTTTCAAATGACACGCAATCATCAGTGAAAAGCAGAGCGAACACTGATGCCGTCCATGTGTCCTGTTTGAAAAACAGATGAAGACAGAGCAGGCAAATGGTCAGTGAGAAAAAACTGACATGAATAAACCTTTTGGGGGAGATTTATCAAACTGGTGTAAAGGAAAAGTGGCTTTTCCATAGCAACCAATCAGATTCCATCTTTCTTTTCTCAGACTTCCTTTGGATAATGAATGGTGGAATCTGATTGGTTGCTATGGGCAACTATTCCACTTTTCCTTTACACCAGTTTAATAAATCTCCCCAATTGACTTTAAAGGGTTTCTGTCACCCCGCAAAACTCATTATTTTTTTTTGGGATAGTTAGATTCCTCATAGTGCGATATAGCAGAATATAATGCTCTTACTTACTTTCATGCGGCCGATTCTTTATAAAACGAACTTTTATAATATGTAAATGAGGGCTCTACCAGCAAGTAGGGCGTCTACTTGCTGGTAACTGCTGCAGAAATCCGCCCCCTCGCCGTGTTGATTGACAGGGCCAGCCGTGATCTCCTCCTCCGGCCGGCCCTGTCAGTAATTCAAAAATCGCGCGCCTCGCGTCATTCGGCGCAGGCGCTCTGAGATGAGGAGGCTCGTATCCTCAGCACTCCCTCAGTGCGCCTGCGCCGATGACATCACCGAAAGAGAAGACGTCATCGGCGCAGGCGCACTGAGGGAGTGCTGAGGAGACGAGCCTCCTCATCTCAGAGCGCCTGCGCCGAATGACGCGAGGCGCGCGATTTTTGAATTACTAACAGGGCCGGCCGGAGGAGGAGATCACGGCTGGCCCTGTCAATCAACACGGCGAGGGGGCGGATTTCTGCAGCAGCTACCAGCAAGTAGACGCCCTACTTGCTGGTAGAGCCCTGATTTACATATTATAAAAGTTCGTTTTATAAAGAATCGGCCGCATGAAAGTAAGTAAGAGCATTATATTCTGCTATATCGCACTATGAGGAATCTAACTATCCAAAAAAAAAAAATGAGTTTTGCGGGGTGACAGAAACCCTTTAATTAGTCAGTGGTTAATTCAGACGCTGTCAGTTGTGGAAACAGACAGCACCTGGATGGAAACGTTGGGGTACAATTACTATAGTGTTTGCACCTGTTTTTAGTTGAAAAAAATCAGTTTTAAACAGTCAAATTTTATTAGTAGGACTTACTACTGAAATTGCGCTCATTTTGGAGGCTTTTGCGCCTCGTTTAAAGGGGTTCTGCAGTTTTTTTAAACTGATCTCTTCTGGATAGATCATCAGCATCTGATCGGCGGTCTGACACCCGGGACCCCTGCCAATCAGCTGTTTGAGAAGGCAGTAGCGCCGCGGCCTTCTCCCTGTTTACCGCAGGCCCAGTGACGTCACGATTAGTATCAATGGCCTGGGCGGGGCTCAGCTCTGTTCACTTGAATGGAGCGTAGCCGCGCCCAAGCCAGTGACACTAGCCGTGACGTCACGTCACTGGGCCGGCGATAAACAGGGAGAAGTCTGCGGCACTACTGCCTTCTCAAACAGCTGATCGGCAGGGGTCCTGGGTGTCGGACCCCCGCCGATCAGATGCTGATCTATCAAGAGGATAGATCATAAGTTTAAAAAAAACTGCAGAACCCCTTTAATTATTTTAAAGTTTTAGATTAATTCAGGACTTGTCTACTTTTTGTGACCTTTCTTTCCAATCTATTTATGTAGGTGCAACTATTTTTCATGCTCATACAAATTAGACCAGTCTAAGTGAATATGAACCTGTCTAACTGAAAAAGAACCACCAGAGGTCAGAGTGAGGCCTCTTTCACACAAACGTATTGGTTCCGTTCTGTGCGGCGGCTGGGACGGATCCAGACCGATTCAACTTGAATAGGTCAGTGATCCGTCTGTTCTGCAAAAAGATAGAACAAGTTCTATTTTCTTGCGGAACAGAAGTACTGATCAGAAGCACTCCGTAGTGCTTCCGTTCCGCACCGCATTTCCGGATTTGCGGATCCATTCAAGTGAATGGGTCCACATCCGTGATGCGGAATGCACACAGTCGGTGCCCCGTGTATTGCTGGACCGCCGTATGTGGCCCGAAATACGGCTACGGGAGCACTACGGCCATGTAAAAGAGGCCTAATAACAATATGCCTAGTCTAATTCATCAAAGACTGTGCGACTTTTAATAAATACTATGCAAAAGACTGACAGCCGAATCAAATATGCCTGAAAACAGACTAGCTTGAAAATGTGCCCCATTTGCCCCTTTGAATTTACCCTAAGGCCACCTTCCTTGATGGCTTAGCTAACTTCCAAGTTAAGCCTCATTTACACGTCAGTGTTCGTTCAGTGATTTCCATCAGTGATCGGGAGCCAAAACCTGGAGTATAGACTACACAGACATAAGGTATAAGGGTAAGATCTGCACCTGTTCTAGGTTTAGAACCGCACCTGGTTTTGGCTCCCAATCACTGACCGAACACTGATGTGTGAATGAGGCATTAGGCCTCTTTCACACAGGCATCCCGGATTTGCTCCGGATGCGTCGCGTGCGCATTGCGGGAAACACGCGCGAGTCCGCACGTATTTTCAGTCAGTTTTGACTGCAATTGCGTTGTGGTGTTCAGTTTTTATCACGCGGGTGCAATGCGTTTTGCATGCATGTGATAAAAAACTAAATGTGGTACCCAGACCCAAATTTCTTCACAGAAGTTCGGGTTTGGGTTAGGTGTTCTGTAGATTTTATTATTTTCCCTTATAACATGGTTATAAGTGAAAATAGCATTCTTAATACAGAATGCTTAGTAAAATGTGGCTTGAGGGGTTAAAAAATAAAATAAAATTAACTTGCCTCTTCCTCTTGTTCGCGCAGCCGGCATCTTCTATCTTCATTCAGCAGGACCTGTGCTGACGTCACCGCGCTCAACACGTGGTGAGCGAGATTACGTCATCAAAGGTCCTTTTGCAGGTCCTTAAAGAAGATGATGCCGGCTGTGAGAACAACAGGATGAAGAGAGTTAATTTATTTTTTAACCCGTCAAGCCACATTTTAGGCTACTTTCACACCTGTGTTAGGTGCAGATCCGTCTGGTATCTGCACAGACTGATCCGCACCTAAAATTCAAATGATTGTATCCGTTCAGAATGGATCCGTTTGCATTACCGTGAACAAAAATAAACTGATCCGTTTTGACTTACACTGAAAGTCAATGGGAGGCCGGATCCGTTTTCAATTGAACCATATTGTGTCAGTGAAAACGGATCTGTCACCCTTGACTTACATTGTAAGTCAGGACGGATCCGTTTGGCTCTGCATCGTCAGGCGGACACCAAAACGCTGCAGCGTTTTGGTGTCTGCCTCCAGAGCCTAATGGAGGCTGAACGAAGGCAAACTGATGCATTCTGAACGGATCCTTATCCATTCATAATGCATTGGGGATAAACTGATCCGTTTTGGGCCGGTTGTGAGAGCCCTGAAACGGATCTCACAAGCGGACCCAAAAACGCCAGTGTGAAAGTAGCCTTGGTAAGCATTCTGTATTAGGAATCCTATTATTTTCCCTATATAACCATGGTATAAGGGAAAATAATACAGTGAATTTACTTTAATGGGGTCCGGGGTTGCTCATCCCTATCATCTCCTAGCAACCATGCGTGAAAATCGCACCGCATCCGCACTTGCTTGCGATTTCCACGCAGCCCCATTGATTTTTATGGGGCCTGCGTTGCGTGAAAAAACGCAGAATATAGTGATGCGTGAAATCACCGCTCATCTGCACAGCCCCATTGAAGTAAATGGGTCCGAATTCAGTGCGGGTGCAATGCGTTTACCTCACACATTGCACCCACGCAGAAAACTCGCCCGTGTGAAAGGGGCCTTAAGCTACATTCACACGACAGTGGGGAAAAAAAAGGCCATAAAAAAGACGCGCTGCCAGTTTTTCATGGACATTTTTCAACCAGTTTTGCATTTGGCCATTTATAATGACTGTTTTGGATTATTTAAATTAGCTTTGTTAATAAAATCCTAACACCTGCAGTATATATAATGTCCCCCATAGTGGACCCCAGCTGTAATAATGTGTTTTAAGCTGGTAAAAAATTACCTCATCCACTTGCACATGCAGAGGCCAGTTGCTCTTGTCTTGATGCTGAAGGACCTACACTCAAGCGTGATGATGCCACCAAACACTCCCAGCAAGATTGATGGGAGTGCGTGGTGAAGTCATGCTTCAGCTCAGGTCCTTCAGCATCAAGAGAGGATCTACAGCCTCTCTGTGTGCAAGTGAATGAGGTCATTTTAAAATAAAAAGGCCATTTTGCACTAGTATGCCTTTTTTTTAACAGCCGTTAGATGGGTGCACTCCTGTCTAATGGACATTAAGAATGGTCCCATCCCTTTAAGTGGGGTTTGTCTGGCTGTGAAAAAGGCCAAAAATAGAATACGTAAAAAATGCGTTGTGAATAGCCCCATTGACTTACATTTGTTCTAAAAACGGCAATTTTTCACTTTCGTGTGAATGTAGCCTTATTCTTCAAGGCCTGTTTTAAAGATCGAGCATTGACTTATAGGATAGCTACCTTACCTCTGGTGGCATCATAGGCTCGGCTTTCTTTTTGGAAAGGCGGCTAATTTGCATAGTTTTGTTTATATTGACTGCAAGATCCAAGATATAAGTTTGGAAATGTAAGGAACTGAAAACAAATGGCTTCAGGGGAACACCACTATCACAGATCCCATGACGACAAATTCCTTTATTTCTTAGTTACATTTCAGAAGATGTTCCCAAGGTATGTACAAAATACTGCTTACATTAGAAGACATGATATTTATCAACCAGATCTTTAATGCATATATTTGTAAACGAGTAACATTGAGAACATAACAATAGAAAAAACTGTAGAAAGAAGTTTCATGCTGTCTAGTTTACAAGCACAGGACTACTACTAGTGTTTATGACAAAGGGATGTTAATGCAACGGAAAAAGTAATAGACACACAACATACTAGAAATGTGTTATAACGACCAAGTGTAACTTATTGTAATACTGTAATAACAAAGTCACTTGAGTCATGAGCAGTTTCTGAAGACTTCCAGCAAATGCTGCTGCACCGTGTTGTGAGCAACATGTATCAACACTGATTATCAAGTTTATTCTCCTTTTATTTACAGTAAAACATGAAATAATCTTGTTGTGCATAGAACATCATCTTTGCACCAATAGGTAAAGGTGCCTCACCTGGGGGGGGTTCCACTTTATGAATACGTTTTTGTCAGCAGACAGGACTGTGGTTGCCGTCTCAAAGCAGTTATTATTTTTACATGCTTTTGGTACATGTGAAGCAACAGTTGTGCAAATGTTATTTTTAATGCTAAAGATGTGACTGTCAGTACAATAATGGCATATCATCATCTCCTCCCTGTGCATTCTGTGTTCATGGTGACCTATGGTTGGCCCAAATACACGGGAGAATAAAGTGCGGCATGTGTTCCAGCTTATTATATCATAGTTTAGTGCAGGTGGAATGGCTAAAGGGATTTGGAAGGTGTGCAAACTGCACTAATAAATGTAGTACGTTGTAACTAGAGATGAGCGAATTTGGGGTTATGAAATTCGTTCACGCTTTGTTTACTGGTAAAAGGTGAATTGCGTTATGGATTCTGTTACCACGGACCATAACACAATTCTATGACTGAATGCATAACGGAATGCTTCAGAGGCATTCTGTTATTCATTCCGTCATATTAGAAGTCTATGGGCTGCAAAACGGATCCGTTCCTCTCCTGCATAATGGAAATGGGACGGATTTGTTTTGCAGGCCATAGACTTCTATTATGACGGAATGAATAACGGAATGCCTCCATAGAATTGCGTTATGGTCCGTGGTAACGGAATCCAAAACACAATTCACGTTTTACTAGTAAATGAAGCGTGAACGAATTTTAAAATAGGAAATTCGCTCATCTCTAGTTGTAACAAAGGAATCACTTTCAGTACAATTTTTACCTTAAAACTTGATTTAAAGAGGTATTACATATAAGATTCTAGGATTGCTAGGATATGCCATAGGAGTTTGATTAGCGTGGTCCTCTGGACCTTACCAGTCCTGAAAATGTAGAAACCATGGTCCCTTTGGCACTTCTCGTACCCAACTGCGCTCTGAGCCACCCACTGTGCAGGGAGATCCAGAAAATCTGAGGATTCTGGCAATTGCCCTCCCAACTTTGAGGAGGTGATGGATATGGTTGGAAGATTCCTATAATTCAATCTTTGTATAAAACCTTTGTATAGGTCTGTAGTGTTGTGAAAATGTAAAGGAAAAACACTCAGGCAAAGTTATGCGCAGGGCCTAATGGAGATGGAGCCTGACACACAGACATACTGTAAAATCTACTTTCTGGATTGTTGTGGGTAAGTGGGGTTCCTAAGGCCTCGTTCACATCTCCGTAAAAAAGATGCATGCAATGTTTTATTTCTGCCGAAACTAGTCATTTATGCTGAAAAGCGACCTGATCACCACTGGACCTTATTACAGTCAATGGGGATCTGGTGGTGAACCAGAGGATTCAGCTAAATCCATCAGGCTGTTCTCTGCTGGAGATGTGAACGAGGCCTTAGAGAGCCTGTAGTCAGGCAAACAGAAACTACAGGTTTTTAGATGTAAGAGGTACGGCCACAGATTCAGTTTTTTCAGTAGTGTTTTTAAACTCTGATCAGGTCCAGTGCTCCCGACTAAAAAAAATAAACAGGAGCCATTGGATCCTAAACTGAAAAACTTAGGAGCCAAATTAAATTTTTTGTCGCCAAATTGAAAATATATGTAATGAGCCAGCACTACATATTAGGGGTGTCACAAAATTTAGATTTTGGTTTCGATACCATAAAAAAGTATTGCGATACTCAATACCACGCAAATAAAAAACAAAAAAAAACACCATTCCGCATTTTATGGAACGTCCAGCCCATAATAGAACAGTCCTATCCTATTTTTGGGGGGGACAAGGTGACACGGTTATTTTTTTTTCTTTTAAGACGTTCACCGCATAAGAGATTTTTTAAAATATTTTAATAGTTTGGACTTTTCGGACGTGGCGATATGTAATATGTTTATTTATTATTTATATATTTTAGAAGTAAAATTGGGAAAGGGGGCGATTTTGGGTACTTTCACACTTGCGGCAGAGGATTCCGGTAGGCAGTTCCGTCGCCGGATCTGTCAAAATGTATGCAAACTGATGGCATTTGTCAGACGAATCCGTATCCTGATCCGTATGACAAATGCATTGAAATGCAGGATCCGTCTCTCCGGTGTCATCCGGAAAAATTGATCCGTCATTATTTTTTTTTTTCTATTTTTTTGTGGTCTGAGCATGGGCAGACCGCAATGCCGTATCCGTTTTGCCAGAACAATGCATGTCAACGAGGAAAAAAATGCCGGATCTGGCATTCCTGCAAGTGTTCCGGAATATTCGACGGAGATAAAACCGCAGCATGCTGCGGTATTATCTCCGTCCTGAAAAGTCAAAAAGACTGAACTGATGCATCCTGAATGGATTTCTCTCCATTCAGGATGCATTAGGATGAAACTGATCAGTTCTTTACCAGTATTGTGCCCCTAGGACGGAACTCTATGCCGGAAAAGAATAACGCTAGTGTGAAAGTACCCTTATACTTAATATTTTGGTGTTTGTGTTTTTTGTTTTTTTTTACACTTTTTATTTACTAACTATTAGCCCCCTTGTCCTATTCACCCTAATAGGGTGAATAGGACAATACACTCTCCCTGCTGCCCTGTGCATAGTACACACAGCAGCAGGGAGCTTACCATGGCAGCCAGGGCTTCAGTAGTGTCCTGGCTGCCATGGTAACTGATCGGAGCCCCAAGATTACACTGCTGGGGCTCCGATGGGAACTGCCACTGAGGAGGAGGGGAGGGGAGCCTGTGGCCACTGCCACCAATGACTTTAATACTTTGGGGGGCACACTGCGGCACCTGAGGGGTTAACTGCCATGGATAGCAGCTACCTGTCATAGAGGTCGGGTTCCGGCTATGTGATTCTGCATCCAGCACCCGCCTCCTGCCTGTATTTGAATTAATGGGTGAGTTAACAACATTGGTGGCGCAGTAGCCACAGCCCCTCCTCCTCTTCCCCTCTGTCTCTTCATTGGTGGAAGCGGGGGGAGGGAGAGACCGCTCAGCAGCACAGGGGAGAAGGAAGAAAACGCCTGCGCTGGGGCAGCGGAGCAAGGAATATTCAGCTACATTGCGGCAGCCCTGTCGCAAATGGCGACAAGGCTAAAAAGTCTTGTTGCCATCTGCAAATTTTAAGCCGCATTGGCAATTTGGAGTGCTGAGGTCTGGATTCTAAAAGGAGAAAAGGTATTAACCCCTTGATGACCAGACATCGATTTAAAATCTGCAATGCCGGTCAATTTGCATATTATTTCTGCAGTGTGTAGATGGAATTTTGTAAAATCTGATTCATTTTGCTGCTATCGTTATGATGCAGATTTTCTGCTCACAGTTAAACAGCACAAAAATCTCCAGCATATCCACCACGTGTGAACACAGAGTACACTTAGCAATTACTAAGAAGGCAACACTTTTCAAAGGAGTTTTCAGTCATATGAGGCCAAGGTATATACAGAGTGCAAAAGAAAGATAATACAAGGCATGAGTCTCCATTGTTAGTATTTACTGGTAATGCATTAGCAATAAAATGGAAGCATTGCCCTGAACATTAATGGTAAAAGGATTTTTCCTTGTAGGGCCATCTTTTTTAAAGGGAGTTCTGGTTTCAGGATGAAACTGGACAACTCACTCTCTGGATCAAGCTGCAGTGAAGAATGTCTAAGTACTTACCTGCCATATTCCGTAACACGGCTCTGGTTCTCGCGGCTGGCCTCTGTTTAACCAGCAGCAGAGGCGGTCATTGGCCTCTTTGGGGGCATCACTGAGGCTGGTGATTGGCTGCACTGGTCACCTGTTGTTGACATGACATTACCGCTGCAGCCAGGTCAATAGAGCCTGGCTGGGAGTACCGGATGGGTGGCATAGGATTTGTTAGGTAATTATCCATTCATTGCAGCTTGATACATTGGACATTCATCCTGAAACTGAACAACCCCTTTAATTTTTGTGTATTGTATATATTCTACTGAAATACTTGTTAGTAGCTTATATAATTATGATCCAAAAGCCACTCCCTTCTCACATATTCTCAGGCAGTTTGTGTTTGTTCTTTAAGCCATCATCTATAGTCAGTATCCATATCTGAGTGGCTGTCAGTAATAGATGAGTGAAGCACAATCACAGTGATCCTCATAACGAGGACGATGAAGCACATCCAGTTGTTGTCATATCACTGTTGTCTTCACTTTCATTTTCTATGTATTATATGTAATCCTAGTCTTGAGACAAAGAGTCTTCTCTTGATTCATTCACACACAGATGACAGCTCCAACTTCCTATAGAAGAAAGAATAAGAATGTATCAATCAAATTACACATCAAATGTTAACCTAATGATTTATATTCACAGTGTTTCTAAGACTGGGCTAAGCTGAGTTCAGTCTTAGAAACGTTATGAACATTATTTGAATAAGGAGACTACACTGTCCTTTTTTCACATTTCTGCTGATTTGTAAAATAGAATTAAAAAAACAACAACTATTGTCTAGTTTAGAAAATCTATTTTCAAATGTCATACTAGTGGATGATGAGTTATAAAAGAGAATCCACTGTTTAGGATCTTTACTCATTTACCAGAGGGGCTTCTTATATCTGTGCATTCTGTAGATTGCTCATTGATCTCAATGGACACCGTGTAATGCTTTAAAGGGTTTTTCTGAGATTTTTATACTGATTACCTATCCTCAGGATAGGTCATTAGTATCTGATTGGTAGGACTCTGACACCCAGGACCCCCGACGATCAGCAGTTTAAGAAGGCAGCAGCACCTTCGCCTAGGCCAGTGACGACACTTTCTTGTGTTACGTGGCCTAGGAGCAGCTTAGCCCTATAGAAGTGAATGGGGCAGAGCGTGATACCAAGCACGGTGTACGGCGCTGTGCTTGGTGAGCTCTGATAAGGCAGTGGTGATCACAGGAGCGTCGGTGCCTTCTCAAAACAGCTGATTTGTGAGAGTCCTGGGTGTCAGACCTCCAATCATCAGATACTGATGACATAGGATAGGTCAGCTGTAAAAAAAAAATATCTGAAAACCCTTTTGAGTGAGGGGCACTGCCACTTCCATTATAAATTATAGCTAACTGCTGAGGGTAAAAAAGAAGATTAAGGGGGGGCTCAGGGTTATTCAAAGCAAGTGGTGGTTCCATTCAGATCACGTTAGTTACTCATTAACCGTGCAATTATCAATTCCATATTTGATGGCATTAATAGGTAATATGGATAATTTTTCACCACGTCTCTGTCTGTCAGTCCCATAGAGAATGAAAAGTATAGCAAGTCAGGGAGCTCAGATCCCCATTCTCATGATTGGTGGTGTTCAGACCCACCACGATCATATACTTATTTTAAAAGCAGTGTGATACTGCATTCCAATCTGCTGTCTTAGGCCTCATGCGCACAACGTTGTTTTGGTCCGCATCTGCGGCTCGGATGTGGACCCATTCACTTCAATGGGGCCGCAAAAGATGCGGACAGCACTCCGTGTGCTGTCCGCATCAGTTGCACCGTTCCGTAGCCCCGCAAAAAAAATATAACATGTCCTATTCTTGTCCGTTTTGCAGACAAGAATAGGCATTTCTGCAATGGGCCGTTTTTTGCATGTGCATGAGGCCTTAGGCTCCATTCACACGCCCGCAATTCCGTTCCGCAAAATGTGGACCCATTCATTTCTATGGGGCCGCATGATGTGCGGCCCCGCACTTTCCAGGTCCGCAATTCCAATCCCTAAAAAAATAGAACATGTCCTATTCTTGTCTGCAATTGCAGACAATAGGCATTTTCTATTAAGTACCAGCGATGTGCGGTTCGCAAAATGCAGAACGCACATTGCCGGTGTCCGTGTTTTGCAATGAGCAAGCATTTTATAGACAATTGAAATTTGTCTAGAAATTTAAGGTGACTCGACAGATATTTTCAAACTATGTTAATTTGTTGAAATCGTGTTTGATCACTGTTATGGCGGTTTGTGTAGAACCATTGTCAACCAATAGATTTGATTTAGGGCTAAACCAAAGGCCGCCTGCACACTACCGTATGGCTTTCAGTGTTTTGCGGTCCGTTTTTTACGGATCCGTTCTGTTTTTTGTTTCCGTTTCTGTTCCGTTTTTCCGTATGGCATATACAGTATATAGTAATTACATAGATAAAATTGGGCTGGGCATAACATTTTCAATAGATGGTTCCACAAAAAACGGAACGGAAACGGAAGACATACGGATGCATTTCCGTATGTGTTCCGTTTTTTTTGCGGACCCATTGACTTCAATGGAGCCATGGAACGTGATTTGCGGGCAATAATAGGACATGTTCTATCTTTAAACGGAACGGAAAAACGGAAATACGGAAACGGAATACATACGGAGTACATTCTGTTTTTTTTGCGGAACCATTGAAATTAATGGTTCCGTATACGGAATGCAAAAAACGGCCAGTAAACGGGGAAAAAAAACGGTCGTGTGCAGGAGGCCTAAGGGTGTTATCCTGGTGGTTTCCTGGTATTCATCCTTTAACCCTTATTCAGGGATCTGGACTTCGCTGCCGGGAACGCACCAGGCCGCTACTGCTCGGAGTAGTCTCTGTGTGTCCTGAAGGGACAAGCAAAACTTGTAGTCAGTGACAGGCTGAGGTCAGAGCAGGCAAAATTTGTATGAATATGTGTAACAGAACCGAGATCAGGGCAGATAGAACAGGGCCAGTACGGTGACCAGGTGTAGTCAGGCAGCGGAGGATCAGAGTCGGGGAATAGGGCAGAGGTCTGAACATGGCCAGGAAACAGAAACTACACCTTTTCAAGGAACTAGCAAGCTAAGGACCTTTTTGCTCAGGCACCTTCCTATTGAGGCTGCTAGCCATTGGCTGGTGAAGATTGGGACACACACGTGCTGGTCTTTTAAGGGCTAGAGGAGCGCACTTGTGGCCTATGGTTGCAAGGTAAGCACCCAAGCAAGCTGGCCTGTGCCTGGTGGCCTGGCCTGCAGGGAAATGAAGGAAAGAGGGAAGCAGACCCAGACCACCAAAAGGCAGAGACCTGGGACATGTGAGCTTAAAGGGATTATCCAATATTTAAAATATCCCCCCTAATGCCTGGGCCACTTGTATGGATTATACTCGCCTGCTCCCCAGCATTGGCGTCGCTCCGGATCACTGCACGGCTGCCGCTCTGATCAAAACATATGTGGGTGGGGGCAGATTTTCCAATAGCAGGCCACAACGGTGAGCAGCCTCAAGTGAGCTTGACCCCATCACGGCCTGCTATTTGCTGCTTCCCCAGTTACCGGATGTTTTGATCCGATGCGACGGGGAGATGCAGCGGCGGCTGTGCAGGGATCCAGAGTGACATGGGTGCTGGGGAGCAGGTAAGTATAATCCATCTTAAGAAAAAGCAGCAGTGTCCAGCTCTTCTATGTGCTCTGACTTTTTCAATACCAGTCACTTTAAGAGGAGCTTTTTTTCTGTCACGCCTTTCCTTAAAATGTTTGGACACTTCAGAAACGTTATGTCATTTAAATGTTCTAAAAAGCGTGTTTTTAGTTTCCTTGTAGTGCTGCCTATGTAGGAAAGATTGCAGGATGTGCAAGTTATTTTATAAATGACACCCTCGGAATTACAATTGATATATTGTTTTATGTTGTAATGTTTAATTCCATTGCAGTGTACAAACTCCCTGGTAGATTGAACATAGGTACAGGTTTTGCACGGATGACCTCCACATCGATAAAAACCTGCATTATATAGCCATGTGGTTTGTGTATTTTTAATATTGGTGTCACTAGGTGCTATTTTTTGACCAGTCGTGGGAGCTTTCCTATATGCTACTCTGTATCCATTGGAAAGTAATCGCTGTAATTTGTCATCTTCATAAAAGGATGGGTAAATGCCTAAATAAGAGAGAACGTATACGATAAAACGGTGGGTTGTACTGCAATGTCAGAGTAGGTATTATCAAATCCTTATTTTTATCACGTTTATCAAATAACAAATGCTGCCTAGTTTTTTTTCCTGACCCGTGTCATGGCTCGTGTGAACATCCAATGTTGGTAAGTCCCTAGCCAATAGCCTGGTGCGTATGTTTGCCTCTTGTTCAAATAAGGACTCTTTATTACAATTGTGCTTTGCCCTTGTTAGTTCTCCTATAAGGATGGCTTTTAGTGTGTGTTTAGGATGGTATGTTTTTGCACGCAAAAGGGTGTTACCTGAAACTGGTTTTCTGGAGGTGGAGGTCATGATAACCTGATCTATTACTCCATAAAAAATTAAAAATCAAAAAAAAAGTGATCTCATTTTTGTTGACTGTATAGGTGAATTTTAAATTAAACTCATTATTGCTCAGGTATTCAATAAAAGATGGTACGGCAGACACATCCCCCTGCCAAATTAGCTATGGCATTTTGGGAATCCATGTTTTTCTATAGTGAGAATAATCCAAACTGGAGGAAAGGAATATCAAATGGTACGGCAGATACATCGATGGCCTGCTATTAATTTGGCAGAGGGATGTGTCTGCTGTACCATGTTTTATTAAATGTTTCTTCTGAAGTCTATTCGCTCATCCTTAAATAAGACCTGTACAGGTCGAAACGCGTCAGTCTGGGTATGTACAGCAGGGATTATTTTATTTGGATCCTACGTCTGTTTCTGGAAGTATAATCCATACAAGGGGCCGGCCACCCCTTGAACAGCAGCGCAATGTACAGTATATACTGAATTATGCATGTGTTCACTG
The DNA here is from genome assembly GCF_905171765.1 of Bufo bufo. Lineage (NCBI taxonomy): Eukaryota > Metazoa > Chordata > Amphibia > Anura > Bufonidae > Bufo > Bufo bufo. The sequence continues at coordinate 38,792,666 of NC_053399.1, read as the reverse complement.
TCGTGGTTTCTCTTTTTCCAGATTTTGTTAATTCGATTGAAGGGTCAACTATCATGAGAAAATATTTAATTAGATTCTTCTACTTAAAGTATATATAAAAAAAAAAATAATAATAATAATAAATTGGTACCTTCTGGTGGCTCATCCATTGGAGGACTGAGGCAGTACATGTGATATCCACGATCGCAGTCATCACAAAAGAGAAGCTGTTCCTTTATGAAATAAACATGCACACAATATCAATGCAAAATCAGTGCAATTGAATCTGACATGCACTATATATGCTAGTATTTTGATTAGACAGTTGTTTCACGTTAAATTAGTCAATTACTGACAGTCTCTGCTCAGAGCTATGAAATATCCCTTCATTAAAGGGAACCTGACTGCACTGTTTGCCATATTCAACTAATTATATAGCACTGTAGATCACATCACAGCAAAATCATTGCTGTCATTTTCAAAACTCTCTGCTTTGCCGTATTGGTTTAGTTACACTTCGAAATAGTATCTTTCCATATGTAAATGAGGGGCTTGGAGTCATTGGGGGATCTCCTTTTACTGACTAAGTGATGGAGTCGCTGCAGCAAGCCCAGCCATATCACTTTGACATCCCCAGTGCGTCTGAATTCTCATGCATGCACCGTCCATCCTGTGTATACACCTTGTCTTCATCCTCACTGTGCTGTAAGGAGAGAAGGGCAAGAGGATTATGACACACTGACAAGATTTCAGATGACATGGAGCAGGTAAGGGGGTGTCAGAATGAGATCGGCAGGCTTGCAGCGGGGACTCCTTGACACGGACAATAAAAAGAGACACCCTGATGACTTTACGCCCCTCTTTTACATATGGGAAGGTACTATTTCATAGTGTAATTATACAAAAAGTGGCAAATTATAGAGTTTTGAAAAAAATTTTTTTTTTGCTGTAATGTGATCGACAGTGCCATATACAAATGTAGCCACCATTATTTTGACTGTCAGTGTTATCCAATAGATTACAGAACTGTAAGGGTTACCTAGCTTCATAAATCAATATAATGCTATGCGACCCAGTCAGTGCTGGAAGTTTCAGGACGGGTGCTGTGTTGAGAGTCCGGAGCGTGACACTCGCTCGTCTGAAAGCGGCCCTAGGGTATAAGGCAAAGATCTGCACCTGTTCAGTGTTTAGAGCTGCACCTGGTTTTGGCTCACAATCACTGATGGAAATCACTGACCGAACACGGAGTGTGTGAATAAGGCCTCACATGTTTAATTTAGAACCCTTGCATTATCTATGTGCTGTTTTGTGCTCTACAATACACAAGACATTAAAGGCCATGAATATCTTTGGAGGAAGTTTATCATTGCATTTTACTAATTTGGGCTAAAAATCTTTTTTTAAGTGGTCTTTTCAACAGTTTGTTTTCTACAACCTTTAGTTTGTTTATCTGCAAACTACCTTGCTTTCTGTTTTACAAATAATCCATCAACCAGCTTCTCTGACTTCTGTATGTGAAGCCCTTATCTCTGAACTCCTGACAGCAGGTTTCAAACAGAAAATCTGCACGGTTTTTCATATGGATTTCTGTGCTTGTTTTTGGTACTGATTTGATGCAGACTTTCAGCAGACCTCACCCTTGCATTGAAGAAGTGAAGTCCACAGAAAGAATTGACATGCTGCAGATTTCAAAATTTGCACAGAAAAAAAAACCCACTAAGGGCCAGATTTATCATTACTCTGACAGCTCACTCCACTTTCACATATGGCTAAAGTCAGTTTTAGCCAAGTCAGATTTATGATCGGCCCTTTAAGACTGTAATAAATGTGGTTTGACGGTAGCAGTTTATCCTTCAGTAAGCGGCTTTACAAAAGTCCCACATCTTTATAAAAAAGTCGCATGTTCTATTAAAAAGTCTCAAAGGTAAGCATGGTCCTCACTGGAGTGAAATTGCGCATTTTTTTGCGACTTTCTTAATAGTCGCAATAGTAAATAGTAAATTTGTCTAATCTTATTCACTTGGCTGGTACTTGTATTAGGGTACCTTCACACTAGCGTTATTCTTTTCCAGCATAGAGTTCCGTCCTAAGGGCTCTATACCGGAAAAGAACTGATCAGTTTTATCTCCATGCATTCTGAATGGAGAGCAATCCGTTCAGGATTCATCAGGATGTCTTCAGTTCAGTCTTTTTGACTGTTCAGGACGGAGATAATACCGAATACCAAAAAACTGAACACTTGCCTGAATGCCGGATCTGTCATTTTTTTTCCGGAGGAATGTATTCGTGTCGGATCCGGCATTAAAAATACCGCAATGCCAGATCGGTCCTTCCGGTCTGCGCATGCGCAGACCAGTAAAAATCGGAAAAAAATATATAACGGATCAGTTTGTCCATATGACAAACGGAGAGATGGATTCGTTCTTGCAATGCATTTGTGAGACTGATCCGAATCCGGAGCCGTCTACAAATGTTGTCCGTTTGCATGCAGACTGCCAGATCCGGCAGGCATTTCCAGCGACTGAACTGCTTGCCGGGTCACTCTGCCGCAAGTGTGAAAGTAGCCTTAGACTGAGGTTTTTCTGCATGAGTTAAAAACTGATAAACAGTAATTTTTTTTCATGGCCATTTTGTCGTGTGAATGCAGGCCATTATCGGAACCTTCCTGAAAACTCGGTGGAAGAAAGAGCCGCATTTACATGCAGCAACTAAGTCCACTGTATGTATCGCCAGTCCTCGTACAAATTCATAGTTTCTGGGCACCTGATCGGTATTTGCACAGCATTTGCTTCCTAGAAACAATGATTTAGGTGTCAGCATAAACGATGATTTCTGTTTTGCTCATTGGCCCAGTTACCTGGCATTATCAAACTGAAAAGTCGTAGAAAACTGGTCAATACTTTGCATTAGTATTTGTGAGCCAAAACAATGAGTGGGTCAAAAGAAGAGGCAAACATTTTTCCATTATACTTTTTCTCTGTAGGTTCCTCTCTTGGTTTTGGTTTACACAAACTGATGCAAGATACTGACCAAATCCTGACTGTGTGAATGTGGCGTTAGGCATAGCTGAGCGAAGCAAGCTTCGGGTCCTAGATCCGAAGTCGCTTCACTCAAAACTTCAGTTCAATGTTTTATGGTCTCCGTACAGCGTTAAAATGTCGTACCTCTGCAGTGTCGGACTGGATGCCTAGGGCTAACCAGTAAAATATATTTTGGGGGCCCACCGTACGGATACATTCAAATATTACCTGCTCACACAGCAGCAAGATGCTACCAGATGATTGAATATGGGGGTCGCTGAAGCAACTTTGAGAAGGTAGGTCCTGTGAAAGGAGGACACTGGCAGCTTTCCTCTATATCTAGAAGTCATCTCAGCTTTGATCGGATATATAATAATAAACTGGGGAGTTTCTTTAATAATCTATCATGTTTTTCTCTATGAACATAGGCTGGTTGAGGTGCTGTACATTGAGTATATGCATGTAGTGCAGTAAGTCTACTGTGTTATGTGCCACTTGTGCCAGGGGTGGGAGACTAGGGCATCACCTTGCTCAGGGGTCCACCCTGCAACACCTTGCTCAGGGGATTCACCTGCAACCCTGTGGGCCAGTCCGAGCCTGTACCTCGGAAACAAACCTGAGTTTGGATCCAAGTTTTAAAATGGTTTTTCAGTTTAAAAATCAAATACCGAAGTTATTCGCGAGACTTCGGGAATAACTCACTTCACCTCGTCGCAGGCCATACCTTTAATGCTGTACAGAGACTGATCTCCTTAAAGCAAGGGTGTCAAACTCAAATTCATCGGGGGCCGCATCAGCAGTTTGGTCACCCTCAAAGGGCCGGTTGTATCTGTAGGACTATGTGTCCACTCTTTATTATCATAAATTATTGTCACTGCATTCAATTATTACTGTTTTTTGTAATAATGTAAGTAATAACTAGCTCTGAAAGCAGAAACATAGTCAGAATAATGGCAAGTAGATATTCAAATGTACAATTATTGTACAATTTATTGAAAAAAGATTTTTGGTAACAGACAGTAAATTTTTTTTTTTTAAACATCTGTGGATGACGGACACTGTTATGGGGGGATCTGTGGATGACAGACACTGTTATGGGGGGATCTGTGGATGACTGACACTTATGGGGGGATCTGTGGATGACTGACACTTATGGGGGGATCTGTGGATGACTGACACTTATGGGGGGATCTGTGGATGACGGACACTATTACAGGGGGGGGGGGGGGTCTGTGGATGGCAGTGTTATATATGTGCCATCCACAGACCCCCCACCCCATAACAGTGCCATCCACAGACCCCCACCCCTTAACTGTGCCATCCACAGATTCCGTGTAAACCCCCCCCCGCCGCCGCCCCCCAGTATACAAATATAAAATGTATTATTGAATTAAAAGTTATTAAACATGCCCCCCTCACTCCTAATTGTACCGTATATCCTAATTGCTTGTGTATAATGCCGGCAGGCAGGACGGGCGGCCGGCGCGTCACTCACTGACGTCACTTGCCTGCGCCGCCTGCTTCATTCATAAAGGAGGCGGTGCAGGCACGTGACATCAGGGAGTTACGCTGCCGCCCGCCCGGCCTGCCTGCATTCTACACAAGCAATTAGGATATACGGTACAATTATTTCCTGTGTAGAACGGCCGGCGCCGCTAGAGGGCAGACGTTCTCTGGCTTGTAGGCTGCCGCGCATGCGCTGAAGAGGCGGCTTTCTTGTGTGAAAAAAAAAAAAGCGAGAATAAAAGGTGAAGGCTGGCGGCCGGCGGCGGCTGCGCGGGCCACATGACGAGGTCTGGCGGGCCGGATTCGGCCCGCGGGCCTTGTGTTTGACACCCGTGCCTTTAAAGCATTGAACCAAAAGTTTTGAGCAAAGCGACTTTGGATCTAGGATCCGTTGCTCTCTTCGCTCATCCCTAGTCATAGCATAAGAAAACACATGCCTCCTGTTTACCAACCAGTGTTGAGTCATATACCTACCTAATAACAGTGTGTAATTTTATAAACTATAATATTTATACAGTTGTTGCCTATACTCAACAGAGATATTTAACCCCTTCAGTACCGAGCCACTTTTCACCTTAAATCCCCGGCCGAATTTTGCAAATCTGACATGTCCCTTTATGTAGTAATAACTTTGGAACACTTTTACTTATTCAAGCCATTCTGAAATTGTTTTCTCGTGACACATTGTACTTCATGACAGTCATAAAATTGAGTCAATATATTTCACCTTTATTTATGTAAAGATCCAAAATTTACCAAAAATTTTGAAAGTCGCAATTTTCAAAATTTCAATTTCTCTGCTTTTAAAACAGAATCTAATACCTCATAAACTATTTATGACTTAAAATTCCCCATATGTCTACTTTATGTTGGCATTATTTTTAAAATGTCATTTTCTTTTTTTAGGACGTTAGAAGGCTTAGACGTTTAGAAGCAATTTTTCAAATTTATCAACAAAATTTTCAAAAACATTTTTTGAGCACCAGTTCAGTTATAAAGTGATTTTGAGGGGCTTACGTAATGGAAACCACCCATAAATGACCCCATTTTAGAAACTACACCCCTCAAATTATTCAAAACTGATGTTACTTACTTTGTTAACCCTTGAGGTGTTCCACAAGAATTAATGGAGGTGAAATTTCCAAAATAAACCTCAATATATATTACTCAGATTCTGTAGTTTACAGAAATACCCCATATGTGGCGGTAAACTGCTCTATGGGCACGTGGCAGTGGTCAGAAGTAAAGGAGCGCCATATGGATTTTGGAGGCAGATTTTGCTAGAATGGTTTTTAGGCACCACTTTGTATTTGAAGAGACCCTGACGTACCCCTACAGTAGAAACCCTTAAAAAGTGACCCCATTTTGGAAACTACACCCCTTAAAGACTATATTAGGGGGGCACTGACCACTTTGACCCCCTAAGCATTTTACGGATTTTAGAAACACTTGGCTGTGAAAATGAAAAGTTTAATTTCTTCCAAAAAATGTTGCTTTAGCCCCAAATTTTTCATTTTCATAAGGGGTAACAGGAGAAAAAGCACCCCATAATTTGTTGCCCATTTTCTCCTGAATACAGTTATACCACATATGTGGTGGTAAAGTGCTATGGGGGCACATGGCAGGACTCAGAACGGAAGGAGCGCCGTATGGCTTTTGCAGCTTAGGTTTTGATGGATTGGTTTACGGGTGCCATTGGTTTTTTTTTTTTAAGTGATTATCTTATGTGTGGGCTCATTTTTTGCAGGATGAGATGACTGTTTGATTCGTACGATTTTGGGGTACATAGGACTTTTTGATTGCTTGGTGTTACACTTTTTGTGAGGCAAGGTGACAAGGTTTTGGCATAGTTTTTATTTTTCTTACAGCATTCACCTGAGGGGGTACATAATGTGATATTTTTATAGAGCAGGTTGTTACAGACGTGGCGATACCTAATATGTCTGCCTTTTTTTTTTGTTAAGTTTTACACAGTGAAAGCCTTTTTGAACAGAATAAAATCTTGTTTTTGTGTTGCCGTTTTCTGAGAGCCCTATTTTTTTGGGCGATGAGATGACTGTTTGATTGGTACCATTTTGGGCTAAATACGCCTTTTTGATCGCTTGGTGTTACACTTTTTGTGAGGCAAGGTGACCAGAAATTGGCTGTTTTGGCACTGTATTTATTTATTTATTTTTTTATGGTGTTCACCTGGCGGGGTGGATCATGTGATATTTTTATAGAGCCAGTCGATACGGACGCGGCCATACCGAATATGTCTACTTTTCTCTTTTTCCCTATTTTGTACAATTTATTTATTTTTTACTTTATCTTGGGAAAAGGATGCTTTTTTTTTTTTTTTTTTTTTTTTTTTTTCTTGAAACTTAAAGGGAACCAGTCATGTGGTTATTTGATTATAATCTAACTAATTATATACAATCATTAACTACTAAAAAGTACCTTAGATGTATTCACTTACTGGTGTGACAGATGGTTACCTCATAATATACACACAAAGATGCCACATGCCGCATGCTAATGAGCTGATTTGAGTCCAGCGTGATGTCATTGAGTCCAGCGTTTTTTGTTGCCCTTAATTAGGACACCATAAAACTGGTGACAGGTTCCCTTTAATTTATTTATATATTTTTTACTTTATTTTTTTCACATCTTTTTTAACTTCATTTTTTTTGTCCCACTCTATTGGGGGACTGATCCCCCTTACAATGCATTACAATACCAGAGTAATACACTTACAGCCTTCCTGCCTGTGAGATCCAGGGGGCTGGATCTCACAGGCTGACACGAATGGCAGCCACGATGCCTAAGGAAGGCATCGGGCTGCCGTCCAAGCCATCCGTTCCCCATCACAGCAGCAGGGGACATGCGGACCCGTCAGGATAGCGCACGCCCCGCGTTCAGCGCTGACCGCGGCTGTGCATGAGTTAATGCAGCACTGCGGCTATCAGTGACTGCCGGACCCCTGCAGCTGATCAGGCGGGCGCAGCTCCTGTGCCCACCTAATCAGAGCGCCGTAGCTGTATGGTGCTGGGATTTCTGACCCAGTTCCCAGCGCCGTACATATACGGCGCTGGTATCCTACGGGTTATAAACGGGACATGTCACCATTCAAATGCAATGTAAGCTACATGCAGCATGTTATAGAACAGGAGGAGCTGAACAGATTTATACATGGTTTTTGGGAAAAGGAGACGGAACTAGGGTTGGGCGATATCAAAAATTTTATGTATCGTGATAAATACCTGTTTGAAAGAAAAAAACACAAGGAGACGTTGTACTGTATGGGGGCAGCCACAAGGGGACGTTGTACTGTATGGGGGCAGCCACACGGGGACGTTGTACTGTATGGGGGCAGCCACAAGGGGACGTTGTACTGTATGGGGGCGGCAGTCGCAAGGGGACGTTGTACTGTATGGGGGCGGCAGCCGCAAGGGGACGTTGTACTGTATGGGGGCGGCAGCCGCAAGGGGACGTTGTACTGTATGGGGGCGGCAGCCGCAAGGGGACGTTGTACTGTATGGGGGCGGCAGCCGCAAGGGGACGTTGTACTGTATGGGGGCAGCAGCCGCAAGGGGACGTTGTACTGTATGGGGGCAGCAGCCGCAAGGGGACGTTGTACTGTATGGGGGCAGCAGCCGCAAGGGGACGTTGTACTGTATGGGGGCAGCAGCCGCAAGGGGACGTTGTACTGTATGGGGGCAGCAGCCGCAAGGGGACGTTGTACTGTATGGGGGCAGCAGCCGCAAGGGGACGTTGTACTGTATGGGGGCAGCAGCCGCAAGGGGACGTTGTACTGTATGGGGGCAGCAGCCGCAAGGGGACGTTGTACTGTATGGGGGCAGCAGCCGCAAGGGGACGTTGTACTGTATGGGGGCAGCAGCCGCAAGGGGACGTTGTACTGTATGGGGGCAGCAGCCGCAAGGGGACGTTGTACTGTATGGGGGCAGCAGCCGCAAGGGGACGTTGTACTGTATGGGGGCAGCAGCCGCAAGGGGACGTTGTACTGTATGGGGGCAGCAGCCGCAAGGGGACGTTGTACTGTATGGGGGCAGCAGCCGCAAGGGGACGTTGTACTGTATGGGGGCAGCAGCCGCAAGGGGACGTTGTACTGTATGGGGGCAGCAGCCGCAAGGGGACGTTGTACTGTATGGGGGCAGCAGCCGCAAGGGGACGTACTGTATGGGGGCAGCAGCCGCAAAGGGACGTTGTACTGTATGGGGGCAGCAGCCGCAAGGGGACGTTGTACTGTATGGGGGCAGCAGCCGCAAGGTGCTGCCCCCCTTCCCCCAATGTCTTATGGCCACCTTTGTGACGGTGACCTGCCTGCCACCACCATACAGTAATTCCTTCTTGTTGGTCATATCATGGGGGAGGGACTCATGATGGCTCATTCCCTGCCTGCCTGCTGGCTGCTATTTCAATGTGCAGTGCGGAGCATGCAGCTAGTTGCAGGCAGGCAGGCATGAAGGACTGAGTGGGCCAAGCCAGTTGGACAGAAGACATATAATTGGGGTAATCTGATAAAGATAGGCAGAGAGTGACATTACACCTTTAATAGCTGCCCGTCCGGCAGCTGTGATATATAGGGTCTCTTCTCTCCGCATGCGCAAATTCTGTGGGGGTCTGAGTCGGACGGAGTGTAGGACTAAGTTCTTCTGACTGACTTTCCCGCCACTCGCTGCTGTACTGCGCTGCTCAACCCAGCCTGGGCGTCACCTGATTCCGACGTTAGACGTCGGTGGGCGGAGACTGCACCATGGGAGCAAGCGAGGAGGAGCCAGGTCGGCCGCTGCGGGAAGCAATTGGTAGATAACGATGCAGGAGCGGGTGGACACAGTTTTTGAAGCGATGACGTCAGAAAATACTGCGGTAATTAGGAAACAGCGATATCGCCATTTTTTTAATTGCACAGTATATCGGATACCAGTATATCGCCCAACCCTAGACGGACCTATCAGTGATTGACGGCCATCTCTGTGTACACAGCCATAGAGGGAAGGCTGTCAATCACTGATAGGACCGCCTCCTGGACCTCAAACCCCAGAATGAGCAGGAATTTAAATGCATAAATGACGACAAGTTTTACTGAATCTTCTCCTATAAAACGATGTATCCATCTGCTCGGCTCCTCCTGCTTTATGCATTTTCATGGCGATAAGTTCCCTTTAAACTTTTAGAGAAGCATGTATCCTAAGTTCATAATACAAAGAGCTTCCCTTCTTACCAGAGTGCTGGACATACTTTCTGTACGAATGTGTACAATTGGTAATTTCCTAGCAATCATATGGGCATATTTACACTAGGAGTGTAGCTTAAACTCACATCATTCTCTGAGGTTCCACAAATGATGCAGGACTTGCACTCTATGCACTGCCACTGGTAGGTTTTAACAGCCTCTGTCATATTTACAGTGAACTGCAGACAGGTTGGATGACCTGCAAAACCAAAAAAAAACATTTGACAAACATTTGTCTTTAGTGATACTGTACGAACTTTAGTGCAACAGGGTGTAGCTAAGTAGGGTAACAGCAAGCAGTAACCCTTTTGCTGCCAATTACATATAGCTCCACTCACTCGTAGGCAAAGCCAATATCTCTGGGCTCTTAAGAACAAATAGACACCACCAGATTACTAAAATCTTTGCTTCAACAATCCACTTTTTTCTTTCTTTGGTATGAATACTCAGTGCACTTAAAAACACTATTAGTTGATGATGTTATACTTGTGTTATGTTTGTCGTCCTGCAGTGTCCATTTTATTTATAAGAACCCTGAGCAAAAAATAACACAACCATGGTATGCTACTTTCATACCAAAACTGAAAATCTAAAGTTTAACTTTCTAAAACACAAGGAAAGAAGCTGCGCACAAGGGAAACTTGGGTTGAAACTTTTGGGTGGTGGCATGCATTTCCAGTCCACATTTTGTTACGATGAAGCACCCAGCGAACACTTATCAGTAGAAGAGCATAAAGCCAAATGTCCAGCTGCAAGAAAAATCAAGATGCGTAAGAAACAAAAAATATCTATCTACTGTATCTTTCTCTCTATGTTCTATCCGTCTTTGGAAGTTCTTGTCGGCTATAACCAGAGGAAAAACAAATTGTCTCGGTGATCGCTGTAACTGCGCCCCTAAACTATGGTTTATTGTCCATTTTATGTGTTTTTAACATACAGTATTCAGCTTTGATTTTAAATGCGTTGTTTTTAGCAGATTGCTATAAACATGTTACTCACATTTCTGTTTAATTGTTTCCTTATGTTTGATGATCTTTTTAGGCCCCTTGCATTTTGGCAAAATGTAGGTACTGATATGTGGCCACCTATTATTTTATTTTAGTTTTTACAGGATTTCTTAAAGGGGTTGTCCTAGACTGGGAACCAATGTAAAAATAAAACACCGGCTCAGTGTTCCCATTCTAGTGCTGACGTTCTGTTTGTGCCACTTCCTGACCCACTGGGCTAGAAGTGTGATGTGCAGTCTACATGCATGTCTCCACTACCAGGCAGCCAGTGGCCTCAGCAGTGACCTATGCAGGAATGGTATGTGACCACTGACAGCCCTTCCTGCTCATGTGACTGCTGAGGTCACTGATTGGCCAACGGTAATGTACATGTAGACAGCATGTCCCACTTCTGGTACAAGAGAGAGAGAGAGAGAGAGAGAGAAAGTATGAGGGTCAAACGGATCTCTTGGAATGGGTTTCCACTAGATCTGAAAGACTTGAGGCGCCTCGGGTGGATAGGAGCGGGGTGGAGAGAAAGTTGGGTAATAGGTGCTAGTCTGGAGCTCACCCCTGGACCAGGAACACTTTGAACAGGTGAGTGTTTTTTATTGTTTTACTTTTACACCATGCCTGGTCCTATGAACATTGGTTTGCATTCCTGAACAACCCCTTTAAAATATTTTTTACATATTTTATTTATAATCTGAATTACTGTATATGCTAGTTAAATATGCACCATATGTCACATTATAGAGAATAATTAATATTTTAGCATAGTCATGGATACAGTACTTTAAACCAAGGATTTACTTATACTACTCAAATTACAAAGTAACTTGAAGCTTATATCTATATTCTTACAGTCTTGCTGTATAGATTACATTTTTAATGGTTTAATTTTCCTTTCTAATGAAACCTGTCATGTTATGCTGTCCTCACTGAGGGCACCATACAGTAGTGACAGACCAGCTGATTTCAGTGGTCTATCACTCATGAGGTAGGACGGAGAGAGCAGGACCCAAATAATTGTGACTCTTCTCAGGCAGTTGTGTAATACTTCTCAGTGAGGGAGGCATACAATTGATGGCAGGTTCCCTTTAAAGAGTGCTGCTTGCATATAACATAATGCACATATTTCCTGTAATATGACGGTGAGTGCACTTAAAACCACAGTAAATTGGAATTGAGAAGTACTGGGTGTAAAGGTTTTCAAAGACATTAGATACTATAGCTGTTTGTCACTCTGATTTCACTTTTCTGGGATTTTAATATTGATAGTCTATCCTCCAGATTAATATTTGATTGGTGCGAGTCCAATACCCCCTGCCCCCCCATTGAAGTGAATCGGATATTGATGGCCTATCCTGAGGCCAACATCAAATGTCAAGGTCTCTGCTTCTTTTGCAGATGCCGCAGTTTTTTAAGTGCATCGAGTCGGCACCACATTAAAGTGTCTGTTCATAAGGAAACCATTAACGCAGTATAAAACGTGAGAAAAAAATAAAATGAGTGCCTATTATATGATAATGTTCTTGTGTTTAACATGGCAGAGAGCATGTTGAGGGTGCAATCTCACACTAACAACATCTGTCTTCAGTAGCTTCAGATATACCGTGCAACTTTACAACACTAATAGCATGTATTGTGGATTTTGACACTGATCTGCAACAAAATCTGTTTTACATGCAATTTTGTTGTGAATTTCAAGCTATGTGTTGCAAGGGTGACTAACGGGGTCTGTTTGTAATGGGGTCTGCTAGGGTTTCATAGATGTTTCCATCAATCTGACCGTAAGAATAGTGCTGCATGCTGCTCAGTTCTTGCCATTAAAAATAATGGAAACCTTGACAGAACCCATGTGCAAATGTGAACAGAGCCTTAAAGGGGTTGTCCACTATTGATTACCTATTTCCCCCAAGCATGGCATCCTCATTCACTTCTATGGGACGGTTGCGTACTATTCACTTGAACAGACAGAGCCGTCACATCGAAGTGAATGGGGATGGCATACTTGTAATTACACTGCTCTGCCTTCTCTTCAAACAGCTGATCGGCAGGGGTGCTGGGACTCGGACCCCCGCCGATCTGATATTGATGACCTATCCTGAGGATATGTCATCAGTAGTAAAAAGCAGACACTCTCTGTAAATAAGCAATGGTCAATAAAACGATAGAAGTTTCAAAGTCAATAGTCAGGATGCTGGGCTGGAAATCTGCTTTGTTTTGTATTCATGATACACAACATACTGTTTTACATCTCCCTGACACAAAACCACTTGACTTGCCCAGCACTGTAAAGTGTAGTAGGCTGGGAAACATATGAAATGACATAATAATGCTATTCACAGTATGAGGGTTACTATATCAAGTGTTTGTCATGCTGTTCTGTTGCTAATACAAATTAATCAGGGAAGTGATTGTCCTGTACTAAAATACAAGTGGAACTTTTTTTTTTATCCACTCTTAGACCTACCACTTAAATCCATATACAATCAGGTCCATAAATATTGGGACATCGACACAATTCTAACATTTTTGGCTCTATACACCACCACAATGGATTTGAAATGAAACAAACAAGATGTGCTTTAGCTGCAGACTGTCAGCTTTAATTTGAGGGTATTTACATCCAAATCAGGTGAACGGTGTAGGAATTTCAACAGTTTGCATATGTGCCTCCCACTTGTTAAGGGACCAAAAGTAATGGGACAGAATAATAATCATAACTCAAACTTTCACTTTTTAATACTTGGTTGCAAATTCTTTGCAGTCAATTACAGCCTGAAGTCTGGAACGCATAGACATCACCAGACGCTGGGTTTCATCCCTGGTCATGCTCTGCCAGGCCTCTACTGCAACGGTCTTCAGTTCCTGCTTGTTCTTGGGGCATTTTCCCTTCAGTTTTGTCTTCAGCAAGTGAAATGCATGCTCAATGGGATTCAGGTCAGGTGATTGACTTGGCCATTGCAGAACATTCCACTTCTTTCCCTTAAAAAACTCTTTGGTTGCTTTTGCAGTATGCATTGGGTCATTGTCCATCTGCACAGTTAAGCACTGTCCAATGAGTTCTGAAGCATTTGGCTGAATATGAGCAGATAATATTGCCCGAAACACTTCAGAATTCATCCTGCTGCTTTTGTCAGCAGTCACATCATCAAGAAATACAAGAGAACCAGTTCCATTGGCAGCCATACATGCCCACGCCATGACACTACCACCACCGTGCTTCACTGATGAGGTGGTATGCTTAGGATCATGAGCAGTTCCTTTCCTTCTCCATACTCTTCTCTTCCCATCACTCTGGTACAAGTTGATCTTGGTCTCATCTGTCCATAGGATGTTGTTCCAGAACTGTGAAGGCTTTTTTGGATGTCGTTTGGTAAACTCTAATCTGGCCTTCCTGTTTTTGAGGCTCACCAATGGTTTACATCTTGTGGTGAACCCTCTGTATTTACTCTGGTGAAGTCTTCTCTTGATTGTTGACTTTGACACACATACACCTACCTCCTGGATAGTGTTCTTGATCTGGCCAACTGTTGTGAAGGGTGTTTTCTTCACCAGGGAAATAATTCTTCAGTCATCCACCACAGTTGTTTTTCGTGGTCTTCCGGTGTTGCTGATCTCACCGGTGCGTTCCTTCTTTTTAAGAATTGCAAAGAGTTGTTTTGGCCATGCCTAATGTTTTTGCTATCTCTCTGGTGGGTTTGTTGTGTTTTCAGCCTAATCATGGCTTGCTTCACTGATAGTGACAGCTCTTTGGATCTCATATTGAGAGTTAACAGCAACAGATTCCAAATGCAAATAGCAGACTTGAAATGAACTCTGGACCTTTTATCTGCTCATTGTAATTGGGATAATGAGGGAATAACACACACCTGGCCATGGAACAGCTGAGAAGCCAATTGTCCCATTACTTTTGGCACCCTAACAAGTGGGAGGCACAGATGCAAACTCGTTCGCCTGATTTGGATATAAATACCCTCAAATTAAAGCTGACAGTCTGCAGTTAAAACACATCTTGTTCATTTCAATTTAAATTCATTGTGGTGGTGTATAGAGCCAAAATTGTTAGAATTGTGTTGATGTCCCAATATTTATGGACCTGACTGTTTTTACATACAGTACTGTATATGTGAAGTATAGGAAACACGGGGCCTTAATTTAAACCACAGCAAAAGAACACTCTTGTAGACACAATGTTATTTCCAAACTAAAGAGATTTAATTCATTTTGCTTGTGAGCATATTAAATACAATTGTAGTTACATAGTTACTTTGGCTAGAGATTGGTCCATTTCATTCAAACCATCTCAAAATGACGCATCTGTCTTGCACTGCACAGTAAATCAGTATAAAATGAAGCACGAGAAGCAATGGGATATACACACAGCATGTAGAATCGGCTACGGACACATTTACAACTTCTGAGTAATGGCGTTTGTCTACTCTGGTGAAAAGACTTCACTATTGACATAAAACATTATAGTAATATCTTTATAGTGCTGAAAATGTATAGAGGAACCATGTATGTCCATCAGTAGTATCATGGCCATAGAAACATCCTTTAGACTATTCTTGTAATTATAAATCAAACAGGCTAGTAATTCTATATAAAGAACTAATGTAGAAAGTGAAAAGCAAATTAGCTTAGTTTTTTCACACCCAAATCTACATACATAGAGCTGTGTTCACATATTGCTGGAGCACCCCTTTTTGGTGCAGTTTTTCAAAATCACTGCAGAAACCATATCAGTTTTGTTGCGATCTTAGAAACATGTACTGTGTAAATGCAGTGTTACACTTGCCACATGTTGCTACAATGTTTCTATTAGCAACACATATCCCACGTGTTCTATATCTTTCATTTTCCACAGCTCCTTTGGAAAATGAAAGGTGGAATCTGATTGGTTGCTATTGGCAACTAAGCCACTTCTGCTTTACACCAGTTTGATAAATCTCCCCCTTAATGTTTTCCTCCTAGATACAGCGCTACTCCCAACCCAGTGCTTGACTTGGGGCTGTGTTGCAGTTGTCTTGCACAGTGTTTGAAACATTACACTGTGTCACCCTCAACCAAACTGTCCGCTAACCCTCCAATATAGGGATAGCTGTGTCAGACCCGCCCGGTAACTGATGGCATAGCTTAGTGATAGGTAAATAAAGCTTAAAGGGGTATTCCAGGTAGAGGAAGTTATCCCTTATACACAGGATAGGGGATAACTATTAGATCAGTAGAGATACTACTGATGGGACCTCCACTGATCACAATAGCTGGGCCCCCTACCCCATAGTGCCCCCTGAAATGGATGGAGCAGCTGCTTGGAAATGCGCGGTGCAGCTCCCTTCATTTCCATGGGAGTGCCGAAGATAGAGTACAGCGCTCAGATGTCTCCGGCACGCCCACAGAAATGAATAGAGCAGCGCCACACATTTCTGACCAGCCACTCTGTCTATTTCAGGGGAGCTCCATGGGGTACAGGGCCCCCGTTCTCATGATCGGTGGGGGTCCCAGTGGAGCCAATAGTTATCCCCTATCCTGTGGCTAGGGGATAACTTTAACTGGTATACCCCTTTGAAAGTAAGATTGTCAACAGTTCAGAACTTCTGACAGAGCTATGTAGGCAGTGTACACATACCTATGGGTATGGTCAGCCTTCTTGCCTGACTAAGAGCTCAATGATAATCCTTCTGGCACTGGGAACGCAAGTATACAGGGGGCATTCACCTAATGTGCAGTGTCCAGAACTCTCTACACTGTACTCTCATTAATGCAGGCAGATTCCAAGGGTTGTCCAGTTTCCTTGTGAAACCAGATGACCTCTTTAAGTAGTGTTCAAGTTTAGATTACAATTATACTATCATTTGAGCAAATTATATGGGCTATTGTAATACAGGGTGGCCCACGAAAGTCGCCCTGTCTTAATTGTCCATAGCAGCCAATCAGAGCTTAGCTCTCAGTTCCTACAGGGCTCTAAAGAAATGAAAGCTGAGCTCTGATTGATTTCTATGGACAACTAAGACAGATTTACTATTAGGCAGTTTGATTTGGAGATACTAGGCAGGCTACTTTTTCATGGGTCA
This sequence comes from Bufo bufo, assembly GCF_905171765.1. NCBI lineage: Eukaryota > Metazoa > Chordata > Amphibia > Anura > Bufonidae > Bufo > Bufo bufo. Next base: position 38,775,856 of record NC_053399.1, on the reverse strand, counting down.
CCCTGTATTAAAATACATTTATCTAATGAGTGACTCTGTGGGTGAGACCAGTTGTCATATGCAGTATTTTTCTCATGTAGGCTCTGCTCATTGTACCTTGATGGCATCAGCTTATAACTGAGCCATGAGAGCCATCCTGAATCTGCTCTGTTATACCCCATTGAGATCCTTTAGGGTTTTATTCTTGTTTGTTACAACAGTGGTTCTGCAGTCTGCACTGTCATTGCAGGCAAAAATATTGTAGGGAGACTTAGGCCCCTTTTTATACGAGCGAGTTTCACGCATTGGACTCGCAGCAGCTTCAGTCCTGACCTCCCAACACTGACTGGGTTGCATAGCATTATGCTGATTTATGATGATATGTAATCCTTACAGTTCTGGGATGTATTGGATATCCAATACATTCCAGAACTGTAAGGATTACATAGCATCATAAATAAATATAATGCTATGCAACCCAGTCAGTGTTAAGAGGTCAGGACGGGAGCTGCCGCATACTCACTCTGCAAGTCTGATGCGTGGAACTCGCTCGTCTGAAAGGGACCTTAGGATGTATTTATCGTTCCACTTACACCGGAAAAAGTGTATAAAAAAAGGCAGTTTTTAGTGCTTGCCATGTTTGCACAAAAACTTTGCTACTCTGTTTTTACACCTCCCTCACACTTTTTTAAATTGGGTGGAAGAGTTGGCATACTTTATCAACGGCTGTTTTTTATAATGATGTAGAAAAAGGTGCAATCTCCCTCCAGTAGAGTGGGGGGTAGCATACAAGACCTGGAGTAACCTCTCTAGACAAAAGTATTGAGCTTAGAGATGTACCAAATTTATCAAATGCCATGGAGCATTTGATAAATTTACTATGACCCCCCTACGCCAGAAACTGGTGTGAAAAAGGGTCACAAACCCGTGGTTTGAGAATTTTTGAATGCCTTTGCACCTAAATGTAGGATCAAGTGGTTTTTCTACGTCACCCTCACTTTCTGAAAAAGGAGAGTGGCGAGGGTGAGGTGTTTGCTGGGCCATCATTCCCAGTACATTCACTAATATTTGTGCCAGTTTACTGGTGTAAATGATGACTAAAATCTACTCTAGGCAAAGTCTAGGCACGTGGACTGCTGCAGGATGCACCTTATTTATGACTAGGCCTGCGCCCTCATCATAAATTTAAGCGTGTCCTCCAGCTGTCTAGGGGATTAAAATACAGCTGTATTTACATTGAAAGTGCAGCATAGGCAGCCACAGGAAAGTAAAGTAATGGGCTCTCATTCCATACAGCTTATTTCATATCTAATCAGTCAATTTCACATATTATGGCTATAGACACAAAACCTCTCTGGAGTGACATCAATAAGGCATGACGTGTCCCTTCTTTATACACAGAATCTTGATGCCGTGGTCATTATTATAACACTGACACTGAATGGTGCATGGACTACAAGCTCCCATTAATACTCACCACTAAGCATAAAATCGTTCATATTCTAAAGAAGACTTCGGGACACATTTATGAAATAACATCATGTATGTTCTGGCCTTCACTTTTTCTCCTTTTATTTTTTTAGGGAGTGTGTGTGTGGTAAAAATGTTGCAGACACACAGCTCATTTGAGGTACATTCCCCAAGATTCATGAGGTAAGGATGAGTTTGCACATGCATTTTCTTGTGTCAAAAATAGGATGCAGCTATCTTTTTACTTTATATATTTTCTTCCTTTTGGATTCACTCTTTGCCTTAAAAAAACATCTAAGGATGTGACAACTAGGTTTGGTTTTATTTTTTTATGATGAAAACTGTTGCTAGTTACTTTTTTCTTTTAAAATATGGACTGCTGTCCTATAGGTTATCACAAATTTGCAAGATTAAAATACTGCATAAACTTTCAGGACAATGTATTAAAGAGGGTTGTCTGGTTTCTGATATTGATGACCTATCCTCAGGCTAAGTCATCAATATCAGATTGGTGGGGGTCCAAATCATGGCACCCCCACTGATCAGCTGCAGCGGCAAGCATTGTTATCACAGCAACTCCATTCTATTCACTTGAATTGGAAGGAGCAGTTGTATTTACACCGAGTACCATTTAAGTGAATGGGATGGAGGAGCTGTAGTTACACTGCTTGCAGCTGCAATGGTGACAGCGGACAAGTAAAGAGAATGCAGTGCTTGCATGAGAACTGTGATCTTCATCAAAAAGCAGGTGGGGGGTGGGGGGTCCTGAGGATAGGTCACCAATATCAGAAACTGGACAACCCCTTTAACTTCACAGTAAAACCCAGCAATGTGTTGTATGGTCTGGGATCCACTTACAGGGGTTGTCCTGCCATTTATATTGATGAGCCATCACCAGTATAGTTAATCAATACTCCCGAAGAGGAGGCAGAGCTCCATGCGAGCACTGCTTCCTCTTCACTACACTACTCTTCTGGAGCTGTGGCATAATGTAATTACAAGTACTTGCTGTATTTAAGTGACTAGAGCAAGTACTCGTCATTACACTACACTTCTGAGACTACGGGCAGTGTAATGAACGGGAGCAGCGCTAGCATGGACCGCCACCTCCTCTTCAAACAGCTGATCGTCAGGGGTGTTGGATATTGATGACCTATCCTGGGCAGAGGTAATCACTATAAATGGCAGGACAACCCCTTTAAATCTTTAAGAGAAGGAATGGATCCTTGGATACAAACTGCAGTATGTGAGCCCAACCAAAGGGCACTTTTTACTGGCACAATACTGAAATTTCAATTCCATGACAAGTGCAAAAAAAATGGTTTTCTATAATAAAAAACTGCACAACTTTGAGCTCTGCTTATAGATTTGTATGTGGGTATGTAGAATGCATTCAACTGCTTAAAAAAAATATTAAATAATTAAAAACACAATAACTTACAGAATTGTGGGAAAAGTTGAGCCCTACCAGTGTTGCCTGTACCGTTATCGATTCAGCAGCAGATTTAACAGTAAGTCACAGTAATTTCTTGTACATTGGTACAGCGCATATCCATTTTATCAGTGATTGACAGCCTGGTAAACATCTCAGCAGGGGTGGCAGGCACCAGCCAGCATAACGCAAAATGTATATTTCTTATTCACTTATACATACCAATAATTTCACTACAAAATTAGAAAAAAAACCCTGGTAAACATAATAAGAAACCTGTGAGGAGGGAAAAAAAGCCTAAACAAATCTACTTTACATTTGTATAGGATAGAAAATGAATTTAAAAAAAAAGTCACCAGCACCTTTTTGCATAAGTGCTTTCATTCATTTTAGTACGATACTCCTGGTCCACGTAAAATGTATGAAAACAAGTATACTGTGCAACTTCAGCCCTGGGATATCCTATTTTCTGTTTAAATATTGAAATAAATAAGGAGCAATATTGTTTTGTTTGTTAAATTTACATTTAACTAGCTTGGGTGTCAAACACCAAATCTAAGCTAAAAATATGTATTTTGTATATAAAATTAAAACCCAAAAAGATCTTCAGCAGGCGCCAGTATTATTATATCCCTCATATTGCACAAGCAAGGGTTGGACTCCAGGTGCAGAGTATCGTTACATGAAGTCAATGTTATCCTCATCAAAACCAACTCGGATTGCTTTCTTGTAGGAAGTAGATCATCGTAGGGCATGGTGACCTGTGTGAAAATAAAGCAAAATGATTAAAATAAATCTCATTAGCTTAATTATTCATTCTACATTACATACAGTGAGAAACAGAAGTATTTGAACACCCTGCAATCTTGCAAGTTCTCCCACTTAGAAATTATGGAGGGATCTGAAATTCACATTGTAGGTGCATTCCCACTCTGACAGAATAAAAAAAAACAATTCAGGAAATCACATTGTGTGATTTTTAAAGAATGTATTTGTCTTGCACTGCTGAATAGAAGTATTTCAACACCTGAGAAACAGCAAGAATTCTGTCTCTCAAAGACCTGTTACTGTGCCTTTAAAAAGTCCACCTCTACTCCACTCATTAATCTAACTTAGTAGCACTTGTCTGAGCTCTTTAAAGACACCTGTCCACCCCCACAGTCAGTCAGACGCCAACTACTACCATGGGCAAGACCAAAGAGCTGTCAAAAGACACCAGAGACAATTGTGGACCTCCACAAGGCTGGAAAAGGCTACGGGGCAATTGCCAAGCAGCTTGGTGAAAATAGATCAACTGTTGGAGCAATTGTTAGAAAATGGAAGAGGCTAAAGATGACTGTCAGTATCCCTCGGACTGGGGCTCCATGCAAGATCTTCCCTCGTGGGGTATCACTGATGATAAGAAAGGTGAGGAATCAGCCCAGAACTCCAAGGGAGGAGCTGGTCAATGACATGAAGAGAGCTGGGACCACATTTTCAAAGGTCACTGTTGGTAGAACACTACGCCGTCATGGTTTCAAATCACGTATTGCATGGAAGGTTCCCTTGCTCAAGTCATCACATGTCCAGGCCCATCTGAAGTTTGCCAGTGACCAGCTGGATGATCCAGAGGAGGCATGGGAGAAAGTCATGTGGTCAGATGAGACCAAAGTAGAACTTTTTGGTCTAAACTTCACTCGCTGTGTTTGGAGGAAAAAGAAGGATGAGTTGCATCTCAAGAACACCATCTCTACTGTGAAGCATGGGGGTGGTAACATCATGCTTTGGGAGTGCTTTTCTGCAAAGGGGACAGGACGACTGCACTGTATTAAGGAGAGGATGAACGGGGCCATTTATTGTGAGATTTTGAGCAACAACCTTCTTCCCTCAGAGCATTGAAGATGGGTCGTGGCTGGGTCTTCCAACATGACACCGACCCGAAGCACACAGCCAGGATAACCAAGGAGTGGCTCCGTAAGAAGCATATCAAGGTTCTGGAGTGGCCTAACCAGTCTCCAGACCTAAATCCAATAGAACATCTTTGGAGTGAGCTGAAACTCTGTGTTGCTCAGCGACAGCCCCGAAACCTGACAGATCCAGAGGAGATCTGTGTGGAGGAGTGGGCAAAAATCCCTGTTGCAGTGTGTGCAAACCTGGTCAAGAACTACAGGAAACATTTGACCTCTGTAATTGCAAACAAAGGCTTCTGTACCAAATATTAACACTGATTTTCTCAGGTGTTCAAATACTTATGTTCAGCAGTGCAAGACAAATAAATTCTTTAAAAATCATACAATGTGATTTCCTGAATTTTTTTTATATTTTTTTATTCTGTGTCTGAGTGGGAATGCACCTACAATGTGAATTTCAGACCCCTCAATGATTTCGAAATGGGAGAACTTGCAAAATCGCGGGGTGTTCAAATACAGTACTTCTGTTCCTCACTGTATATAATGTGATCTGGCAAGTCAATACATATAGGCTATAGATCTACATAATGAGTAATTACAGATGAGCAAGTCTGGAATGAATGAATTTCATATTAGAGAGCTGTACTCAGAAATTTGGAGTAAATAATGACCTCTTCATAACTCTGGCGGATCCACATCCAGCACACGGGGTTATTAAGACTGGTGTCTAAAACATCAGTCTCAATAAATGACCCCCTTAATTTATGACCAGGCCTGCACCTCATCATAGCTTAAATGCCTGCTGCAGGTGCGCAGGCACTATCAACACTGGCGTGGCACATGTCGGTCTCGATAAATCAGGGCCTATGACTCGTCTCAGACTCTGCTTGGGTGACTTTTAGGTACAAATATGAATTTTATGCATTTTTACAAAACAGTGTTGCAAAATTGCATGGATAAATATATGAATGCTTGTCTAAGGTGCCTATTTTCAGAAAATTAAGAGTTATGGGAAAAAAAAGTGTAAAATCTCTCCCCAAAACCTGTGGCAGCAAAAGGGTTAAAAATCTATACATCAAGCTTATTGTGTCACATGGCACAAATCACATATAACAATGTTTTATCAGTTATCTTACATAAGACTTGGTATTTAATCTCTGTTATGGCAGTTTAGAAAATCAACTGTTAAATGACCAATTCAACCCTTACGGTACAGTGACATCATGTAAAGTCCACATAAGGGCTGCATTTTTGTGTTTGTGTCATTTACATTTTGCTTTTGACTTCCCCAACTGATTAACCCCTTGATGACATATACTGCGAAAGTCAGGGCTTTACAGAGCAGACACCGAGCGGAAAGAACACTGAACATAGACATTTAACCCCTCAGATGCCATGGTCAATTTTGACCCAGGCATCTGAGAGGTCTTTCCCAGGACCGCTGTACTCCCGGGGATCAAATGGCTCCCCTGCGCTGGAATTGAAAAAGCAGTTTGGTTGCTATGGCAGCCTCGGGCCCTCTGAAGACTGAGGCCTGCCACAGGGAAGTTCCTATCAAGCCCTGCTAGTGACAGGTTTCCATAGAAACATAGAAACATAGGGAAGCTCCCATAGGCTGCAGTGTTAAATTGTTTCAGTCTATGAGAGAAGTGATCAGATGATCACGTTATTGTCCCCTAACGGCACTTAAAGGGGTTGTGTCACTTCAGCAAATGGCATTTATCATGTAGAGAAAGTTAATACGAGCCACTTACTCATGTATTGTGATTGTCCATATTGCCTCCTCTGTTGGCTAGACTAATTTTTTCATCACATTATACACTGCTCGTTTCCATGGTTACGACCAGCCTGCAATACAGCATCGGTGGTCGTGCTTGATTGCAGGCTGGTCGTAACCATGGAAACGAGCAGTGTATAATGTGATGAAAAAATTTGTCTAGCCAACAGAGGAGGCAATTTTGATGATGCAAAAAAAAATTAAAAAAATTATTTTTTCAGTATTAAAAAATGCAAGAAAAAAAATAAAAATATAGTATTGCTATAATCTTACTGACCTAGTCAGTTTTACCACATAGGGACGCCGTAAAAACGAAACCCATAAAACTATGGTAGAATTGCATTCGTTTTCGAGTTCCACCCAATTTGGAATTTCTTTCCAGCTTCCCTCTACATCATGTGCAATATTAAAGGGGTTGACCGGGTTCAGAGCTGAACCCAGACATATCCCCTTCTTCCCCCAGTCAGTCCCTCTGACATGACATTTCATGCTCCGATGCTCTCCCTTGCCCTGCGCTGTATCGCGCAGGGCAAGGGCTTTTTCTGGAGATCTGGTGAAGTACTGGGCTCTCCATGGGTAAGCTAGGCAGAGGCTTCCACCTAGTAGTGAGCCCGGTAACATCACCGGCACTAATGGGCAGGCTTTAGCACTGCCCAAGCCTGTAAAATGGCTAGGGCAGCACTAAAGCCACTCATTAGTGCCGATGACATCACCGGGAACACTGCTAGGCAGAAGCTTTAGCCTAGCAGTGTAAAAATGTCAACAATAAAGCCCTTGGCCTGCGTGATACAGCACTCTGGTCTGTATCTGACCACTATGTAGGGCTGTATTCTGTCATTTTATATGTATATAATCTGTTGCACTTACTCTCTATTTGTCCAGGTCTCATATGCACTATGTACTTTATTTATTGATGTGCCCAGTTAATTAGATTATCTATTTGAATGTCTTTTTACAACTAGCCCACCTATTGTATACATTTATTTACTACATGATCACAGTATCCACCTTTTCTTTTTATGGTAATGCTGCTGTTGTGACTGATTTTTATTATTTTTTTTATTATATGACATCCTATAGTAAATTAATAAAGTTTTGTTAATCAGTACTTATTTGTATTTCTTTGTGGGGTACTGTGTTTTGATTAGTGTATATGGTGATACAGCACATGGCAAAGGCTGAGTGGGGGAAGAAGGGGATAAGGCCGGGTTCTGCTCTGAATCCAGACAACCCCATTAAATGGTGCTATTAAAGAGTATAACCAGTTGGCAACAAAAACAAGCCTTCATATGGCAATCTGAATGGAAACTTAAAACTTAAGTGTCATGCTGCTGGGACCCCTGGCTATCAGCTGTAATGTGGAAGTAAACATTTTCTCTGTACCATCACTGCAAATGAAGTATTATAAAGTGCCCATTCAAAGTAATGGTCTGTCCATGTAATGCACAAGAGTTGGGTTCTTTGGAGCAAGAGGCACTGCCCATATTTACTGAAGTGATTGCATCGAGAAACTTGTACGTTTTAGGCTACATGCACATGAACTTTGTTCGTTTCCGTGTCCGTTCCGTTTTATTTGCGAATAGGATGCGGACCCATTTCAATGGGTCTGCAAAAAAAGTGGACAGCACACAGCGTTCTGTAGCCCCGCAAAAAAAAATTGAACAAGTCCTATTCTCGTCCGTTTTAGGCATTGTTACAATAGATCCGGAAAAAAAAATAAAAAATCTGTTTTTTTTTTGCGGACCGCAAAACACATATGGTTGTGTGCATGTAGCCTTAATTTTAGATATAGCTATAAATCAAAGGCACCAAAAATACTAATAAGCCTTGCTTGTTAGGGGGCTTAGCTTAGCAGGAAAGGGGTGTGACTTAAAGGGGGTTTTCAGTCTGTAGATATTGATAACTTATCCTCAGGAGAGATTATCAATATAAGATCAGGGGGTCCGACACCCATCATCCCCACTGATCAGGTACCTCTGGTACCAGAAACATGACAGTTGGAGCCGGAAGCAGTAGTCTCCATGAACTGGATAGTGGCTGTGCTCGTGTACTGGCTCTCTGCTCCCATTAATGTGCGTGAAGCAGTACAGTAAGTCAGCGAAGTGGTGGTATAAGAAAAAATACATTGTGATATTTATTTGTTGCTGCTGGGAGGTATTCTGCGCTGCACTGTGGTAACTAGGGATGAGCGAATCGACTTCGGATGAAACATCCGATCTGATCATGGGGCACCAGTGCTCACAGTAGCACCACTGCCTTCTCGCAGTTTTGCCTGGGCCATGTGATGTCACGTTCATTGGTCATATGGCCTAGGTGCAGCTCATAGAAGGGAATAGGGCCGAGTTGCGATACCAAGCACAGCCGCTGTACAATGTATGGAGCTGTGGTTGTTAAGCTGCGAGAAGACACTACAGTGAGCACCGGTGCCTTCTCAAACAGCTGATCACCGGGGTCCCGGGTGTAGGACCTCCACTGATCAGATACTGCTGACCTATCCAGAGGATATGTCATCAGTAGTTACGTTTCAGAAAACCCCTTTAATGCTCTTGGAATGTGGTAAGGAAAAAAACAGAATAAAAATTAGGGCCCAAATTAAGCCACATCCTTAAGGGGTTAATAGTCTGTGCTGCCAGTGTCAGACGGTGCAGTGACATCCCCCCCCAACTGGCAACACAGAGTTGGACCTTATTCACTGCAGCCTGCTGGCAATAAATTCATAAACTTCTAGTAGGAATAATAGAGGAATGGCACAATATTATGTTATATACAAATATGTAGAAAGTTGTAGTTTCCATTTGTGCCGACTGGCGCTATATTCTGTAGGATGTAATGATTCTGGTGTGTTTTTTGTTTTCTTTTTAAGGACTTTGCTGTTTGGGATAAATAACTCAATGTTAAAGGGATTATCCGGGGAAAGATTTATGACTTTTCCTCAGTATAGGTCATCAGTATCAGATCTGCGGAGATGTGACATCTGGGACCCCCACCGATCAGCTGTTAGAAGAGGCATTGAGCGCCGCAGCCTCTTCCTAGGCCAGCGACATCACTGTACATCGGTCACGTGGCTTAGTTGCAGCGCAGCCCCATTCAAGTTAATCGGGCTGAGCTGCAATACCAAGCACTGCCACTATACAATGAACGGCGCTGTCCTTGGAAAGCTGCCGGGTGCCTGTTTTTCTCACCAGACCTCCAGTGAACGCAGCTGCTCCCTGAAACAGCTGATCGGTAAGTTGCCAGGACTTGGACCCCCAGTGATTTGATAATGATTACTTGTCCTGAGGATAAATTGTATCCACCATGCTGTTTGTTTTAACCTGATGGAATAAAAATTGGATTTTTAGACTGGTTCGTACCACAGGTACAAAACTAGGCATTGGCTTACACATGTTGGTTTTGGTGGCTATCTTTAGGCCTCTGGATGCCATGGAAACAGACTGGCTCCTGGATCACATTGTGGGGCACCCATGGGAACTACTTAGATGCTGCTGTCATTATTGCCTACAGCATCCAGGGTGCTCCAATCCCAAGTTATTATATACAGCTGACACCTGCTGTTCACAGTGTGAGCATAGCTTCTGCGCCTGCACTATGCCCATGGTGTGCATTTATAGTGCTGGGTGCTAAGTTCATAATGCCAGTATCATAAACATAAAGGGTTAAAGTGCAGGTCTGAGTTTAACCAAAAATAAATGCCACCGAACCAAGTATGCCCAAAGACTTACTGATAGTGAACTTAGATTGTGAGCTCCATTGGGAACAGCAAGTGATGATAATGTCTGTAAAGCGCTGCAGAATATGTTAGCGCTATATAAGTTGTTGGGCATTTTCATACGTATACAATATTATCTAATGACATTATAATCAAAATGAATGCTCATCTCATTGCCTTTAAGAATAAGATCAGCCTGAACCAAAGATTTGTTATGTGGCTGAAAAAGCCAAGATGAGTTCATGGCAAGTTCAGTTTATATATAATAATAATAATTGTGAACATAAACGGACATTGTATTTAAAAGTTAGTGCTAAAGATATGAGACCATCTGTAAGAAGTAAGTTAACTCCCTAAAACATGGAGGGAACAAGGTTACTTGATAAGGATTCATGTCTTTATCGCACACCTGCTGTATGAGCTTCAATTTATATATACATAATTATATTTTATATATACAGTCTTGTGAAAAAATTAGGACACCCTTTGAAAGCATGTGGTTTTTTGTAACATTTTTAATAAATGGTTATTTCATCTCCGTTTCAACAATACAGAGAGATTAAAGTAATCCGACTAAACAAAGAAAACTGAAGAAAAGTCTTTTCAAGATCTTCTGTAAATGTCATTCTACAAAAATGCCTATTCTAACTGAGGAAAAAGATAGGACACCCTTGCCCCTAATAGCGAGTGTTACCTCCTTTGGCTGAAATAACTGCAGTGAGACGGTTCTTGTAGCCATCTACCAGTCTTCGACATCGGTCTGAGGAAATTTTACCCCACTCCTCAATGCAGAACTTTTTCAGCTGTGAGATGTTTGAGGGGTTTCTTGCACGTACAGCCCTTTTCAAGTCACCCCACAGCATCTCAATGGGATTCAAATCTGGACTTTGACTTGGCCATTCCAGGACTCTCCATTTCTTCTTTTTCAGCCAATCTTTGGTTGATTTACTAGTATGTTTTGGGTCATTGTCATGTTGCATGGTCCAGTTCCGCTTCAGCTTTAATTTTCTAACTGATGGTCTCACATGTTCTTCAAGCACCTTCTGATACACAGTAGAATTCATCGTGGATTCTATGATGGTGAGCTGACCAGGTCCTGCTGCAGCAAAGCAGCCCCAAACCATGACACTTCCACCTCCATGCTTCACAGTTGGTATGAGGTTCTTTTCTTGGAATGCTGTGTTTGGTTTACGCCAAACATGTCCTCTGCTGTTGTGTCCAAATAATTCAATTTTGGACTCATCTGTCCAAAGAACATTATTCCAGAAGTCCTGGTCTTTGTCAACTTTATCGCTGGCAAATGTCAGTCTGGCCTCAATGTTTCTCTTGGAAAGCAAAGGTTTCCTCCTTGCACACCTCCCATGCAAGTTAAACTTGTACAGTCTCTTTCTGATTGTAGAGGCATGTACTTCTACATCAACAGTAGCCAGAGCCTGCTGTAGTTCTCGAGATGACACTTTAGGGTTTTTGGATACCTCTTTTAGCATCTTGCGGTCTGCTCTTCGGGTGAACTTGCTGGGGCGACCAGTCCTGGGCATGTTGGCAGTTGTTTTGAAAGCCCTCCACTTGTAGACTATCTTCCGGACAGTGGAATGGCTGATTTCAAAATCTTTTGAGATCTTTTTAAATCCCTTCCCAGAGTCATAGGCTGCTACAATCTTTTTTCTGAAGTCCTCTGACAGCTCTTTTGCTCTCACCATGGTGCTCACTCTCACTTCAACAGTCAGGAGCACACCAAACTAAATGTCTGAGGTTTAAATAGGGCAAGCCTCATTCAACATGCAGAGTAACGATCTACTAATTATGTGCACCTGGTGTGATATACCTGTGTGAGATCTGAGCCAATTTAAGAGGGAATACATGTGAGGGTGTCCTATCTTTTTCCTCAGTTAGAATAGGCATTTTTGTAGAATGACATTTACAGAAGATCTTGAAAAGACTTTTCTTCAGTTTTCTTTGTTTAGTTGGATTACTTTAATCTCTCTGTATTGTTGAAACGGAGATGAAATAACCATTTATTAAAAATGTTACAAAAAACCACATGCTTTCAAAGGGTGTCCTAATTTTTTCACATGACTGTATATATCTCTGTATGGTATATTTCGTTTACAACATATGTTAATCAATAATTCATATAATGTGTTATCTATGTGTAACAATGTATCGATTTATATATATGTTATACCATGTATTTACCATTTAGAAGAAACAACTACAGAAACAAGTAAGTTTAAGTTAATTGGATTTCAAAACAATAGTTATTCATGGGAGTACATAAATGAAATCTACAAGTTCCGATGCCCAGCATCAAAGCCGCTACATAAAATTTTCATCAAGTCAACCCATATTTCAAAAAGATAGGAGAAGTCAGTCAACTCCAACAAGTCCAGGATATAGGTAATTAAAAGTGTAAGGAAAAGACCTTCCTCAGTGATTTATGGTAGAAAGGTCAATGAGGTCCTGTGAAAGTATTATTAGATATTTAATTTTAATGCTTAAAAGTTGGGATGTTCACCTACAGTACCGCAGTGCCATCTGGAGGCAGATGGGCAACATTATATTATTTCATTATTTGTCCTATACCATTTTAGGAGTTGAGATAACGTCATGAGGTTATTAGCATGCGAATACACCCACCCTACCTGATTGGGAATCCATAATCTAAAGGGGATGATTCTTAGATAAGGGGGGGGGAATAATTATTCGTGTGCGGAGTAGCAAGAGAGAGGGGTTCAAGAGAAAAGAAAGCTAGCTAGTACAGGAGAAGTTGAGGTGTATCAAGATGGAAGCCATAATGAGATGCGCTATGATGGACCACCCAGCTTTCCTAGGAGCAGAAGTGAGATTCCTGCTAGGACTTGGTAAGAGACACAGAAAATGATATTTCATTTTATTAAGACTAATTTGATAGTGTGGGTGAAATTATACCATCTAGATTGGCGAATAAATAAATGATTAAATTAATTGATCATCTCCATATTGAGATATAGTCTTTAGGATACTGTGAGGCTTCATTCTACCTGCAGAAGAATCTAGACTCATAATCTAGCAAAGCATTAAATGATTGCTTTTATATATATATATTGATAGAACATTCTTCGCCAAGCTAAGTGATGGATTCCCACAAGGAAGATTTGTTTCAAATCCTTTCCATTTAAGATCCTAGATCCCTGTTATTTGTCTTAATAGTCTTACCAAAGTTATATATGTGAAAATAGTCCAGGATGGAGCGGAAGGATACAATTGTCTCTTCTAAGTTATATCCTTGGATGGATTTGCCCATGCCTGAAGTCATGTGATGTGTAGTTGGTTAGGGGGGGGCAGAATGTATTTAGCATTCTATAATGATGTCTAGGATTAGACATGCCCATCCTGATATCATGAGGTTTTCTCTGAACAGAAGTAATGTATATAACTTATGTTCCTATTTTGATATCCTAACCTAATAATAGCTTGGTTATAATGTGACAAGTTATTTCCACTCACATGTATTGTTAAGCTTGTAATGCTATATATTAACGCTATATATATTCATTTGCATGTATCATTGTGTTTATTTACTTATATATGCTTATAACCAATAAATCAGCATATTTTTTATAATACCTGTGTATTATTGTATAATGTAGAACTACATTTTATCATTAATGTCATCTCACGTCAAAAAGAACTTATTTATCTGAGGAAATAGTCGGACTCAGATGTGAATTGTATCAATTAGGTCGTCTACAATTCACCAGGTCATGATTTTAAGAATTTATGACAAATTTTATAATTTTTTTTTTTATGGTTAATTATTTTTATGACCATAATTAATAATTCTTAATTGAATTATTACCCCCCGACAAAGTAAATAAACTACAAATCTTTGTGCTAAGGAACTACAGGTCCCAGCACAACCCACATACCCAGTGTTCCCCCTGATATGTCCTGTGTAGTTTAGCTGAATAGGACTAATCTACACACATACTTTCATGCTTCTAGATGGCTGCTTCTTTATCTAACATTGACAGCCATGCCTTGTAGAGCAGGAAGAAGAAATTCCATGGATTGTAAATACATGGCAGTAAATGAGCGCTGTGCATGTCACTGTGATATAGCAAGTGGCAGACTTCCCCCTATTAAATCAGATGAGCACAGTGTAGACATTAAATCTGCTGGATGTAACTAGACCCACTACTGCTAACTGTATGCCAAAACTCATATGTCTCAAATTTTATGTTTCCTGTTAGCCAAGGCTTCCAGCAGCATTTTGCTTTAAATATAGGGGTGTAAAACAGGATATAAATCAAAAAGTAAACTACTGACTGTATACACAGCTAAGTATATGTACATCTTGAACACAAAAAAAATATCTTGAGATTTCATATAGATATGTCAGAAAGACCGTATTGGTGACGACCGTCCTCATATCTAACGCTAGAATTAAAGGAACATGGAATAGAACAGGGATGCCCAACCTGCGGCCCTCAAGCTGTTGTAAAACTACAACTCCCAGCATGCCTGGATAGCCTAGAGCTATCAGCCACCAGCAGGGTATCCTGGGAGTTGTAGTTTTACAACAGCTGGAGGGCCGCATGTTGAGCATCCCTGGATAGAAGATCTCACTTGTGTGAAGCTGAGACAGGCAGGTAAGCACCACAGCACTTTTAGGCTAGGGCTACATTGCGACATGTGCCGCAGAAAAGTCACGCAACTTTTTTTTTATACTGTTGTCAAAGGTGTCGCACTGCGACATGCGACGACTGCAACACAACTGCCACAAAAAATCCATCCAAGTTGTATTTTTGTGTGACTGTCGTGTTCGCTGCTGTCGCAGTGTTGTTGTACCCTTTTTGCTAGCCTTGCCGGGGCTATACAGCAGTTTTGGCTGCAAGAAGCGCTGCACGACCAAAGATCCTGTGTAGCTTTGCAGCATCATGGTAGTGAATGGGGTTGCAATGTGCCTCAGAAATTACCGTGACCCCAGATTAGCAAAAAATCCAGCAGTGTTGAATATTTGCAATTCTGGGATGACAGTCACAACTGCGACCCCATTAACTTCAGTCTTAAGTGGTAGAAATGACATTACAAATCCATGGTGTTAATTTTCTTTATTTTGACATAAGACATGTTACAGTGAAGTATTCTGCTCGTCAACAGGACATTTAGAGCTATTGCTCTGTGAGATCTGTGTGGCAATAGCATGTTTGGGAATTGCCTATGCTGTTGGTGAAATATAATGTAATATTCACTTTGCGTTGCCTGCCACACTGAAGAACTGCCTTTTGTTCACACCAGTGGGGATCCACACTATGGTTCATAAGAATACACACCCATTCAGCTACATGCTTTACTTCTACATAAAAGAGGAAACTCTTCAGTGTTGGCACTTCAGTTTCCTTCTCCACATTTGCTGTTCATATCTCTTTAGGCACTTGTGACAGAGATAAGATGGAAGCAGGATAAACAATGAGAACACTTAATTTATCTGGCTGACTGGATAGTTGCTATTCACATAGTCCAGTGTTCATTTGCTGTTTAATAGAGGATCTGCATCCCATTAAACATCTCTTTTATCAATCATTAGCTTAATAGACACAAAAATATGTCAAGCTTTACTGCTTACACGAGCATTTGTGAGGTCCATTTTTCCTTCTGCAATGTTCCAATCCAGATGCAAGTTATTTGAAAACCAACCACAACAAAAAAAAGGTAATGAGGGACTCAAACACGTAGGCCATAGGCCTCATTTACACACTGTGATGTTACATGTGGATCTTGCTGACACCTGGCTGCATCAAAATCCCACATTTTGTCAATGCCCACTCACGTGCATTTATATTTGGGTGCCAAAACCTGCCCTGAAAATCGATCAAAAAAAAAAAAAAAAGCCAAGCAGAGCACATTCCCAACATTCACCACAATTATTAAGGCCCGAGTTTTCCGCGCGGGTGCAATGTGTGAGGTCAACGCATTGCACCTGCACTGAATCCGGACCCATTCATTTCTATGGGGCTGTGCACATGAGCAGTGATTTTCACGCATCACTTGTGCGTTGCGTGAAAATTGCAGCATGCTCTATATTGTGCGTTTTCCACGCAACGCAGGCCCCATAGAAGTGAATGGGGCTGCGTAAAAATCGCAAGCATCCGCAAGCAAGTGCGGATGCGATTTTCACGCATGGTTGCTAAGATGACAGTCTATTCACTGTATTCAGTCTATTCACTGAAAATACAGAATGTATTCTCTTTAATACAGAATGCTTAGTAGAAGGTCAATTGAGGGTTAAAAAAAATTAACTCCCCTCCTCCTCTAGATCGCATAGTTGCCGATCTCTTCTTACTTCTTTAATCATGAGCTGCCGGCTAAAGGACCTGTGGTGACGTCACATCACATGGTCCATCACCGTGGTGATGGACCATGTGATGAGCTCAGTGACGTCACCACAGGTCCTGAAGAAAGAACAGGAGACCGGCAGCTACGCGATCAATTGGAGGAGGTGAGGTAATTTTTTTTCTTTTTTTAACCCTCAATTGACCTTGTACTAAGCATTCTGTATTAAAGAATGCTATTATTTTCCCTTATAACCATGTTATAAGGGAAAATAATAACATCTAGACAACACCGAACCCAAACCTGAACTTCAGTGAAGAAGTTCGGGTCTGGGTACCACATTCAGTTTTTTTTTATCACGCGCGTGCAAAACGCATTGCATCCGCGCGATAAAAACTGAACAACGGAACGCAATTGCAGTCAAAGCTCACTGAAATTGGGTACCTACTCGTGTGGGTTTGCTGCAATGCATCCGGACCTAATCCGAACACGCTAATCTGCAAGGGGCCTTAGAGGTGTGCGCCTCTTACTAATTGTGGTGCACCTCATGCCAGCACAGATATTGAGGACAGGTCATCAATATCTGATTGGCGGGGGTCCAACACCCGGCACCCCCCGCCCCATTTAGCTGTTTGAAGCGGAAGCTGTGCTCCATTCGAGCGCTGCTTCTTCATTACACTACGTGTCATCTCTCCTGTAGCGGTGGCGTAAAGTACTCTCTGTATTCAAGTGAATGGAGCAAATACTTGTCATTACACTGCACCTCCAAGACAAAGGGCAGAGTAATGAAGAGGAAGCAGCACTCGCTTGGAGCGCCAGTGCCTCTTCAAACAGCTGATCGACGGTGGTGCCGGGCAGATCATCACTATAAAACCCCTGCACCTCTGGGCTCTGCTCCTATCTCCAGAACGGGTCCCTTCCGTTCAATGCTATGGGAGTTTCAAAAATAACAGTGTGCAATGCCATAGCAGTGAATGGAAAGGGGGCTGCGCTTGCATGGCTAGTTCTCCATTCACCGCTATGGAACTTCTGAAAATGGCCGACTGTGCTCACTCAGCTATTTTCTGAACTCGTATAGCAATGAATGGGGAGCATGCTGCACGGCACACAGTCTCCTTCACTTTGGGAGGAGACCTACATCTATCTGACATGGATAGCATACCCTAGTAATATACCATCAGTGTCCCAGATGGGAATACTCCTTCAACCATCACTGCTTCCATCTTGCTTTGTATCCTCTAACTTGCTTCCAGTATGCCCTGTAGTCTGTATTTATGTGTTATGTTAGTTTACAATATTGCTTATTTCTTTTTCTTACATTTTTATACTTCTGTTGTGTTTTATTTGGGTTTCTTCCATTCTGATGGATAACACTTAGTTGTGACCTAACAGAAAAAAATTCTCTGAAGTGAGTGACAGAGCAACGTGATGGAATAAAATGTGCAGGGAGCGTACCTTTGCAATCCTGCTGCAGTGCAGTCTGAATTCAGCTCAGCAGGTGCGATGATAGTTTGGTCTCATTTCCATTGCCCTGTGGACCATTAATGGGTGTTGCTTTGGTATCTTCTAGTAGGTGGTATTGAATAAGGAGACAAAAATGTGCCTTTTAGACATCAGGGAGTCTTTTGAGCCAAAGAAAAATAAATAGCACATATAAATCATTGCAAGTGAAAAAAGCAAGTCTGAGGTATTTATCCTATTTGCTTTTATACTTGTCCTATAACTAAAAAAAAAAAAAAAAACCTCTGTCCTCATGCAGAGGTTCAAGTGGAGAAAAATAATGAGGAACTTGCTCCTTGTACAGTTGTGTTTGCATTATCTTAGGCTGATTCCTCACTGTGTGTGCAAAATCCCATAAAACCATTATTTTACAAAAGTCTTCTGTCGCTGAGGTAATCAGGGTCGCAGACAGAAAGTAAGTAGGATTCCAGTGTTTTCCTGACATCTGTTTTTATTGTGAATTGTGACTATTAAAGGCATTCACTTATCTATCCAAAGTGGCCTTAAAACCAGCTCTGGGTTGCTGGCTAATACTGGAGATGAGCTCTGCTCATACCGAAGGAAAAAAATATATATGTGTATCCACAGTTTTCATTTTAAACGAACTTGCAAAATATTCTGATAATTTTTCAATGTCCAGTTTGGGTACAGTTGTGCTTTGTAAATGGAGAAGAAATAAAAAATCTTAACGAGGGGAAAGTGCTAAACAAAAACACAAAAAAAAAAATGAAGGTAGGGATTGAAAGTGTCAGGTAGAAGATGGGGTGATCCAATTCATTTGCTTTAGCAGTCTCCCCAGTCCTCTGCAGTGGGGGAGTGAGTGGCTCGGGCTGAGGAAGGCCCCTCCCAGTCATCCTCATCAAAGCCATGAAACGTGGAAGTGTCGCTTTCTGACGTGGATCCGAACAAGTCCTCTGCGTGGTGCATCTCCTCTTTTCTGCTTTCTCTTCCCAAATGAGCTGACATGTATGATGAATATATCAGCACAAGGGTTAAGTAACATACAGTTATCTATGCATATTAACTAGCACAGCCACACCACCAAGACATAATAATAATAAAAAGCAAAATAAATATACACGCATTCATAACCTTTGACTAAAACTATCTATCTCAGTACACAAATTGGCAGCAAAAGGGTTATATATTTAAATATACATTTTCACACAAATCTATTTACTCAAAAACACCAAGCAAATTGATTCCAGCAACAAGTTTGTATGTATACTGCTTACAGACCCAGCAAGTCTAATGAATACTGTCTTTGCTCACTCACCTATGCAAATAGCTAACCTATATATAGTGTAGCCTGAAAGGGAAACCCCAGCCTATACATTGACTATAGGTCAAAAAGAGATGAAATAAACATAAGACTTGTGTCTGTCCTGTTTGTATTAAAAATCTATTCTTGATGTAGCATGGCAGTAATTCACAAGAAACCAGCCAATCCATAGGAGGCAGCTTCGTTGTGATGACCTAGTTCAGGCTTGGTTATTATATGCTTCACATTTACAATACATAACACATGCAGTAAATAGGTCAGAAGTCAGAACGGAGGGTCTTACAGTACCTTTTCTGAATGTAAATTTCATCAGCACATGCCTGTTTTTACTATTAATTTATTCTTGCTGAGTTGTTACCCTACCATTTAAAGAAACTGGTAGAATTCCTTTACCTTTGTTTCTCTGCTATAAAAAAATTAATCTTTGGTAGAATTAATGAAAGGCATGTTGAAAGAAGAGTTTGGTAAAGCTAAGGATCTGTGCACACTGTATTAGAGCCCTACATCTATGTATACACTGGGAAAAGCTCTCCCACCATGTATGGTAAATGTATTCACAGGGCTCCATTCATCTAACCAAGGTCAAGAGTTTCCTTTTGGACTGTCAGATTGGTATATTAAGGAATAACTTTATTTTCAGCTGTTTTAGCAAAGCACAACAGATGTATACCACACAGAATTCCCTTTTTTTTCATGATGGCAGTCAATGGGTGAAGTATGCCACTTGTTCCTGAGCTATACCTCTGATGGAAGATGGCATGCATTGTGCACAGAGCCTATGCATTATTGAATGGTGGCTGTTTTCAAGTCCAAGAAGATGCATTATTTGCTTTACTATATACAACATTTTTCGATTGTGCATTAATGGGAACCTGTCATCAACTTTATGGTGCCCATACTAACGGCAGTATAAAGTACAGACAGGTGAGTTGATTTGATCGGTCTGTCATTTATAAGTTAAAAGTAAGTGGTTGCCGAGAACCAACATCACAATCATTGCAGACTGGGTCTGGAAAAGAGTCCCGGCCACCTGAGAAGAGTCCTGGCTATTCATGAATTCCTGCTCTCCTGCCCACCTGCTGATGGCTGACAGTCTTCTACCTAGTTTTCTCTCTAGGAGAGAACTGCCAATCATCAGCAGATGGGGAGAGAGCAGGAGATTAGGAATAACCAGGACTCTTCTCAGGTAGATTTGACTCTTTTCAAGGCCTGGGCTGCAATGACTATGATGCTGGTTCTCAGCAACCACTTACTTGATGTGACACACCGCTGAAATCAGCATTTCTGTCACTATTTTATGCTGCCCTCAGTGAGGTCAGCATAAAGTTGAGGACAGGTTCCCTTTAAGGATACTTTCACACCTGCGTTAGGTGCGGATCCGTCTGGTATCTGCACAGACGGATCCGCACCTATAATGCAAACGCTTGTATCCGTTCAGAACTGATCCGTTTGCATTACCATGAACAAACATGATAATGCAAACTGATCCGTTTTGACTTACACTGAAAGTCAATGGGAGGCGGATCCGTTTTCAATTGCACCATATTGTGTCAGTGAAAACAGATCTGTCCCCATTGACTTACAATTACATTGTAAGTCAATACTATTGCAGCCTATGGGATTTTCACTGCCAGACTGTCAGGCCATGCCTCGGGCATGGCTTTGCAGGCAGCTCACTATGACAGCGCTGAGAGCCTTCACAAGGCTGTCCTAGCAATGGATTGGAATCCCGTGCATTTCACCTCGGGGGCTCAAGTCATCAGTCAAAGGCAGACCTGCTACTTATCATGGCATCTGAGGGGTTAAATAACCAGAGGTGCAAACTAGTTAATTTATATTAACTAGAAAACTTAGATTTTGGTTAACATACACTATAAGCTGTTTGTCGTGTAATTTTGAACATTTGAGGAAGATGACCATATATTACATAGCTACTGTTTCAGTGTATGAAGAGCATAAGCTGTTATTACTGTATACACTTGTGGTATATGAGCTTTGCACACCTATCATTTTTACATTGTTTTTGTGGGTAAGCCTGAACTTTTATGCAAAAATTTAATTTTGAAGCAAAATTGCATGAAGGTGCCTGAGTGACATTTTGACATATATTCAAGAACATATATGGATATTTATACGTGTCAGGACTGCAAAAATTGTTCTGGCTATCAGAAGTGCAAAATGTCCAAAAACCCCTGGCAGTGAAATGGTTAAATCCACAACTGACAAGTGTTATAGGTATCATCCACAACTGATCAGCAATGTGTGAGCTTACCCACTAAAGCCATTTTCACAGAACCACAAAAGCCAAAAATAGTAATATAACCAGAAAGTTTTCCCAGCCTGATGAACCTTGTCCAGATGCCCTTTTAAGGCATATTGATATCATAAAGAGGAGGCTGTTTTGTTAAGGACCCCCCCCCCCCCGACCCCCCAAGAGCCAGAGCTGCTCTGAAGCAGTAGCTCTTGCAGACTTGATGACTAGATAATAATACTTCATCCCCCTCTGTAACAGCTGCAGCAACAGCATCTTTCCCTGCAATATCAGCTGGTTTGTGTGGGTCTCAGTAGCTGAACTAGCAACTCATGTATTAGGTCAGTTTCATACAAGTGTGATCGTTCTGGGAAATACTGTGTGTAACGGCTGCATTTCCTGGACTGACCGCTGTTCATCTGACCCAAACTCACTGCTTCATAGTGTTCTGTTCTAGAGTTCCAGCCCAACCATGGGTCTACTGCATCACTATGATGCAGTGAGTTTAGGTCAGGCGACCATGGGTTGGTCCAGGAAATGCAGCCGTCACGTGGACCTTATGCATTTGTCAAGTACCTGTAAGTGTATTGTTTTTTTATACCAGTAGTTTATGTGCTGTCTTGTATTTTTTAGGTAATCACCAAATTATACTTCTAGTAAGGCTCCATTCACACGTCCGTAGTGTGTTTTGCGGATCTACGGATCCGCAAAACACGGACACCGGCAATGTGCGTTCCGCATTTTGCAGACCGCACATCGCCGCCACTTAATAGAAAATGCCTAATCTTGCAGACAAGAATAGGACATGTTCTATTTTTGTGCGGACCCGCAAATCTGTATCCGGGCTGCACAATGTGAAGAAATGAATGGGTCCACAATTCCGAATCCAAATACCAATGTAAGTATAAGAGGCTTAGGAATGTTTGTTTTTTTTGTTTTGATTTGTTTTGGGGAGGGGGGGGGGGGGGTGCTTCTAATGAAATTAAATTCAGTGATCAGAAGTTTAGGATTAGTCCCCCTTAAAGCATACTTCCAGTGAAGAAAAACAAAACATTACATGTGAAACTTGAATTTATTTAATGGAGTATATATCCTTAAAGGTTTTTTAAATGGATCACTTGAGGTACGCTTTAATATTCTGGTCTCATTACTTCAAAAGCATTATAATTGGGTCAGATCTGAAATAACCCTGTGATTTCCATAAACAATGCTGTATTTTCAGATTAGTATCATAATTACCATTAGAGATACGAACTTGCCATATCAGTTTTGAAATACACACACAAACCTCAACAATGACACTTGTGTATATATATATATATATATATTAAAAAAAAAAAAAAAAAAAAAAAAAAGGCAAGCGATTAATTATTCATTTATCTTTTATATTTGTCTTGGACCATGCCATGCAAGAATTGATGTCCGTATTCAAGCACATTTCTTAATTAAGAATTCATTAAGAACAGATTCAGAGCAGAAAGAGGAATGACCTACCAGAGCGTCCACAGTCTGCGCAGGATACAAGTTCCTCTGGTTGTCCACTTTTCTTGTTTATGGAGGAGTCTCCAAGGCAAAAATCACAGTAGTTATTGGAAAGTATAGCACCATCTGTTCCTTTGCGAGCTAGAACAGTAACATGGATATGGTAAATGGTATGAAAGTTTTCATTACTCTGCAACCTGTAAAGACTTGTTCACACAACAGTCTATGGGTGTTTTCAGTTTTGTTTTTTGTTATTTTTTTCTAACAGGCTAGCTGTCACAAAATAGGACATGTCTTATTTTGGCCATTTCTACAGCCAGACAACCCCAATACAGGTTAAGGGGGCCATTTTTCAGAAAGGTATCTGTAAAAAATGGCCGTTTTGCAGTTTTTAACAGATGTTTTTTTTCATCAATAAAATGTGATTATAGCCTAAGGCATAACAAAATATTCTATATACTGTAAACATATATCATTATACAAAAAAAGCTAATCCTAAAAAAGAAAAAGAAGATAAAGTGAACTAATATTGCCCTAAACCACCCAGACACTAAGGGAGGATAAAAAAAAAAAAAAAATTGTAATAAAATTCCATGGACCCATATATCTTGAAATGCTTCTAATTTCCCCATTAACTATAGTTGAAATTTCTTATGACTTGCTCCACCTATTTCTCCAAAGATGGTAAAGAGTACTTTCACACTAGCGTTAGAAGAATCCGGCCGGAACTGCCTGCTGGATCCGGAAATCAGTATGCAAACGGATATCTTTTTTTTCCCCTGGATCCAGTAGACTTATTCATTGAAATACCGGATCCGTCTTTCTGGTATCATCTAGAATAACGGATCTGGTATTTAATTTTTTCACAGCTAGAAAGCACTGCGCCAGCGTAGACTGGAAAACCGGATCCAGCGATGCAGTAATTTCCGGAACACTTGGTACCGGATCCGGCATTAATACATTTCATTAGA
The DNA here is from genome assembly GCF_905171765.1 of Bufo bufo. Classification (NCBI taxonomy): domain Eukaryota; kingdom Metazoa; phylum Chordata; class Amphibia; order Anura; family Bufonidae; genus Bufo; species Bufo bufo. The sequence goes on along the minus strand of NC_053399.1, from coordinate 38,751,799 downwards.
AATTAATGCCGGATCGGGCAAGTGCGGTATGCTGCAGTATTTTGTCGGGTAAAAGAAGAGACAGAGGGGATATGATAGAAACTTTTAAATACATAAAGGGAATCAACTCGGTAAAGGAAGAGAGCATATTTAAAAGAAGAAAAACTACCACAAGAGGACACAGTTTTAAATTAGAGGGGCAAAGGTTTAAAAGTAATATAAGGAAGTATTACTTTACTGAGAGAGTAGTGGATGCATGGAATAGCCTTCCTGCAGAAGTGGTAGCTGCAAATACAGTGAAGGGGTTTAAGCATGCATGGGATAGGCATAAGGCCATCCTTCATATAAGATAGGGCCGGGGGCTATCCATAGTATTCAGTATATTGGGCAGACTAGATGGGCCAAATGGTTCTTATCTGCCGACACATTCTATGTTTCTATGTAAATACCGTACAAGGGATGGAACGGAAGACATCCTGATGCATACTGAACGGATTGCTTTCCATTCAGAATGCATTGGGACAAAACCGATGTGTTTTTTTCCGGTATTGAGACCCTTTACTGGATTTCAATCCCGGAAAAGAATAACGCTAGTGTGAAATTACCCTTTCACAGACCGATAATCAGGCTGATTTTTGTGGATGAGCGTTTTTACAATTATATTTGCATTGTGTAAACCACTTTTATGCAACATAATATACACTGCTACTGTGCATTTATTTTCAGATAATCCTTTAGGTAATGTCACGGCAAGTGGGGATAAGAGGAACACCAAGTAAACAAACAGCAACAGGTAAACAGACTAGGCCCCAAAGCTAGGGAGGAGGGAATGGTAACCTCCTAACAATCCCTGAGCCTCTCCCTGACTGCTGACAGTAATGGCAAGTTCTTATGGTGAACTAACTCATACGCTGGAACGTAAGCCCTGCTGACACTGAAGCAAACCCTAACTTAGGGGAGCGGGGAATGAGACAACCAATACCTTCCATCGTGAAGGGACAAGCGTCTCCCTGAGACCTAGAAGCGACACACGCACAAAGGGGAGGATCCACAAACAACCTGTATAGCACTCCAGAAGGAAAATATCAACCGCAAAATCAGCAGTAAGAGGCGGACTTAAATAGAGCCTCTTAAACAGCTAACGAGCAGAACCTGTGGAGAGGGTGGGATCCTGCCCACAACAACAAACAGAAGGGAAACATAGAAAGACCTGTCAGATAGACTCACGTGCTGCAAGTCTAGCCGATCCTCTCAGTTCTCTCACAGGGCCGGACCCCACATTCTTTCTTCTGGACCGTAACCCTTCTAATGTACGAGGTACTGAAGGGAACCATGAAGAATACGCAAGTTAATTATTCTGGAGATCTGAAACTCCAGATTACCATCTACCAAGACAGGAGGAGGTGGCAAGGGAGATGGTTCAGCAGGTTCCACATAGTTTTTCAACAAAGTCTTGTGAAACACATTATGGATCTACCAAGCCTGCGGAAGTTCGAGATGAAACGCAACCAGGTTAAAAATGGCAGAGATCTTGTAAGGACTAAAACTTCCAAGAGGGTACCTTCAATTTAATGTTCTTAGTGGACAACCACAACAAATCACCCACACACAGGTCCGAACCAGTCATACGTCTCTTGTAAGCCATACGTTTATATCTTTCGCCCATTTTTTTCAAATTGATTTGAATCTTCCGCCAGATAGATGACAATGAGGAAGAGAATCTTTCCTCTTCAGGTATACCAGAGGACTCAGTCCCAGAAAAAGTACCAAACTGAGAGTGAAACTCATGCACTAAAAAATGGTGACTTATCAGTGGACTCCTGTCTACAGTTATTTAAGGCAAACTAAGCCAAAGACAAAAATGAAGACCACTCTTCCTGATTCTCGAAGACAAAACACCTCAAATAAGTTTCCAAATTCTGGTTAGTGCGCTCAGTTTGTCCGTTTGACTGAGGGTGGAAAGCCGAAGAGAAGGACAACTGAACTCCTAGACGAGTATAGAATGCCCTCCAGAACCTGGAAACAAACTGTGTCCCCCTATCAGACACCACATTAGAGGGAATGCCGTGTAATTTCACAATGTTATCAATAAACACTTGAGCGAGAGTCTTAGCATTGGGTAAATCTGATAATGGTATAAAGTGCGCCATCTTACTGAAGCGGTCCACAAACACCACCAAAATCACCGTCTTCCCAGAGGAACTAGGCAAATCAGTGATGAAGTCCATGGACAAATGCGCCCAGGGACGGGATGGGATGGACAAAGGAAGAAAAGATCCTGAAGGCCGAGTATGAGTCACCTTGGCACGTGCACAGGTCTCACAGGCTGCCACATAACCCTCCACAACCTTTACGTAAACCTGGCCACCAGAATCTCCAGGAAATAAGATCCACAGGGTGTCCCGCAAGGACAGTATCCTTGAACACCTTGTGCCGAAGCCCAGAAGGAACAAAAAACCTCCCTGGAGGACAGGAATCGGGTGCCTCACCTTAAGCTTCCAACACCTCCGCCTCAAGTTTGGGATACAGGGCGGAAACCACCACCCCATCAGCCAGAATCAGAGCAGGATCCTGTGAAAATCGCAGCATGCTCTATAGTCTGCGTTTTTCACGCAACGCAGGCCCAATAGAAGTGAATGGGGTTGCGTGAAATTCGCAAACATCCGCAAGCAAGTGCGGATGCGGTGCGATTTTCACGCCCGGATGCTAGGAGAGGATCGGGATGGAGACCCGATCATTATTATTTTCCCTTATAACATGGTTATAAGGGAAAATAATAGCATTCTGAATACAGAATGCATAGTAAAATAGCGCTGGAGGAGATAATTTTTTTTTTAACTCACCTTAGTCCACTTGATCGCGCAGCCCACCATCTCCTTCTGTCTCTTTTGCTGAACAGGACCTGTGGTGAGCATTCATTACAGGTCAAGGACCTGTGGTGACGTCACTCCGGTCATCACATGATATTTTACCATGGTGATGGATCATGTGATGACCGGAGTGACGTCACCACAGGTCCTTGACCTGTAATGAATGCTCACCACAGGTCCTGTTCAGCAAAGGAGACAGAAGGAGATGCCGGGCTGCGCGATCAAGTGGACTAAGGTGAGTTAAATTATTATTTATTTGTAACCCCTCCAGCGCTATTTTACCATGCATTCTGTATTCAGAATGCTATTATTTTCCCTTATAACTATGTTATAAGGGGAAATAATACAATCTGCAGAACACCGATCCCAAGCCCGAACTTCTGTGAAGAAGTTCGGGTTTGGGTACCAAACATGCACGATTTTTCTCACGCAAGTGCAAAACGCATTACAATGTTTTGCACTCGCGTGGAAAAATCGCGGGTGTTCCCGTAACGCACACGCACATTTTCCCGCAACGCCCGTGTGAAAGAGGCCTTATACTGCTCAGATTCTTCTGTCCTGTACTCATGCTGACTGCACTTTCAGTGGGATTCACTTCCACACACATCCTATAGTTGTAAAATATTTACACCTTCAGTATATGATGAACCTTATTTCATGAAGGGCTCATGCACACGACCATATGTTTAGTCCGCATTCAGTCCTTATTCTTTGCTGATCAAATGCGGACCCATCCAGTTCAATGGGGCTTCAAAAAATGCAGACAGAACACTGTGGCAGCACGCACACGGCTGGGATCCGGACCGCAAAACACATACGGTCGTGTGCATGATCCCTTAGGACATAGATTTTTCAGTATAACTCTATAAAATGGGCAACTGCATAGACATCGCAGGGCAATGTTCACAGCAGGAAATTAAAGGCTATGTACCCCTTTTGGAGTTAATTTTATTTATGATTGCATTCAACTTATTTTTGGCTAAAAATCATATTTTCAATTGGCCTTTATTAAAAATATTGAGCTGTTCAGTCACAAAGGGTTAACTGTTTTTCTAACTGTGTGACTGGTACTTTCACTTTTACTTTGTGCCTGTCATCTAATTACCCTTATTTCTAAACTACAAAGAGGTCATAAACACTTATTTAAGCCACATTCTTATCAGTAAGATAAGGATTGAGCTTTAATGAGTGTTTATGATGTGAGAGAGCAGAGATAAGAAGTCCATTTTTATCCTCAGATGACAGAAAGGACAAATAATCCACAGGCAGCTAGTAGAGCATGTCAGCTCTGTACAGAAAAAAGGATCCCATATTGTTAATAAAGAACAATTACAAAAATGATTTTTAGCTCAAAATAAGTATAATGCAATAATAAAATAAATTGCCCCCAAAGGTGTACATAGCCTTTAACTTTAAGCAGCCTGCCTGAAGGCAGCCCAGACAAATATACAGATTCATAGAATCTCAAATGAAATCTCAAGCCAAACAGGATAATAAACCATTGCCCAGTGATGAACTCATTTCATCAGTCGGTTTCTCTAAGGCTCAGTTCACACCTGAGCGTTTTACAGCGCGTTCCTACGCGCTGTAAAACGCTCAACAAGGAGAAACCAATGCTTCCCTATGGGAATGGTTCTCACCTGGGCGTTTTACAGCGCGTACGATCGCGCTGTAAAACGCCCGACGCTCACACAAGTACAGGAGCGTTTTTTTGGGCACTTGTCGCGCGTTCCCGTACATAGACTTTCGGGAACGCGCGACACTGTGTGTACACTTGTCTCTGTATGCGCGCTTGTAAACGCCCGTACAATCGCGCATACAGAGCGCTCCTTTCAGAACGCTCAGGTGTGAACTGAGCCTAAGGCTGGGTTCACACTTGAGCGCATTTTATATGCGCGTTTAAGTCGCGCGTTTTTATGCGCGTTTTTTGCAATAGTAAACGCGCGTTTGTGTGATTGACTGCAGTGTCCTATGGCCACAAACGCGCGTCAAAACGCCCCAAAGAAGCTCAAGAACTTGTTTGAGCGTAGGGCGTTTTTCAGCGCGTTCAAACGCGCTGTAAAACGCTCAAGTGAGAACCAGGGCCATAGGGAAGCATTGGTTTTCATGTGTTGAGCGTTTTACAGCGCGTTTGAACGCGCTGTAAAACGCTCAAGTGTGAACCCAGCCTTGGGCCTCTTTCACACGAGCGTGTCCGGATAAGGTCCGGATGCGTTGCGGCAAACCCGCGTGAGTAGGTAAGCAATTGCAGTCAGTTTTGACTGTGATTGGGTTCCGTTGTTCAGTTTTTATCGTGCGGGTGCAATGCGTTTTGCACACGCGTGATAAAAAACTGAATGTGGTACCCAGACCCGAACGTCTTCACAGAAGTTCAGGTTTGGGTTCAAGGTTGTGTAGATTGTATTATTTCCCCCTATTCCTCACAGAACAAGACAGAAGAGATGCCAGCTGTGCGAACAAGTGGATTAAGGTGAGTTAAATTATTATTATTTTTTTTAATCCCTCCAGCTCTATTGTACTATGCATTCTGTATTCAGAATGCTATTATTTTCCCTTATAACCATGTTATAAGGGAAAATAATAAAGATCGGGTCCCCGTCCCGATCGTCTCCTAGCAACTGTGCGTGAAAATCACACCGCATCCGCACTTGCTTGCGGATGCTGGCGATTTTCACGCAGCCCCATTCACTTCTATGGGGCCTGCGTTGCGTGAAAAATGCACAAAATAGAGCTTGCTGCGATTTTCACGCAACGCACAAGTGATGTGTGAAAATCACCGCTCATGTGCACAGCCCCATAGAAATGAATGGGTCCGGATTCAGTGCGGGTGCAATGCGTTCAACTCACGGAAAACTCGCCCGTGTGAAAGGGGCCTATGAGCAACAGCACTAGTGTTTTTGTATTTGAGCTTTTAAATGCCCGATTCCAAATAATTGTGCTTTGCTGACTATGTTAATCTGTCCATTTATCTCTATGATCAGTGGTGGTTTTGAACACCACATATACAATGCAGTTGTGTGGGGGCCACTCGACAGGTGGATCATACAGCGCCACATCTTGCCCAGGCAGTGCCAATTGCTCTTTTAGGACTGAAGTCCATAAGGCAGTACAATTGCAGAGGCTGCGTTGGTAACGCGACCTCGTGCACTGGTCTTAGGCGGCATGATGACGACCTCACATCTACCTGAGTCCCAGCGCAAGTGAATACACCATCTGTCCCTGGACACAGGCAACGCTTTACAGATGGTGACTTTAAGCGGGAGTGAAATGAGGGCATTATAAATAAAGGGGGCACTGCTAGAGGACATTATAGTAATTGCTGGGGATGCAGAAATACAGGGGGCACTGCTGAGGGACATAAAAATACAGGGGCATTGCTGGGGGACATAAATCCAGGGAGCACAACAGGTGGCAGTACAAAAGGAGAGTGTTATACATAAAGTGGGCACTGCTTGGGGACATAATAAAACAGGAGGCACTACTGGGGGCAGTACAGAGAGGGTACATTATAAATGCATGAGATAAAGCTTGGAGACATTAAACAGACTTGGGGCAATTATAAATACTGGGGGTAGGCTTGAGCAAATCTGTTTCAGATTGCTCTAGTCTATACGAACCCGATTTGTTTGAAAACTTTGTTAATAATGTAGTCTCCGTCCTACTGTAAAATGTATGGCCACCACTGACGTCCTCTTCCTGGCTCCAGTGGTGACATTCTGTGCAGACAGATTACCATGCAGCCAATCAGTAGTATCAGCAGTACATAGGATGTAACTACTGAGGTAGGTGATTGGCTGCAACAGTGATCTGTGTGCAAGGAATGTCACGGCTGCAGCCGGGAAAATAACAGCCAGGTTTACTGGAGTAAAGTGCAAGAATAGCAGAGAAGAAATTAGGTGAATATTGATTCATTCTTTCGTTTAGACCATTTACAGAGACTGACAGAGTTTTTATTTCACTGGGACAACCCCTTTAAATGGAATCTGTCAACAGTTTAATGTAGCCCTATCAGCGGGCAGAATAAACTGGTAAGGGTGGGTTCACACTAGCGTTAGGGATTCAGTTATGACTTTCCGTTATAACATGGTTATAACGGAATGCCCAGACAGAATGCAAAATGGAAGCCTTTAAAAGGCATTCCGTTTGCTTTCTGTCCTAATATAAGTCTATGGGAAAGCATAACAGATCCGTCTGGGTCCCGTTATGCAAGACGGAAAACAAAGTCCTGTCGACAGGACTTTGTTTTCCGTCTTGCATAACGGGACCCAGACGGATCCGTTTGGATTCCGATAGACTTCTATTAGGACGGAAAGCAAACGGAATGCCTTTTAAAGGCTTCCGTTTTGCATTCCGTCATAATACAAGTCTAAAGGCAGAAGAACAGATCCCTCCTTCAGTCTTATGGATTCCGTTATTTTCCAAGCCATAACAGAATCCCTAATGCTAGTGTGAACCCACAGTTTTGAGCATCTCCATTGTCAGGCGAGCTTTGGAGTCCACTGTGTCCACTTACGTTAGTGACCCCAGAGTTTTAACCTGGATTTCTGACAACAGTTCATACTGTCCTCACATAGGGTAGCATCAAACTGGTGACAGATTCCCTTTAAATAGAAACTTAAAAGGGGTTTTCGGGTTTAAAAAACAGACAATTGTGGGAAATGCCATAAAATAATAAAAGCAGCAATAGGCTGGTGATACAGTTTTTTTCCTAATATTTTAAAGCAGGTTTGCAGTGTTTGGTGCTTTTTTTCTTGCATTTTTTGCTGCGTTTTTTTGGGGGAAATATTAAACAGACAACGGGTGTATTTTTGTGGTGGTGTTCTTTCACCGTTGAGTTGTGTATTTTTTGGGTTGGTGGTGTTTCTTTCAAATTGCAGATTGCTCAGGCTCTGGCGTATTCCCCCCCCCCCCCCCCCCCCTCCTTTCATAGCCTGCCATTTTTTCCCATAGACCGCTGTTTTTTTGTGTAAAGAAGCTATTACTTACCTATAAGATCCAGCAGCAGTGCAGAGCTAGGTTTACGAGTCTCTAGAGAAGATGTTTCATTGACACATTAAACCTCTGCAGTGCACCACTGAGACCAGTGTTTGGCTGCAGTGTTGTTGACGTGATATCACAGCTGCAGCCAGTTTAACAAATGCTGGTAGGGAAAATGAGAGTACAGCTGCTGGATCTTACAGTCAAGTAATGCTGCTTTTTATTATTATTTATGGCTTTTCCCATTATTGCCCCTTTTTATTTTTAAACTGCACAACCCCTGTTTCTCCTTTTTATTCTCCAGAAATTTCTACCTCTGAGTGGTTTGTATGGAATGCAGATTGCGTTGGATGAAAAGAGTCAGCCCTGAGAGATGTCTCAATGTATTATGCATTTCAAGCCAGGCTTCCTATGGATTGCATGGTGTCCAATTTGTGCCTAGGAGGAATCCTGCTGATTTCCTTCTTCGCCTGATAGGCCCCCAGCCTGTACTAGTCTGGAATGCTGTCATGGCAACCGGCACCCGTGGATGCTGCCACCTGTCATTATTGTGTCTGTCGTGTAAACCATTCCAGCAGCCATTAAGAATCTGCTGGTAAACCTCAACCTTCAATGAAATATCCGTACAGAAGGAATATTTCTGGTTCTACACAATGTTTTTCCACCTCTAATATGACTTCTGATGTGTTACATACAGCTTTAGGCTTTCCAATTTAGTTTTGAGCAGCATGCTCATTACTAGTCCTCTTCGCTCACACTGCATGTATGGGTGTCAGGATGTAGACACAGATAATCAGGCATTTGATACTCCGCTAAAGGTTAAAAAAATTTTTTTTAAAACATTCATAAGATATTTACAGTACACTTCTTCATGATCTATGATGTAAAAGTAAATTAAGTACTTAACCGAAGAGATACTGCATGTTTTATGTGGAGCTCTGATGTTTGCTCGACCTTTGTATTTAAATACAAAAGGGGTTTACTGATATTTTTTAACTGATGACCTATCCTCGAGATGGTATCTGATCGGTGGGGGTCTGAGACCCGGGACCCCCACCAATCAGCTGTTTGGGAAGGCACCGGAGCTTGCAGCAGCACTGCGGCCTTCTCTCAGCTCCCCAAGCACAGTGCTGTACATTGTATAATGGCTGTGCTTGGTATCACACTCCGTCCCATTCACTTCGCCTAGCCATGTGACTGATGAATGTGATGTCACATGGACTAGGCAAAGCTGGAGAAGGCAACAGTGCTACTAAGGACGCTGGGCACTTCTCAAACAGCTGATTGGCGGGGGTCCCGGGTGTCGGATCCCCACCAATCAGATACTGATGACCTATTCAAAGGATAGCTCGGAAAACACCTTTAATATATTAGTACCATGCTCAGTTTACACCAAAATATTTATCAGTGAATAGGAAATGTGAGCAGTAAATGTGACTCATTTAAATGTATCATATATATATATATATATATATATATATATATATATATATATATAGTTTAGTTTAACACACAGAGGATGTCAGGTCTCAAACAGGCTATACGGAAATGAAAACCGTGCTCAGGTCTTTTATACATTCCCCCCCCCCCGCCCCCCCCCCCCCCCCCCCCCCCCCCCCCCCCAAATGTGATTAGGAAGGTCATGCTGTTATCTTAGCTTGTCACCCACCATTACAGTAATCAAGCGAGGCACGTTCTGAGGTTGCATTAATGTAAGAAGGCTTAGCCCTCATAAACCAATCCTTTAATCAAATAGACTAGGGAAGTGTGCCTGCGGCTAGACCGACGATCCTGAGACAAAGGGTCAATGTAATCACCTGTCTGTTCCTTTCATATTAAAACAAATGGATTAAAAGTATTGTTTTCAGGAAAAAAACTGAATTGCTTTGCTATAAGACTTGTATAGTCAGGTAGTTATGGTTAAGTACCGTATCTAACAGTGTAAGGGAACGCACTTACGGGTTTATTTCTGTTTTGGCTGCTTTGATATATATAAAGGCTATGGAAACCTTCGGGGGCAATTCTTTTATTGCATTTTACTCATTTTAGGCTAAAAATCGTTTTTTAAATTTGTCTTCATTAAAAAATATTGAGCCATTCTGTCACAAAGGGTTAATTGTTCATCTAGCTCTGTGAATGGTACTTTCGCTTTCACTTTGTGAAAAATTGCCTGCAAAGGTGTACATAGCTTTTAACATTAGTCAATGTAATTAAAAAAAAAGATCATCTTTAAAAACGTAATTCTAGATCACTAGGGAACACTGAGTTTTATATTTTATCTAATCCTGCCCAATCCTTTTATTTATTTCAGGTTAAAGGGCATCTGTCAGCAGAGTTGTACCTATGAACCTGGCTGACCTGTTAGGCTACTTTCACACTAGTTTTCGGGGCTCCGCTTGTGAGCTCCGTTTGAAGGCTCTCACAAGCGGCCCCGAACGCATCCGTACTGCCCCAATGCATTCTGAGTGGATGCGGATCCGCTCAGAATGCCTCAGTCTGGCAGATTTCAGCCTCTGCTCCGCTCAGCAAGCGGACACCCGAGCGCTGCCTGGCCGTGCGGAGGCAAACGGATCCGTCCAGACTTACAATGTAAGTCAATGGGGACGGATCCGTTTGAAGTTGACACAATATGGCTCAATTTTCAAACGGATCCGTCCCCCATTGACTTTCAATGTAAAGTCTGGACGGATCCATCTCAACAACTTTCACACTTAGAATTTTTTCTAAACTATAATGCAGACGGATCCGTTCTGAACGGATCCAAACGTCTGCATTATAGGAGCGGATCCGTCTGTGCAGACACCAGACGGACCCGCTCTGAACGCAAGTGTGAAAGTAGCCTTACATGTGCACTTGGCAGCTGAAGGCATCTGTGTCAGTCTCATGTTCATAAGTGCCAGGACTTGGACCTCCACCTGTGTGATAATGATGACCCATCCTGAGGATAGGCCAGCGTTATTTTATCCAGGATAACCCCTTTGACACATTTTGCCTATATATCTGGCTGCTTTATAGCTAATTAAGAGTACTTTACATTAATATTTATGAGCTGTGGTTCTGTATTGTCTGCCTTAGAGGGAGCATTGCCCAGGTCTCTAACCGTCCCACTTGCCATCTACAAAAAATTTGAGGGGTCATTGATTCTAAGGTGCATTGTGAGGGTAAGAGGGTATGAGACGCAGATATGCAGGCTACACAAAGGAAGGTTAGCGAGTATGTTCATTGCAGGCAACAGCCACTGAGCTCTGAACCTGCAGTTCCACAAGCATGTCAGAGAAAGCAGATCCTGAAAAACGAAACGCAATACAGAAAACAGCCACCCACATCGCGTGACCTCAGGCCTTCACAGACCATGAGAAACTTGCACATATCCTTTTAAAGGGCTTGTCTCCATCTTTCACACTTATTAATTACACTCCACTTGTCACATGCATCTTTTTAACCAATTACAAGTCTTGGTCAAGACACAAACGCCATAAAGCCACTATATTGTGATGGGAAGAATATATGGGTTTCTTCCATTTCACCATCATTCTACACAGTAAGAACTTCACAAATCAACTGATATCTCAGTTTCCTAGTCGAGTTATTGGACTACAGATTGAGCTGTCAGAACATCTTCCTGATGGATTCACTAAGAAGGTGGAAGCAAGCCGTAGACACAAAAACAGTAGAAAATTTTTGATAAAGAACAAGTGAAAAAATATTTGTTGTCCAACATCAGTAGAATGCAATAATACGATAAATTATTATTTATGTCATACCATAAGTTCCAAAAGTATCCATAGCCTTAAAATTGTATCCCCTTACTGGACTAAGAAACTGAGATATGAGGAGTTGATTTGTGCCTTCAAGTACCTGCATCCATTTTGGTAAACAGAAAAGTGTCAAAGTGAACTTACGTTTCTGGTTTTCACTTCTGTGAATGGAAGGGGAACATGGAGATCGAGATTCTTGGTCCCTGCTGTCTGTCCCTTCTTCATCAGCGAGATGAGTGTGGGTATAATGGTAGCTCAGGCCAGGTCTGTTCTTGTAACGTTTTCCACAGACTAAAAAGATAACATTTAAAAATGGATTCCTGCTGCCATAATAGGGTTCCACAAGAGATAACAAACATACATTAGTTTTCCATTTTGAAATTTTTCCTTTTAACAAATAGTCTGAAATTGGTTGCTCTGAAGGATGTACTAATATAATTTAACAGTATTTACAACTTGCTAGTTTTATATCACAAGATATACAGTGCTAATCCCTTACAGTAATCACAAGAAGGGATATTTTCAATATTTTGTATTCACTTAGATATAGTAACACATGAAAAAGAAGCAGAACCTATTAAATAAGGTAAAACGATAGAGATATTACTTATGAGACATCAAATCTGACATGAAAACCAGTTAAAAGGAATAAACAAATACAGATAGCCACAAGTAATATAGATGGTTACCCCCTAGCAGTGCAGACACATAATAAGGTCAGATCAAGAGGTAGCCCAAAACGAACATGATCCGGGGACCCTTGAGGAAGCTGCACATGGGACCTGATCACAGCATTTGTATTAGCTTTATCTGTGGTATTCCCTTCACAACTGTCTTTATGGTATTCTAACTAGTTTCTCTTGTGTCACACATTGGATGTCACTTTACGGTTAATATAGAAATTCATTTCCATTATGTAGCATCCTACACCTGCCACTTTGCCAGATATCCATGGTGATCATCGAGGGGGGTTTCATTGATCACGTAAGTAGGGCATAACCTTTTGTTTTGGGCTTCCTCTTGATCTGACCTTATTATGTGTCTGCTGCTAGGGGGTTTCTAATTATATTATTTGTGCCCACTGTAATTTTTTTAAATGATTTTTATGTTTGAAATTTGATTTGTATGTATCAGTTTGCTGTACAGTTTATAACATTAAACATGCTACCTGTATTTCTATACCTTACCCAACGCGCATGGCTACTTTTTCATGTCTTACTAAGTGATTATCGAGTTCTGTTCTATACATGTTTAGCACACCTTTTTGGTTTGATATATACATATATTGGCTGTTCGTGCCTGCCATATTTATATATCTGTTTTTGTTTTTTTTGCAGTAAATACATAGACAATACCACTTTTTTTTTTTATTGCACAAGAACCTTTGTTTGACACTTTCGATATATTGGCCCCACAAGTGGAGGACATATGAACATGAGCAGTCACTGTAAGCTTCACTTGAATTCACCTGAAAATGTTGTGCATTTGTTGCAAAAGCATCCATGCTTCATAACATTCAAAACACAGCTTTGTATAAATTAAAGGGAAGCTGTCACAGGGATATGGAGGTTGGAATTGTACCTACTAAGATGGCCTTCAGAAGTGCTGATCAGGTGATAAAAGAAGTTTGCTGCATATACTTTTGCCCTAGGAGCTCTCTCAGCTAAAGCATAAGCAATATGTTTCATCACATGTTAACCCAAATAAAATAAAATAAAAAGGGGGGAAGGGAAGGCAGCACTTTTGGTAATGTCGGAGGCCATTTATTAGTCAATAGGTTTATCTGTAACAGGGCGTTTTCCACATGCCCTAATCTAAAAGGGACCTGTCCTGGTGATAGGTTCCCTCTAATGTTGTCCCTGTGTACAGTCATCAGCCAAACTAGCATTGTCACACAGCCACAATCCTCTGGTAACATTTGGTACAAAGCAAAGGGGTAGAGCGGTAATAAGTACCTTTTTCGGCTGTTTTTGGGTTATGCTTTTGTTTGTAACTATCTGCAACAAAGAAAAAGAGAAAAAGAAACAGGGAAAAATGAACCTTGCTGGATAACAAGGCATTTTGGGAATAGGTATGAACAAGAGGAATTTTCAGTGTATTTGGATGAATCTTTATGGGAGCTGACAGTAAGCTGATATATTATGCTAGTTTAAAATACATTTCTTTAGAGGTGAATTCTGACCACACAGTTAAGGTGTATCCATAGAACACGTCATAAAAGGAGTCTGATAAATCCTACTGTATCAAGCAGAGCTGAGAAGAAACTAGGAAAATGTGACAGCTGATCAGACATACAGTATAATCTACATGAATCACAGACATGTCCAGGTACAGTGACTGTTTCTGTAACTCCCATAGGTTTTGAAAAGGTTGGCCTTTTTTGTTGTTTTTTGGCACCCCCTTCCCCATCCCCTCCTGGGCAGATCTGCAAAGAGAAACATACTTACCTACCAGCTCCCGGTCTTGACTGCCTCGCCTGAGTCACCCGCTGTAAACATCCGCTTTGATAATCACTGGCTGCAGCGGTGTCAAAGCGGATGTTGTCCGCGGGGGACCTGAGCAAAGCAGCCAAGGCAAGGGAGCAGGTTAATATGCTTCCCTTTGCAGGTCTGCCCAACCCAAAAAAAAAAAAGGTGCCTAAACACAAAGGAGAGCGTCACAGCCAGGGAGAAGGTGAGGTCTGATCTTGTGATTGGACCGCGCTACAGCCAGGGAGAAGGAGATGCCCATTGAGAATCCCTGGCGTCTCCTCCTCTCTGTTCCGATGCTCTTAATTCGCATACCAGGAGGGAGAATTTAACAGGGGCACTGCAGGCAAACGGAGCCGCACCCAGTAAAAATAGTAAGCGCTATTAGATCCCTGCTTTATGTCCTACATAACGTGCTACTTATTTTATAATGTCTGGACCCATGAAAGGTCCTCTTTAAGGAATTTTGTGAAATTTAAATGGGTTGGGGGCAGAGGGAGAATTCCAGGCAATTTGCAATACTTGCAAACTTACAAGAATTCTGACTGCTGGAATTCTTGTGGTTGTCATCCATCCTTCTCAGGATACATCTATATTCTTTTTTTTTTTTTTTCTTTATATTTTACATATAACCCAACAAGAAACCTCACTACCTGAGGGTTGATTAATCAGTAAAAATAATAATTGTATTTATATTCTCTAATACACCATTGATATGCTGTCAATTTAAATGTGTAGCAAACTTTTCTCAGTACAATTAGGGATCATTTATGACGTATCCTACATATATATAACTGTAGATGATCAGAATACTAGTAAAAAAATATAAACTTGGAGAAACTTCGTTTTTATTTTGTATTCAATGCAAAAATCTGTTTATTGCACGTAAACTGTTCATTACTGACAATATTTAGTGCTGTATTGGATATATTACAAAAGACTAAGGGCTCTTTCAGACAAGAGATGTACATGTCTGACTGCTGTTCAGGTCTAGAACAGACGTCACCTGGACCTAACAGAGTCCCACTATAGACAATGGATCAGTTAAGGGCGCATTCACACGAATGTGGTTTGGTTCCACATCCAAGCCGCATTTTTTGCAGCTTGGATTCTGACCCATTCAGTTCAATAGTATGCTGTCCGCATCCGTTGCGTGGCCCCACAAAATTTTTAGATCATATCCTATTCTTGTCAGTTTTGCGGACAAGAATAGGCTATTCTATGCCACCTGTAATTGACGGCGGCATCCATGTTTTACGGATCCCCAATTTGCAGACTGCAAAACACGGCACGTTCGTGTGCATGAGCCCTAATATGCATGATTTCGCACATGGGCAGCATGCACCATTTAGGTCTGATATTCCCACAAAACGGGGTGCAAGAAAAGAATGGATAGCACACAAATTTCATCCTTATGTGATCTATTTACAAACTCTCTACAGTCTGAAACACTGAAAACTTTCAAATCACTTTTCTGAAAGAGCTGTAAGTTATTTTATTTTTTTAACCCTTTCACTGTAAGGGGTTTTTGGACATTTTGTACCTGTGATAGCTGGGACATTTTTCACGATGAAAAGATAAAACCTAGATTATTAAATAAACTCACATACCCATATTTGTTCTTAAAGTAGAAACCTGGTACATCATCAAAATAGTATCTTCTTGAAATGTTTGCATCAGAGAGTACTTTGTCATAAAAAATCTTATTTGTGGCTAAAAAGTGCTTGACCCACAACATCTCCTAAGAAAATAGTTGTTTTTGATATGCAGTGCACATGTGCCCATGCCTACATGCACCAGAAGTGAAAAGAGAAAAAAAATATCTGGATTTAAAGGGGTTGTGTCAGTTTCAGTGTGTGACCATACCGTCGCATAGGGTAGGTGCTCCAAAACATACCCATATCTTTTTGTGAAAAAGCAGCCATTTAATCCTGAAAAATGCATAATTTTACTTAAAAATAAATAAATTGTTTGGTGCGCATGGCTTCCCCTATGTCACCACTATAAGCTCTAAACTCCCAGAGACTGTCAATCAAACAAGAGGGGGGAGATGCTGATCAGTGTTACTGGGGGAGTGTTCTTGCACCAAATGCAAATTGCAACTTATTTGGATAAACATAAACATTATTTTTTTTTTCAGGATTAGAGGACTGGACAAAATTATGATTATATTTTAGGGCACCTAACCTACATTGTCATAAGCTTAATTTGAAACTGATTTTGGATGTGACAGACTTCCTTTAAAGGTGTTTTCTGGTAATTATTTTCTATCAAGTGTGTGCAGCCTGCCGTCTGAAACAGAAGATTCATACGTACCTGCTCCACGTCACTGCGGACCTCCGAGCTGCCTCCACTATCTCCATCTTCTGGTCCCCACGCTGTTTACATTTAGCTGGCCATGGGCACAGTCACATGGAAGTGGTGGCAAGCTGTTTGACTGCTGAAACCAGTCATGGGCTGGAGCATGTGTCCATAGTCAGCCAGATGTAAGCAGTGCAGGGGACACTAGACTGAGACGGGAGTGGTGTGGAGCAGCAAGTATGAGTCTTGATAAAAAATAATTAGCACCAGAAAACCCCTTTAAGCTGGATTTTGTTAAAGTAACAACCTCTAAAATACAGGATTTACACACTTTGAAAAGTAAAGGTGGATTCCTGACAGTCTGCCCCTCTAAATGTGCTGCTGATCACCAGATGAACAAACAAAACGTTCTTTCGTCAGATGATCCTGTAGTTCGTGCAGGCACATCAATTATCACTTTTGGGCAGCAATCTGCTGCCCAGAAACAATTATTCTGTATGAGGACGAGTGATCGCAATAGCCATCGCTCATACTGTGAAGGAGATTGCTGCATGTAAATGTAGCAGTCTCCTTCACTGAATGAGTAGCCGACTGTCAGGAAGGAACACCTCCTACTGACAATCAGCTGTAACATTGTGCAGTAAGGGGCCATTCGCACGTTCGCAAAATGGGTCCGCATCCGTTCCGCAATTTTGCGAAACAGGTGTGGACCCATTCATTTTCAATGGGACTGGAATGTGCTGTCCGCATCCGCATTTGCGGATCTGCACCTCCGGATCCGCCAAAAAACTAGAACATGTCCTATACTTGTCCGCAATTGCGGACAAGAAAAGGCATTTTCTATGAGAGTGCCGGCAATGTGCGGTCCGCAAAATGCGGAGCGCACATTGCGAGTGTCCGTGTTTTGCAAAACACATACGGACATGTGAATAGACCCTAAACCTGCCACCTGACTTACAGTTGCCTTGATGTCATGCACTTTTTATGTAACTTTGTGACAAACAAGAAATTTACAAGCTGCTTTAAATCTTACACATACAAATAATAGATCAAGATGTGCAAAGTTTATATATTTCTATATAAATATTTTTCTCAAAAATGCTGAACAGAGGCCATGCAGTATTTTGCTGTCACTCATAGAGCTGATAAATATATACAGTGCACACCATAAACGGCTACTATACTATATGTTTTTATGTGAGAATGAAACTTTGTGACTAAAAATGCTTACTCAAGTGCTTATCCTCGTGTAAACAAAATGTACTATGCAAAAACCAGTATGGTATGTGTATGGACTTATACGCTGTGGATTTGCCTGTGGAAAATCGGGAGCTTTTTACATTAGCAACAAAGGGAATGAGATTTTAAGAAACCCTGGAGCATAAATTTACCTGCAGTGCAATCTGCAGCATTTCAATTTATGCTGCAGATATCCACTGCAGATTTCAGCCATTGCAATGCACAGGGCGAAATCTGCAACAAAAATTTTCAACATGTGGTCATACCCCAAGATGTGAGGGGTTCTTACATTAAATTTTTTTGTCAAATAGCTGAACTAAACCCAGTGGGGTACACAGATCCCATAGGTCCCCCTAGCAAAGCTTAGTATGCCCCCCATGAGATTTTTGCCAAATTTACAATCTTCCTTCAGTGGAGGAAATGGTATAATACTAAAACAGTGCTGATGGGCCGGCTTTAGTGCTGCCCTCGATGTTTTACAGACTAGAGCAGCGCTAAAGCCCGCCCATCAGAGCTGGTGACGTCAACGAATACACCGCTGGGCAGAAGCCTACGCCTACCAGTGTGCAGGGGTAAACAAACAAGCCCTTGTCCTAAGCGATCGAGCGCAGGGCAAGGGAGAGCATTGAGCATGAAATGCTTCGATGCTCATATTAGTGGGTCTGCCTGGGTGAAAATATGGGTATGTCCGGGTTCAGATCTTAACCCAGACAATCGGACCAGAGTTGTATATCAAACTTAACCAAATAATGGCGATGAAGACACCAGTTCTGTGCCGCAACATGTAGTATCTAATAAAAAACCTCTTAATATTTCATCTCCACATATTTCCCTAGTGCTTCTACCTCACTGAAAGTGTCCCAGTATTTGTTGCATGTTTCGTAATGGTATAGGAGACAGTATTACTATAAATATAGACGACCATGTTGCACAAGATAGTATTACTATACTACGTGTGGCTATTTATGATCTGAGTAACAGAGTGCAATTACCAAGTGTTAAGAAACACTTCTGGAGGCACAACCATTGTTTCAAGGTGTTTGTGATTTAATTCTCATGCATGATACTTTATATATTTTTTATATATTTCTTGATTGTGCATCACTACATTAAAGCTAAGGCTACTTTCACACTAGCATTTTGGTTTTCCGTTTCTTTACAGCAACTTAGGTATTAGTATTTAGAAGGAGTGGAGCCCAAGTGACTTGGGTAGAAAGAGTAGGTGGGGGGGGGGGAGGGGAGAGAGGTTTAGTGTCAGTTAGAACACCCTAAGTAGAGTATAGTAACCTTCTCAAAAGCATTTGAAGTATATCTATATATAGCATTATATCCTTATAGAGGCGGAGTGACATGAGAGAAATAAGAGATAAAGGTATAGGTATAGAAGGTAAGAGCAAAAAGCATATTCTTGGTGGTGATGAGCAAGATTTTAATCGTCCACTTGTAGACGTCTGGGAGAAGGACCTTGAGCGTTTCTCCTATGCCTTTGGGACTTAGGTGTATGCATTTTTTCCCAAGGCTCTAGCTTGGGTAAATCTGGAAGTTCTAGAAGGTCCTGGACAGGGTCCCAATTTTGAATATTTAGAGGGCCACAACCCAGAAGATCATATATTGATTCTAATTCTTGATGTGAGGTGACGGACAGTCTGCGACCATCAAACATGAAGGATATCCCGAAGGGAAAGGACCAGCGATATAGAATCTTCTTGGATCTAAGCCAGTCCGTGAGAGGTTTGAGTGCTCTCCGCTTCTTCAATGTGGACTGGGCCAGATCTTGAAAAATGAGAATGTCCTTCCCTTCCCATTGTATGGGACCCCCGGACCTTGCTTTATACATGATCGCTTCCTTCACAGGGAACGCCAGGAACTTGCATATCACATCCCTGGGGGATTCTGACGGTGCAGGTTTAGGTTTCAGAGCTCTGTGGGCCCTTTCCAGGATAACTTTGTGAACTGTATCAGGACCAAGGAGCGTAAGGCAAATTTGAACCACTGTGTAGGGAAGGTCCCTTGCGGCAACAGACTCAGGGATGCCACGAAAGCGTAAGTTGTTTCGTCTTCCTCTGTTCTCCTGGTCTTCAATTGCACTGAATAAATTATTGATGTTTTTCTGGATTAAGGAGACACTGTTAGTGACCGCCTGTTGATGTTGAATAACGCTCGCTTGATTCTCCTCCAAAACCTCCACTCTTCCCCCTATCTGCCTAACATCAAGCTTGATGGTCGTTAGGTCAGAGCTGATGGGTTCTAGAGCAGAGGAGAGCGATGACGCCAAGGCTTCTCTCAGGAAAGATCTGGAGATGGGCATGTTGCCTGTATCATCCCCACCTTCCCATTCATGTGCAGAGGGTTCCGCTTGTTTACGGCCAGTGGCTTTTGGAGTATCAGGCGCCATTTTGTGTTCTCTGGCTGCAACCGTGGCAGCTGCTTTTTTTTTAATAAATTTGTCCATTTCCCCACTGGTTGGGTTCGATTTCTGCTGACTAGTTGATTCCCCCGCTTTAGAACCACCAATTTTTACCATTTTGGTTAAACCAAGCTGTTAGGGTGAAACAGGTTAGGTCATTGAGCTTATTTCATTCCACTCTGTTGTGTTTTCACCAATTTTTAGTGTTTAGGACAGAGTATTAATTTATTTAGACCCTTATTGGTCTTTTGGTGTAGAAGAATAAATGGGACACTGTCTCTTTAAATCTGGAAATTCATGAGAGACAAGCTTTGAGTAGCCTCCAATCCTCCAAATTGATTCCTAAAGGGCCAGTGTGTGGGAGAGGCACTGGACCCCAGCACTGGGCAGAGATTGGGACCTTTATGCGGCTGTAGTAAACTAGATGTTAGGCTGGGCAGGCTGGGAGCGCTCGCATGCAAATCCAGTTAGACAGCACAACCAGCACCCTTAACAAGGATTACACCCCTGGCTGATTCAGGGTTTAATTAGGCCTGATGCAGTTTCTACCTCCGATAATAGGTAGTCTCGCCGGCGGAGCAGCAGGACGGAGCACTAGCTGGGGATATAACAGGACCGGAATAGCTTCTTTACCCACCAGGCCAGGTAAGAGCAGAGAGGATCGCTGACCACCACCGAAGCGATACGGTGTGTTGGAGCCTATGAGGTGAGACGCCAGTATGGGACCCCTGTAGCTCTATGTGTGACCGGAGTGTACCAGAGGTGAAGAGGTACCTTAATTACTTGAGAACCGGCTTTACTGAAGTATGGTGCCGATCGCATGTAGCCTGTGCCTCAAGATGGCGCCCGCTTGAAGATGCCGTCTTCTGTTGGAAGCGCGTCTCTGGCTCTGATTCCGCACCGGATCGATTCGGTAAGCCGGCAGAAATAGCCTTTGAGCAGCCCGAGCGGTGGATTCAATCCCGGCTTCTTGACCGTTGAAGGGGTGCCGTTTTAGCCGCTTTAGCTGTTAGTCCAGGCCGTGGATGCTCACGCTGCTAGGCCTCGACGGCAGTTCGGTCTCAGGACTGTTTTGTGGCCCAAAAGTGGTCTCTCTGTATAGATTAGAGTATGGGTGATCCAACTGTGTTTAGATTGGGGTCTTTTGATGTATGAATCTCAGAGGATTGAGATGGATTATGCCACCCGTAGCCGAGCAGAGGAGAGAGACGTCTTCCTCAGACGGCGGTTAGCCACGCCCCCCGGTTTTCCGTTTCTGAGATCCATTCAGGGCTCTCACAAGCGGTCCAAAACGGATCAATTTGGCCCTAATGCATACTGAATGGAAAAGGATCCGCTCAGAATGCATCAGTTTGCCTCTGTTCAGTCTCCATTCCGCTCTGGAGGCGGACACCAAAACGCTGCTTGCAGCGTTTTGCTGTCCGCCTGACGAAGCGGAGCCAAACGGATCCGTCCTGACACACAATGTAAGTCAATGGGAACGGATTCGTTTTCTCTGACACAATCTGGCACAACAGACTGGCTATAGAAGACATAATACAACCGGATCCGTTCATGTATTATTGTAACTGAAGTGTTTTCGCAGATCCATGACGGATCCAAAAAAACGCTAGTGTGAAAGTAGCCTTAGGCCTCATGCACACGGCCGTTGTTTTAGTCGGACCCATTCACTTCAATGGCGTCGCAAAAGATGCGGACAGCACTCCATTCCATGGCCCCGCAAAAAAAATATAACATGTCCTATGCTTGTCCGCGCTTTGCGGACAAGAATAGGCCGTTATATTAATGGCTGTCCGTGCCGTTCCGCAAATTGCGGAACGCGCATGGACGCCATCCGTGTTTTGCAGATCCGCGGTTTGTGGACCGCAAAACACACAACGGTCATGTGCATGTAGCCTTGTCTGACATTCAGTCTGCTATCTGCTGCACCTTACTCAAAATATGTTTTTCAAAACTTGTTGACTTAAAATTTTCTGCTTGGCAAAGGGTTTAGCTGGGAGCAATCACCCCCTTGTATTATCGTAAGTTTCTTATTGGCAAATATTTTGTTTTTGATCTTACTGTGATTATGTACAGTACATGGATGATTCTAATCCATTTATTCTGTTTTTATCATCAAATGCAGATCTAAAAACTTTATCTGCTTTATATCTCATGACTACCATGGAAAGAATATAAAATTGATTATGAACGATGATGATAGTCTAGGATAGAAATTTTAAAAGGGTTTTCCAGGATTTTATAACTGATGACCTATCCTCTGCATATCAGTATCTGATTGGTGGGGGTCCGACACCTGGGCTCCCCGCCGATCAACTGTTTGAGAAGTCCCTGGTATTCCTGTGAGCGTCGCTACCTTCTTGCAGCTTACCAAGCACAGTGCTGTACATTGTACAGTGGCTGTGCTTGGCATCATAGCTCAGCCCCATTCACTTGAATGGGGCTGAGCTGCGCCTAGGCCATGTGACTGTGCTAAGGCCACGGAAAACTGTGCTAAGGTTGTGGCACTAGTGGAAGCACCAGGGCAAGTGTCCAGGGTGTTGGACCCCCACCGATCAGATACTGATAACCTATATTGAGGATGGGTCATCAGTAATAAGATCTTGGAAAACCCCTTTAAGGCTCCATTCACACGTCCGCAAATGGGTCCGCATCCGTTCCGCAATTTTGCGGAACGGGTGCGGACCCATTCATTTTCTATGGGGACGGAATGGATGCGGACAGCACACAGTGTGCTGTCAGCATCCGCATTTGCGGAGTGCGGCCCCGATCTTCAGGTCCGCAGCTCCGCAAAAGATAGAACATGTCCTAATCTTGTCCGCAGCTTGCGGACAAGAATAGAAATTTCTATAGGGGTGCCGGGCGGGTGTGTTGCGGATCCGCAATTTGCGGGTCCACAACACACCACGGACGTGTGAATGGAGCCTAACCCTTTGCCTCTGCAGACAGTTTTCAAATCTGACATGTGACTTTATGTGGTACTAACTTTGGAACACTTTTACTTATTCTTACATTCTAAAATAGTTTTCTCGCAATACATATTTGATATGTTTTACCTTTATAAAAAAAATCCTAAATTTACAGAAATTTTGATGTTAGCAATTTTTTTAATTAGAATTTCTCTGCTTTCAAGACAGAGAGTGATACATCATAAAATAGTTATTACTTTACATTCACCATACGTCTACTTTATGTTGGCGTAATTTTTTTTTTTAAGGACGTTAGAAAACGTTGAATTTTAGAAGCAATTTTTTACATTTTGAAGACATTTTTAAAAAAAAACTACTTTTTTAACCCTTTCACGACTGCCATACGTCTATACACTGCGTGCAGAATTATTAGGCAAATGAGTATTTTGACCACATCATCCTCTTTATGCATGTTGTCTTACTCCAAGCTGTATAGGCTCGAAAGCCTACTACCAATTAAGCATATTAGGTGATGTGCATCTCTGTAATGAGAAGGGGTGTGGTCTAATGACATCAACACCCTATATTAGGTGTGCATAATTATTAGGCAACTTCCTTTCCTTTGGCAAAATGGGTCAAAAGAAGGACTTGACAGGCTCAGAAAAGTCAAAAATAGTGAGATATCTTGCAGAGGGATGCAGCACTCTTAAAATTGCAAAGCTTCTGAAGCGTGATCATCGAACAATCAAGCGTTTCATTCAAAATAGTCAACAGGGTCGCAAGAAGCGTGTGGAAAAACTAAGGCGCAAAATAACTGCCCATGAACTGAGAAAAGTCAAGCGTGCAGCTGCCAAGATGCCACTTGCCACCAGTTTGGCTATATTTCAGAGCTGCAACATCACTGGAGTGCCCAAAAGCACAAGGTGTGCAATACTCAGAGACATGGCCAAGGTAAGAAAGGCTGAAAGATGACCACCACTGAACAAGACACACAAGCTGAAACGTCAAGACTGGGCCAAGAAATATCTCAAGACTGATTTTTCTAAGGTTTTATGGACTGATAAAATGAGAGTGAGTCTTGATGGGCCAGATGGATGGGCCCGTGGCTGGATTGGTAAAGGGCAGAGAGCTCCAGTCCGACTCAGACGCCAGCAAGGTGGAGGTGGAGTACTGGTTTGGGCTGGTATCATCAAAGATGAGCTTGTGGGGCTTTTTCGGGTTGAGGATGGAGTCAAGCTCAACTCCCAGTCCTACTGCCAGTTTCTGGAAGACACCTTCTTCAAGCAGTGGTACAGGAAGAAGTCTGCATCCTTCAAGAAAAACATGATTTTCATGCAGGACAATGCTCCATCACACGCGTCCAAGTACTCCACAGCGTGGCTGGCAAGAAAGGGTATAAAAGAAGAAAATCTAATGACATGGCCTCCTTGTTCACCTGATCTGAACCCCATTGAGAACCAGTGGTCCATCATCAAATGTGAGATTTACAAGGAGGGAAAACAGTACACCTCTCTGAACAGTGTCTGGGAGGCTGTGGTTGCTGCTGCTTGCAATGTTAATGGTGAACAGATCAAAACACTGACAGAATCCATGGATGGCAGGCTTTTGAGTGTCCTTGCAAAGAAAGGTGGCTATATTGGTCACTGATTTGTTTTTGTTTTGTTTTTGAATGTCAGAAATGTATATTTGTGAATGTTGAGATGTTATATTGGTTTCACTGGTAAAAATAAATAATTGAAATGGGTATATATTTGTTTTTTGTTAAGTTGCCTAATAATTATGCACAGTAATAGTCACCTGCACACACAGATATCCCCCTAAAATAGCTAAAACTAAAAACAAACTAAAAACTACTTCCAAAAATATTCAGCTTTGATATTAATGAGTTTTTTGGGTTCATTGAGAACATGGTTGTTGTTCAATAATAAAATTAATCCTCAAAAATACAACTTGCCTAATAATTCTGCACTCCCTGTATACGTGCTATCTGCACATACCCCGTGCAGATAGCACGTATATAAACGTTCTGGCATATCTCTAATCCAAGCGCTGCAAAGCTTCTGCCCCTGCATTACCGCTGTCAGGGACAGTCCTTGTCGGCAATCGCTCCAATTGGTAGTCTATGCAGACTAACCAATTGGAGCGCAGCAGTGTAAAAATGCCAGTT
Organism: Bufo bufo; assembly: GCF_905171765.1. Lineage (NCBI taxonomy): Eukaryota > Metazoa > Chordata > Amphibia > Anura > Bufonidae > Bufo > Bufo bufo. Next base: position 38,726,724 of record NC_053399.1, on the reverse strand, counting down.
TCAGGCTCTGATCTGCACTCAGGCCTTAGCTGATCTTTGCCCCCAATCTGAGCCCCCATCTGTGCGCTGTAATGTGTCCTGCCAGCCTCTTCCGTGCTCTCTCCCCGATCAGCGCCCTCTGGCTTTAACTGTTCACTGCCTCCATCTGAGCCCCCTGCGCCCATCTGTGCCCCCTGTTGCGGTCTTGCTGAATCTGATGGCGGCGGCTCAGTTCAGCTGTATGCGGACACTCTGCTATGACCCCTTAGATGCCGCGACATCCATGGGGTGAATAGAGGGAGGGGGCTCTCTAAACCATCGGGCTGCTGTGCTGCGATGGCAGCGGCCCGATGGTTGCCATGGCAACCGGACGCCTTCCGTTTTTTTTTTGCCTCACCTCCCAAAAAAATGAATAAAAAGGGAACAAAAAGTCATATGCATACCAAAAATTATATCAATAAAAACTACAGCCCATCCCGCAAAAAAATAAGCCCCATAGAACAAACAATACAAATTTGGTGTTCCCATAACCGTATAAACCCACAGAATAAAATTATATCAACTATACCACATGGGGAACCCCATAAAAATTAAAAAACACTGACAGAAATTCAATTTTTGCCTGCTTCACCTCCTAAAAAATTGAATAAAAAGCTCTCAAAAAGTCATATAGACCCCAAAATTGTACCAGTAAAAATTACAGCCTGTCCTGCAAAAAAATCAAGCTTTCACACAGCTACATTGATGGAAAAATCTAAAAGTTATGGGTCTTCAATTTGGTGATGCAAAAAAAATAAATAAAGTTTATTAAAAAGATATTTTATGATATAAAAGTGGTAGAACATAAAACAATATGAATTTGGTATCGCCATAACCGTATCAACCCACAGAATAAAATTATCTTATCAAATATACCACATGAAGAACCCCATAAAAAATACAAATAAAAAAACACTGGCAGAATTACATTAGAATTACAAAAAGCGATCAAAAAGTTATATGTACCCAAAAATGATACCATTAAAAACTACAGCCCATCCCGCGAAAAATGAGCCCCCACACAGAGCAATCAACAAAAAAAATTAAAAAGCTATGGCCCTTTAAATCTATTTAAGCAAATTCCACGTTAGAAAATGCTGATGCCACTCCTTTCTTTTTGAATTCTACCGTCTGCTCATACAGCAGTTTACGACCACATATGGGGTGTTGCGGTATTCAGGAGAAAATGGATAACAAATTATGGGGTGCTTTTTCTCCAGTTATCCCATGTTAAAATGAAAAATTTGAGCTTAAGCAACTTTTTCTTGTAAAAAATATAATTTTTCCTTTTCACAGCCAAGCGTTTCTAAATATTATTTAACGCCTCTGAGGTAAAAGTGGTCAGTAAACATCTCAATAAATTCTTTGAGGGGTGTCGTTTCCAAAATGGAGTCACTTTTGGGGGGTTTCTTCTGTTTGGGTGCCTTAGTGTGCCTTCAATTATGACATGACACCCAAAAGCCATTCCAGCAAAATCTGCCCTCCAAAAACCATATGTTGCTCCTTTCCTTCTAAATTTTGCCGTGTGCCCATATAGCCATTTACGAACATAAATGGGGTGTTTTTGTAAACTGCAGAATCAGGGTAATAAATATTGAGTTTTTTTTGGCTGTAAACCCTTGCTGTGTTATAGGAAAAATCGGATTAAAATTAAAAATCTGCACAAAAACTGAAAATTTTACCTCAATTTTCCGCTAATTGTTTGGGAACACCTAAAGGGTTAACATAGTTTGTGAAACTAGTTTTAAGTAATTTGAGGGGCGTAGTTTCTAAAATGGGATAATTCATCGGTAGTTTATATTATGTAAGGACCTCAAAGTAACTTCAGAACTGAACCGGTCCTTGAAAAAGTCAGTTTTGAAAATTTTATAGAAGATTTGAAAAATTGCTTTTTACATTCTAAGCCTTCTAACGTCCTAAAAAAATTTAATGTAATTTTTAAAAGGATGCCAATATAAAGTAAACATATAGGGAATCTAAAGTAAAAACTCTCTAATGAGGTATCACTATCTGCCTTTAATGCGTAGAAATTCAAATTTAGAAAATTTATATTTTTTTTTCCAAATTTTCTGTAAATTTGTAATTTTTTAGAATATAAAGGTCAACGTTGTCGTCCCAAATTTACCCCTAATATCAAGTACGAGATGTCACGAGAAAACAATCTCAGAATGGCTTGAATAAATAAAAAGCATTCCAAAGTTATTAGTAGGGGTGCACCGAAATTCCGGCAGCCGAAAATATCGGCCGAAAATGCACCTAATCCACTTCGGCCGATATTGTTACATATCGGCCGAAAATATGGGGTGTGGGATTTGTCACCCACCATCTGCGGGCGGGCGGTTTACTTTGTCACTGCATCTTTATTTTACCTTACAATCGTGACGCTCCAGTAACTAACAACTCTGCAGGCAGAGCGGAGGCCGGCGTAACGTCACTTACTCACGTGACGCGCCTGCTCCGCCTCCTTCATTCATAAAGTGGGCGGAGCAGGTGCGTCACGTGAGTAAGTGACGTTACGCCGCCCTCCGCTCTGCCTGCAGAGTTGTTACCGGAGCGTCACGATTGTAAGGTAAAATAAAGATGCAGTGAGTGATGCTGTGAGCAGCAGGGCTGGGGCTGTTATGGGTAGGGGGATCGGTCTATGGCACTGCTATGGGGAGGGGGGATCTGTGCACTGTTATGGGGAAAGGGATCTGTGCACTGTTATGGGGAAAGGGATCTGTGCACTGTTATGCCCATAACAGTGCACATATCCCCTTTCCATAACAGTGCACAGATCCCCCTCTCCATAACAGCGCCACCCACAGATCCCCCTCTCCATAACAGCGCCACCCACAGATCCCCCTCTCCATAACAGCGCCACCTAAAGATCCCCCTCTCCATAACAGCGCCACCCACAGATCCCCCTCTCCATAACAGCGCCACCCACAGATCCCCCTCTCCATAACAGCGCCACCCACAGATCCCCCTCTCCATAACAGCGCCACCCACAGATCCCCCTCTCCATAACAGCGCCACCCACAGATCCCCCTCTCCATAACAGCGCCACCCACAGATCCCCCTCTCCATAACAGCGCCACCCACAGATCCCCCTCTCCATAACAGCGCCACCCACAGATCCCCCTCTCCATAACAGCGCCACCCACAGATCCCCCTCTCCATAGCGCCACCCACAGATCCCCCTCTCCATAACAGCGCCACCCACAGATCCCCCTCTCCATAACAGCGCCACCCACAGATCCCCCTCTCCATAACAGCGCCACCCACAGATCCCCCTCTCCATAACAGCGCCACCCACAGATCCCCCTCTCCATAACAGCGCCACCCACAGATCCCCCTCTCCATAACAGAGCCACCCACAGATGAATTTCATTCATGAAAAAGAATTATTAATAAAATCATTAAAAAAAAAGTATTTTAAAAGTATTTGGGCAAAAAGGCAGTTTCGGTTTCGGTTTTCGGTCAAGGGCATCCTGAATTTTCAGTTTCGGACCAGAATTTTCATTTCGGTGCACCCCTAGTTATTAGCACATAAAGTGGCACATGTCAGATTTGCAAAATTAAGCCTGGTCACGAAGGTGAAAAATAGCTTGGTCTTGAAAGGGTTAGGCCCCTTTCACTCGGGCGAGTATTCCGCGCAGATGCGATGCGTGAGGTGAACGCATTACACCCGCACTGAATCCTGACCCATTAATTTCTATGGGGCTGTGCACACGAGCGGTGATTTTCACGCATCACTTGTGCGTTGCGTGAAAATCGCTGCATGCTCCTCTTTGTGTGTTTTTCATGTAACGCAGGCCCCATAGAAATGAATGGGGTTGCGTGAAAATCGCAAGCATCCGCAAGCAAGTGCGGATGCGGTGCGATTTTTTTTACGCACGGTTGCTAGGAGACGATCGGGATGGGGACCCGATCATTATTATTTTCCCTTATAACATGGTTATAAGGGAAAATAATAGCATTCTGAATACAGAATGCATAGTAAAATAGGGCTGGAGGGGTTAAAAAAAAATGTTTTTTTTTATTAAACTCACCTTAATCCACTTGATCGCGCAGCCCGGCTTCTCTTCTGTCTTCTTTTTTGCTGTGTGCAGGAAAAGAACCTGTGGTGATGTCACTCCGATCATCACATGGTCCGTCACATGATCTTTAACCATGGTAATGGATCATGTGATGGACCATGTGATGACCGGAGTGACGTCACCACATGTCCTTTTCCTGCACGCAGCAAAAAAGACAGAAGAGATGCCGGGCTGCGCGAGCAAGTGGATTAAGCAAGTGTTCCTTTTAAAGGATATAAGAGCTGTGATTGCTGGTGGATATTGAGACCGAGGAGCTGGAATCGAGATAAAATCGTCTTGTGAAAGTGTTGCTGTGTGTGAACTGTTCCTTACTGATGAAGTTCAAGCGCACACCCCGAATTGCAGTTTATTTTGGTTAAGAAAGGAGAAAAGACCTACGGTACTCCTGTTGTTTGGGACTGCTGCTGATTGTGCCGCTTGGAAGACCACACAAAATATCCTTTGTTTTTTTCATACTTTGTGGGGCTTACATAATAGAAACCACCCCTCAAACTATTCCAAATAGATTTTTGAAACTTTGCTAACCCTTTAGGTGTTCCATAGGAATTAAAGAAAAATAGAGGTGAAATTGAAAAGATTTTTGTGCAGATTTTCCATTATAATCCATTTTCCTGTTGCACAATAAGTTGCAAACCTCAATATTGATTACCCTGGTTCTTGAGTTTATAGAAACATCCAATATGTGGTCATAAACTGATGTATTGGCACATGTCAGGACGCAGAAGAGAAGACGCACAATATTGTTTTTGGAGGGCAGGTTTTGCTGGAATGGTTTTTGGGCACCATTATGCATTTGAAGAGACCCTGAGATACCCCAACAATGGAATCTCCTAAAAAGAGTCCCCATTTTGGAAACTACACCCCTCAAGGAATTTAGAAACACTTGGCTGTGAAAATGAAAAATTTCATTTTTTACAATAAAATGTTGCATTAGCACCAAATGTTTCATTTTCCCAAGGGGTGATAGGAGAAAGTGCACCAACACAATTAGTTATGCATTATTTCCTGAATACGGCAACACCCCATATGTGGTCATAAACTGCTGTTTGGGGATATGCAGCATTTAGAAGGGAATGAGCCATACCTGGATTATGTGTAGTTAGTTTTTCATTTTTTTTAATCAATTATAAATGAGAGGATATCGGAAAAGGCAATTTATTTTTATTTACATTTTAACATTTAACTTTTTTTTGTTTTACACTTGAAGATCCAGTGGGGCTGATGGCTTTACTACACTCTGCTAGACCTCAGGGTCTTTCAGGCTTTAGTACATGGTAAGCCTGGTTGTCTTTGTAAGGCGTCCTATGAGAAGGAGAGAGTTTGCAGGACAAACAAGTCGCAGCCAATAATGTGTGATAATACAACAAACACCAATTTGAGAGCACACATATTCAAAATATCATTTATTTTATTATGTACCATAATTACATTATAGACACGCCCCCAAGAGGAAGCGACGGCGAAACGTACGTTGGGGTGGTGTGTCTCCTGATCGCTGGTTGGTATCCCCACAGTTGTGTCCATGTATGTGTATGCTATTAGGCTGCTCAAGAGTAATAGTGTGTTGGAGACTTGTTGTTAGCATTCCCGGAGGGGGGTGCAGGCACCTGTCTCAATTACACAGCTAGGCATTGTGCCTTCTGAGTTTGAGTGCTGTTGATGGATGCTGGGTGTGTGTTGGATCCAGGCAGTGTTTGTTACTTAACCATGATGGTTATAATTTGATGTTATTGCCTTTGTGTCCTTACCGGTTCAGTGTAATCGGGGGACACACATTGTTTCCATAGTCTCTCCTGCATAATCTGTCCCGTATGGGTTTTATTGTTCCTATAATGCAATTATGGTATATGATAAAATATATATGATATTTTGAATATGTGTGCTCTTAAATTGGTGTTTGTAGGAATATATCACTTGTATAACTATATTTTCTCTAGGGAAAGGACAGCCACCTATCAACAGAATCTACCCTGCCATCCTACTTTTAGGCCTGCCATTACATTGCATCCAGTTATGTAAGGTGGGTATATCCAATGATACCTCATGGAGGTTGTATGTTTGTTTAACTGCATTGGTAAAAAAAAAGTATTTGAGTCCACAAACACCCAAAGATCTGGGAGCTACAAAAAGTGGTCAACAACTAATTTTGACTGCTTTTGGTTGTGCTTTTGTCACATTACAATCTCCTGTATGGTGTTACAGTGGATTAACCTTGTATACGACTTATACAAAGACTTATTGTCCAGAAGTTACAATAGTGTTGTATCTAGGGCTGCAGCTAACGATTATTTGAATAATCGATTGGTTGTCGATAATTTCATCGATTAATCGGTTAATCGGGGAAAAACACCAAAATGACAAAAAAAAAGGGGGTTTATATGATTTTACTTGAAAAATTATGTTCAAAGGCCATATTAAAACAAATTGTGGATGGCACTGTTATGGGGGATCTGTGGATGACACTATTATAGGGGATCTGTGGATCAGGGCTCCAGATGGCGACCAAAATGGTCGCAAATGCGACCTAGCATTGCTAAATGGCGACAAGACTTTGTAGTCTTGTTGCCATTTGCGCCTAGACCCGCCGCTGCTCTGCCGCTTTCACAAACTGACATGGCACGCGCTGCTCTCAGCGCGGCCATGTTCTCAACAACACAGGGGAGAAGGAGGCAGTCCCTCCCCCCTCTACTGCTGCCACCAATGGGCTGATAGCAGGGAGGAGGAGGGGAGGGGCTATGGCCACTGCACCACCAATGAATATCGTTTATGCTTACAATACAAACGCAGGCTGCCATGCGGGTGCCGGACATATCCCATACCCGGCACCCAGCCTCTATGACTGCGCGCTGCGAGCCGCCGCTATTAACCCCCTAGGTGCCGCACCGGAGGGGTTAATAGCAGCGGATCGCAGCGCGCAGTCATAGAGGCTGGGTGCCGGGTATGGGATATGTCCGGCACCCACATGGAAGCCTGCGTTTGTATTGTAAGCATAAACGATATTCATTGGTGGTGCAGTGGCCATAGCCCCTCCCCTCCTCCCTGCTATCAGCCCATTGGTGGCAGCAGCAGTACAGGGGGGAGGGACCGCCTCCTTCTCCAACTGCGGGGACACTTACAGTATATTTCCCTATCGCCGATGTGGCATGCACCGACAATTAGGAGGATGAGCGTCGGCGCCGACGATACGAGGTGGATGTGTCACATTTGGCATACGTACGCCGTTACGGGGTATGCAGTTATGTCTACTGTACACAGTACGTGTGTGGCCTCATGAAAAATACATTAACCACGCGTGTGCTGGCGGAGGAGAGCGAGGGTGGCTCCTCCACAATTCATCCCAGCTGCCAAACTGTTTGGGTTCTGGGATTTACTGGCCTTTCATTCAGCCACAGTAATAGGTGCCAGCTATCCCGGGGCTCGCAGTGTACAGCAGGATGCTGCATGCGTGTGCCCGGTCTGTGTGCAGGCGTCTTTGTACGTCAATGTTTATATGCGGTTCTCCGCCATGCACTGTCCTCCGGTACTATACTGTCTCTACTCATGACCCAGAACACATAGGGTTTATCTATACCGCCATCTGCTTCTGTGCCAGTGTGGAAAAGTACATGGGCTGTCACCCATGTGATGCCTATAGTATGCCCCTTGTAGTGTACCCATCCACAGTATTATAAATTAGAATCATTGATGGTGCAGTGCCCCCCCCCCCCCCAAGTATTATCATTGGTGGCAGTTCTGATCGGAGCCCCAGCAGTGTAAGCCTGGGGCTCCGATCAATTACCATGGCAGCCAGGACGCTATTGAAGCCCTGGCTGCCATAGTCAGCTCCCTGCTGTTGAGTGCACAAAGCACAGGGCAGCAGGGAGAGTGTGAGGTCCTATTCACCCTGATAGAGCTCAACATTTTGGCATCGTGACAACCCTAGGTAAGACATGTTTTTTTTAATTTTTATTATACCGTAGTTATATGTATTATAAATTTGGCGACTAAAAATTACAATTTGGCTCCTAAATTTTTCAGGTTAGGAGCCAATGGCTCCTTGATATTTATTTTAGTCTGGAGCCCTGTGGATGGCACTGTTATGGGGGTCTGTGGATGGCGCTCTTATGGGGGTCTGTGGATGGCGCTCTTATGGGGGGGGATCTGTGGATGGCACTGTTATGGGGATCTGTGGATGGCGCTGTTTTGGGGGGGGATCTGTGGATTGCGCGGTTATGGGGGGGGGGATCTGTGGATGGCGCTGTTATGGGAGGGATCTGTGGATGGCGCTGTTATGGGGGGATCTGTGGATGGCGCTGTTATGGGGGGGGATCTGTGGATGGCGCTGTTATGGGGGGGATCTGTGGATGGCGCTGTTATGGGGATCTGTGGATGGCGCTGTTATGGGGGGGATCTGTGGATGGCGCTGTTATGGGGGGGGATCTGTGGATGGCCCTGTTATGTGGGGGATTCGTGGATGGCACTGTTATGGAGGGGATCTGTGGATGGCACTGTTATGGGGAGGGGGATCTGTGCACTGTTATGGGGAGGGGGATCTGTGCACTGTTATGGGAAGGGGGATCTGTGGATGACACTGATATGGGGGGGGGGATCTATGGATGACACTATATAGCATCTTATGCTATATGTGTCATCCACAGATCTCCCCCATAACAGTGCCATCCACAGATCCCCCTCCACATAGCAGTGCACAGATCCCCCTCCCCATACCAGTGCCATCCACAGATCCCCCTCCCCATAACAGTGTCATCCACAGATCCCCCTCCCATAACAGCCCCGGCCCCGCACAGCGGTAGACTATTCTGGCAGTAACTTTTACTCAGTGCATCTTTATTACCTTACAATGAAGCTCCGGTAACAGGCAGAGCGGGCGACGGCGTACCGTCACTCACTCACGTGACGCGCCTGCTCCGCCCACTTTATAAATGAAGCAGGCGGAGCAGGCGCGTCACGTGAGTGAGTGACGTTACGCCGCCGCCCGCTCTGCCTGTTTCTGGAGCTTTATTGTAAGGAAATAAAGATGCGCTGATTCAAAGTTCAAGGACCCGCAGGCATAGCGCCTGACCGCCCGCTCCCGCCTGCATAGCCACGATTATTCGATAACGGGATTTGTCGACAACGAATCCAGTTATCGAATATTATCGATAACGTTGATTAATCGTTGCAGCCCTAGTTGTATCTAATGAATGGATAAGAAAAAGCCCTGCCTAGCTAGCACACCAATTATAGGGAAACCTGCCCTATTCGGGGATGTCACCACAAACAGTGACTGTCTGTACAGAATTGCATTTTATCACTTTTTAGATGGTACCTGTACCCAGCAGGAGTTCCTAGGTGGCTATCGTTGCCCTACAGAAAACATAGTTTGCAGGTCATAGATATCAAATGAGTTTTTCTACCTTCCATTACCCGACGAGGTCTTATAAGCTTGGCTGTACATTGACAATTATGGTTGCTAGATGATTATTATGCTGATTGTTAAACAGTGTACAAAATTAATCTAGTCTGAATAGGCTAGTTATTACTATGCTGATGACCGAGAATGGCTCCCGCTCACACCTGGTGATCACCTCAGTAGGGTAAGTTACAAACTTCAATTATCATGGAAGTAATTATTGTCAATTGCAAATGTTCACTTCTGGTCATTTGCATCAAGTAATTAGTGCTAGCTGTGGTCAAAATTAATCAAATCACGCGTGATGTTACCGCATGAAAACCAAGGCTAGGGCTTATATTTTTTTGGCTTCTGTATTTGAATGATATTTCAAAAGCAGTGTCTATTTTTTTGCTCCATAAATTAAAGGGAACGTGTCAGCTTCCATATGCATTATGTATTGATAGACCTGCTGATTTCAGTGGTCTGCCACTCCAGTGATTGCATGGAGGTTGTAGATTACTGACCTGCTAAAGCACATGCCATTGCTGCGAGAGTGATTAGGACAATAAATCATGCTGCCCCTATTTCCAAAAATGATTGACAGTTTTCTTTCTTGTTGAGCATAGGAAACAAGACTGTCAATCACTGTGTGGAGGCGGGGCAGCATGCTTAATCTGACTCATCTCTCTCGCAGTGCTGACACATGTTGCATGCTTTAGCGCAGGCATGGCCAACCTGTGGCTCTCCAGCTGTTGTAAAACTACAATTCCCACCATGCCATGCTGTAGGCTGATAGCTGTTGGCAGTCTGGGCATGCTGGGAGTTGTAGTTTTGCAACATCTGGAGAGCCTCAGGTTGGCCATCCCTGCTGAAATCAGCAAGTCTGTCACTGTACTCAGTGAGGGTTGCATACATGAGCTGACAGCTTCTCTTTAACAAGCATAACCTCTTGTGTTCTGACCTGTAGGGGGCTATAAATTGTCAAGGTGCTCATATCTGATTCTGCTTTTTATTTTATTTTTAAATGTACAGGAGAGTAGATTTCCTAAATGCAAACATTTTGAATATGAGGGGGAAAAGCCTTCCAACAATTAAATTGCCTTCCCGTAACCATAACTTTTTTTTATTTTTCTATTCACATAGCCGTATGAAGGCTTTTTTTTGACGGACAAGTTTCAATTTCTAATGGCACCATTTAATATAGCATATAATGTAGTGGGAAACAGGAAAAAAAAATTGGCATTTGAAAAAAACAAACCCCACAATTCCGCCAAAGTTTTATGGGTTTTGTTTTTACGGCATTCACTATACTGTAAAACTGACTCCAGGTCAATATGATCACAGTGATACCACAAATTTATAGTTTTTCTTGTGTTTTAATACCAAAAAAATAAAATAACTTTTGACCCCCCAAAATGTTTATGTGTCCATGTGTGGGGGCTCATTTTTGAGGGATGGTCTGTAGTTTTTGTTAATACCATTTTGAGGTGTGTATGACTTTTTCATTACTTTTTATTTGATTTACAGGCCTTTTGTGCATGCGGCAGTGCCCATGAAGTTGATTATTTTTTTTTAATGCTTAACTATTTTTATTTTGGGGAAAGGGGAGAGTGATTTGAATTTTTATATAACTTTTTTTTTTAAACTTTTTTTTATAGATCCCCAAGTGGACCACAATATGCAATCATCAGATTGCAATTTGTGTAGGGTAACGGTGTTTTCTCCATTATAATATACAGAAATAGCTATATTACAAGTCCGTTTTGCCTCCTACTGGCCTAAATTGTAAAAGAAAAGTAATGAGCGCAGGGCAAAGGCATTTTTTGGAGATCCGGTGACGTACCGGGGCTCTCCATGGGGCTGCCAGGAAGCCTGGTGATGTCACCGGCACTGATGGGCGGGATTTAGCGCTGCCCTAGCCAGTAAAGCGGCCATCAGAGCCAGTGACGTCACCGAACACACTGCTGGGTGGAAGTTTCCGCCCGGCTTTGTGTTATTGATAACAAAAGAGACCTTGCCCTGCGCGATTTAGCGCAGGGCAAGGGAGCGCATCGGAGCATAAGATGCTCCGATGCTAGCCTCAGGGGGGCTGTCTGGGTGAAAATAAGGGTATGTCCGGGTTCAGCTCTGAACCCGGACAACCCCTTTGAGCTATGAGCCTCTACAATTCTGGCAATACCAAATACAGGGAGTGCAGAATTATTAGGCAAATGAGTATTTTGACCACATCATCCTCTTTATGCATGTTGTCTTACTCCAAGCTGTATAGGCTCAAAAGCCTACTACCAATTAAGCATATTAGGTGATGTGCATCTCTGTAATGAGAAGGGGTGTGGTCTAATGACATCAACACCCTATATCAGGTGTGCATAATTATTAGGCAACTTCCTTTCCTTTGGCAAAATGGGTCAAAAGAAGGACTTGACAGGCTCAGAAAAGTCAAAAATAGTGAGATATCTTGCAGAGGGATGCAGCACTCTTAAAATTGCAAAGCTTCTGAAGCGTGATCATCGAACAATCAAGCGTTTCATTCAAAATAGTCAACAGGGTCGCAAAAAGCGTGTGGAAAAACCAAGGCGCAAAATAACTGCCCATGAACTGAGAAAAGTCAAGCGTGCAGCTGCCAAGATGCCACTTGCCACCAGTTTGGCCATATTTCAGAGCTGCAACATCACTGGAGTGCCCAAAAGCACAAGGTGTGCAATACTCAGAGACATGGCCAAGGTAAGAAAGGCTGAAAGACGACCACCACTGAACAAGACACACAAGCTGAAACGTCAAGACTGGGCCAAGAAATATCTCAAGACTGATTTTTCTAAGGTTTTATGGACTGATGAAATGAGAGTGAGTCTTGATGGGCCAGATGGATGGGCCCGTGGCTGGATTGGTAAAGGGCAGAGAGCTCCAGTCCGACTCAGACGCCAGCAAGGTGGAGGTGGAGTACTGGTTTGGGCTGGTATCATCAAAGATGAGCTTGTGGGGCCTTTTCAGGTTGAGGATGGAGTCAAGCTCAACTCCCAGTCCTACTGCCAGTTTCTGGAAGACACCTTCTTCAAGCAGTGGTACAGGAAGAAGTCTGCATCCTTCAAGAAAAACATGATTTTCATGCAGGACAATGCTCCATCACACGCGTCCAAGTACTCCACAGCGTGGCTGGCAAGAAAGGGTATAAAAGAAGAAAATCTAATGACTAATCTAATGTTCACCTGATCTGAACCCCATTGAGAACCTGTGGTCCATCATCAAATGTGAGATTTACAAGGAGGGAAAACAGTACACCTCTCTGAACAGTGTCTGGGAGGCTGTGGTTGCTGCTGCACGCAATGTTGATGGTGAACAGATCAAAACACTGACAGAATCCATGGATGGCAGGCTTTTGAGTGTCCTTGCAAAGAAAGGTGGCTATATTGGTCACTGATTTGTTTTTGTTTTGTTTTTGAATGTCAGAAATGTATATTTGTGAATGTTGAGATGTTATATTGGTTTCACTGGTAAAAATAAATAATTGATATGGGTATATATTTGTTTTTTGTTAAGTTGCCTAATAATTATGCACAGTAATAGTCACCTGCACACACAGATATCCCCCTAAAATAGCTAAAACTAAAAACAAACTAAAAACTACTTCCAAAAATATTCAGCTTTGATATTAATGAGTTTTTTGGGTTCATTGAGAACATGGTTGTTGTTCAATAATAAAATTAATCCTCAAAAATACAACTTGCCTAATAATTCTGCACTCCCTGTATGTATAATTACCCCACAGACCTATCCAGGTAGAGTTTCTTACATACTTTATCAACTGTGCATTCATGGGGCCATTATTTATGGTCAAATATTTTACTTCCGGCACCATAAAAGCAATTTACATAGTATGCAAGGATAACATATAAAACCAATTTATGTCAACGTCCCAAAATAATTAAAGTTCAAATATTAAGAAAAAAAAAATCAAGGCATCATTTCTGATAAAATAATATACTCACCTATTTCATTCCCCACCTATTCTATCACTGTCACTCAGGTCCTTCCCACCACTGCAGCTATGACATCATTGTATACCCTGGACACCGCACATACGATGATTGAGGCCAGTAATTGACTGCAGAAGTCGTGTAGGGTATACAGGGACATGATAACTGCAGCCTAACAAACAGAGCCTGGTGGAGAGGATCGGAGAAGCTTGGAAGTGGCAGAGGATGAAATAAGTGAGTATACATTATTTTACCATAAATGCTGCCTTAGCGGACATGCAGGTGAGAGGCTGCCACTCTGGTCCATTCACTTTGTCTATGTCAAATATACAAAGAAACTTTAGGCCTGCTGACCTGTCACCTTCAAAATGAGACCAGTGAGAACTAACTGTCCTTTACAGCCAAACAGGAGAGAGCATGTTACAGTACACTTCAAATAACAGCAAAATTAGAGTTATTATTATATAGAGCATTATTATATGCAGACTACATATGGAAGTACATTTAGTTATACTGCAATGCAAGTTAACTAAAGGGTCTTTTGTGACTATTCCCCCACTAAGAAAGACAATATAGCAATATTTTATAATGTTATCAGGTGAAAGGTATAGAAGGCTATACTACATGGCCAAACGTGGGTTCGACCAATTTAGGCTATGTTCACAAGTGGAATATGTTGTCACAAAATAAGCAACAGAAATAGAAAGAGTGGTTCCTCTAAAAGCTGATGCCATGACATTTTTTTACTTGATAGAAGCACTGATCTAACTGGAAAGAACTACAAGCATTGCTAAAGAATCACATACAGCCAAGTAGACAGTAGCGTTCTAAAGTCTTGTGTGATTTGGCATAGGAGATGACCTCAAGCCCATCAAAGACTTTCAGTATGAATAAAACACTGCCTGCAAGCCCGGCTTTGTTGCCAACATCAGTGCCCAACCTCACTAATGCTCTTATGGCACGTTAATTACAAGTTACATAGAGTTGATCATATTTTTGGTGATTAGAATTTAAAAATTTGAAGGATGCATTTAATAGTTTGGTTGCTTTTAAACTTTTTTCTACATTCTTTGAGTACTATAGTTTATGGTATATTACTATTTACAGACTAACTGGCACCTGGCTGCATACTAAAACTAAGATATACTGATATCAGACACAGACACTTAATGAAGCTAAAAGTCACAGACATGTCAAGCTGCATCAGAACAATTTTATCACGTACAGCATGATTTAAACGTTTTTAGACGGAAAATATAGCCAGCGTAGGAATAGTTAAAACACACAAGCAACATAATGCAAGTGACTGCTAGTACATAGTACATCAGGATATGTTACTTACTGTCACATACGTAAGGTTTATCCTGCTCATCAAAAGAAGTATCGTTCCTCCTCCTGCCACCACGAGCCTAAAATGTACACACACTTTTTTACAAAGCAAATAAAGACCCCAGAGGGACTATAGCTTAGGTAAGTTAATTAATTAATTTATTTTATGCACTTATATAGCGTTACGATATTCCGCAGCGCTTTACAAACATTAGCATCCAACTGTCCCCAATGGGGCTCACAATCTAAGGTCCTATCAGTATAACTTTGGAGGAAATCGGAGTACCCGGAGGAAACCCACGCAAAGAGCGTGGATAGAGAGAGCATACAAACTCCATGCAGATGTTTTCCTTGGTCGGATTTGAACCTAGGACCACAGCGCTGCAAGGCACCAGTGCTAACCACTGAGCCACTGTGCTGCCCATATTAATGTTTGCAACATAGCAGTAAACATCAGTCAGGCATATGCCAGACTGATTAGGCTACTTTCACACTTGCGCTTTCCCTTTCTGCTAATGAGATTTATCATAGGATCTCAATAGCGGGGGAAAACTTTTCCATTTTGTCCCCATTAATTGGGGACAAAACTGAACTGAATAAAACAGAGTGCATTCTGTTCCATTTGGTTGCGTCCCCATCGCGGACAGAATAACACTGCAAGCAGAGTTTTTCTGTCCGCAATGTGGGGCGGAGAAAGACGGATCATGACTCACAATATAAGTCGATGGGGACAGATCCAGTTTCTCGGACACAATAGAAAACGGAACCGACCACCATTAACTTTCAGTGGAGTTCATGACGGATCCGTCTTGGCAATGTTAAAGATAATACACCCGGATCCGTTCATAACGGATGCAGGCGGTTGTATTATCATGACGGAGACATTTTTGCGGAACCCTGCCGGATCCAGCAAAAACATTTGTGTGAAAGTAGCCTTAGTCAGCCTCCCTCTAGTAATCCATTAAAATATACTTTATTAGATTCTAATTTTAAAAATAAAAGATGTGCGGGTCAAAACAGTGCTCTTTAAAACACATCAGTCCCTGTGATGTAGATTAGTATATTTATAGCTACTAGACTGATGGCTGCCACCATTCCCTACTGAATATTTTGTTAATATAGTCTAAACCAGGGATCTGGATCCAATGTTTATGACTTAATAGTACAAACCGGATTCCAAAAAAGTTGGGACACTAAACAAATTGTGAATAAAAACTGAATGCAATGATGTGGAGATGGCAAATGTCAATATTATATTTGTAATAGAACGTAGATGACAGATCAAACGTTTAATCCGAGTAAATGTATCATTTTAAAGGAAAAATACATTGATTCCAATTTTCACGGTGTCAACAAATCCCCAAAAAGTTGGGACAAGTAGCAATAAGAGGCTGGAAAAAGTAAATTTGAGCATAACGAAGAGCTGGAAGACCAATTAACACTAATTAGGTCAATTGGCAACATGATTGGGTATAAAAAGAGCTTCTCAGAGTGGCAGTGTCTCTCAGAAGCCAAGATGGGTAGAGGATCACCAATTCCCACAATGTTGCGCAGAAAGATAGTGGAGCAATATCAGAAAGGTGTTACCCAGCGAAAAATTGCAAAGACTTTGCATCTATCATCATCAACTGTGCATAACATCATCCGAAGATTCAGAGAATCTGGAACAATCTCTGTGCGTAAGGGTCAAGGCCGTAAAACCATACTGGATGCCCGTGATCTCCGGGCCCTTAAACGACACTGCACCACAAACAGGAATGCTACTGTAAAGGAAATCACAGAATGGGCTCAGGAATACTTCCAGAAACCATTGTCAGTGAACACAATCCACCGTGCCATCCGCCGTTGCCAGCTGAAACTCTACAGTGCAAAGAAGAAGCCATTTCTAAGCAAGATCCACAAGCTCAGGCGTTTTCACTGGGCCAGGGATCATTTAAAATGGAGTGTGGCAAAATGGAAGACTGTTCTGTGGTCAGACGAGTCACGATTCGAAGTTCTTTTTGGAAATCTGGGACGCCATGTCATCCGGACCAAAGAGGACAAGGACAACCCAAGTTGTTATCAACGCTCAGTTCAGAAGCCTGCATCTCTGATGGTATGGGGTTGCATGAGTGCGTGTGGCATGGGCAGCTTGCATGTCTGGAAAGGCACCATCAATGCAGAAAAATATATTCAGGTTCTAGAACAACATATGCTCCCATCCAGACGTCATCTCTTTCAGGGAAGACCTGCATTTTTCAACAAGATAATGCCAGACCACATTCTGCATCAATCACAACATCATGGCTGCGTAGGAGAAGGATCCGGGTACTGAAATGGCCAGTCTGCAGTCCAGATCTTTCACCTATAGAGAACATTTGGCACATCATAAAGAGGAAGGTGCAACAAAGAAGGCCCAAGACGATTGAACAGTTAGAGGCCTGTATTAGACAAGAATGGGAGAGCATTCCTATTTCTAAACTTGAGAAACTGGTCTCCTCGGTCCCCAGACGTCTGAGTGTTGTAAGAAGAAGGGGAGATGCCACACAGTGGTGAAAATGGCCTTGTCCCAACTTTTTGGGGATTTGTTGACACCATGAAATTCTGATTCAACATATTTTTCCCTTAAAATGGTACATTTTCTCAGTTTAAACTTTTGTTCGTGATTTATGTTCTATTCTGAATTGCATTCAGTTTTTATTCACGATTTGTATAGTGTCCCAACTTTTTTGGAATCCGGTTTGTAGATGGTACCCGTGCAAGTAAAATATCCACATGCCCTCCCGACATATTTTGCTGCCAGGGCAGCATCATCAGGCGACTATGGACAACAGCAGTTTTGGCAAAGCAATGCCGGACCATGCATACTATATATAGACTGGCTCAATACTGTCATCACTATGCTGCTGTCTCATATCAAAAGTGTCATATTTTCCAGTTGAGAATGTTGCGTACCTAGGACCACGCAACTGCTGTGGGACCAGGCACGGAACTTGTTCTTCTCTTCCCCACATGAAAACACTGCATTTTCATGCAGCCGCCACTAGGGGGAGCTCAATGCAAAGAGGTAATTACAACTTCTATGTTAGTTGTATTAACTGCTATGCACTGAGCTCCACCTAGTGGTGGCTGCAGATAGACAGCTAGCTTTGTAATAGAAGAGAAAAGGGATTTATAAGTGTATTTACAATGAAATAAACGGATGGGCGGCTCAACACCTGGATGGAAGTATACACTCACATTTTATCTCTATTATTGGATTAAATTGCTGCTATATTCTTCTCCAGAAGGTGGTGTGCCTGCTCGTTCATTTGATTATAAGTGTATTTATGCCAGCTTTCTTGTGTAAATATGTTCATAAATCAGCACCATATTTTTAAAGCACCTATTCCACTTTTTCCAACAAAAAAGTTGGATAGCACAGGTAAGACCAAAGATAACTTTTTATGACAATTTGAATGTAATTAAAATTTCATTAACTTGATTGAATAAACGTAAATTTGTCAGAAATCTGGAGTGCTGTGCATGTTCTGCATTGTTCTGGGAGTGATTGATGCACATACAATGAGAAACTAGGTGTAGGGGCCCATACTAAGTTTTGCTAGGTGGCCCTAGGAGACTTGTGTATGCTTCTGAACATGCTATAAAGATATGCCCATGGGGGCAGTACCACTAGTTATTACTGGCTAGAGCGTCTGGTCACCTAAGGATGCTACAAGATGGGGTGGTGTCAATAAGTCATATGCTCATAGCTGAAATCATGTGATCTTTTAATGCTTCTGGCTTACATGTTTCCAGTTTAATAGGCAGCATTACGGTCACATGACCAGCATCACCCTCTGTCACTTCCATTTTGCGACCAGTATTGTGGTCACGTGACCGCACTGGATAAACCTCTCAAGTTTACAGCTGACCTTGCATTCATGTGATCGGATTGAACCACTTTGCCCCATGTGATCGGATTGAACCACTTTGCCCTATCATAACACATAATGTGTCAATCAGGAGGTTTTAACCATTTACCACGTGATAAAGATACTGTTATAACATAATTAGGCTACTTTCACACTTGCGTTCGGAGCGGATCCGTCTGGTGTCTGCACAGACGGATCCGCTCCTATAATGCAAACGCTTGCATCCGTAGTAATGCAAGCGTTTGCATTACTAGTAAAGAAAATCTGTAAAAGAAAACCAAAGGAAAGTGTAAAATATTTTCTTATTACCAAACTGAACCATTATTTAGGGTTCATAGATATGATGGATCAATATTAAATATGTGTATAATTTGCCATGCAGTGTTATATAAATATTAATATAAGCCTTCTTTCTATCTATCACATGTATTGATGGATCATATCTAAGATTAAGTCATCTCACAACAGGCACGACTGATCAGAAAAGATATAGGATCGATCAATTCATGAATTGCTCATCCACTGGAGTGGTGTATGTCATGGTGTATGTTCCCTGTCACGGACTAGAGTGGTGGTAACTCTAATCCGTGTGATGATAACTTAACTGAGCAGGTCACCTCCTAGCGCATCCCTAATCTGACCCTGACTCCTAGCTGTATGAGCCGACCTTGATGGTAGGAGGGCTCATACTCAGGAACCTGGCTTCCCTACTAGCCCTGGACAGATCCCTGAGCTAGGAGCTGGATAAGACCACCTGTTCCTCCTGGATACGGACGAACAGGAGTTGAAACTGGCCAAGCTGCAAAGGGAGAGAAACATCAACAGCCTATGGATATGGCAGGAGAGTGAAAGACTTCCACCCCTACCTGCCACAGACACACTGACTGGATCCCGTGCTCAACTGCTGATGTCCACACCCAACATAAAAGGACACAGCACACACACATAAACACACAGGAACCCAGATCCATAGGTGCAATAATAACAGGCACCACATAAACATAAAATAACATCACGTATAAACTTATGACCACAAGGATGGCCCTCACTGGCAGATGGTATAAACCAGGAGGATGACATCAGCTAACCATGGCTGAAGTACCCCTCAGAGTCTGGCATCCAGCAGGAGCTAAATAGCCCCAAGTGGCCACATCCACACACACACCCAGTGTTCACACACTAAGAAGGGAGTTAACCCTTCCTACACCAGGCAAGGGAAAAGCCACATAAAGGGGAAGTGTACAATAAACAATTACACTGCAGCTGTTACCGCAGGCAATGACATGCGTGGCAACCATGTCCTGGGAGTCAGCCAGAAGGCCGAGACACTGCCACCACATGTACACAATACCACACGTTGCCACGGGCAGCCACAAGTGAAGGGAAGTGTCACAGTGCACACATACATAAACCTCGTGCACACCAGACATAGAAAGTGCAGACATATATATACACACACACACACACACACACCGAACCAGGTGTAACCGCATGCACTTGACAGCAAGCTGCCTAGCAACAGCTCAGGCTGCTATACTGCCAAGTACAAACATGTTGCCAGCGGCAACCACATGTGAGGCAACATACCAGCAGCCCTCACCATGTGGTTGACAATAAAACCAAACCGCAGGCAACTGCCTGCGGATCCAGAAGTCATGACATTCCCCTGCCCAAAGCTTTGTGGGCAAAACTTTTCCACAGCTACGCCGTCGGATATTACAATATACTGGCACATCCTGTGGAAGCCTTATTGAGCCATTCTCCAGATGCATGAGAATTTGCCATCCTGCGAATCAATTTAATTTGAAATTCTGGAGACTTCAGTGTTTACTAGGACCCAAAAAAAAAGGTGAAATTGATTTTTCGTCTAAAATCCTGAACCAGAAGCAGTGTAGGGAGCAGACTAGCACTTGTCAATATTTTACTTGCATACATACCCTCTTCTAATAAGTCATAAACAGGGGATCTGGAACCCTGGTTTAAACTATATTCAGTAGAGAATGGTGGCAGCTAGTGTTGAGTGAAGCTTGCTTCGGATGCTTCATCTGAAGTTGCTTCGTTCAAAACTTCGGACTAATACTACAGTATTAGAATGCATGGGTTCTGATGAGCCGTGGCTTCGGATCCGAGGTACTAGTCAGAACCAAAGCCACGGTTTCAAGTTTTAAAATGGTTTTCCACTTTAAAAATCTACTACCGAAGTTATTCAACGAAGTCACGGGCGACTTTGTGAATAACTTACTTCGGCTCATCAGAGCCCATACATTCTAATACTGTATGGAGACGAATCTCTGTACAGTATTACTCCGAAGTTTTGAAAGAAGCAACTTCAGATGAAGCATTCGAAGCTCGCTTCGCTCAACACTAGTGGCAGCCACAGGGCTGTCTTTAATATTGATTGGACCCTGGGCAAGAATTTACTTGGGCCCCCTGGATCCCACCTTCCCACATCCTAGCATGCAATCACACCCTCCACCACAACACACACACACACACACACAAAAAAAAATCCACACACCTCGTAGAGTAGTAAACTTTAAAAATTATGAGTGGCCACCAAAGGTGTTCCTTGGTAGTAAAAGGCAGTGTTTACATTAAAAAGCCTGCAGAGACATGCTGTAGACACCAGAACTACTACGTTTAGCTGTTGTGGTTCTGGTGACTATAGTGTCCCTTAATATAGAGAAATAAAAAAGAATCAGCACAAAAGTATCAAATAAAATGGCTGTATCATTATTCTAAAAATTAAAAAAACACAACTTCTGACACAAATATATTAGTATTTTGCAGATTACTTTTTTTTTTTTTTTACAATGTGTAGATACCGTAGTACTGTACTACTAACCCCTCCATCCACCCCTACATACAGGGTAATACAGCGCCACATACCTCTTACATCCAGTGACGTCTCTTTGATGTAGATGTTCACTTTCCTAATCTTCTCCTTTCAGACTTTCAGACCAGACACCATTTTCAGCCATTTCTCGTCTCTGCAGTTTGACAAACAAAATCTTAGTTTACTACTTTTCCATCATCCTCCCATCTTCCGGACAAATCATCCTACCACCCCCAATACTGTACTGCAGAAACAGATAAACCCCCTGATAGTAGTAGTACCATGCCGATTGTGCCCTTCAATAATTATTGGCACCCAGTGCCCTAAAATAACTGCGCCCAGCAAATAGTGCCCCTGACACTAATAGTGTAAAAATAACGTCCCCCAAAAATAATTGTGGTAAGCTGATACTGTGCCAAGGTGCCCCCACAGTAATAGTGCTCCCAAAAGTCCCACCAATAGGAATAATTCTCTGCTAGAGCACATGTGGTAGTAATAGTGCTTCTACAATGCCCCCAAAATGTCCCCACTGTGCCCCAGAAGTAATAATGCTCCCATAGTGCCCATAATAGTAATCATGTTCCCCATAGACCCCCAGTAGTAATAAAGCCCACCATAATGCCCCCAGTAGTAATAATTCTCCTTATAATGTGCCAGTGCAAAAAATACCCCCTGTTAATGCCCCCAGTTGAGCTAATGTCCCCATAGTGCCCCCATAATGTGCCAGTATAAAATACCCCTATATAGTACCCCCAGTAAAGGCCCCATAGTGCTCCTCTCCCCCCTTCTTCCTAGTGCCCCCTATAATGTACCAGTATAAAATGCCCCAAATATAGTGCCCCAGTAGATGCCCTCAGTGTCCCCCATAATTTGCAAGTATAAAATACCCCTTCTTAGTGCCCTTCCATAGATGAGCCCATAGTACTCCTCTCTCCCCTTCCCCATAGTACCCACCATAATGTGCCCCAGTATAAAATGCCCCTTCTTTGTGGCCTCAGTAGAAGCCCCCACAGTGTTACTCTCCCCCCTTCCCCATATAAAATACCCCTTCTTTGTGGCCTCAGTAGATGCCCCCATAGTGCCACCCAATAATGTGCCAGTAAAAAGTGCCACCAATAATGTGCCAGTAAGAAGATCCCCCATAGATGCCCCCAAATAATGTGCCAGTAAGATGTGCCCCCATAGATGCCCCCCAATCATGTGCCAGTAGTAGTACCATATAAAAAAAATAAACACTTATACTTACCTCCATCAGGCTGGCAGCGATGTGATGTAGGCCTCTTCCAGCCTGTGTCCCGCGCTGTACAGCTCAGGCGGAGCGATGCTTCTCCCTCCCCTGCCCCGCCGCAGCACTTCCATCTGTATCTCTGTCCTGAGGAGGCAGCTGCCCCTTTTGCTCCGCGTTAAAGACGGCTCTGGGCAGCAATCAGTCTAGTAACTATAAATATACTAGTTTACAACAAAGGTGAGGGACACACGTGTTTAAAGAGCACTGTTTTGACTCGCACACCTTTTTATTTTTAATGTTGGAATCTAATAGTATATTTAATCTATAAGTATATTTTATTTAATTATTAGAGGAAGGCGGATTTAAAAATTTTATGTTGCATTTAAACATAATTTACGTAATAGTATTGCCATAAAAAGACATATTTCTGTACCAGATAACAGAAAATAACCCATTATACTTCTAACTTCTTTTTAAAGGGCTGATCAGTCAAAATGTTGAATGTCTGTACTCTTTAGGCCTCACGCACACAACGGTTGTTGGATTCCGTGTCCGTTGTTCCGTTTTCCGTGATTTTCTGCGGACCCATTGACTTTCAATGGGTCCGTTGAAAACTCGGAAAATGCACTGTTTGTCATCCGCGTCCGTGATCCGTGTTTCCAGTCCGTGAAAAAAATATGACCTGTCCTATTTTTTTCACGGACAACGGTTCGCAGACCCATTCAAGTCAATGGGTCCGTGAAAAAACACGGAGGCACACAAGATTGTCTTCCGCGTCCGTGATCCGTGTCCGTTTTTTTCCTATCATTTTTAAGGCAAACTTGACTTAGATTTTTTTTTCACTTTTCATGTCTGGTGATCCTCCAAAAATCAAGGAAGGCACACGGGAAAAAAAAAGGACACGGATCACGGAACAACGGAACCCCGTTTTGCGGACCGTGAAAAAATACTGTCGTGTGCATGAGGCCTTACAAGAAGAAACTGTAAATGATGGCCTAGATGCTATAGATTTGCCAAACAAATGGTTTATTATAATTTGATTCTTAAGTGCAAAGATTTTAAAGCCAAATCACTATGGTTTCTGTTTTACTTTCAAAACTCAGAAATTAGTAGGAACGACACTGATCCCATTTTCCTTGAATTTTGACAATAATTTGCTTACACTATGTAGCCATACATTTTTCTTTAAATGATGAGATTTAGTTTAGAAAAGATTTGCCCAGGATGGGCTCATGGACATGAAGATATCATAAAAAATGTGCTTCCAAAAATAATGGCTCTCTTACCCGTCCCCTGCTCCGGTTCTTTCTTTTTGGAAGCTCCTCTTCAAAGTCATCATCACCATTTGCATCATCTGCATTTTCATCATTTTCTAAAACCCTCTGAATAAATGCCACAAGATGGTAAGTTACATGAGTACATAAGTACACAAGTGTACTATGAAAACAAATCCAATCACACTGGTAGGGTTATGGACATGGACAAAACAACTAAATTCAAAATGTGTATTTTAAAATAAAAAACTGAAACTTTATAATCAGCTTATAACTTTTTTGCATTGGTTTTCCTGGGTGTAGATATCTGCTACATGGCGCCCCCTGGTGTTCTTATATTTCTCCTCACAACGTGTACATAACATGTTCAATGCTAGAGAGAAGAAGCAAATTCTAAGTGGCCGGCCTGCACAAACCGCAGGAATCACTCTGTCACCTGTGTACAAGAGGATCGGGCAGTGTGACTGATCTACTTAGCATGTGTGACCTCTGGCACTGGACACACTGGGGGAGATTTATTATAGCTGTATGTACTGGTGCAGAAAATGTGACTTTTTAAAAAAAAAAATCTTTCTGTGACACTATCGCTACTTTTCCAAAAAGTGGGCAGGACTGCTACGGCCTGACTCATTTAACAACATGTGCACCATTAAACTGGTCACCATCACACCAGAGATCTACTACAGGTCCTGGCTGGAGAAGAACTCAGTTATGGTACACAGGCGGCCCGATATGCACCACAATTAATAGGCACCTCATGAAAGTGCAAGTTAAATTAAGACCAGTGTACACAATGCTGGTCTTAATAAATCTCCTCTCTTAGGGCTCTTTCACACTTGCGTTCTTGTCTTCCGGCATAGAGTTCCGTCGTCGGGGCTCTATGCCGGAAGAATCCTGATCAGGATTATCCTAATGCATTCTGAATGGAGAGAAATCCGTTCAGGATGCATCAGGATGTCTTTAGTTCCGGAACGGAACGTTTTTTGGCCGGAGAAAATACCGCAACATGCTGCGCTTTTTGCTCCGGCCAAAAATCCGGAACACTTGCCGCAAGGCCGGATCCGGAATTAATGCCCATTGAAAGGCATTGATCCGGATCCGGCCTTAAGCTAAACGTCGTTTCGGCGCATTGCCGGAGCCGACAGTTAGCTTTTTCAGAGTGGTTACCATGGCTGCCGGGACGCTAAAGTCCTGACAGCCATGGTAAGTGTAGTGGGGAGCAGGGGAGCAGTATACTTACCGTCTGTGCGGCTCCCGGGGCGCTTCAGAGTGACGTCAGGGCGCCCCAAGCGCATGGATCATGTGATCACATGGATCACGTCATCCATGCGCATGGGGCGCTCTGACGTCACTCTGGAGCGCGCCGGGAGCCGCACGGACTGTAAGTATACTGCTCCCCGCTCCTACTATGGCAACCAGGACTTTAATAGCGTCCTGGGTGCCATAGTAACACTGAACGCATTCAAATGCTTTCAGTACACTTGCGTTTTTCCGGATCCGGCGTGTAATTCCGGCAAGTGGAGTACACGCCGGATCCGGACATCGCAAGTGTGAAAGAGGCCTTAGGTGGACATTCTGAGAGGAGATCAAAAGAACACCAGGGGCTGCTATATTAAGTATGTAAGAGCAACATTGAAAACTTGCTACATTTTGTTTGATCTAACAGAGTAAATGAATACTTATTTGTGGGACAACCTCTTAACCCCTTCAGGAACCTGCCATTTTTCACCTTAAGGATCAGGCCATGTTTTGCAAATCTGACATGTGTCACTTTATGTGGTAATAACTTTAAAACACTTTTACTTTTCCAAGCCATTCTGAGATTTCTCGTCACATATTGTACTTCATAAAAGTGGTAAATTTGAGTCAAAATATTTAATTAGCATTTATAAAGAAATACCAAATTTACCCAAAATTTAGAGGGGAGAAAAAAAAAATCTCAATTTTCAAAATTTCAATTTCTCTGCTTTTAAAACAGATAGTTAAACTTCCTGAAATAGTTATTACTTTACATTTCCCAAATGTCTACTTCATGTTTGGATCATTTTGTAAATGACGATGTTAGAAGGCTTAGAAGTTTAGAAGCAAATCTTAAAATTTTGAAGAAAATGTCCAAAACCCAATTTTCAAGGACCAGTTCAGGTCTGAAGTCACTTTGTGGGGCTTACATATTAGAAACCACCCATAAATGGCGCCATTTTAGAAACTACACCCCTCAAGATATTCAGAACTGATTTTACAAACTTTGTTAACCCTTTAGGTGTTCCACAAGAATTAAAGGAAAATGTAGATATTTCAGAATTTCACTTTTTTGGCAGATTTTCCATTTTAATAAAAAAAATTACGCAAACAAAGCAAGGGTTAACAGCCAAACAACACTCAATATTTATTACCCTGATTCTGTAGTTTACAGAAACACCCCATATATGGTCGTGAACTGCTGTACGGGCACACGGCAGGGCACAGAAGGAAAGGAACGCCATATGGTTTTTGGAGGGCAGGTTTCACTGGCATAATTTTAAGTTGCCATGTCACATTTGAAGATCCCTGATGCACTCAGAGTAGAAACTCCCAAAAAAGTGACCCCATTTTGGAAGCTACGGGATAAAGGTGGCAGTTTTGTTAGTACTATTTTAGGGTAAATATGATTTTTGGTTGCGCTATATTACACTTTTTGTGAGGCAAAGTGACAAAAAATTGCTGTTTTGGCACTGTTTTTGTTTTTTACAATGTTCATCTGACAGGTTAGATCATATGCAATTTTTATAGAGCAGATTGTTACAGACGCAACAATACGAAATATGACAACTTTTTTTGGTTGTTTGTTTTAGTTTTACATAATAAAGCATTTTTTATAAAAAAAAATTTTTGCGTCAAAATACTCTAAAAGCCATATTTTTTTTATTTTTTGGGCGAGTGTCTTATGTAGTATCATTTTTTCGATGATGGTTTGATTGGTACTATTTTGGGGTGCATATGACTTTTTTATCGCTTGGTGTACTTTTTGTGATGTAAGGTGACAAAATGGAATTTTTTTTTTTTTTACGGGGTTCATCTGAAGGGTTAGATCATGTGATATTTTTATACAGCAGGTTCTTACAGACGCGGCGATACCTAAAATGTATACTTCTTTTTATTTATTTAAGTTTTAGACAAATTAATTTTTAAAACAAAAAAATCATGTTTTAGTGTCTCCATATTCTGAGAGCCATAGTTTTTTTATTTTTTGGGCAATTGTCTTAAGTATGGTCTCATTTTTTGCGGGATAAGATGACTGTTTGTTTGGTACTATTTTGGGGGGCATACGCCTTTTCGATCACTTGGTGTTGCACTTTTTATTATGTAAGGTGACAAAAAAATTGTTGTTTTACCACAGTTTTATTTTATTTTTTCTACGACGTTCAGATGAGGGGGTGGATCATGTGATATTTTTATAGAGTCGGTTGTTACGGATACGGAAATACCCAATATGTCTGTTTTTTTCTATTTTTCTTTTACAATTTTATGTGTTTTATTTTGGGAAAGTTTTTTTTTTTTTCTTTTTACTTGAAACTTTATCTTTTTTATCATGAAAAACTTTTTTTTTTTTACTTTTTTTTTGTCCCACTCTGGGACTTCAACTTCTGGGGTCTCATCCCCTCTGCAATGCATTACAATACAACCTGTATTGTAATGCATTGGCTGTCAGCTTTTATGCTGACAGCATTGCCTGTGAGACCCAGCCTAAGGGGCTGGATCTCACAGGCTTCCATTGAAGGCAAGCCCCAATGCCTATGGAAGGCATTGGGCTGCCTTCTCTGCCATCGGGTCCCCGCGCTGCACCCGTTGCCACCACGAACCCTCTGCATGCCAGCTTTGACCACGGCATACAAGGGGTTAATACACCGGCATCTGTGTTTTCACCGATGCCGGCATATGCAGCAGGTGCCCGGCTGTCAGTGATTGCTGGGATCAGGCAGGAGCAGCTCCAGCTCCTGCACCCGCCCACCAAACATGTACGGCGCTGGTCCTTAAGGGGTTAAGGGTGCAGCAAATTTTCACCTTTTTTTAGTTTTTATTTACTCCCTGCCTTATTTTTCTATTCACAAAACTGCATCTCCACCCTTGTTTTACAGGCTTAATATTTAAGGCATTCATTGGGCAGTAAAACTGATATGTTACCTTTATTCTGCCGATCAGTACAATTACAGAAATACCAAATTTATATAGTTATTAACGCTGTTGTTTTAATGCCTTAAAAAAAATACTGTAGATTTCGCATATGGTGATGAAAATTGTTATTTTTTTCTGTGGAGCTGTGTCAGAGCTCTTTTTGCAGGGTGATCTGTAGTTTTTATTCATACCTTTTTCAGTTCTGTATAATTTTTTTATCACTTTTCATTCAAAAACAGACAAAGCAGCAAAAAAAAGCGATTTCAGACATTTTGGTTTTTATCCCGCTCTGGGCATGGATGTGGCAATTTCCGTTATAAAATAGGGAAAGAGGGTGATTTGAATTTTTAATTCTTTTTGTTTTTTATACTTTTAAAAACTTTATTTTTTTTACTATGTAGTTGTTAAAGAGGACCTTTCATGGATTCAGACATTATAAAATAACTAACAGGTCATGTAGGGCACTGTGCACGGATGTAATATTGCTTACTAGTTTGTCTGGGCGCCGCTCCGTTCGCCCGCTGTGCCCCCCCTGCAGTTTTCCCAGCTGATGTGCTAATGAATAGCATTGGTACAGGGAGGAGACTGCCCCGTTTCTCAATGGGCGTCTCCTTCTTCCTGGCTGTAGCGCGGTCCAATCACAGTGGAGAGCGTTACAGCCAGGGAGAAGGTGAGTTTTTTTTTCTCCCATTGAGAAACAGGGCAGTCTCCTCCTCCCTGTACCGTTGCTATTCATTAGCATACCAGCCGGGAAAACTGCAGGGGGGCACAGCGGGTGAACGGAGCGGCGCCCAGACAAACTAGTAAGCAATATTACATCCGTGCACAGTGCCCTACATAACTTGCTAGTTATTTCATAATGTCTGGACCCATGAAAGGTCCTCTTTAAGATTGCTTATACTGGTAAAATCACTGTTTCTATAAAGCCCTACCATAGTCAAGACCCAGTAGAAATTTGCTATAGAGCTCAGAAGATATCTGGCTGTCATAGCAACTGAACGGCTCCCACAATCTCGTAGCAGGGGAACGTTTGGTCACCAGAAGCAGCTTCCTTCCAGTAAATGACCCATCCGATGCCATGGTCACAATTAACCATGGCATCTGAGGAGTTAAATGGACAAATTTGTGGAACGGATGCGAACCCGTTCATTTCAATGGGGCCGCAAGAGATGCAGACAGCACACTGTTTGCCATCATGAGCCATAAAGAGAAACAGGCAAACAAATAATTTGGGAAATGGAAGTGCTTTATGACTCATTACTTACATTCCCTGATATAAAGCAGGCTGTACCTCAATATTCATTGATGCAATGCTATTTGATGGACTTGAAGGGGGCACTGGGGAGATTAAAAGTAAGAAAGGAGTGTTGCAAGATTAGGTTATATGGACCTTTAAGTAACCGGATTATCTTCTCAAGTTAGTGTTGTTTTTGTATATTTACGGTTTTGTATATTGTTTTTTTTTTTTCCAGGATGGACAGACAAACAAGTTAAACATGTTGACTTCTTCATGAGAATTTCTTCTTTTATTAACATGCTTACACGTAATAGTATTCGTTATATACATGCTCTCCTGTACATATAATATTTTTCTTGTGTCTGTTGTTACATATTTGAAAATTGCAATATATTACAAAAAAGAAACAATGTATCACTTTTTCAGCTTTCACTCAGATAGTAACAGTTTACCTGAATTTCTTGTAGACTGTCCTCATCTCTGAGGTCTTTCTTCTCTAGTCCTTCACCCCGTAGAAGGGCTTCTAGTGTGGTACCCTCCGATATAACGTTGTCTTTCCGTAAAGGGAAGTCTACATCTGTAGCAAAGGAGGATGTGCAAATAAGCAGTCATATACTTACTTTATAAAGTCCTATATGAGAAGAAATTCTAAACGGTTAAAGGGGTTCTCTGGGTTTGGGCTGAACCCAGATATGACCCCTTTATTCTTTTACTGCATATGAAAGGAGCATCCAAGCATTTACTTGCTCCGATTGTTCACCCAGCGCGAGCTGGTGACATACCGGGTTTCAAATCACTATACTAAGCGGACACTTCTGCTTACCAGTGAGCCTGGTGATGTCACCTGCACAAATGGGTGGTCTATAGCACTGCCGTAGGCTGTTTTGGAGGCGTGTACTATGCAAAGTAGCATAGTACTCGCCACCAAAACAACCTAGGACAGCGCTATAGACCAACCATTTGTGCCGGTTACATCACCAGGCTCAATGGTAGGCGGAAGTCCCGTCTTAGCATAGTGCTGCGACGCCCGTTACGTCACCCGCACAAAACAAACACAGTGTTGTCACGTGTGGCAAGGAGGGAGCATCGAAGCAAGGAAATGCTCCAATGCTCCTCTCATATGTATTAAAAGTATAAAGAAGAGGTTATATCCAGGTTCAGCTCTGAACCCGGAGAACCCCTTTAACTTATTGGGTGGTTGCAGTGAGGCATTTATATAAGAGTAGCTGAATATTTGCAGAACAATTTATATGGGACTTTTTATGTCATATAAATCTCTGGTTAGACAATAATTAGAATTAATGTTGTAGTTTCAAGCTCTTGGGCTCTGAGCAAATGTTTATTTCTGGCCTTACCACCTAACCAGGATTTCTATAGTGCTTTTCATGATGTCATAAAAAACCACCATACAGGGGCTTTCCAGGATTACAAGTGTCCCATTACAAGGGAATGGAAAGAAACTGCAATACCAAGCACAGCCACTACAGGTGTGCATGTGTATGGAGCACACTGTATGCAATTAAAGAGAACATGTGGTGCAATCAGCGGCAGCATATTATAGAGCAGGAGGAGCTGAACACATTTATTCCCCGTTTTTTGGGAAAAGATTCAGCAAGATGTTAATTTATACTTTTAAATCTCTCTTCTTTCTGAGCTCAGTTGTACACAGGGGCTGTCTTATCAGAGACTGATAGCATTCTGTGTGAGTATACAGAGATAGCTGTCAGTCGCTGATATCTGTATACGAGGAGGTGGTATCAGTGATTGAAAGTATTCCCTGCGCAAGTGTGTATACAGAGATAGCTGTCAGTCACTGATACCATTCTCTGTGTAAGTGTGTATACAGAGATAGCTGTCATTCACTGATATCTGTACACGGGGGTGGTGTTATCAGGGATATCATTCTCTGTGTAAGTGTGTATACAGAGATAGCCGTCAGTCACTGATTGTTGGACACAGGGACATACTCAACTTCAAAAACAGCTGAGGTTTATATTTATAAATTACAAGTTTTGATCAAACTTTTTCCACAAAACTATGTTATCTCACAAAAGTGAGTACACCCCTCAAATTCTTTTGTAAATATTTTATTCTGTCTTTTCATGGGACAACACTGAAGATCTGACACATTGATACAATGTAAAGTAGTCAGTGCACAGCTTGTATAACATTGTAAATTTGGTGTGCCCTCAAAATAACACAACTCACAGCCATTAATGTCTAATCCGCTGGCAACAAAAGTGAGCTCACTCCTAAGTGAACATGGCCAGATTGTGCCCAAATTGTCAATATTTTGTGTGGCCACCATTATTTTACAGCACTGCCATAACTCTCTTGGGCATGGAGTTCACTATAGCTTCACGTGTGCTGTCCGCATCCGCACTTCCATTCCGCGGCCCTGCAAAAAACATAGAACATGCCCTATTCTTGTCCATTTTTGTGGAGAAGAATAGGTATTTCTATCATAGGGAATATGTTCCGATGCGCAACATGTGAAATGTACGTGGCAGGTATCTGTGTTTTGTGGTCCACAAAAACGGATACGGTCGTGTGACTGGACCATTATGCCGACTGGATGTGAAATGTGTTGTTTCAATATGTACTGTAACAGTGCTTCAAAATATTATATGTGCAGTGGCGATTAGAGAATTAGAGAACAACACACAATTTCCAAAATGCCAAGGTCATAGTGTAGTCCTATGTGAATATATCCTAACATGAGTAAAATAGCAGTATTTTAAGATTATTTCATAAGTTGTATTTATTCTAAAGCACAGAATAAAAATGTAAATGAGATAATGGAAAAAGAACACTGATCAAAATTAGAGAACACTTTCAGATACCTGCAAGTTATTGGTGTTAATCTGGCAACTAGTGCTAATTTCCTTAATGATCTGACAAACCCTATTTAACTGGCAGCCTAACTTTCCAGTTTTCACTGACTTTGACAAAATGGTGTGCCGTTCCAAAGTGACTGAAACCCTCCGGCAGCAGGTTGTCCAGATGAAGGCCAAAGGGGTGACCCTATCATCCATAGCAAGAGAAGTTGGTCGTTCCAAGTCTGAGTTCTAGAATATTGCATCTTTACATCACAAACTCATTCAAGTCCCCCAAGAAGGCTGGTCGCCCTCGAAAGACAAATGCAACAGAGGACAGGATAATGCGGAGAATCTCCATGGGTAATCGTTTCAACACTGCAGCTGGAATTGCTCGCCAGTTCAGCACTGAACAGGTTAAGGATCTCGCTCGTTCAAGAGAATTTGGACTGAAAGTCCACTCTGCAGTGACCAAACCTCTCATTAGCAGAAAGAATTATAAGGCTAGACTTTGCTGAGGAGCATGTTGTGTGGACAGAGGAGAAGTGGCCCAGAGTTCATTTTAGTGATGAAAGCAAGTTTAATTTATTTGGGTCTGATGGGAAACATTATGTTCATTGACAAACTGGGGAAAGACTGAACCCAAAGTGTGTAAAGAAGTCAGTGAAAGGTGGAGGAGGAAGTGTCATGGTTTGGGGAATGTTTTCTGCAGCAGGAGTTGGACCTCTCATACAGCTACATGGCAGAGTGAATGCAAGTGTGGATCAGAACCTTCTTCAACAAAACACGGTTCCTTCCTTGCATTCATCACTCAATCAGCCAGCAATTTTCATGCAGGACGCTGCCCCCTGTCACACAGCAAAACGGGTAAAGCAGTTCCTTGAAACTGAAAACATTGAAACAATGAAATGGCCGGCCCAGAGTCCTGATCTAAACCCAATAGAAAACCTCTGGAAAAGCCTTGGTGACAAAGTTATGGTCAAGAAACCCACAACAGTCACAGAACTGTTAGGCCCCTTTCACACGAGCGGGTATTCCGCGCGGATGCGATGCGGGAGGTGAACGCATTGCACCCGCACTGAATACTGACCCATTCATTTCTATGGGGCTGTGCACACGAGCGGTGATTTTCACGCATCACTTTTGCGTTGCGTGAAAATCGCAGCATGCTCCTCTTTGTGCGTTTTTCACGTAACGCAGGCCCCATAGAAATGAATGGGGTTGCGTGAAAATCGCAAGCATCCGCAAGCAAGTGCGGATGCGGTGCGATTTTCACGCACGGTTGCTAGGAGACGATCGGGATGGAGACCCGAACCTTATTATTTTCCCTTATAACATGGTTATAAGGGAAAATAATAGCATTCTGAATACAGAATGCATAGTAAAACAGGGCTGGAGGGGTTAAAAAAAAATAAAAAGTCATTTAACTCACCTTTATCCACTTGCTTGCGTAGCCGGCATCTCCGGCTGACTCTTTTACTGTCTAGGACCTGTGGAGAGCATTAACTATAGTTTAAGGACCTGGGATGACGTCACTCCGGTCATCACATGGTACGTCACATGATCTTTTACCATGGTGATTCACCATGGTAAAAGATCATGTGACGTACCATGTGATGACCAGAGTGACGTCATCCCAGGTCCTTAAACTATAGTTAATGCTCTCCACAGGTCCTAGACAGTAAAAGAGTCAGACGGAGATGCCCGGCATCGCGAGCAAGTAGATTAAGGTGAGTTAAATGATTTTTTATTTTTTTTAACCCCCTCCAGCCCTGTTTTACTTAGCATTCTGTATTCAGAATGCTATTATTTTCCCTTATAACCATGTTATAAGGGAAAATAATACTATTTACAGAACACTGATCCCAAGCCCGAACTTCTGTGAAGAAGTTCGGGTTTGGGTACCAAACACGCACGATTTTTCTCACGCGAGTGCAAAACGCATTACAATGTATTGCACTCGCGCGGAAAAATCGCGGGTGTTCCCGCAACGCACCCGCGCATTTTTCAGCAACGCCCGTGTGAAAGAGGCCTTAGAGACTGGTAGAAGAGTGGAGAAAAATCCCACCAGAGCGAGAGACGAGGGATGTCCTGTGGCCGCAGATGTGCTGAAGTCATTCACAGCCAAGGGCCTGTATACTGATTGGTGACTGGTGTAACCTTCAGAAAATGTAGTTAGAATCTTTCTCTGTGCTACAGTCATTGCTGTTCTCTAATTATGATCATCACGTTTTATTGAAAAATTAAGGTTTAATGTTGATATACTTTAGTTATTTTGGAAAACACGGTTCTAATGGCATGGTGTACCCCTTACAAAACATCCTTCAAATGATGATCAATGTAGATTACATTATTTCTGAAAAAATCAAGAGTTCATAAATCGTTCTCTAATTTTGATCGCCAAGTGTATATTAGAAGGCTGCCCTGTGAAATTCCATTGTTACTGCATACTCCCCTTGATACTTGCTTGGCTGTTACTGCTGTTTACTTATGCTCTATCGTAATTCCACCTGGTGACACTAGAAGTGATAAAACCTATAAACTGCCTGAAGGAAGTTCCGGTTGTAGAATGCTGCATTCTGACAGGAGCACAGACAGCTGTGGATGGTAACAATCAGACCACATTGATGACATGTGACAAGAGATTTTTGTAAGTGCGGTGTCACACCCAGCTTTCTGTGTCAGTTTTGATGTGAATCCAGCAGCTAGGACAAGTACAAGTATTTTCTTTATATTTCTCATTCCCTGCTAACTTACTTCTGGCTTTGGCATAAAAACTGCCACAAAAATCTGTGTGTAACACCACCCTGAGGACACCAAACTGACAAACAAGCATTTCCTTGATTATTGACTGATCAGTGGCACGATTATGCGGGCTGATTATCAGAACAAGCATTTTAATTAACGCTTGATCCTGATGATTGGCTTTGGATATTCATATGGAGTGTTTTGCTGTAAATTTGGCACGGATTCTATATCATCGGCTGACCATTAAGAGTTTTCTGGGGACTCCTGCCACCCCTGCTGGTCAACTGCTTGAGAAGGCCATACCGCGACAGTGAGCAGAACTGCCTCCTTGCAGCTTACCAAGCACAGCACTGTCCATTGGATAGCAACTGTGCTTGGTATTACAATTTCAATGGGACTGAGCTGTGCCAAGGCCATGTGCCCGATGAATGTAATGTCACAGGCCTAGAAAGAAGCCGCAGTGCACACCAGAGTGCCGCAGCCTCTTCAAACTGCTGATTGGTGACGGTGCTGAGAGTGGGAACACCACGGATAAGAAAATCTTTAACCACCTCCCATTGTTTTCAGTGGGATGCCACCCTGCTGTTCATGCAGCTGTGGGTTATCTTCTGTGACAGCGCCAAGAAATACCATGTCCTGTCTTGGAGAGGTGTCCATTGGAGACTTGTGGAAACCAAGGCTGGTGCGTAAACCCGAGCGGGTCCTCTGCATTAAAAAAATCGGGCAGAAACCAGAATGTTTTTGCTGCACAATGCGCAGATTTTACCAAAAGGAAAAACAGCCATGCGAATTAGGCACGGTTTATGATTATACTTTATGCTTAATGGCAATATTTCAATGCATGGTATGTGCGATCCATGGGGGACATTTACTGAGACGGCTTTACATGCTGGTCTTAGTTGCTCCCCCTCCTGTGCTGCTGTATATAAATTAGGCGCATATATGGCAGTCTGTGGGCCTGTCTGAAAAATTACGCCAGGCCCTGGCTGGTATAGTTTTTCATCTACTTTTTTCACCTGTGTCCAGGCGAAAAAGTAGTAAAATTCCTGGGGCCGGAGTTCAGAAGAAAGCCCCTTTTCCACCCATCTTTTGTACTTTGCGTAAACGCTTGTGCAACCAAATTTTGTCACACAGGTATTAAAATAGTCGCAAAAATACCCTTTGCGGCTATTATTACGCCAGACGACCTTTAATAAATGATCCCCCATGTCTTTTTCTCTACAGTCTGCAAGGAAATGTGGTCTCGTAACTCACCCTTCTCTGTCATCTGTTCAGCTTTCTTAAGTACCCAGTTTCTCAATCAGTTTGTGGTTGAGTAAATGCCATTTCTCAGTCACCCTCTGTTTTATATCATTAGTATGACCTTTTAGGCGCCTTCCAATAATATAGTACCTATACAGTCAGTACAATGGTGTCACATTACTTTTCCTTCCAGCAATGGTTTTCAGTCCTCCACTAAATGTATGATGTTAAAACCTTTATAGAATAAAAACAGATCTTTCATCTTTGAAAATCTATAAAATATTTTAGAGGTAAACTTGCTCAACCAGTAGCAATCCAAGTGCTAGAGGAAGGCAAAGAAAGGTGCAGGTTTAATGCTGAGGTCTGGATCATAGAGGACAGAGGAGCTGGTCTTGTGCCTGTCCCCTGCATTGCAGTCTGGAAACAGTAGAGGGGTGTGAGGGCAAACTGGTTCTATTTTAGCAGTACAGCCATATTGTGAGATGTTTTTTACTGTGGTGGTGTCTTATGCGTGCGGCATGGCTGGTATTGTTATGGAGACTTAGCCTACACACGTGTAACTATTCTTCTCTAAGCAATAGTACATGAGCTATCACTTAGAATGTGTCATCTGTTTGGCCATTGGCAGTAAAGTTAGAATTCATTACCTGTGTGTACGGCTATTAAAGGGTTTCTGTCACTAGAATTTTCAGTATTAATCTGACATTTGCGATGTGCTAATGTCAGCTGCACCCAACTCTGCTATTCTAATGGTTATCCGTGCCCCCGTTACTGTAGAATTCTTACTTTTATAATATGTAAATGAGCCTCTAGGAGCAGGGAAGGCGTTGCTCCTGCACCTAGAGGCTCCCGTCTCCCACCTCAAGTCACGCCTTCCAAGTGTTGATTGACAGGGCCAGGCATCGTTGGCATCCTTCTGCCTGCCCTGTGCCCTGGGGAAATCTCGCGCCATTCAGTATTCTGCGCAGGCGCGGTGAGGAAGCTGTCAGCCTGCAAGCGTCCTTCCCTCTACATTTTTTACATTGCTATGCGGAGGTTTCCACCTAGCAGGCTCTGATTGGCCGGCTTTAGTGCTGCCCTAGCTGTTTTACAGGCTAGGGCAGCGCTAAAGCTCGCCTATTAGTGCCGGTGATGTCACCAGGCTCACTGCTGGGTGCAAGCCTCCACCTAGCATTCCCGTGGAGAGCCCAGTACATCACCGAATCTCCAGAAAAAGCCTTTGCCCTGCGCGATTCAGATCTGAACCTGGACACCTGTCTAGAGTTGTACTTCTTGGTTGGTGAAAAAAAAATGGCTGAACAGATCATATGACGGAGCAGAACAATGGTGTGCACATCCCTCTCCTTTATACAGTAAACATGCATACTTAGCCAATCTGAACGTAAATGCTTATAGGGGGTCATAACTGACAAGTATCATGTCTATGGTCAGCTTTAGAGCATATAACCAGTTGCATACATAACACGGCGATTATGGCAAAAAAATAAAAAATCTAGATTATTTAAACTTTGTGGATAATTATTGGTTATAATCCTCATTATCATTTTTTCTTGCTAAATTAAGAGTTTCTGTCTGTTTCAAGCCTCATGCACAGAACCATAGTTTTGGTCCAGATCAGATGCGGACCCATTCATTTCAGCGGGGCCGCAAAAGGCTCCATGCTGTCTGCACCTCCGTAATTTTAATACATAGCACCTCACAGATTTTGGTATGTTTTTGCGAACAAAGCTTTAAATTGAAAAACAAGGATGTGTGAGGCCAAATCACTGAAGAATAAATTAGGAACTAGGTTGGACTCCTTTTGTTCTATCAATAACATGGATGAGGGAGGAAAGAGGCTGCGGAGACTGGAAGATTGATCACCACTGATGCACACTGAGCACAGTGATCAATAGTGGCTCCCTCTCCTCATCTGCCCTGGGAAGCGTCCAATCTCCAGGCTGTGGCGGCTGACATGCCATTTATAAAAGGCAGCAGCTGCAAGAGCAGGGGCTCCGGCACTCTTTCTGGAGGAACACGTATATTTTCTGTGCACCTGGCAGCTGGAATTATGCTGTACAAATTGAATATGAAGAAGTGAATGGTCACATCTATTCTAAAGATGCACAGATGTGCAGTGCCAAAAGGAGAAGTTGTTTTCATACCCCATAAAAAAAAAAAATAGTTCTTTTTGCCAAATCCTGCATATATGCTCTCTCACAGATGAAGACAAAATAGCAGTT
The DNA here is from genome assembly GCF_905171765.1 of Bufo bufo. Lineage (NCBI taxonomy): Eukaryota > Metazoa > Chordata > Amphibia > Anura > Bufonidae > Bufo > Bufo bufo. The sequence goes on along the minus strand of NC_053399.1, from coordinate 38,688,299 downwards.
CTCCCTAATATATAGACAGGTCAAGGTAAACCAGGAAAGTAAAAAATAAAATTTTAAAAAACCTTGACCTTTCAGCAGATTTTGCTTAAAAGCATGATTACTTTAAACGTTTCATTGGGTTTGCAAATGATTTTAAGTGCATTCTGGGAAAGAGCTGTGTTGTCAAGGTCACAATGGCTGCCTGCCACTTTCAGTGTAAGGCAGGATTAGGCAGGCCATGGCCGGCAATTTAGCCCTCAGCTCTGTGGAATAGGATTGGACACATAAATCCTTCCGTACGGATGCTGCCACTGCATATTGAACGTAGTCCAGCAGGAGGAACCTTAATTGCAACATATCCAGGGAAGAGGAGATACAGAGCACAATCTGTTTAACCCCTTCCTGGACAGTGCGATAATAGTATGTTGAGGCAAGCAGGTAGTTCTTACACTACACCGTACTATTAAGTGCTCAGGAGCTATGTCTGGGCCATCCGCAGCGAGTGCAGCTGGGGTGCCAATGGGTTGCCACTGCACTCAGTTTGCATTATCATGAACAAAAAATATATATATTTTTTTTTTTTGTTCATGGTAATGCAAACGGATCCGTTCTGAACGGATACAAGCGTTTGCATTATAGGTGCGGATCCGTCTGTGCAGATACCAGACGGATCCGCACCTAAACGCAGGTGTGAAAGTAGCCTTAAAAAAAATCAGGAATTAGAAGCAAGTTAGTCCGTCTCAGTAAGTACTTTACTTTCCCATAACTGTTGTCTGTGGTTGTAACTTGGATAATGGTTAGTTGGATTGGAAGTTTTATTTGGTGCACACTTTGCCACATATATACACAATTGGAGCAGGAGGTCCATGGTGAATTACGTCAAGACAGATGTGAGCATGTTGCCCATCTGGACGCTTGTATTAGACATCAGGAAGAACAGGATTCAGCACTAAGGGGGATGACAATCTTAGAAGAAGCATGCTGGTTACTGAGCAAGAGGTTATTGGGGTAGAAATGGAGGTTAGAGGTCAGGTTCAGGAGGAGCAGGTAGGTAGCTGCGTTAATGTAGTCAGAGGGAGTATAAAGGGGTCCACGAAAAGGAAGGCCTTTTTCTGTGCTCCCAAATGAAAATTGCCAAGTTGGGTGATGATGCAAGGGTGTCTGCCTAACACCCGGAAGGATAGCCCAGCTAGCAGTCGGAGGATGGTAGTGCAGGTAGGGCTAATAGTTATAGGGGATTCTAAAATCGGGAAGAAGGATAGAATAATGTCTCACCAAGACCGCCTCAACTAGGAATGAGCGAATTTCATATTTTTGAAGTTTGTGTGCGGGTTCGTTTTGTGGTATTTACGGAATTGCGTTATGGATTCTGTTACCACGGACCATAACGCAATTCTATGATGGAATGAATAACTGAATGCCTTTAGAGGCATTCAGTTATTCATTCTGTCATAATAGAAGTCTATGGCCTGCATAACGGATCCGTCCGGTGTACGATATGCTGGAGTCTTCTCCTGCATAACGTAAGCCGGACGGATCCGTTTTGCAGCCCATAGACTTCTATTATGATGGAATGAATAACTGAATGCCTCTAAATAAAAAGCATTCCGTCATGGAATTGTGTTATGGACCGTGGTAACAGAATCCATAACGCAATTCAGTAAATACCACAATACGAACCCGCACACAAACTTCAAAATATGAAATTCGCTCATCCCTAGCCTCAACCAATCTTCCTGGTGCCAGGGTTTAGCATGTGGTGAAACAGGTGGATGACTTACTGGGAGAGGCTGGTGATAACTCAGCAGTCATTGTCCATGTTGGAACCAATGACAGAATACATAGAAAGTGGAGGGTCCTTAAGAAAAATTTCAAAGCACTAGGTTAGGGCCTTCAAAGGTGGTATTCTCTGGAATACTGTCTGTGCCATGTGCAACATAGGAAAGACAGCGGGAGCTCAGGGAGCTAAATGCATGGCTTAAGCCCTGGTGTTGGGCAGCAGGGTTTGGGTTTCTAGAACACTGGGCTGACTTTTCGTTGGGGTACATACTGTATTACAAGGATAGTTTGCATTTGTATGGTGAGGGGTCTGCTATGCTGGGGGAAAGTATTCTAGTGGGGCTGGAGGAGTATTTAAACTAGGTATGAGGGGGGAGGGTAAGGAAAATAATACCAGTCAGAACCGAAGCAGAGTTCGAATCCAAGTTTTAAAGTGGTTTTCCACTTTAAAAATCAAATATCAAAGTTATTCAATGAAGTCTCCCACAACTTCGCCAAATAACTAACCTCATCAGAGGCCGTAAATTTTAATGCTGTACGGAAACGGATCTCCGTACAACATTAATCCGAAGTTTTGAGCGAAGCAACTTCGGATCTAAGATCCGAAGCTCGCTTCGCTCATCACTAGTGAGGATGTTGAAACCATATGGGGGAAAATTACAAAGGGAAATAAACAATCACTGAAAAAATAATACTTGAGGTAATCTATAGATCCTCCTAACATCACTGAAGAGTACAGTGGTGATAATGGGAGATTACTATGCATTTAGAAAATCTTCAGTCCTTTTCACTTTTTTCACATTTTATGGGAGAAAGTTCCACTGCAGCACTCCACCATCCTGGGCTTTATCGCAGAGTGGCCAGAAAGAAGTCTCTCCTCAAAAAAAACAGACACATGAAAGCCTACCTGGAGTTTGCAAAAATGCACAGAGGCAGACCTGCTCCATCAGGCTTGGGCACAGAACCATCAGAGCAGAGAACGAAGTTGACATCACAGGCAGGGATGGACTGGGACAATAAAGTGGCCCTGGACTTCAGCCAGACCGGCCCACTGACCGGCCCACCGGGGGCGGAGCAAATAAAGGGGCGGGGCTCACATACATCCATTCAGCGGAGCAAATAGAGGGGCGGGGCTCACATCCATCCATTCATCAGAGCCGGGGGCGGAGCAAATAGAGGGGCGGGGCTCACATACATCCATTCAGCAGAGCCGGGGGCGGAGCAAATAGAGGGGCGGGGAAACAAGAGAGGCGTGGCTCACATCCATCCATTCAGCAGAGCCGGGGGCGGAGCGGCAGGAGGGGTGGTGGCGGTGCTCACAGCCATCCATTCTGCTAAACGGGGGGCGGAGCAGCAGTAGGGGCGGGGCTCATATCCATTTATTCAGGCGAGCCGGGGGCGGAGCACCAGGAGGGGAGGGGCTCACATTCATTCAGCTGCGCTGGAGGGCGAAGCAGGAGGCGGGGCTCACATCCATCTATTCAGCTGAGCCGGGGGCGGGGCTAACATCTCTCTTCAGTCTATCAGGGCCTCGCTGATAACCGCCCCGCCCCCGTCTGGTAGTGATGCCGCCGCTGAGTGTACTGTGCGTGCAGGGGGGTCGTGCGGCCAGGGCCCCCTGATGGCGGCCCTGGCCGGCCCATAATTCGATCGGCCCACCGGGATTCTCCCGGTACTCCCGATGGCCAGTCCATCGCTGATCACAGGTCATGTGATGCTCAGCTATCTAGGAGGACAGGGCCATTGTAGATGAAGTAAGTGAATTGAAAATCCCTTACATTTAGGGCTCATGCACATGACAGTATTTTGTGTTCAGTATACTGGCCGTTTTTTTTAGTTCAGTATGCGGTACATATACTGAACCATTCATTTCAATGAAGTGTCTCCTTGTGCATTCCGTTTCAGTATTTCCGTACCGTTAAAAGATAGAACATGTCCTATTCTTGTCCGCAAATCACAGTGCTTGGCTCTATATAAGTCAATGGGTCCGCAAAAAAACGGAACACATACGGAAATGCATCCGTATGTCTTCCGTGTCCATTCCGTTTTTGCTGAACCATCTATTGAAAAGGTTATGCCCAGCTCAATTTTTTCTATGCAATTACTGTATATGGCATACGGAAAAACGGAAAGGAAACTAAAACAAAAAACTGAACAACGGATCCGTAAAAAATGGACCGCAAAACACTGAAAAAGCCATACTGTCGTGTGCATGAGCCCTTAGTTAGACACATACAAAGAACAAAAAAATAACTTGGACAACCCCTTTAAGTGCATAATAATGGGGAAAAACTTGCATTTATTTATTTTAGAACAAGGCCACAACAAAACAAAATGAAAAAAGTGCAAGCATTGTATACTCCCCTGAACTGTAAAAGCAAACTCTGGCTGGGGGAGGGGGGCAGAAACACTTAATTTTAAAAAGGCCAACTTCCCCAGGTTGAGGGCAGCGCTTCACGACACCGACTGGGAGCAGCTATTATCACAGAATAATACAGTGAATAAATCTACTTTGCGTCTTTATACTGCTAAATTTATTCCTGCAGGTAACAAGTGTGAACGGCTAAAATTAAACCCCACATGGCTTACAGCTACTGTAAAAAGAAAAAAAGGACAGAGCAAGTAGAGCCCCTAAATGATGGTAACAGGGAGATGATCACTGAGGATCATGAAAAAGGTAGAGCTACAAAATATATTTTTTTTTTTTTAGTTCTGCATATACAAAAGAAGAAAGTAGCTGATGTAGGTGGTGCCAGTGCTATTAATGTATACAAGTAATAAACTAAATTGGCTCAATGTAGATAAGGTGCAAGCTAAGTTAAGGGGCTACTTTCACACTTGAGTTTGGGGTTCCGCTTGTGAGATCCGTTTGAGGGCTCTCACAAGCGTCCCCGAACTGATCCGTTCATCCCCAATGCATTCTGAATGGATAAGGATCCGTTCAGAATGCATCAGTTTGGCTCCGTTCCGCCTCCATTCCGCTCTGGAGGCGGACACCAAACGCAGCTTGCAGCGTTTTGGTGTCCACCTGGCCGTGCGGAGCCAAACGTATCCGTCCTGACTTACAATGCAAGTCAATGGGGACGGATCCGTTTGACGTTGACACAATATGGTGCAATTGCAAACGTATCCGTTCCCCTATTGACTTTCAATGTAAAGTCAGGAGTCCCTATTAATATACCATCGGATCAGAGTTTTCTCCAATCCGATGGTATATTTTAACTTGAAGCGTCCCCATCACCATGGGAACGCCTCTATGTTAGAATATACCATCGGATTTGAGTTAGATCATGAAAACTCAGATCCGACAGTATATACAGAGGCGTTCCCATAGTGATGGGGACACTTCAAGTTAGAATATACTAAGAACTGTGGACATAACGGCCCCCTGCTGCCTGGCAGCACCTGATCTCTTACAGGGGGCTGTGATCCGCACAATTAACCCCTCAGGTGCCGCACCTGAGGGGTTAATTGTGCGGATCATAGCTCCCTGTAAGAGATCAGGTGCTGCCAGGCAGCAGGGGGCCCCCCCTCCCTCCCTACCTAGTTTTAAATTCATTGGTGGCCAGTGCGCCCCCCCCCCCAGTATTAAATTCAATGGTGGCCATTGCGGCCCCCCTCCCTTCCCAGTATTAAATTCATTGGTGGCCAGTGCGGCCCCCCCTCCCTCCCTCCCCAGTATTAAATTCATTGGTGGCCAGTACGGCCTCCCCTCTCCCCCCCCCATAATTAGAATCACCGCCCCCCCCCCCCCCAATCATTGGTGGCATCGGAGAGTTCCGATCGGAGTCCCAATTTAATCGCTGGTAAGTGAAAGGTCTGTGCGGCGCATTGCTTATAGCACAGACCTTTCACTTACCAGTAGGAGGAGCTCCCGGCCGGCCACAGACAGCGCAGGTAAGTATAATGCTTCTAAAATTGCTAAGTAACCATGGCAGCCAGGAATGCAGTAGCGTCTTGGCTGCCATGGTAACAGATCGGACCCCAGCGATTAAACTGGGACTCCGATCGGAACTCTCCGCTGCCACCAATGATGGGGGGGTGATTTTAATTAGGGGGGAGGGGAGGCCGCACTGGCCCCCAATGAATTTAATACTGGGGAGGGGGGCCGCACTGGCCACCAATGAATTTAATACTGGGGAGGGAGGGGGGGCCGCACTGGCCACCAATGAATTTAATACTGGGGAGGGAGGGGGGGCCGCACTGGCCACCAATGAATTTAATACTGGGGAGGGAGGGGGGGGGCTGCACTGGCCACCAATGAATTTAATACTGGGGAGGGGGGGGGGGCGCACTGGCCACCAATGAATTTAATACTGGGGAGGGGGGGGGGCGGCACTGGCCACCAATGAATTTAATACTGGGGAGGGGGGGGGGGGCCGCACTGGCCACCAATGAATTTAAAACTGGGGAGGGAGGGGGGTCTGGCCCCTGCTGCCTGGCAGCACCTGATCTCTTACAGGGGGCTATGATACGCACAATTAACCCCTCAGGTGCGGCACCTGAGGGGTTAATTGTGCGGATCACAGTCCCCTGTAAGAGATCGGGTGCTGCCAGGCAGCAGGGGGCCGTTATGTACACAGTTCTTAGTATATTCTAACTTGAAGCGTCCCCATCACCATGGGAACGCCTCTGTGTTAGAATATACTGTCGGATCTGAGTTTTCACAATGTGAAAACTCAGATCTGAAAAAGCTGTTTATGCAGACGGATCCGTTCTGAACGGATGCAAGCGTTTGCATTATAGGTGCGGATCCGTCTGTGCAGATACCAGACGGATCCGCACCGAACGCAAGTGTGAAAGTAGCCTAAATAAGTTAAGCTTAACTTTCATTGTGGGAAAAGTGTTTGAAGGACTTCTAAGGGACTTTATACAGGAGTATGTGGCCATAAATAATATCATAAGTGATAACCAACGTGGGTTTACCAAGGACAGAAGTTGTCAGTAGTGATGAGCGAGCACCAAAGTATTCGGCCCAAACACATTGCTATATTTGTGTGCTCGGCCGAGCACCCGAGTATAATGGAAGTCAATGGGAGACAACCAAGCACCCCCTGCTCGTTAGGTGTCTGGTTCATAAAAAAAGGTTAGAAATTGATGGAAACCCCATCAAAATGGTTTGAAAATAGCATTAAGAGGATAGCTGGATGCATCTTAGACTCCTATTTTGTACAACATACAATAGACAACCACACAAAGGCTGTATGCCAAAAGCCAGGTATGTGCAAGCCATCAATCTATCCAGATGACAGGCTTAGGCTACTTTCACACTAGCGTTCGGGGCTCCGCTTGTGAGTTCCGTTTGAAGGCTCTCACAAGCGGCCCCGAACGGATCCGTCCAGCCCTAATGCATTCTGAGTGGATGCGGATCCGCTCAGAATGCATCAGTTTGGCACCGTTTGTCCTCCGCTCCACTCAGCAGGCGGACCCCTGAACGCAGCTTGCAGCGTTCGGGTGTCCGCCTGGCCGTGCGGAGGCAAACGGATCCGTCCAGACTTACAATCTTAGTCAATGGGGACGGATCCGTTTGAAGTTGACACAATATGGCTCAATTTTCAAACGGATCCGTACCCCATTGACTTTCAATGTAAAGTCAAAACGGATCCGTTTGCATTATCATGAACAAACAAAAAAAAAAAAATTTTTTTTTTTTTTTTTTTTGTTCATGGTAATGCAAACGGATCCGTTCTGAACGGATCTAAGCGTTTGCATTATAGGTGCGGATCCGTCTGTGCAGATACCAGACGGATCCGCACCTAACGCAGGTGTGAAAGTAGCCTTAGGCTACTTTCACACTAGCGTTCGGGTGTCCGCTCGTGCGCTCCGTTTGAAGGGGCTCACGAGCGGTCCCGAACGCATCCGTCTGGCCCCAATGCATTCTCAATGGATGCGGATCCACTGAGAATGCATCCGCCTGCCAGCGCTCAGCCTCCGCTCGGCTCAGTGAGCGGACACCTGAACGCTGCTTGCAGCGTTCGGGTGTCCGCCTGGCCGTGCGGAGGCGAGCGGATCCGTCCAGACTTCTAATGGAAGTCAATGGGGACGGATCCGCTTGAAGATGACACCATATGGCTCAATCTTCAAGCGGATCCGTTCCCCATTGACTTACAATGCAAAGTCTGAACGGATCCGCTCAGACAACTTTCACACTTAGAAAATTTTTTAAGTTTTAATGCAGACGCATCCGTTCTGAACGGATGCGAACGTCTGCATTATCGGAGCGGATCCGTCTGATGAAACATCAGACGGATCCGCTCCGAACGCTAGTGTGAAAGTAGCCTTAGTTAGCATACCTTACAATGGCAGCCTTGTGCACTATGAGATATTCCAAACCAGCTCTCATCTGACTGAGAACCAGTAAACCTCAAAGTTATTTTGCATCTGTTGGATGGCTTGGGTGGACCTGCACACCTAGATCAATATCATTAGGGCGACAAAAAGTTTTCCGATTATCCTAACATAATATTCAATAACCTTTCTATACAGTCTTGTCATGTAAAAGCTCATTTGCATAAACATGGGCATATAGGAAAGACATGCAAATGAGCAGAATCTGCCTGGTTTTTCAGCTGTCATAAGACTATGAAAACCAATAGAAGGCGCTATTGAGTTATGAACAACGCCCTCTATTGGTTTTACAGTCTTCTGACAAGACAAATATTCTTGTCAGAAGATTATGAAACCAACAGAGGCCGCTATTGAGTTATGAACAGCGCCCTCTATTGGTTTCATAGTCTTCTGACAAGAATATTAGACTGAGTCTTATGAAAAGCTTATTAGTGTAGCCTTTTGCATGGAAAATTCGCGATTAGAATATTCCCGATGAACACTAGGATGATATCTGACACTGGGAAAGCTGGGTAATAACTCAGTGATAAATTCTGACACTGGGAAAGCTGGGTAATAACTCGCGATCTACACTGAGTTATTACCCAGCTTTTCCAGTGTCAGATATTATCACTGACTTACTACATAATTATTACATAATAGTCGCTATATTGCTATACATTAGTTTTTTAGAATATTCGTAATATTCTAAAAAACAAATATATAGCGAATATTATGTAATAATTATGTAGTAAGTCACGGATCTGCCGAGCATAGCGATGCTCGAGCCGAACAGCAGCTTCGGCTGAGCATGCTCGCTCATCACTAGTTGTCAGACTAACCTGATTTGTTTTTATGAGGTGAGTAGAAGCCTGGACAGAGGGGCAGGTGTGAATGTAGTGCTCTTGGATTCTGCAAAGGCATTTGATACTGTCCCTCATAGATGTTTAATAGGTATAACAAGGGCTATAGGCTTGGAAAGTATAGTTTGTAATTGGATTGAAAACTGGCTGAAGGACCGTGTCCAGAGAGTTGTGGTCAATGATTGCCTTTCTGAGTGGTTCCCAGTTATAAGTGGTGTACCCCCAAGGTTCAGTGCTGGGTCCTCTATTATTTAACTTACAGTTGTGTTCAAAATAATAGCAGTGTGTTTGAAAAAGTGAATAAAGCTCAAAATCCTTCTAATAGCTTTTATTTTCATACACACAAATGCATTGGGACCACTACACATTCTATTCCAAATCAAAACATGAAGAAAAATCTAAAAAATTAGTGTTGTTCCTCTAAAATTTTTTTCACAAAAGTGAATGTTAGACTGTTCAAAAAATAGCAGTGTTTGTATTCTTTACAAACTCAAACATTCACTATATAAACTGAAAAATGTTTGAAGATTTTGCTTTCCTTTGAATCACTTTACTAATATTTAGTTGTATAACCGTTGCTGGACATCTGTATTGCATGGAGTCAACCAACTTCTGGCCCCGGTGAACAGGTATTCCAGCCCAGGATGATTGGACTACATTCCACAGTTCTTCTCTACTTCTTGGTTTTGCCTCTGAAAATGCATTTTTGATGTCACCCACAAGTTTTCTATTGGATTAAGATCCGGGGATTGGGCTGGCCACTCCATAACGTCAATCTTGATGGTCTGGAACCAAGATGTTGCACGTTTACTGGTGTGTTTGGGGTCGTTGTCTTGTTGGAACACCCATTTCAAGGGCATTTCCTCTTCAGGATAAGGCAGCATGACCTCTTCAAGTATTCTGATGTATTCAGACTGATCCATGATCCTTGGTATGTGATAAATAGGCCCAGCACCTTAGTATGAGAAACATCCCCATATCATGATGCTTGCGCCACCATGCCTCACTGTCTTCACAGTGAACTGTGGCTTGAATTCAGTGTTTGGGGGTCGTCTGACAAACTGTCTTTGGCCACTAGACCCAAAAAGAACAATCTTACTTTCAACAGTCCACAAAATGTTTTTTTAGGCCATCAATGTGCTCTTTCGCAAATTGTAACCTCTTCAGCACATGTCTTTTTTTCAACAGTGGGACTTTGCGGGGGCTTCTTGCAGATAGCTTGGCTTCACATAGGCGTCTTCTAATTGTAACAGTACTCACAGGTAACTTTAGACCCTCTTGGATCTTTCTGGAGCTTATTGTTGGCTGAGTCCTTGCCATTTGGGCTATTCTTCTATCCATTCGAATGGTAGTTTTTTGCTTTCTTCCACGTCTTTCAGGTTTTGGTTGCCATTTTAAAGCATTTGCGATCCTTTTAGCTGAGCAGCCAATCATTTTCTGCACTTCTTTATATGTTTCCCCCTCTCCAATCAACTTTTTAATCAAGTTACACTGTTCTTCTGAACAATGTCTGGAACGACCCATTCTCCTCAGAATTTCAGAGAGAAATTCACTATAACCAGCATGTACAGCCTTTGCTGCCTTTCTTCCTTAAAGGGACACTGACAGGCCCAATAAGCATATTTAGGTATATATATGACAGTACAGGTCTTATCAAGTGTATTAAAATCATCTAAGTATCCCCCCTGTCCACCTTATAAATACCGAAAACTAAAGTTTTATAACCTGCTTGTCTCGTCTCCAATCTGCCCAAGGGGCGGCGTTTCATCTCAAAATGCGCCCAGCCAGCCGATCCCAACTGCCGTTCTGAAGCCCCGCCCAGCTCATCAATATTCGCTGGGCGGCGGCTACAACTCTCCCCGACTCAAGATCCTGCGCATGGCCAATTCAATCCTCTGGGCAACCCCTCCGCCTAATCTTCAGCGCATACGCCCGGCCGGGGTCACATCGCGCCTGCGTACAGACAGTCTGCGTCTTAGAGGCCGCTGCAGCCTCTGCTTTATGCGCATGCGCCGGGCACTTGAGTCGGGGAGAGTTGTAGCCGCCGCCCAGCAAAGTGAATATTGATGAGCTGGGCGGGGCTTCAGAACGGCAGTTGGGAGCGGCTGGCTGGGCGCAAGTGGAGATGAAACAGCGCCCCTTGGGCAGATTGGAGACGAGACAAGCAGGTTATAAAACTTTAGTTTTCAGTATTTATAAGGTGGACAGGGGGGATACTTAGATGATTTTAATACACTTGATAAGACCTGTACTGTCATATATATACCTAAATATGCTTATTGGGCCTGTCAGTGTCCCTTTAAATAAGGGAAATAATTGCCATCTGTTTTTCAAAGAATGAATGACCTCACTCATTGAACTTCACACTGCTATTATTTTGAACATGCCCCTTTCAATTAGTGATTCAATTACAGAGAATCAGCAGCATGCATGTCATAACTGTTGGGTCTGTTGGATTTCTATTACTCTACTACACCTGCTAGTAAATTATTTGCCATGTAGAAAAACAGTGATTGATCAGGTTAGTGATGTCTGACTGCTATTATTTTGAACACAACTGTATTTATTAATGATATAGAGGATGGGATTAATAGCACCATTTCTATTTTTGCAGATGACGCTAAGCTATGTAGTAGTGTACAGTCGTGGCCAAAAGTTTTGAGAATTACATAAATATTGGAAATTGGAAGTGGCTGCTTAAGTTTTTATAATAGCAATTTGCATATACTCCAGAATGTTATGAAGAGTGATCAGATGAATTGCATAGTCCTTCTTTGCCATGAAAATGAACTTAATCCCAAAAAAAACTTTCCACTGCATTTCATTGCTGTCATTAAAGGACCTGCTGAGATCATTTCAGTAATTGTCTTGTTAACTCAGGTGAGAATGTTGACGAGCACAAGGCTGGAGATCATTATGTCAGGCTGATTGGGTTAAAATGGCAGACTTGACATGTTAAAAAAAGGGCGATGCTTGAAATCATTGTTCTTCCATTGTTAACCATGGTGACTTGCAAAGAAACGCATGCAGCCATCATTGCGTTGCATAAAAATGGTTTCACAGGCAAGGATATTGTGGCTACTAAGATTGCACCTCAATCAACAATTTATAGGATCATCAAGAACTTCAAGGAAAGAGGTTCAATTCTTGTTAAGAAGGCTTCAGGGTTTCCAAGAAAGTCCAGCAAGCACCAGGATCGTCTCCTAAAGAGGATTCAGCTGCGGGATCGGAGTGCCACCAGTGCAGAGCTTGCTCAGGAATGGCAGCAGGCAGGTGTGAGCACATCTGCACGCACAGTGAGGCGAAGACTTTTGGAAGATGGCCTGGTGTCAAGAAAGGCAGCAAAGAAGCCACTTCTCTCCAAAAAACCCATCAGGGACAGATTGATCTTCTGCAGAAAGTATGGTGAATGGACTGCTGAGGACTGGGGCAAAGTCATATTCTCCGATGAAGCCTCTTTCCGATTGTTTGGGGCATCTGGAAAAAGGCTTGTCTGGAGAAGAAAAGGTGAGCGCTACCATCAGTCCTGTGTCATGCCAACAGTAAAGCATCCTGAGACCATTCATGTGTGGGGTTGCTTCTCATCCAAGGGAGTGGGCTCACTCACAATTTTGCCCAAAAACACAGCCATATTCATATGGTACCAAAACACCCTCCAACAGCAACTTCTTCCAACAATCCAACAACAGTTTGGTGAAGAACAATGCATTTTCCAGCACGATGGAGCACCGTGTCATAAGGCAAAAGTGATAACTAAGTGGTTCGGGGACCAAAACGTTGACATTTTGGGTCCATGGCCTGGAAACTCCCCAGATCTTAATCCCATTGAGAACTTGTGGTCAATCCTCAAGAGGTGGGTGGACAAACAAAAACCCACTAATTCTGACAAACTCCAAGAAGTGATTATGAAAGAATCGGTTGCTATCAGTCAGGAATTGGCCCAGAAGTTGATTGAGAGCATGCCCAGTCGAATTGCAAAGGTCCTGAAAAAGAAGGGCCAACACTGCAAATACTGACTCTTTGCATAAATGTCATGTAATTGTCGATAAAAGCCTTTGAAACGTATGAAGTGCGTGTAATTATATTTCACTACATCACAGAAACAACTGAAACAAAGATCTAAAAGCAGTTTAGCAGCAAACTTTGTGAAAACGAATATTTGTGTCATTCTCAAAACTTTTGGCCACCCATCCACCCATGGTTATGGGCACCCATCCACAGAAAGCACTGAAAGGATGTCCTGAAGCTGGAAAAAGTACAAGAAAGGGCAAGGGCCATGGAGGGCCTTAGTTATGAGAAGAGCCGCCTGGATGGGGGGTGGGGATAATTAACTTATATAAATATATGAATGTTAAGTACAAAAAATATGGTGAAAAGCTGTTCCATGTAAAATTCCCTCCAAAGACAAGGGGACACTGCCTCCTTCTAGAGAAGAAAAAGTTCATTTTCCAGTGGTGTCAAAGCTTCTTCACCATAAAAACTGAATCTGTGGAATATTTTACCTCAGGACATAGTAACAAACAAGAAGACTGGACAGTTTTAAAAAAGGTCTTAGGGTACTTTCACACTTGCGGCAGGACGGATCCGACAGGCTGTTCACCTTGTCGGATCCGTCCTTCCGCTATTTCGCCGGACCGCCGCTCCGTCCCCATTGACTATAATAGGGACGGGGGCGGAGCTCCGGCGCAGAACGGCGGTGCACGGCGAAAGCCGCCAAACTAAAAAGTCCTGCATGTCCGACTTTTTAGTCCGAAATAGCGGAAGGACAGATCCGACATGGTGAACAGCCTGTCGGATCCGTCCTGCCGCAAGTGTGAAAGTAGCCTTAGATGAATTCTTAAAATTAAATAAGGTTAATGCCTATGGAAATGTGTAGAGGTCTGGTTCTCACTCCCATTTCTTCAAATTCACATCCCCCCCCCCCATCCCTTGGTTGAACTTGGTTGGATTTATGGTTTTTTTCAGCCTTAGGCCTCTTTCACACTAATGTTTTTGTTTTTTTTCCCGTTTTGTGGGCCTTTTTTTTGCGTTCCGTATACGGTCCATATACGAAATCATTCATTTCAATGGTTCCGCAAAAAAACGGAATGTACTCCGTATGCATTCCATTTCCGTTTTTCTGTTCCGTTTAAAGATAGAACATGTCCTATTATTGCCCGCAAATCACGTTCCGTGGCTCCATTCAAGTCAATGGGTCCACAAAAAAAAGGAACACATACGGAAGTGCATCCGTATTTTTTCCGTATCCGTTCCGTTTTTGCAGAACCATCTATTAAAAATGTTGTGCCCAGCACAATTTTTTCTATGTAATTACTGTATACTGTATATGCCATACGGAAAAACGGAACAGAAAAACAGAACGGAAACGGAAACACAACGAAAGCAAAAAAAACGGAACAATGGATCCGTGAAAAACGGACCGCAATACACTTAGGCCTCTTTCACACAGGCGTCATGTTTTTTGCCCGGATAAGATGCGTGTGTGTTGCGGGAAAATGCAAGTTTTTTCCGCGCGAGTGCAAAACATTGTAATGCGTTTTGCATGAGCGTGAGAAAAATTGCCATGTTTGGTACCCAGACCCGAACCCAGACTTCTTCACAGAAGTTCGGGTTTGGGTTAGGTGTTGTGTAGATTGTATTATTTTCCCTTATAACATGGTTATAAGGGGAAAATAATAGCATTCTTAATACAGAATGCATAGTACAATAGGGCTGGAGGGGTTAAAAAAAAAAAAATAATAATTTAACTCACCTTAATCCACTTGATCGCGCAGCCGGCATCTCTTCTGTCTTCTTCTTTGCTGTGCACAGGAATAGGACCTTTGATGACGTCACTGCGCTCATCACATGGTCCAATCACATGGTTCATCACCATGGTGAGGGACCATGTGATTGGATCATGTGATGTGACGTCACCACAGGTCCTTAGCCGGCAGCTCAACATTACAGAAGAAGACAGAGATCCGCAACTACGCGATCAAGTGGACTTGGTGAGTTAATTTATTTTTATTTTTAACCCCTCCATCACTGTTGTACTATGCATTCTGCATTCAGAATGCTATTATTTTCCCTTATAACCATGATATAAGGGAAAATAATACAGATCGGGTCCCCAGCCCGATCGTCACCTAGCAACCATGCGTAAAAATCGCACCGCATCCGCACTTGCTTGCATATGCTTGCGATTTTCACGCGGCCCCATTCACTTCAATGGGGCCTGCGTTGCGTGAAAAACGCAGAATATAGAGCTTGCTGCGATTTTCACGCAACGCACAAGTGATGCGTGAAAATCACCGCTCATGTGCACAGCCCCATAGAAGTGAATGGGTCAGGATTCAGTGCGGTGTACCCGCGCGGAATACTCGCCCGTGTGAAAGGGGCCTTAAATAGCCATACGGTAGAGTGAAAGAGGCCTTACTATGTACCCTCCAAGGTGCACAAGAGGTGTATGAAGCAGGATCACAAGCCATGTTCCTGGCTTTGTAAGCTTCACATTGAGTTGTTTGGAGGAGGTTTTGAGGCAGATTTTCCTTCAGGTTTTTCAACCAAAGTCAGAATTGAATTAGAAAGAAATTAGCAATATAAAGGAAGGACTTGTACTTCTTCCTGCTGGATCCACTTCTGGCTTTAGCTGAAAAACCTGCAGGAATATCTGCCTCAAAACCTCCTCCAAAAAACTTGTGTGAACCAACACAAATACAGTTGACACCTGCACACAGTGACCAGGATTGGAGAAACCCCAACCCTGGTCATTTAAGGGGTTTGTCTCTCTTCAGCAAATGGCCTTTATCTTGTGGAGAAATTTAATACAAGGCACTTACTAATGTATTGTGATTGCCCATATTGCCTCCTTTTCTGGCTTGATTCATTTTTCATATTTATCATATTATACACTGTTCATTTCCAGCGGTTACAACCACTGCTGCAGCACAGATACGAGGTGGCTGGAACCGGAGCTGCTGCGCATGCGTGCCTATGCCTGCTCCCTTGTTCCCAGATTTTTTATATAGTGTGCAAGCATGGCCACCGCTGCTGGATAGCAGAGTGGTTGTAACCCCTGGATATGAGCAATGCATAATGGAAAAATGAATCAAGCCAGCAAAGGAGGCAACATGGACAATCACAATACATTAGTAAGTGCCTTGTATTGGAATTTATCATGTAGAGAAAGTTATTTGCTGTAGTGAGACAACCCCTTCAGAATCAGGGGATTTTCCATTTTTGTATATTCCTTTATTACTCCCTTCTTTCCCAGTATCATACATTTTTTATTTTTCTGTTCACATAGCCCATAGAGTTTACTGAATTAGAGCATCTGGTTATAGGATCTCACCATTGCAGTCAGTTAGTGAAATCTCTTATGGATATTCTACCTTTAAGGCCTCCTGCACACAAACGTATTTTTTTTCCTTTTACATTCCTTTTTTGCGTTCCGTATACGGACCGTTTACGGAACCATTCATTTCAATGGATCCGCAAATAAAACGGAAGGTACTCCGTATGCCTTGCGTATTTCCGTTTTACCGTTCAAAGATAGAACATGCCCTACTATTGTCCGCATAAGGGTACTTTCACACTAGCGTTTTTGTTTTCCGGTATTGAGTTCCGTCACAGGAGCTCAATACCGGAAAAAAACTGATCAGTTTTATCCTAATGCATTCTGAATGGAGAGCATTACGATCAGGATGCATCAGTTCAGTCCCTCTTAAGTTTTTTGGACGGAGAAAACACCACAGCATGCTGCAGTTTTCTCTCCGGCCAAAAATACTGAACACTTGCCGGAATGCTGGATCCGGCATTAATTTACATTGAAGTGTATTAGTGACGGATCCGGCATTAAGTGTTCCGGCAAAACAGATCCGCCTTTCCGGTCTGCGCATGCGCAGACCTTTAAAAATGCAAAAAATAATAATACCGGATCCGTTTTTCCAGATGACACCGGAGAGACGGATCCAGTATTTCAATGCATTTGCCAGACTGATCCGCATCCGGATACGTCTGACAAATGCCATCCGTTTGCGTCCGGATTGACGGAATCCTCTGCCGCAAGTGTGAAAGTACCCTAACGGACAAGGATAGTACTGTTCTATCAGGGGCCAGCTGTTCCGTTCTGCAAAAAACGGAATGCACACGGACATCATCCGTATTTTTAGCGTATCAGTTTTTTGCGAACCGCAAAATACTGAAAGAGTCATACGGTCGTGTGCAAGAGACCTAACTGCGAGTTGTATCACTGCAAAGTGGGAGTCTTTAAGAACCACAGCTACTCAGCCACGAAGTGTCAGACGCAGTAAAGTTACCGAGCATGGTCCATAAAAGGTGCCAGTGCGCTGCTGACTCCATAACTGCAGAGTCCAAACCTCCTCTGGCATTATCAGCAAAAAAACTGGGCGCCGTGGGCTCAGTTGCATGAGTTTCCATGGCCAAGTAGCTGCATGAAAGTCTTATATCTCCAAGCACAATGCCCAGCATTGGATAGAGTAGTGTTTGTCCATAGTTATACAGTACAGACCAAAAGTTTGGACACACCTTCTCATTCAAAGAGTTTTCTTTATTTTCATGACTATGAAAATTGTAGATTCACACTGAAGGCATCAAAACTATGAATTAACACATGTGGAATTATATACATAACAAACAAGTGTGAAACAACTGAAAATATGTCATATTCTAGGTTCTTCACAGTAGCCAAGAGAATGCCAAGAGTGTGCAAAGCAGTAATCAAAGCAAAAGGTGGCTACTTTGAAGAACCTAGAATATGACATATTTTCAGTTGTTTCACACTTATTTGTTATGTATATAATTCCACATGTGTTAATTCATAGTTTTGATGCCTTCATAGTCATGAAAATAAAGAAAACTCTTTGAATGAGAAGGTGTGTCCAAACTTTTGGTCTGTACTGTATATACAAATAAAATAATACCTAAGGATGGTCTTGGTCTACCTCGCATCAAGCACAGGTAACAAGGAGTTACTTTAGCTGCAAGAGCAGAAACAACAATAGTATCCAGTATAACTCTTTTTAAAAGGGAAGACTATATGAGGTCATTGTGCATATACGTTTTCACAGCCACTTCAAATGAACCATTAATAGTAATCACTGGAGAGGAATGGACTCTTACTGAGAACCATAAACGATGTTCATACAAGAGTGGAAAGAGAAAATAAAATGGGAATAGATTGTAAGTAGAATTTACAGTACATGAAAGGGAAGGGATGAAAGCAAGAAAGTCCAACAAGTAAAACATTCCATAAGAGGTCATTTCAGAATAAGGTGACTGTCATATCTTCCTGTCCCCTTCATCCTCCTAGATCAGATGAAGATGAAACGCCAGACAATACAAGGAGATACCCAGCTGAGAAGCAGTGACATCTAAAGCTATGTTCAAAGGCAAAATATTCAATTTTCCACCAGCTAACCCATTTTTGTCCGAGTTACCTTTAAGAACAAATCTTCTTATGGAAGGTAAAGCTTTTTATTCTGCAGGTTTGATCAATCAGCAGTGGAAAACCTTCAGAAACGGAATGCTTTTCTCTCAGTGTTTGATGCTGCAAACCTTATAATTTTCTTTTCACCGTCACTTTTGAGAAGTACTGTATTTTTCAGACTATAAGACGCACGCCAGGTTTAGACAACAGAAAATTAGAAAAATATAATTTAACTTTCCTTGGTGGTTTAATGAAGTGGAGGGGTCAAAATCATTCAGCCCTTTGCAGGCATTACACTGGAGCATTCCCTTTGCACGCCCAGCACCAGCTCCCTATCATTATTGCCAATGTATGCCTAGTGCCAATACGCAATGTTTCTATTGCTCAGCCAGTGCCAGCCCATAGGCAGTTGATTCAAAATCTCCTATTGTATGTCCAGTAACAAGAGATCAGCAAATTTCAGGTTATGAAATTCATTTACACTTCGTTTACTGGTAAAAGGTGAATTGCGTTATGGATTCCGTTACCACGGACCATAACACAATTCTATAACGGAATGCCTTTAGAGGCATTCCGTCATAATAGAAGTCTAGGGCCTGCATAACGGATCCGTCCGGAGAGGACTGCCCTGCATAACGGAAATGGGAAGGATCTGTTTTGCAGCCCATAGACTTCTATTATGATGGAATGAATAACGGAATGCCTCTAAAGGCCTTCCGTTATGCATTCCGTCATAGAATTGTGTTATGGTCCGTGGTAACGGAATCCATAACACAATTCACCTTTTGCCAGTAAACGAAGCGTGAACGAATTTCACAATATGAAATTTGCTCATGTCTAGGGACAACTCACCAGTCAATAATTCACCCATCAATACAGCCATTGCATGCCCTTCACAGCTCCCCAGCCCTAGTATGCCAGGTTGATGTTCTCCCACCTGCCCAGTGCACCTCATGTATTTCTTGTATAGTGACAGGCATGGAGGGTACATCAGCCTACAATGGGACATTATCGTCCAGTGACAGGATTTCCCACAGTCCATTCAAACTTCCTCTCCAGTAACTGGAAGCTGCCGAATACAGGCCGCAACCTGGGGCTCAGCCCATACGTGGCCAACACACGCCTCCTCACCGAGCCCTTACAGTTTATGTTGAAGATGTACACGACCAGTCCCCACATGCCATCCCCTTTTGACACTGCCAGCATCTTTCCTACTAGCGGAGCTCACTAGACCAGGGTGGGGTGTACTGCTACTGCACTGCGGAGGATGAAGACAGTTGCTGTGAGATTACTTATTCACTCTGACACTGGACACTTTACTCCAGGACAGAAAAGCCGTGCAGCTGGCACTGGTGAAAACTAACAAAGCTGGGCAAGGGAATGTAAGAGCTCCAGACTGAGGGAACAACTGGAAATCCAGCAGTCAGGGAGGTCTGACACTGCAGGACCACTGACTGCAGACTATAAGCCAGATCTGTTAATAATAAGACTGATGTGTGAATAGCCCCACTGACTTGTATAGGCCAGTGTGCTATCCATTAAAAAAAAAACTAGTGCACTGAAACAAAATACAGTTGTGTGAATTATCAGTTACCGTGATCCCCAGAGGAATTCAAACTATTACATACAATTATTTGACAAGCAAAACATTCCTTACCATGAAGTAAAATGTACAACATTTGTAAGGTTCAAATCTGCAAATTCAGAAAGGATTTTTTTACGTCACACACCCTAAGGCTGGTGTTGTGAAACTTGCACTATTTTGCAAGTAAGTTCAGGTAGTTTTGTCTGCGGTTGCGTTTAGTTCATTTTTTTCCGCGCGGGTGCAATGCGTTTTTCACGCGCGTGATAAAAAACTGAATGTTTACAAACATCTCTTAGCAACTATCAGTGAAAAACGCATCGCACCTGTACTTGCTTGCGGATGCAATGCGTTTTTCACGCAGCCCCATTCACTTCTATAGAACATGCTGCGATTTTCACGCAACGCAGAACTGATGCGTGAAAAACACCGCTCATGTACAAAGCACCATAGAAATGAATTGGTCAGGATTCAGTGCGGGTGCTATGCGTTCACGTCACGCATTGCACCCGCGCGGAAAACTCGCTCGTGTGAAAGGGACCTAACTTTTCTCCTGTAACGATAGCATTATCAGTGGTGGAGATTTATCAATTGTAGAATGCATGATTGTAACAGAGCAAAACCTGTAACCAATTCATCAATGTGGTGCAGAAGACAATTTGGGTTTGATGAAACTTGCTAGGCACGACAGATATTTCTCTTCTGTGGATGTGCACAAACATTAATGCACTCCTGTAATAAATTTGCCACAATGACTTTTAGCCAGGCCTTTGTCTTATGACATATGTATTTAAAAATGGTTATTTGTGGAATAACACACACTTTATATTCTTAAGTTTATTTGCACCGAAAACAGCGTGGCTTTATACTATCATTTGATGTTTGCGGGGACTGAGAGGCCGGGACTCGAAGGTGCAGGCACCGCCACAGATTGGATCAGCTGGAAGTGTCCAGTGAGTAGTGCTGTCTTATTGCTATATTGTACACACTTCATATTCACCATGTACTACATTTGTTGGGCCACAAACAAAATGTCAGATTGGCACCTGGGCTTGTCCAATGACTACTTTTTCCATCCTATTATTAAAGGTGTTGTCCAAGGCAATTAGACCTCTTCAGCTACAATTCAATAGTTATGACATGTTTTTGGCAACCAAAGGCCTCAGTGGTATATATGGCAAAAGATCACTGAAGTGATTTGCTTCAGCGGTCACAAACGGTACAAGGGCACAACACCACTAGAGTCATGTAAATAACGCCGGGAAAGACTGAAAAATTGGTGTTGGACCAGAAGGAGGCTTTTAAAAAAAAACTCTGGGAACCCCTTTAAATATTCTATCTACCTACCATTATAATCCTTTCCTTCATCTACATCCCCAGCAATCCCAGCAACCCCTGAATGAACAGTATAGACTTATGTCCTTTTTAATTTCTTTTTAGGCCCCTTTCACATCTGCGTTTTACTTTTCTGGCATTGAGATCCAGCAGAGAATGTCAATACCGGAGAAAATCACTTCCATTTTATCCCCATTGTGCAAAATGCATTTCGTTCTGTTTGGTTAAGTTTCCATACGGGACAGAAAACCACTGCAAGCAGCATTACAATCAATGCAAGTCAATGGTGCCGGATCCGTTTTCTTGGACACTATAGAAAACTATTCGGCACCTATTGACTTACAATGGTTTTAATGCCGGATCCAACCTATAAGAAAAACTCTAATAAGGTATAAAAAATACACTGGGGTCTAGTATAATATACTGAAACCAACAAGAGAAGAGAGACCAATGACCCCATTGAAGAATGAGAGAACACTCGTATAAAATATATGTAGTTTATTAGGGCGAAAAATAATAAATATACAGTAACACGAAGGCACAAGGTAAAGGGGATGGGACGCCCCGTGTAGCGGGACCGTGAACCCCCACCCTCACATATACCAGACTAATAAGGAAAAGGTGTCATAAAACACTGAGTGTAAAACCGCATATTAATGGGGGGAACTGTAAATTGGCCCAGAGTGACATATAAGCATATGTATTGCACACATGTAAAGGATCAATAAGGTCACACATAACAGACTTGCCCACCACTAGTAACTATTGTGGCCATCACGTAAAATACAGGCAGCCAGATCGCATAATAACTAAAGTGCGGGTAAAACAAGAGTGGTATGTGTAAGCAATGACACTAAGGTAACACACTAAACATGTATAAAGCAAAACATAAATTACCCATGATATGCGGAAACACAAGGTGTATGACCAGAGCTGCACCTCGACGCGCGTTTCGCCAAGAAACCTCCTGACGAAGCCTTTCTTGGCGAAACGCGCGTCGGGGTGCAGCTCTGGTCATACACCTTGTGTTTTTCGCATATCATGGGTAATTTATGTTTTGCTTTATACATGTTTAGTGTGTTACCTTAGTGTCATTGCTTACACATACCACTCTTGTTTCACCCGCACTTTAGTTATTATGCGATCTGGCTGCCTGTATTTTACGTGATGGCCACAAAAAAAAATGCCATCCAACAGCCAAAAAAAATCATGCCGTATGGAAGCAAGCAGTTTATATAGCGTTTAGAAAAACACCAGAACAAACTTGTGTGTGAAGCAGATGTAACATTCCCAAGAGGCTATAGAGGCTCCTTCACTTTTGTTCTGTAGAGTCATCGTCATCGTCACTAATAAATGTGTACTTACAGAAGAAATGTAAAGTTACTTTTTCTCTGCTCACTCAAGTGAAACATATTTTCTGCCTAGAAGGATACAGTGTACAACCTTCCAGCTAGTGATGTGCTCTGAAGCTGCAAATACTGGGTAATGATGAAATCATTATTCATCCCTTTTCATTATGTTAAGCTTCTTTAACTCATCGATTTCCAATATGGAGCAGCCTCTGCTTCAACAAAAGATCTTTATTTGAGATGTAGCTGAAGCAAAGTGTTTAAATTTACTTACTTCTGTTCAATATCACTGAATAAGAATGTGGCCAGCTCACTATGCAATCTCCTCATAACAATGGCCCTTCTGTCAACTGAAATCTTAAGGAAAAGTATTTCTTATTTTTGTAGGCCAAATAAAAGGCAAAGTTCTGAATAATTGCTTAAAGCAAACAGTGCATTAAATGGGTATTACAGTTCTTAAAGGGGTATTCTCATCACAGACAATGGGGGCATATCGCTAGGATATGCCCACATTGTCTGATAATGGGAGCGATGGGATCTGTGGGAATCCCAGTAGTAGGACCCCCACCGATCTAAAAGTTCACATTATCTCCAGTTTTATGGGTTTCATTTTTATTTATGCCTTAAAGAGGACCTTTCACCGATTCTTACCCTATGAACTAACTATACAGACATGTAGAGCGGCGCCCGGGGATCTCACTGCACTTACTATTATCCCCGGGCGCCGCTCCGTTCTCCTGCTATGCCCTCCGGTATCTCCGCTCACTAAGTTATAGTAGGCGGAGATACCAGTCCCTAAGTTATGGTAGGCGGAGTCTGCCCTAGCGCTGGCCAATCGCAGCGCAGAGCTCACAGCCTGGGAGGTTATTTTCTCCCAGGCTGTGAGCTCTGCAATGCGATTGGCCAGCGCTAGGGCAGACTCCGCCTACCATAACTTAGGGAACGGAGATACCGGAGGGCATAGCAGGAGAACGGAGCGGCGCCCGGGGATAATAGTAAGTGCAGTGAGATCCCCGGGCGCCGCTCCACATGTCTGTATACTTAGTTCATAGGGTAAGAATCAGTGAAAGGTCCTCTTTAAAACTGACCTGTTACCTTTATTCTCTAGGTCAGTACGATTACAGCAATACTACTTATATAGTTTTTCTTGTGTTTTAATACTTTAAAGGGAACCTGTCACCAGGATTTTGTATATAGAGCTGAGGACATGGGATGCTAGATGGCCACTAGCACATCTGCAATACCCAGTCCCCATAGCTCTGTGTGCTTTTATTGTGTAAAAAAAACGATTTGATCCATATGCAAATGACCTGATATGAGTCCTGTATCCGGAGATGAGTCAAGCGGAAAGGAGCCCAGCACCGCCCCGCGTCCTCCGAATCTCCTCCTTGCAGGCTGACGTCACAGAGCTGGAGCGTTGAAATCTCGCGATGCGCGAGCTAGCGCATGCGTAGTTCGTTCCCTGTGCTGATGCCAGTACAGGGAATGAACATGATGCAGACACTGCGCATGCGCTAGCTCGCGCATCGCGAGATTTCGGCGCTCCAGCTCTGTGATGTCAGCCAGCAAGGAGGAGATTCGGAGGACGCGGGGCGGTGCTGGGCTCCTTTCCGCTTGACTCCTCTCCGGATACAGGACTCATATCAGGTCATTTGCATATGGATCAAATCGTTTTTTTTACACAATAAAAGCACACAGAGCTATGGGGACTGGGTATTGCAGATGTGCTAGCGGCCATCTAGCAACCCATGTCCCCAGCTCTATACACAAAATCCTGGTGACAGGTTCCCTTTAAAAAATTCTTCAGAAGGTGTGTGGCTGCCTTAGCAACTAAACGTCTCAGTCGATCTCTGTGCGGGTAAGTTGCTCTGGCCCCTGAGGGGTAAAATGTCTGCGATCTGTGTCATTGCCATACATATACATTAACCCGGGTGTCTGCTTCTGAGCAAGTGCCATGTTTAAAGACCGCATGTGGACATAGAGGTAAATTAATTTGCAAGAATAGGTTAAACTGTGAGGGGTAGGTTCACACAGTTTTTTGGAGCAGGTTGTGAGGCAGTTTCCCCATCAGGTTTTTCAGCTAAAGCCAGAAGTGGATCCAGCAGGAAGAAGAAATAGAAGTCCTTCGTGTACATTTCCGATTCCTTTTGAATCCACTTCTGGCTTTGGCTGAAATAACTCCTTCAAAAAACTGTGCGAACCTGCCCTTAGAAATACCCCATGGCCTCTTTCAGAGGAGCGTGTCCTGTTCAGAAATCACGCTCCATGTGTGAGCGTGATTTCCTGTTATGAACATTGCTAGTTTCGCTGGAGCGCACGGTATAATGATTTATAATGCTGTGCGTCTCTGCATGACCTGTATCTACAGAATTATACTGACCGCATTATGTCAATATAATTCTGTAGAAGTAAGGTCATGCAGAGACGCACAGAATTCTACATCGTTATAATGCCGTACGCTCCAGCGAAACAAGCAGTGTCCATAAAAGGAAGTCACGCTCACACATGGAGAGTTATTTCCGCACAGGACACGCTCATCGGAAATTAGCCTAATAATATTTTTTAATATACTTTATTTATTGATTTTGTTTCAGAAGCAAAATAGACCCCTGAAGTTCAGGCCTTCCTGAAGCGCTGTTCACTGTAGCACATATAGAATCAGTACACCATAGCCAGAAGGGCAGTGTACGGTTTCAGATTTTTACAATATAGGATGCAGTGAGTGCTGTACTGATAGGAGCACACATCGCTGCTCCTGCCTGTGCCCTCTGCTGAAACCTCTGCCATAGAACCTTGGTGCAGGATTCTCGGCACCCGTGTGCTATGCCAGGCTTTACTTCCACTTGCATTGGAGGTGGACTGTAAACAGATTTGAACAGGTGTTTCAATGCAGATTTCTTGATAAAATTCTTATGAAATATGGAACCATGTATATAGCCTCTAAGTGCATCAGATCCTACAATTTGTTTTGTTGCTGTGGGATCACTCTTCCAATTGTGGTAGTTTTTGAAACTGACGTACAGATTTGGGAAATGTTCAGGTATTACGGCTGAGATGCATTTAAAATACAACAAGGATGGTATCAAAGTCAGATATATATATATATATATATATATATATATATATATATATATATAGAAAAGAGAAAAATTCAGCGGGAGCACCAACCAAGGTATGGGTGCAAGGTCCAGCACGGGGGAACGGCTATACCCAATATTGTAGAGACGAAGAAAGTCGGACTGCACTCCAGAGTAATGGTGAAATAAAGTGTTTAATCACCCATAGTATGGCAAACTTGCGACGTTTCGGCTCACAAAAGCCTTCCTCAAGCCTTAGTCTCTCTCTCTCTCTCTCTATATATATCTATATATCTATATATCTATATCTATATCTATATCTATATCTATATCTATATCTATATCTATATCTATATACACACATACATATATACATACACAGTACAGACCAAAAGTTTGGACATACCTTCTCATTCAAAGAGTTTTCTTTATTTTCATGACTATGAAAATTGTAGATTCACACTGAAGGCATCAAAACTATGAATTAACACATGTGGAATTATATACATAACAAACAAGTGTGAAACAACTGAAAATATGTCATATTCTAGGTTCTTCAAAGTAGCCACCTTTTGCTTTGATTACTGCTTTGCACACTCTTGGCATTCTCTTGATGAGCTTCAAGAGGTAGTCCCCTGAAATGGTTTTCACTTCACAGGTGTGCCCTGTCAGGTTTAATAAGTTGGATTTCTTGCCTTATAAATGGGGTTGGGACCATCAGTGGCGTTGAGGAGAAGTCAGGTGGATACACAGCTGATAGTCCTACTGAATAGACTGTTAGAATTTGTATTATGGCAAGAAAAAAGCAGCTAAGTAAAGAAAAACGAGTGGCCATCATTACTTTAAGAAATGAAGGTCAGTCAGTCAGCCGAAAAATTGGGAAAACTTTGAAAGTAAGGGCTATTTGACCATGAAGGAGAGTGATGGGGTGCTGCGCCAGATAACCTGGCCTCCACAGTCACCGGACCTGAACCCAATCGAGATGGTTTGGGGTGAGCTGGACCGCAGAGTGAAGGCAAAAGGGCCAACAAGTGCTAAGCATCTCTGGGAACTCCTTCAAGACTGTTGGAAGACCATTTCAGGGGACTACCTCTTGAAGCTCATCAAGAGAATGCCAAGAGTGTGCAAAGCAGTAATCAAAGCAAAAGGTGGCTACTTTGAAGAACCTAGAATATGACATTTTCAGTTGTTTCACACTTGTTTGTTATGTATATAATTCCACATGTGTTAATTCATAGTTTTGATGCCTTCATAGTCATGAAAATAAAGAAAACTCTTTGAACGAGAAGGTGTGACCAAACTTTTGGTCTGTACTGTATATGATAAGAAAACTATTGGCAGCAGCACATAAATCAGTGTTAAAAAACATCCAAAATATTCATAAAAATATCATGATCATAATTATGATCATGATCTTTTTATGAATATTTTGGATGTTTTTTAACATGGATTTATGTAAAGTATCAATTATGTTGATGTATTAATTAGTCTGATTGCTACACCTTTATATGTATGCTGTGCACTTTTTATCAATGCTTGAGAAAGGCTCATGTACGAGCCGAAACGTCGCTTATTGCCACCACATGGGTGAATAAAAACATACTGTTTTACTGAAGAACCGCCTGTTGTGCAGTCTGATTTTTTTTGCCGTATATATAACTTTTTTTAAGTAAAATAAAAAAACAGTTCCTTATGTTACATAGAAGTCTATGGGAATTAGTCAACACAGCACAAACATTTCACTTTTTTGTTGTGGTGTTTTGTAACACTTTTGTGTTTTAAATTTTTTTTGGGGGGGGGGGGGGCATTTTTTTTTACATGCATTGGGCCTGGTGCTTTTGCCCCTCACTTTGGTGTTTTTGTCCCATAGACAGACATTCTTTGCTGTTTTTGCCGTTGAAAAAACACATGTGGCAATGAGTGTTGCACATTTTGCACTGCTATCATTTTTTTTATGACATATTAACATGTATATTAATATTACCGTATATGTATTTATTTTATTAAAACTGTTGGATATAACTTTTGAAGTCATTTCATATATTCTAGTTCTTGTCCTGGCTTTTTAATTTTCTTTTTGTCTGGACTTTTAACAAAGCACACATACAGTCAGGTCCATAAATATTGGGACATCGACACAATTGTAACATTTTTGGCTCTATACACCACCACAATGGATTTGAAATGAAACAAGATGTGCTTTAACTGCAGACTTTGAGCTTTAATTTCAGGATATTTACACCCAAATCAGGTGAACGGTGCATAAATTACAACAGTTTGCATATGTGCCTCCCACTTGTTAAGGAACCAAAAGTAATGGGACAATTGGCTTCTCAGCTGTTCCATGCCCAGGTGTGTGTTATTCCCTCATTATCCCAATTACAATGAGCAGATAAAAGATCCAGAGTTCATTTCAAGTGTGCTATTTGTATTTGGAATCTGTTGCTGTCAACTCTCAAGATGAGATCCAAAGAGCTGTCACTATCAGTGAAGCAAGCCATCATTAGGCTGAAAAAACAAAGCAAACCCATCAGAGAGATAGCAAAAACATTAGGTGTGGCCAAAACAACTATTTAGAACATTCTTAAAAATGATGGAATGCACCGATGAGCTCAGCAACACCAAAAGACCCGGAAGACCACGGAAAACAACTGTGGTGGATGACCGAAGAATTCTTTCCCTGGTGAAGAAAACACCCTTCACAACAGTTCGCCAGATTAAGAACACTCTCCAGGAGGTAGGTGTATGTGTGTCAAAGTCAACAATCAAGAGAAGACTTCACCAGAGTGAATACAGAGGGTTCACCACAAGATGTAAACCATTGGTGAGCCTCAAAAACAGGAAGGCCAGATTAGAGTTTGCCAAACGACATCTAAAAAAGCCTTCACAGTTCTGGAACAACATCCTATGGACAGATGAGACCAAGATCAACTTGTACCAGAGTGATGGGAAGAGAAGAGTATGGAGAAGGAAAGGAACTGCTCATGATCCTAAGCATACCACCTCATCAGTGAAGCATGATGGTGGTAGTGTCATGGCGTGGGCATGTATGGCCGCCAATGGAACTGGTTCTCTTGTATTTATTGATGATGTGACTGCTGACAAAAGCAGCAGGATGAATTCTGAAGTTTTTCGGGCAATATTATCTGCTCATATTAAGCCAAATGCTTCAGAACTCATTGGTCGGCGCTTCACAGTGCAGATGGACAATGACCCAAAGCATACTGCAAAAGCAACCAAAGAGTTTTTTAAGGGAAAGAAGTGGAATGTTATGCAATGGGCAAGTCAATCACCTGACCTGAATCCGATTGAGCATGCATTTCACTTGCTGAAGACAAAACTAAAGGGAAAATGCCCCAAGAACAAGCAGGAACTGAAGACAGTTGCAGTAGAGGCCTGGCAGAGCATCACCAGGGATGAAACCCAGCGTCTGGTGATGTCTATGCGTTCCAGACTTCAGGCTGTAATTGACTGCAAAGGATTTGCAACCAAGTATTAAAAAGTGAAAGTTTGATTTAGGATTATTATTATGTTCCATTACTTTTGGTTCCTTAACAAGTGGGAGGCACATATGCAAACTGTTGTAATTCCTACACCGTTCACCTGATTTGGATACCACGGACCGTGAACGCCGCCGCTGCCGTGCGCTCCTGCTGTCAGCAGGAATCCAGCCCGGCATACCACGGACCGTTCACAGCCGCGGAACACGGCCGCGTGCATTCGGCCACACTCTGCATGTGTTTTTTTCCTGTGGATTTTTATCCGCAACCTCCACTGTCACATCTAAATAATAATAGCTTAAAGGGTATTCTGGTTGGTTTAGGTTAGGCTATTCGGGCATGCTGGGAGTTGTAGTTTTGCAACAGCTGGAGGGTGGCATGTTGAGCATGCCTGGTTTAGGTTATCAAATTATTAGATTGGTGGGGAAAACTATTAGATCTGGAGATAGCCGAGTTCTATACTCGGCTATCTCTGGACCTCTCATAGTAATGAATAGAGCGGCCACACACATGTGCGACCAACCATTCCGTTCTTTTCAGCGGACTGCAGGGGGTATGGGGCTCGTTCTCGTGATCGGTGGGGGTCCCACCGATCTAATAGTTATCCTCTATCTTGTGGATAGGCAATAACGTAATCTAACCAAAATATCCCTTTAAATTTTATTCTAGAATGATTAAAGGGGTTGTATCATCTCAGACAACTCCTGTAGAGGCATCAAAACTGCACTGAACCCCCCCCCCCACCCCCGCATGCATGCAGAGGTGTAATGTGTTACATAAATGTATTGCACCTGTAAAAACTGCAACCATATCAAAACTGATGCAAAAAAACGCAGGTCTCCCTCACAATCACTAGAACTTTTTTTTCTTTAATACTAGTAATAACACAAATGTGACACAAATTACCGTATCTGTCATTTCATGTGATATTTGCACCACTGAAGCGGTTGTGATTTGGGTGACTACAAAGCTTTGATTCTTTTTTTTTTTCCCTCTCTTCATCCAGACAATGGATGCGTTCAGTCAGGAGTCATCTTTTTGTGATAAATGACAGAAATGCCAATTAGTATGGATGGAGAACATGTTATCTGCATGCAAGCAGCACCACAGAAGGTACTGGCGAACTGAGGAGAGCGCAGACACTTCGCGGGAATTACACTTTCTGCTCCTGAGGCCATTAAGCTGAGAATTACCATGGAAACCGACCCTGGCACACAACTGGCCCTGAGGAATCGCCAGCTCTCGCTATCACAGCTGCCAGTGTCAACACAAAAGGTTGGATGGCGTTTGTATCATTATAGATATCCACACCGTCCGCGAGATATGCAAACAGCCACTTAATATTTATATTTTTCTATATAAACACTGCAAAGAGACGTAAATGTTATGTTCTGCTATACGCCAGCTATCTGCAGAATACGCTTCATCATGAAGAAGCCACTAACCTTTTATTGTAAATGCGGTGTTTGGTATAATATTGTACTATGTGCCACAATAGTGTCACATGTGGCCCGTAGTACATTATTATACCAATATATCACGTTTTTGGCTTATGCATGCATGCTCCAGAATGACCGCTCGATAGTGGCCTCTGGATCAACACTACTAAACCAGGCGCAACGCTTGGTAGGATTGAAGGAGTATTCCAGTTAGAAGAAGTTGTCCTCTATCCACAGGATAGGGGTTAACTATTAGACTGTGGTGGTCCTACTGCTGGGACCCTGTACCCCGTGGAGCTCCCCCTGAAATGGAAGGAGCAGCTGGTTGGAATAGGCACCACCGCTCCGGTCATTTCTTTGGGAGCAGCGGAGATAGTTAAACGCTGCACACGACTATCTCCGGCGCTCTCATAGAAATGAATGGAGCGGCGGCGCACATTCCAACCAGCCGCTCCTTCCATTTCGGGGAGGGGAAGGGGTCCCCCATTCTCCTGATTGCCGGAGGTCCCAGCTGTGGGATAGGGGATAACTTTTTCTAACCGGAATACCCCTTTAAAGCATTTCTTATGTAAATCAAATGCGTTATTCACATGCAATTAAAGTTGTAACTATAATGCAAATTTGTTATTTGGTGCACAAAGTGCCCTTCAGTGCACCTTGGATCTGATGCTCTGTTTCATCTGGTAATTCCCCCTCCACCTTGACTGATAGGTCCAGGAATATCGCCAGGTCCTATAATCCTGCGTCATAGCTTACACTGTCGGCAAGTGTGCAGTACAGTCGTGGCCAAAAGTTTTGAGAATTACATAAATATTGGAAATTGGAAAAGTTGCTGCTTAAGTTTTTATAATAGCAATTTGCATATACTCCAGAATGTTATGAAGAGTGATCAGATGAATTGCATAGTCCTTCTTTGCCATGAAAATTAACTTAATCCCAAAAAAAAAATATCCACTGCATTTCATTGCTGTCATTAAAGGACCTGCTGAGATCATTTCAGTAATCGTCTTGTTAACTCAGGTGAGAATGTTGACGAGCACAAGGCTGGAGATCATTATGTCAGGCTGATTGGGTTTAAATGGCAGACTTGACATGTTAAAAGGAGGGTGATGCTTGAAATCGTTGTTCTTCCATTGTTAACCATGGTGACCTGCAAAGATACGCGCGCAGCCATCATTGCGTTGCATAAAAATGGCTTCACAGGCAAGGATATTGTGGCTACTAAGATTGCACCTCAATCAACAATTTATAGGATCATCAAGAACTTCAAGAAAAGAGGGTCAATTCTTGTTAAGAAGGCTTCAAGGCGTCCAAGAAAGTCCAGCAAGCGCCAGGATCGTCTCCTAAAGAGGATTCAGCTGCGGGATCTGAGTGCCACCAGTGCAGAGCTTGCTCAGGAATGGTAGCAGGCAGGTGTGAGCGCATCTGCACGCACAGTGAGGCGAAGACTTTTGGAAGATGGCCTGGTGTCAAGAAGGCCAGCAAAGAAGCCACTTCTCTAAAAAAAATAAACATCAGGGACAGATTGATCTTCTGCAGAAAGTATGGTGAATGGACTGCTGAGGACTGGGGCAAAGTCATATTCTCCGATGAAGCCTCTTTCCGATTGTTTGTGGCATCTGGAAAAAGGCTTGTCCGGAGAAGAAAAGGTGAGCGCTACCATCAGTCCTGTGTCATGCCAACAGTAAAGCATCCTGAGACCATTCATGTGTGGGGTTGCTTCTCATCCAAGGGAGTGGGCTCACTCACAATTTTGCCCAAAAACACAGCCATGAATAAAGAATGGTACCAAAACACCCTCCAACAGCAACTTCTTCCAACAATCCAACAACAGTTTGGTGAAGAACAATGCATTTTCCAGCACGATGGAGCACCGTGCCATAAGGCAAAAGTGATAACTAAGTGGCTCGGGGACCAAAACGTTGACATTTTGGGTCCATGGCCTGGAAACTCCCCAGATCCTAATCCCATTGAGAACTTGTGGTGGACAAACAAAAACCCACTAATTGTGACAAACTCCAAGAAGTGATTATAAAAGAATGGGTTGCTATCAGTCAGGAATTGGCCCAGACGTTGATTGAGAGCATGCCCAGTCGAATTGCAGAGGTCCTGAAAAAGAAGGGCCAACACTGCAAATACTGACTCTTTGCTTAAGGGTCCATTCACACGTCCGTTGTTTCTTTCCTGATCTGTTCCGTTTTTTGCGGAACAGATCTGGACCAGATCTGGACCCATTTATTTTCAAAGGGTCCTGAAAAAAAACGGACAGCTCAATGTCAGATTTTTTTTCAGGACCCATTGAAAATGAATGGGTCCAGATCTGTTCCGCAGAAAACGGAACAGATCAGGAAAGAAACAACGGACGTGTGAATGGACCCTAAATGTCATGTAATTGTCGGTAAAAGCCTTTGAAACGTATGAAGTGCGTGTAATTATATTTCACTAAATCACAGAAACAACTGAAACAAAGATCTAAAAGCAGTTTAGCAGTAAACTTTGTGAAAACTAATATTTGTGTCATTCTCAAAACTTTTGGCCACAACTGTACAGGTTTCAGCCTCCCCAGCAAGGGGAAAAGTCTGCGAATGGAAGTCGGTTCCATTTTAAAGGGAACCTGTCACCAGGATTTTGTGTATAGAGCTGAGGACATGGGCTGGTAGATGGCCACTAGCACATCTGCAATACCCAGTCCCCATAGCTCTCTGTGCTTTTATTGTGTTAAAAAAACGTTTTGATCCATATGCAAATGACCTGATATGTGTCCTGTGTCCGGAGATGAGTCCAGCGGAAAGGAGCCCAGCACCGCCCCGCGTCCTCCGAATCTCCTCCTTGCTGGCTGACGTCACAGAGCTGGAGCGCCGAAATCTCGCGATGCGCGAGCTAGTGCATGCGCAGTGTCGGCATCATGTTCATTCCCTGTGCTGGCATCAGCACAGGGAACGAACTGCGCATGCGCTAGCTCGCGCATCTCGAGATTTCGGCGCTCCAGCTCTGTGACGTCAGCCAGCAAGGAGGAGATTCGGAGGACGCGGGGCGGTGCTGGGCTCCTTTCCGCTGGACTCATCTCCGGACACAGGACACATATCAGGTCATTTGCATATGGATCAAAACGTTTTTTTTAACACAATGAAAGCACAGAGAGCTGTGGGGACTGGGTATTGCAGATGTGCTAGCGGCCATCTAGCAGCCTATGTCCCCAGCTCTATGCACAAAATCCTGGTGACAGGTTCCCTTTAATGGAGCTTGCAGAAATCCATGTGCTTTTCTGCCCCATTCAAATTAATGAAACAGATTTTCAGTTGTGAAATTTTCTGCCACAAAATCGGCCGCATGTGAAGGTGCCCTTAGCCCCACTGAATAAGCAGAAATCAAAGTATAAACCGTGGATTTCTGCTGTGGATCTTGTAGTAAAATAGTGATAAAAATTTGAGGCACTCAGTCTGGAAGTTTAGCAATTCAAATGTGTTTTTTTACTTAATTTTTCATTTTTCTGCATCATCCATATGCCCGTGATAAATTAAGGAATAACAGATTGTCTCTGACCAGACGTTTCGGTCATGGTGGACCTTCATCAGTGGTCATGTTATCTGTGTATTGGATAAAGGTTTGCCTGGGCGCTGGATGCAGCTTGTAGTAAAATAGGCGTCTGATTTGCTGTATCCCAACATGTGGCCTTAGGTTGGCTGCACACAGTGCGGATTAAGCCTCATTCCAATGTCCGTGTTCAAATCTGTGAGAAGGTGGTCAGTGATGCATCTGTGAAGCTGTCCGTTAAGGATCCGAGTGTCAGTTTTTTGCTGTCCGTGTGCCATCCATGTTTCCCTGACACAGCACAGCTGAAAAATAATTTTCCCAGCATCTCTTCCTAATGATCCGTGAAACACAGATGGCATCCCGTGTTGCATCTGTGTTTTGCACGGACCCATAGACTGTAATGGGCGTGATGGATCAGTGAACACTGACAAAATAGAGCATGCATCCATGCTAAAAACACAAACCCATGGACTGTGCTAAAACACTGATGTGTGAATGAGGTTTTACACGTGGATTTTGTGCAGAGGAACCGCAGCATAATACAGTACCAGCAAACGTATGAGATTAGACAAATTCATGTACATTCTGCTTTTTTATTTTTCCTTAGGTGCAGAAATTGACCTTCTGAGTGGATTTTGAAATCTGCAGCTTGTCAATTGTGTTTTTCTTGTGTGGATTTTGGGGTAAAAATCTGCAATAAAAACTGCATAAAAACCAGACCAAATTGCAATGAATAGTGCAGATTTATATGCATTTTTTGTGCGGTTTTGGTGTGGATTTATCCACCCTTAGGCCTAGTTCACACGAACGTTTTTTTTTGGGAGTGTACGGGCCGTTGTTTTGTGTTCCGTATACGGAACCATTCATTTCAATGGTTCCGCAAAAAAAACGGAATGTACTCCGTATGCATTCTGTTTCCGTATTTCCGTTCCAAGATAGAACATGTCCTATTAGGCTACATTCACACGTCCATGGTGTGTTGCGGGTCCGCAACACACCAGCCCGTCACCCCCATAGAAATGCCTATTCTTGTCCGCAAGCTGCGGACAAGAATAGGACATGCTCTATCTTTTTGCGGAGCTGCGGACTCAAAATCGGGGCCGCGCTCCGCAATTGCGGCTGCAGACAGCACACTGTGTGCTGTCCGCATCCATTCCGTCCCCATAGAGAATGAATGGGTCCACACCCATTCCGCAAAATTGCGGAAAGGATGCGGACCCATTTTGCGGACGTGTGAATGGAGCCTTATTGCCCGCAAATCAAGTTCCGTGGCTCTATTCAAGTCAATGGGTCCGCAAAAAAAAAACTGAACACATACGGAAATGCATCCGTATGTCTTCCGTATCCGTTCCGTTTTTGCTGAACCATCTATTGAAAATTTTATGCCTAGCCCAATTTTTTCTATGTAATTACTGTATACTGTATATGCCATACGGAAAAACGGAACAGAAACGGAAACACAACGGAAACAAAAAACGGAACAACGGATCCGTGAAAAACAGAGCGCAAAACAGTAAAAAAGCCATACGTTTGTGTGAACTAGGCCTTAGGATTCGGAATAAAGATCCCAACAGTTTATCATAGAAGGACAGGGTCTTATATACACACATACCTAATCCTGTCACAACAAGTCCCATCTTTCAGTGTCAGTGATTTCCACATCTGTCCAGAGGAAAGAAACAGACTGCAAAGTTCCATTATAAACATGGATTGTGGAGAAAGTGGGTAGCCGTGCAACTAACAAATTAAAATGGATTTCGCATTGGCACTTTTTCATTTAAGCTGATCGCACAGATGGAGCCAAACACTACTCATTAAGCCCATTAAATACAGCCAGCAACACTGACGTGGCCATAAATCACCCAGATAGCAGACTGTTCAGATCATCTGCACACAATCTACATTTTTACCAGTTTATTGCACCTCCTAATATTATGACCCATTTGGGAGATGATGGAGGACAAAAATCAGCTCACATGTGACAAATTTACAAAATGTTAATGTTTTCTGAATATACAGAATGTGTCTCATTACTGCTGCTCACTGGGCTAGAATTGTTTTAGACACCATTATCTAGATAGAAATAGAGAGTTTACTCTGCAAATATTCATGCTAGACCAATATATTAGTGATGGCAGTGTTATATTACCACATCTGAAGTAAAGAAATGTAGCAAACCCTATAGATGTAGTAGACCTAATGTAAAATATTTTTGCAGTAACAAAGTACACTTGCACCAAAATAAACACTGCAGGGAAATGGCGCGGTCGCGTTCACTGTTCACATTTAGGCCACCTGCACACATTGCGGAATACGTGTGGTTTTTCCACACGGATTTCCATATGGAAAAAAACGCAACGTAGTACAGTACCAGCAAAGTGTATGAGATTACACAAATCTAATGTACACTTTGCGGATTCTTTTCTGTACGGAAATTGACCTGCTGTTGAAATTTCCAAACTAACAGCAAGTGAAAGGTGAGATCTGCAGCAAAACCTCATCACATCCGCACCAAAAACCGCAATTGTGGATATGGTGCAGAAATGCACATAAATCTGCACTGAGATTCATGTGGCTCTTATGCGTGATCACCTGCAGTTGTGTGCAGGCAGCCTTAGGGTGCCTTCACACACGGCAGATTTTGTGGCCGAAAATTCACTTCAATGGGTCTGCAATCCGGAGGGTCTGAGGTATGGAGTGCTTCCGTGGGGTTTCTCTCCGTGCCTCCGCACCACAAAAAAATAGAACATGTACTATTTTTTTGTGTTGCGGATGGCTCACTGACCGTTTCAAGTTAAATGGGTCTGGATCCGTCGCAGCAGCTGCACGGATGGTGTCTGTGCACTGGAGACCGCATGGAAGGCTGAACAACGGGCGTACAAAGGGGGGGGGGGGGGCGCACTGCCCCAGGTTACGGCTCTTAGGGGGTTGCCAGAAGCAATGAGCGCTTCCATCAATACAGATAGGACCTGCAGTCCTGTCACTCACCGATCAGCTCCCACCGCTCCTCCCCTCCTTCAAGCCAGCAGAGCTCTGAATGGTGAAGCAGATCGCGCTGCTGGCCTGTGTGGGGGCGGAGCCTGCAGCCCGGAAATCTGTATAAGCTCCGCCCACACAGTGCTGCAGAGCGATCTGTGCCTGCAGGGAAGAGAGGTATATGAGCTTTAGGAACGGGACAAGGCGAGCAGTTACTGTGTTTTTGTTTTGTTTTGTTTTGTTTTTTTAAATACAGAGGGGGCACAGAGGGCTTTATTACTATGGAGGGGGCACAACGAACATTACTACTATGGAGGGGGCACAGAGGGCATTACTAATGTGGAGGGGGCACAGAGCCAGAGGGCTTTACTACAATGAAGGGGGCACAGTGGACATCATTAGTGTGAAGGGGTACAGTGAGGATTTCTACTATGGAGGGGGTTCAGAGGACATTACTATTAAGGGGGCACAATGGGCATTATTACTGTGAAGGGGCACAGTGGGTATTATTACTATAAATGGGGCATAATGGTGATTATTACTATGAAGAAGACACAATGGGGATTCCCTCTATGACTGTGTAACAGAGATAGCTGTCAATCACTGATAGGACCGCCTCCTTTGACTACCAAGTCCTAAATGAGAATGGCTAAAGTTTTACAGAATCTTTTCCCATAAAACTATACATCAATCTGCTTAACTCTTCCTGCTCTATAACATGCTGCCTTCAGGGCAGAAACCATGTTCAACATGACAGGCTCCCTGTTAGGAAACCATGTGCTTTCTGCAGAAACAACCACATTTAGATAAATGGAAGAGATTTTCAGTCGCAGAAATCAAACGCATGTGAATTCATTCTTAGGGTTAATATGCTGCGTACTTTTCCCTGCAGAACTGTGTGCATTGAATCCACAGCTTTTACAGTAGCAGCAAAGTGTGGATGAGATTTTTTATTTTTTTTAACTCTTATTCACAAACTGCAGAATATTTCCACAACAAAATACACACATAACTTAACCTGCAATGCGGACCTTAAATATGCAGCATGTCAATTTATGCTGTGGATTTCACCCTTTCCAATGCAGAGGGTTAAAGTGGCAAATCCATCTATTTTGTGCAACAAAATCTGTCTGTGTGAACGTACACTAATATTCACCCACCTGCTTTTATCTCCAGGAGTCTTAACCTTGGATCTTCAGGATGATGCAAACGTCTCTTCTTTCTCCAACATCGAGCAGGATATGTGTACAACTGTCCCGGAGCCACACCTGTGTACAAACATATAAAAAAATATTAAGTTATCGCTCAATATGAAGTAGATTTGCTAGTACTGCGCTGTATTATTTATGGGAAGACCACACAAAACAACTGTGGTCAACCAAGTGGCAAGGGAGACGGAGCAAAAAAACAAGCGGAAAGAAACAAGCATTTAATAGCTGAACTAATTTTTGCAGTACTACTGCATGTCAGCCCGGTTTACAGCCACAGTGTGTTACCCTTAGGCCGGGTTCACACGAACGTGTGTGACCCGTGCCTGTGCAGCGGCCCGCAAATAGCGGGCCGTAATGCACGATCGCCGGCCGTAGGTCAGCTGCATCGGATCGCGGACCCATTCACTTTAATGGGTCCGCGATCCGGCCGTTCCGCTAAAAGATAGGACTTGTTCTATCTTTTAGCGGAACGGAAGTACGGGACGTAACCCCACGGAGGCACTCCGTAGTGCTTCCGAGGGGTCCCGTCCCGTGCGGCCGTTCCGCGATTCCGGATTAGCGGACCCATTGAAGTGAATGGGTCCGCATCCGTGATGCGGAATTCACACGGAACTGTGGCCGTGTATTGCGGCCCGCGATTTGCGGGCCGCAATACGGCCACGGATCACACACGTTCGTGTGAACTTTTACTCAAACATATAACTTCTCAGTTGTAGGCACAACTGACAACACAAGTTTTCAGATCAGGATAGCTCAGCGAGGATCATGCAGACATAAGGATTATTGATATTGTCATCCAAATGTCTATGCAGACCACAGTCATTTGAATAATCTCTATAGCTATGTACAGACCTGAATGCCTTTTCTCATAAAGAGAGCATACATAAAAAAAAAAAAACATTTGTCATTATACCCGATCGTGACTGTATTATTGTACCTGCCGTAAAATGTTAACGGTCTATTATGGTAGATGTTACACTTTCTGAAGCTGCAAATTTGCATTGGTGAGCGTATATTACTACAGACCTAACAGTTCATCACTAATGACCATTAGGGTCCCTGCAAACATGAAATTTGGCTCTGGCATTTTTTAACCTGTTCTAACACCAGAATAAGCTTTTTATTTTTTGGCACTTGTGTCTTTTCAGGCAGTTTTTGGACACAATGAAAAAAACGGCAAAAGCTCCAAAATGCTGCATTTATAAAAAAAAAAGAAAAATGAATTTAAGAGACAAAAAAATTACACCTATTTAAAAAAAACACCAGGAGTAAAAACGTTTGTGTGGCCCGCATTTCATGTTTTCCATAGACTTTCCATAGACATCTGAAGCTGTGTTTAAAATGCCACTAAAAAACTACATGTGAACGCTCCCTAAGGGAGCATTCACACGACCGTGTTTTTCTTCCGCGTCCGTTCCGCAATTTTTGCGGACAATGCACGGACCCATTCATTTTTATGGGTCTGCAAAAATTGCGGAATGCCTTTCATTATCATCCGTGTGCTGTCCGTTCCGTGTGTCCGTTGCTTTTATTTTAGAACATGTCCTATACTTGGCCGCAAATTGCGGTCCGTGGCCCCATAGAAAGTCATTGGGGCCGTAAAAAACGGATAGCACACGGAAATGCATCCGTATGTCATCCGTTTTTTGCGGACCCCTGGACTGAAAACATTCTAGGAAACCCCATTTCAGTCCCATTTCAGTTTTTTGCGGACCGTGAAAAACAGATGACACACGGAAGCACCACGTCCGTATTATACGGACATACGGAACGGAAACGGAAAGATAACTGAAGACATACGGAACACACGGATCCGTGATTTGCGGACCGCAAAACCAACACAGTCGTGTGAATGCTCCCTAACACTGTTTGAATGGTTGCTCTTTAGGCTGGGTTCAGACCTGAGCGTATTTGATATGCGCGTTTGTGTCGCGCGTTTTTGTCCATAGTCAACGCACGTATTACGCGCGTTTGTGTGATTAACAGCAGTGTCCTATGGCTGCAAACGCGCGACAAAACGCCCCAAAGAAGCTCAAGAACTTGTTTGAGCGTAGGGCGTTTTTCCGCGCGTTCAAACGCGCTGTAAATCACTCAAGTGAGAACCAGGGCCATAGGGAAGCATTGGTTTTCATGTGTTGAGCGTTTTACAGCGCGTTTGAACGCGCTGTAAAACGCTCAAGTGTGAACCCAGCCTTAGGGTGCGGTCCAGCTGAAAGATTCACCCGTGAATTACTGCTGTCAGGCCACACCTGTGCTTGCAGGCAACCGAACATCTATAAATCAGATCACATGCAGATATTTAAATTACGATTAGAACTTTTTTAACACTAGAATTTAGGTACCCATCTTCTGTATCTTTTCTAGTCTTTGCTAAATAAGCTTTTATTCATCATAATGGAGGTGTATAATGAAAATAGTGCATCTTTTTGCTATGATGAATAAAAAGTTTCATTATAAGAAATTATTATTTGTAAAATTAGCAAACCTTACATGCACAAATTTAAATAAACCCCTCAAGGACCAATTTCTATTTTCTTCACGGTTTATTTCCTTCTTGCCTTCCAAGAACAATAAAGTTTTTACTTTTTAGTTTAAATAGCTATTTAAAGAACAACTTGCACTTTCTAATGACACTATTTAATAATCCATACAATATGTAGAGAAACTGGAATAAAATTATAAATGGGACAGAATTAGGGCATTGTTTTATGGGTTTCGTATTTATGGCATTCACTGGTCATTACAAATTTCACATTTCCTTTAGGGCTTGTTCACACGATCCGCATTTGCGGATCCGCAATACACGGGCACCGTTCCGTGTGCATTCCGCATCACGAATGTGAATCCGGAGATGCGGAACGGAGCACTACGTAGTGCTTTCTGGGGTTCCGTTCCGTGCTTCCGCACCGCAAAAAGATAGATAATGCTCTATCTTTTTGCGGAACGGAGGAATTGGGGACCCATTCAAGTGAATGGGTCCACAATCCCCATGCGGCTGGGCCACGGTCGGTGCCTGTGCAATGCGGACCGCAATTTGCGGTCCACAGCACGGGCTTCACACGTTCGTGTGAACGAGCCCTTATTCTGTGGGTCAGTACAATGTTACATTTTTATGTTTTAATGCTTTAAAAAAAATAATTCAAAAATTTGTTCGCTTATTTTGACAACTTTTTTTATAATTCTGTCACAGATATGTTATAAGGGCAAATTTTTTGGGATGTGATCTGTATTTCTTAAACATACTGGGGCAGATTTACTAAGTCTCACACTTTGCAGTCTGTAAGAATGAAGCATGGACCTTCATAAATTTGGAGTCTTTTAAATCATGCACCAGATTTTGTCTAGGTGTCAAAAATTCTGTCTGTGCACCAAAAAAATAAAAATAAAAACATGTCAAATCTAAGGTTATGCCACCTATAAAGTGGTGTAGTTTTCCACTTTCCACGTGCTACATTGTGAATAACTTCGCCTAATCAGAGGCTGTACATTTTAATGCTGTACGGAGTTAATGCTGTACAGTGTTAATCTGAAGCTTCGCTCATCACAAGTTTACATATGACTTTTTGATCACTGGCGATTCAGCCATTTAGAATTTTTTTCTGTTACAACCATCACCAAATGGGATAAATACTTTTATATTTTGAGTAATTTGTGGGCTTATTTTTATATTAAAAAAATGGGGAAAGGGGCGATTTATCATTTTGAATCTTTAGGGGGGATTTTTTTAAACTTTTTTTTTACTTTATTTTCAGTCACCCTAAGGGACTTGAACATGGGATCATTGGATTAGGTTTACCATAAACTACAAACGTTTACTGCCGTCTATTATAAAATTTCTGTGTTCCGATTAATAACCCTTTCCGGATCAAAAGGTCATTAATGGTGTTGTCCAGTTTTGTAATATTGATGACCTATCCTCAGTATAGGTCATCAATATCAGATCAGCAGGGGTCCGACTACCGACACCACCGCCGATCAGCTGTGACTTAGAGCTGCCGCAGATTTCTATTTAGGCGCATGAACTGCCGGAGGATGGACCAGATTTATGACGTAGCCTGTGCCTTGTCAAACATTAGGGGCATCCTCTGGCAGCGTTGGGGATATCATAGACCCATGTAAAAGGGCGGTCTATGATAGATCTCCTCCACTGCGTTTTCCCACTAGTGTTTTCTTTATGTCTTTTTTCCCCTATAGAGACAATGATGTAAAAAAAAACAAAAAAACTGCATTCTGAGTTTTCTTCATAAGAAGCCAAAAAGACAAACATGGCATCTAATAACAAATACACCAGCAAAAAAACAAAAACAAAACAAAACAAAAAAACAAAAACAAACATTGTGTTTGAGATTTCCCATACACCTTCAGATTACATTTTATAACAAAAAACGCAGGTGCAAAAAAACACCATGAAAACTGTAAGGCCCCTTTCACACGAGCGAGTTTTCCGCGCGGATGCGTTGTGGGAGGTGAACGCATTGCATCCGCACGGAATCCTGACCCATTCATTTCTATGGGGCTGTTCACATGAGCGGTGATTTTCACGCATCACTTGTGCGTTGCGTGAAAATCGCAGAATGCTCCTCTTTGTGCGTTTTTCACGTAACGCAAGCCCCATAGAAATGAATGGGGTTGCGTGAAAATCGCAAGCATCCGCAAGCAAGTGCGGATGCGGTGCGATTTTCACGCACGGTTGCTAGGAGACGATCGGGATGGAGACCCGATCATTATTATTTTCCCTTATAACATGGTTATAAGGGAAAATAATAGCATTCAGAATACAGAATGCAAAGTAAAATAGGGCTGGAGGGGTTAAAAAAAAAATATAAAAAAAATTTAACTCACCTTAATCCACTTGCTCGCGTAGCCCGGCTTCTCCTTGTGTCTCCTTTGTTGAATAGGACCTGTGGTGAGCATTAAATACAGTTACAGGACCTTTGATGACGTCACTCCGGTCATCACATGGTACGTCACATGATCTTTTACCATGGTGATGAATCATGTGATGACCGGAGTGACGTCATCAAAGGTCCTTTACCCAGGTCCTAAAGAAAGAATACAGAAGGAGATGCCGGCTGCGCTATCAAGTGGACTAAGGTGAGTTAAAAAAAAATTTACATTTTTTTTAACCCCTCAATCGCGGGTGTTCCCGCAACGCACCCGCACATTTTCCCGCAACGCCCGTGTGAAAGAGGCCTAAAAGTGCACAAAAATGCCACCTAAAACCTAAATATACAGATTGCATTCCTGAAGAGGTGAATCTTTTATCTATAGTCAGCTTCAAGAAAATCAGACTATGCAATGCTTATCCAATAACCCTGTTAAT
This sequence comes from Bufo bufo, assembly GCF_905171765.1. Classification (NCBI taxonomy): domain Eukaryota; kingdom Metazoa; phylum Chordata; class Amphibia; order Anura; family Bufonidae; genus Bufo; species Bufo bufo. The sequence goes on along the minus strand of NC_053399.1, from coordinate 38,644,595 downwards.
GGAAAAGTGTGATCACTTGTCATTTTTAAAATAAACTACACAAATTCGTCTATAGCAATTAAAAATGTTTTTTAAAGACCCTTTGACATTTATAAGGGTTTTATTTATTTATTTATTTTACTTTTTTTTCCCTTCCTATATAGAAGAATGTAAAAGTTACCAAGTAGTTTGGTGATCATATACAAAGTTCAAGGCTGGAGGATACTTTCACTTATACAGGTCATGGAACGTAGGGCCCTTTTACGCAGGCCAACAGAGCAGTCAATGATTGGGAATTAGGGATGTTTATTCCCGATCACTGCCCAGTTGTTAGCAGCATTTACATTAAAGAAGGATCAGTGATGTGTGGGGCTGAATGAATGTTACAGCGATTGCTTACCCCCATACAGTTCCCTTGTTTGTCAACAGAACAACTGAAATTGAAAATATCGGTTCCCAGTCTTTAAAGGATAACTGTTACATTTAGACCCTAATTTAAATTTTCATATATGTAGTTACTAATAACATGATATTCCAGAATCAGTTACTATTAGACTGATTTACCCCATATTTAATAAGATTCAGCCCTTAGCAACCAGTCTGCATAAAACTGCAATTTCACTATTCAGTTAAAATGGCCGCCACTGCCCTCACCCTGAGGCTAATCCCGCCTGCCCTCACTAGCCAGTAACCATAGCCCCCCAAAAGTGTCAGTAACCAGAGCCCTTCCCCCCTAAAGGGTTAATCTCCTGCAGTACAAAGGGGTCCTCTTACCACATGTTGCTTTCATTTATACACTGAGCAGATGGCAGATCTCCCTTCCCTGGTCTGTGCTGCTTCAACTCTGCCTTCTCCAGCTCTGCTGAGTGAGGGAGCGTCTGCCAAGCGAAGGGACAGGGAGAAGTGCACACAGCCCAGGCACTGTTATCAGATGCTGGGGAGGACCTGGCTTTAATCATTTACTTACAGTCCCTGGCTGTCAGTAATGTGACCTTGCACGCAGCCTGCACACTGCGTCCTCCGTCCTTCAACAGATAGACGGACCATGCCTAGCAACCCTATTTTAAGCACAGGTAAAAGTAGGCAGTACAGGGAACAAAAATGTGGAATTAAGGGGTAATTGAATACACAGTAAAAATTGAAATAGGGCCACCAAGGTGATATTAATCACCACAATCCAATACTCAAAAAATAAAATAAAAATACGACAGTTATCCTCTAAGTGTCATTGATCCCTTTGCCACCCACACCTCCCCTGGCTCACTCTCCACATTCTCTCGTTCCAGCTGTCACCACTCACCTAACCCAAATCTTAAATCTCTCTCTTTCTCTTGGTATCTTCCCCTCTTCTTTCAAACATTCTGTCATAACCCCATTATTTTAAAAAAACTTCTCTCGACCCATCCTGCACCTAACTACAGGCTTGTCTCTAATCTCCTGGAGCGTCTGGTCTACTCTCACCTCATCCCCTATCTCTCACCTCCTGACAGAAAAATGCAATGGTGACCACTCTTTACTAATTGATTACTCCTTGATCTATCTGCTGCTTTTGACACTGTAGACCAGGGCTGGCCAACCTGAGGCTCTCCAGCTGTTGTAAAACTACAATTTCCACCATGCCCTGCTGTAGGCTGATAGCTGTAGGCAGTCTTTGCATGCTGGGAGTTGTAGTTTTTCAACAGCTGGAGAGCCGCAGGTTGGCCATCCCTGCTGTAGACCATCTACTCCTCACCATGCTCAAATCTATCGGCCTTACGGACACCATTCGTTCTTGGTTTTCTTCCTCTCTGGCCACTCTTGTAGTGTATCATTCTCTGGCTCTACCTCCCCTCCTCTCCTTCTTGCGGTTTGGGTTCAGTCCTTGATCCTCTCCTCTTTCTCTCTACACAGCTCCCTATTGGACAGACTATCAGCAGATTTGGTTTCCAGTACCATCTCTATGCCGACGACACCCAACTATATACCTCTTCCTGTGACATTACCCTTGATGTACTACAGTCCACCAGTGACTGTCTGTCTGCCGTCTATAACATTATGTCCTCTCTCTATCTGAAAAGAAATCTTTCAAAAATTGAACTAAAAAATCCTGCCTCCCCTCCAGCGCCCCCAGACTCTCCCCTCATCAATCTCTCCTGAATGCAGCAGCCAAGTTCATCTATCTGTCTAACCACTACTCTGATGCCTCTGCCCTGTGCCAGTCATTGCACTGGTTGCCCATACAGTACAGGATTCAATTTAAACTGGTCATTCTCACCCACAAAGCCCTCCGCTGTGCTGCACCCTCCCACATCTCCTCCCTCATCTGTCACCTATCCTATCTGTGCCCTCCGTTCAGCTAATGACTTACAAACATCTACCGTAATCCAAACCTCTCACTCGTCTCCAAGACTTCTCCCGAGCTGCCCCAGTTCTCTGGAATGCCCTACCCAAGCAATTAGGTTAATCCATAACATCCACAGTTTTAAGCGCTCCGTAAAACACATCTTTTTAGGTTAGCCTATTGCATCCCCTGATCTAACCCTTCTCCATTCAACCCCCTTCAGAATTATTCCTCTGAACCTGACCTATCAGTGTCCACCACACCCTATGCAGTTAGAAGCACTACAGATATCGGCTGGTGACTGGCTCATGCAGCCTTATATCTACTCCCCCACTGTGTAAAGATGGCCGGACCACTGTATGAAATAAGCACTTTTTACCTACTGTGTCACCCCCATCTTCTCATAGATTGTAAGCTCTTGTGGACAGGGCCCTTATTCCTCTTGTTTTAATTGTTGACCTGTTTGCTGCTATGTTATTATTTAGGACTCTGTTTGTACTTGAACACCCTGATTGTAGTGCACAGCGGAATATGTTGGCGCTATATAAACAAAGATTATTATTACTACAACTGTCCGTTTCCGATGCCAAGGCTAATGCTGAGCTGATCAGCTGATCTACAGGGGTGCAGGGTGTGGGACCCCGCTGGTCAGTTTTTTTCATTACACCACATGAATTCACAGACTTTTTAGTTTGTGTGTGTTTGTATGAAGTGTGTGAATTTAGATTAAGTGACTTCAGATTAAGGGACTTTAGTGGGGGACTGCAGTAAATAATTTTCTTATCACTGCATTATATTGTATTTTTCTCTTTTTTTGTGTAATCCCTATTTAGTATGTGTTCCATTATTGACAACGCAGACCAGTGCACATCTTGTCTAATGTATGCAGTCCTGGAACAGCCGTTTGAGGGTGCATCTCTTTGTTCAAAATGTGAGCAAATTGCCCGTTTGGAATCGCACATCAACCGGGCAAGTTTCCACACTGAGAGGCGTTGACAATTTGGAAAAGAGTTTGCTGCTCACTGAGCAAGCACTCTATGGGGTAGATGAGGGGGAGGGTGGTAGCGAGGAGGCTGAGGAAAGTGAGGTAGCTAGCTGGATAACAGTTAGTAAGCACGGTAGAGGGAAGAGTGCCAGGGAGGCTAGCCCTTATCTGACACACCCCAACAAGTTTGCAAGGTTGGCAGATGAGGGGGGGGATGTCAGATCAGGGAGAGCAGTGCTGCAGCCGGACACTTCCTCTGCCAGTCAGGGGACCAGGAGAGCAGGGCAGGGCAGACAGGTGCTGGTAGTGAGAGACTCAATTATTAGGGGTACAGATAGTGCGATCTGTCACAAAGGCCAGGATCGCCAAACAGTGTGCGGTCTTCCTGGCGCTAGAGTTCGACACATCGCGGATCGGGTTGACAGATTACTGGGAGGGGCTGGAGGAGATCCAGCGGTCATGGTCCATATTGGAACCAATGACAAAGTTAGAGGTAGGTGGAGCATCCTTAAAAATTCTTTTAGGGATTTAGGTCAAAAGCTTACTGCAAGGACCACAAAGGGAGTATATTCCGAAATACTACCTGTACCACGAGCCACACAAAAAAGGCAGCGGGAGATTAGGGAAATTAACAAGTGGCTCAAAAACTGGTGTAGGAAGGAGGGGTTTGGGTTCCTGGAGAAATGGGCCGACTTCTCTCTCGGCTACAGGCTCTATCGTAGGGATGGGCTGCACCTCAATGGGGAAGGGGCATCTGTGTTGGGGGAGAAGATGGCTAGAAGGTTGGAGGAGTGTTTAAACTATGGACTGGGGGGGGGGAGGGAAATTACATTATAGGAGGGGAAGATAGTGCAGATAGAGACCTTGGGCAAGGTAGTGGGACTGGGGAGGAATGGAAGGAGGGACTAGAACAGTTCAGAAGGAAAGGTGTAGGGTAAAAAATATACATAAACCTCTTAAATGTATGTATACTAATGCTAGAAGCCTGACTAATAAAACTGGGGAACTGGAATTAGTGATGTGTGAGGAGGACTATGACATAGTGGGAATAACTGAGACATGGCTGGATGATAGCTATGACTGGGCAGTTAACGTACAGGGTTACAGTCTGTTTAGAAAGGATTGCCAAAACCGGAGAGGGGGAGGGGTCAGCCTTTATGTTAAGTCCTGTCTAAAGCCCACACTCGGGGAAGATATAAGTGAGGGAGCTGAACATGTGGAGTCACTGTGGGTAGAAATACATGGAGGCAAAAACAATAATAAAATACTAATAGGAGTTTATTATAAACCACCTAATATACCAGAGTCCACAGAAAATCTACTACTAAATGAGATAGATGAGGCGGCAGATCATAATGAGGTGGTTATTATGGGGGACTTCAACTACCCAGATATAGACTGGGAAACTGAAACCTGTACATCTCATAAAGGAAACAGGTTCTTGGCAATAACCAAAGACAATTACCTTTCCCAACTGGTTCAGGACCCGACTAGAGGGACGGCCATACTGGACTTAGTATTAACAAATAGACCTGACAGAACGACAGATGTGCAGGTTGGGGGACACCTGGGAAATAGTGACCATAAAGTAATAACCTTCCAATTGTCATTCAAAAGAGTGTTTCTTCAGGAAGGAACAAAAATACCAATCTTCAAAAAAGCTAAATTTAGCCAACTAAAAAGAGGCAATAGGCCTAACTAAGTCCTCAAAAATAAAAATACAGCCACAAAATGGGATATTTTTAAAAGCATCCTAACATCTAATTGTGAGAGGTACATACTTTATGGGGAATAAAAGGTTAAGGAACAAGAAGAAACCAGTGTGGATAAATAGAACTGTAAAGAAAGCAATAAATGACAAAAAGAAAGCATTTAAAATCACTAAAACAGGAGGGTAGCGAGGAAGCACTGAAAAACTATAAGGAAAAAAATAGAATATGTAAAAAAAACAAATAAAATCGGCCAAACTAGAGACCAAGAGATTAATTGCCAAAGAGAGCAAAACTAACCCTAAAATGTTCTTCAATTATATAAATGGCAAAAAGTATAAATCTGAAGGTGTCGCCCCTTTACAGAGTAATGAGGGGGGAGTTGCAGAGAGCGACGAGGAGAAAGCGAGAAAGCAAAGTTATAAAATATTTTTTTCTCCACTGTATTCACTGAGGAAAATAAACTGTCAGATGAAATGCAGAATGTAAAAGTAAATTCCCCATTAAAAGGGCCCTGTCTGACCCTGGAAGTACAGCGGCGTCCTAAAAAGATGGCATACACCCTGTATCCTAAGAGAATTAAGTAATGTAAAAGCCAGACCCTTATTTCTGATATTTAAGGACTCTATACTGACAGGGAATATTACACAGGATTGGCGCGTAGCAAATGTGGTGCCAATATTCAAAAAGGGTCCAAAAACAGAGCCCGGAAACTATAGGCCGGTAAGTTTAACATCTGTTGTGGGTAAACAGTTTGAAGGTTTTCTAAGAGATGCTATCTTGGAGTAGCTCAATGAAAATAAGCAAATAACGCCATATCAGCATGGCTTCATGAAGGATCGGTCATGTCAAACTAAATCAGTTTCTATGAGGAGGTAAGTTCTAGACTTGACAGCGGCTAATCAATGGATGTCGTATATCTGGATTTCTCCAAAGCATTTGTATGTGGGTAAGTAACTGGCTCAATTATAGAAAACAGAGGGTGGTTATTAATGGTACACACTCAGATTGGGTCACTGTCACTAGTGGAGTACCTCAGGGGTCAGTATTGGCCCTATTCTCCAATATATTTATTAATGATCTTGTAGAAGGCTTGCACAGTAAAATATCAATTTTTGCAGTTGACACTAAACTGTGTAAAGTAATTAGCACGGAAGAGGACAGTATACTGCTACAGAGGGATCTGGATAGATTGGAGGTTTGGGCAGATAAGAGGCAGATGAGGTTTAACACTGACAAATGTAAGGTTATGCACATGGGAAGGAATAATGCAAGTCACCCGAACATACTAAAAGGTAAAACACTGGGTAACACTGACATGGAAAAGGACCTAGGAATTTTAGTGAACAGCCAACTAAACTGTAAAAACCAGTGTCAGGCAGCTGTTGCCAAGGCCAATAAGATAATGGGTTGCATCAAAAGGGGCATAGATGCCCGTGATGAGAACATAGTCCTACCACTTTACAAATCACTAGTCAGACCACACATGGAGTACTGTGTACAGTTCTGGTCTCCTGTGAACAAGGCAGACATAGCAGAGCTGGAAAGGGTCCAGAGGAGGGCAACTAAGGTAATAACTGGAATGGGGCAACTACAGTACCCTGAAAGATTATCAAAATTAGGGTTATTCACTTTAGAAAAAAAAAGACGACTGAGGGGAGATCTAATTACTATGTATAAATATATCAGGGGTCAGTACAGAGATCTCTCCCATCATCAATGTATCTCCAGGACTGTGACGAGGGGACATCCTCTGCGTCTGGAGGAAAGAAGGTTTGTACACAAACATAAAAGATTCTTTACGGTAAGAGCAGTGAGACTATGGAACTCTCTGCCTGAGGAGGTGGTGATGGTGACTTCACTAAAAGAGTTCAAGAGGGGCCTGGATGTATTTCTGGAGTGTAATAATATTACAGGCTATAGCTACTAGAGAGGGGTCGTTGATCCAGGGGTTATCTGCCTGAATGGAATCGGGAAGGAATTCCCCCCCCCCCCCCCCTTCCTTAAGTGGGGAAAATTGGCTTCTACCTCACAGGTTTTATATTTTGCCTTCCTCTGGATCAACTTGCAGGATAACAGGCCGAACTGGATGGACAAATGTCTTTTTTCGGCCTTATATACTATGTTACTATGTTTGCATTTTTGATGACCGATACCTGGTCCTCTGTGCCTTTTCTCCATCCAGATGTAGCAGTTGTTCTGGGCTACACCAGTCTGTGAGTCAAGAAAAGGGAGGCGAACACTGCGTTCAGCACATAGCCTTGAGTTGTAGTTGCGACAGTGCTCAATCGCTTCTTTGTAGAACTGATCCCCAAGTCTGCAAAGAAAACCATTACAACACTGGGTAAGTATCTAACATATATATACTGTTAGGAACACACATAGGAATAATATTCATATACAAGTGTGTATACATTGTGTCAAGTAAAATATAAATGGGTTGCCCGTGTTATATTAAACTTTGCCCCAAGCTAAAACATTGTATAAAATAAAAAATAATCATATACTTTTCCCCTGTGCTGTTTTCTTCAGCACACCTCTCATCCTCTTACCATTATGTGTATACGTTGCAATGTCCTTTTGTGACTGCTGCAGCCTATCACTGGCCTCAGCAGTCCTGTTCTGTATACCATACAGTCCATTGATAAAGAAACAAGACTACCTCAATACAGAAGAAGAACATGTGATAGCAAAGTATTGAAACACACTAACATATTGATAAGCTGTACTGTAGGGGAGCCAATATCATATCTTTTATGATTATGCGGTCAGGAACTAAACAACGATTACTACAAAATAACAGCCCGATCATGGGCGTCCGCAGGGGGGGTAAGTGCCCCCCCCTGGTGCCCTGGAAATCTGTGAACTGAGTTCTGCCTCTGTTCTGCAGCTGCTGCACTGCGCAGCGCCGCAGAGTGAGGAGCGGTATCTATCAGGAGCATGCACGCGCCTTGATGAATCACCAGGGCCGGGGCGCGCATGGCAGTACGAAGCTCCGCCCACCTTCCGGGCGGGAAAGACATTGCGGAGCCGGAGCAAGAAGAAGAGCCGCCCGCAGTGTCCTGGCCGCTTCAGGACTCCACAACCACCGGCAGCCTGAGTGAATGAGCGAGAGCGACACTAACACAGTGAGTGACTGACAGTCAGTGTCACAGACCAGTCAGTGTGACAGTACTCCCTGAGTGTTAGGTGTGGGGTGACTAGGCGGTATATGAAGGGGCAATACTGCCTGGTATTATATGGACAGCAGATATGGCATCCTCTGGGCAGTACTGTCTATGGTCAATTCATCCTTCACAAGCACCCTGACTGCCACCTGCTTGGCTATCAGTGAGTGACAGTCAGTCAGTGTCACAGTGTGACTACTAAGTCACTCCCTGACCCTGAGTGTTAGGTGTGGGGTGAGTCACTGACAGCCAAGCAGCAGGGAGTGAAGTGCCATGAGAGCCAGGCCAAGCAGGTGGCAGTCAGGGTGCTGGTGAAGGATGACCATAGACAGTACTGCCCAGAGGATGCCATCTCTGCTGTCCATATACCAGGCAGTATTGCCCCTTCAATTTATATACCGTCTGCCCGGCTGGTCAGGGTGACCAGGAAGGCAGGCGGTATATGAAGGGGTAATACTGGTGGTAGGCCTGGTATTCTGAAGACCATCTGCTTGTAAGTTACATATGAAAAAAGCCTGGAAGCGTTCAGGTACAGAACACAACATTTCATTTGTTGGCGACAAAATACAAATTAACATATTGCTGAGACTATAACAAAGGGTGCAAAAATAATATCAAAATAATAGACATTCAAGTGAAATAAGAAGAATTGGTCTTTCCTTTTGTGGTGGCTTCCTATTTGAAAGTTTAGTCCCTGTACACAAACGGGGTTCCGTTCCACCCTCTTATATCTGCAGTTAGGCTTCATACACGTGACAGTTTCAATGTCAATAAAATTATGCCCCCCCCTGGAAAAATTTCTGCGGACGCCCATGAGCCCAATGCATTAATTCTTCAAGAGGAATACATGAGACTTTATACAGCCACAAAGGCGAATATCAAGGTGCTGCTGAGGGTTGTGTCTCATTCAAGTACTGTTTCTTAAAGGATAACTGACATATTTTCATAAAAAAAAATATTTTAGCATATGTTACTGCTGCAGCAGCATTATGCATAAAGAAATCTTTCGTTTCTTCATTTACCACTGTTTTCCTTGAGTTTTCCCCTTAGTTACGGCTGTTTTGAATCCTACATTATGAGGATCTTCTCAAGATGGCTCCTCTGAGGCCTAAACTGCATTCCCTCAGGTCACATACACACTTACTGAGAGACATGCCTCCTCACTCTGGAGCCTAATGCAGGCATTCAGTGTGAAGGACCGCCCCTCCGTCTTCTGTTTACATTAAGTTGGAAGACAGATGAGCCCTAGCAACGGTCTTTTAAAGGAGCAGTGGAAAGGGACAGGAGACATTAATGAAAGCTGTTATTATAAGGTAATTACAGATCTTTTGATAATCATTGACAGACTAACTCAGGTATACATGCCTAGCTCTAATAAACTAGCAAATAAAAAAATATGACAGTTATCCTTTAAAGGGCTTCTGTCACCCCACTAAAGTGATTTTTTTTTTTGGGGCTAGTTAAATTAGTTATATAGCGATATATGAAAATATAATTGTGTTCCTTACTTTGATCCAGCAGTTTATTCAAAAAACAAAGTTTTATCATATGCAAATTCGGTCTCTACCAGCAAGTAGGGCGGCTACTTGCTGGTAGCTGCTGCAGAAATCCGCCCCCTCCTCTTGTTGATTGACAGGGCCAGCCGGGATCTCCTCCTCCGGCCAGCCCTGTCGGCGTTTCAAAAATCGCGGGCCTGTGTTGAATCGGCGCAGGCGCTCTGAGATGAGGAGGCTCGTCTCCTCAGAACTCCCTCAGTGCGCCTGCGCCGATGACGTCTTCTATTTCGGTGATGTCATCGGCGCAGGCGCACTGAGGGAGCTCTGAGGAGACGAGCCTCCTCATCTCAGAGCGCCTGCGCCGATTCAACACCGGCGCGCGATTTTTGAAACGCCGACAGGGCTGGCCGGAGGAGGAGATCCCGGCTGGCCCTGTCAATCAACAAGAGGAGGGGGCGGATTTCTGCAGCAGCTACCAGCAAGTAGCCGCCCTACTTGCTGGTAGAGACCGAATTTGCATATGATAAAACTTCGTTTTTTGAATAAACTGCTGGATCAAAGTAAGGAACACAATTATATTTTCATATATCGCTATATAACTAATTTAACTAGCCCCAAAAAAAAAAAACACTTTAGTGGGGTGACAGAACATAGAAACATAGAATGTGTCGGCAGATAAGAACCATTTGGCCCATCTAGTCTGCCCAATATACTGAGTACTATGGATAGCCCCCGGCCCTATCTTATATGAAGGATAGCCTTATGCCTATCCCATGCATGCTTAAACTCCTTCACTGTATTTGCAGCTACCACTTCTGCAGGAAGGCTATTTCATACATCCACTACTCTCTCAGTAAAGTAATATTTCCTTATATTACTTTTAAACCTTTGCCCCTCTAATTTAAAACTGTGTCCTCTTGTGGTAGTTTTTCTTCTTTTAAATATGCTCTCCTCCTTTACCGAGTTGATTCCCTTTATGTATTTAAAAGTTTCTATCATATCCCCTCTGTCTCTTCTTTCTTCCAAGCTATACATATTAAGGTCCTTTAACCTTTCCTGGTAAGTTTTATCCTGCAATCCATGTACCAGTTTAGTAGCTCTTCTCTGAACTCTCTCTAGAGTATCTATATCCTTCTGGAGATATGGCCTCCAGTACTGCGCACAATACTCCAAGTGAGGTCTCACCAGTGTTCTGTACAGCGGCATAAGCACTTCACTCTTTCTACTGCTTATACCTCTCCCTATACATCCAAGCATTCTGCTGGCATTTCGTGCTGCTCTATTACATTGTCTTCCCACCTTTAAGTCTTCTGAAATAATTACTCCTAAATCCCTTTCCTCAGATACTGAGGTCAGGACTGTGTCAAATATTCTATATTCTGCCCTTGGGTTTTTACGCCCCAGGTGCATTATCTTGCACTTATCCACATTAAATTTCAGTTGCCAGAGTTCTGACCATTCTTCTAGTTTTCCTAAATCCTTTTCCATTTGGCGTTTCTGTCACGACTGTGACTGATCCAGACAGGTCTGGGAGGAGAAGGTCGCAGCGACTTGCTACTCGCGATAGCTTGTGAGTTTGCTCCGTGGTTCAGGGTATGTCATCTGGGTTTTGCCTTGTGAACCTTTTTGTCCTGACTGGGAGTTTGTAGGCATCCTTCTCAGGTGAGTCCTGTCTGCCACTCCCAGCTACTATATTAGTTTCACTTTCACTTGCAGTCATTGCCAGATATAGTCTTCACTTCCAGTTCTATTCTGACCTTTGAAGGAGATCGTTTTATGGTGTTGCTGTGGAGCTCTTGTCCGGCGTGGACTGTCGTGATTGGGATCGCCTTCTCTGCTCGTGACTGGATAAGTCTATCTCTTATATAGTTTATTTGTTGCTGTTTTCTCCTGCTGTTCTCCTAGACATGAGTGATGGTGACTAGCGCTCCCATCGGCCGTTCCCCACTCTAGGCTTTTTCGGGTGACGGAGGGTTTAGGCATCCAGCTTGCCGCACGGGTTCACACCCCGTCTAGGGTATCAGGGCAGACAGGTGCCAGCTTAGGGTTAATCAGGGGTGGCCATACTATTCCCATCCGTAGATAAGGGTCCCCCTTCCCCTCTGTCTGGTGCGACACGACTGCTGCTGGGGTAGCGGTCGTGACAGTTTCCCTCCAGGAACATCAACCCTGTTACATATCTTTGTGTCATCAGCAAAAAGACAAACCTTACCATCGAGGCCTTTTGCAATATCACTTATGAAGATATTAAACAAAATTGGTCCCAGTACAGATCCCTGTGGAACCCCACTGGTAACATGACCTTGTTTTGAATGTTCTCCATTGACTACAACCCTCTGTTGTCTGTCACTCAGCCACTGCCTAATCCACTCAACAATATGGGAGTCCATGCTCAATGACTGCAGTTTATTGATAAGTCTTCTATGTGGGACAGTGTCAAAAGCCTTACTAAAATCTAGATATGCGATGTCTACTGCACCTCCACCGTCTATTATTTTAGTCACCCAGTCAAAAAAAATCTATAAGATTTGTTTGACATGATCTCCCTGAAGTAAACCCATGTTGTTTTTCATCTTGCAATCCATGGGATTTTAGATGTTCCACAATCCTATCCTTTAATAGGGTTTCCATTAATTTGCCTACTATTGATGTCAGACTCACTGGTCTATAGTTGCTCGATTCCTCCCTACTACCTTTCTTGTGAATGGGCACGACATTTGCCAATTTCCAATCTTCCGGGACGACTCCTGTTACTAATGATTGGTTAAATAAATCTGTTAACGGTTTTGCCAGCTCACCACTAAGCTCTTTTAATAATTTTGGGTGTATCTCATCAGGCCCCTGTGACTTATTTGTCTTCACCTTAGACAGCAAACTTAGAACATCTTCCTCTGTAAAGATACATGCATCAAACGATTTATTAGTCATCCTTTCTAGTGGAGGTCCTTCTCCTTTTTCTTTTGTAAAAACTGAACAGAAGTATTCATTAAGGCAGTCGGCTAGCCCTTTATTCTCTTCTACATACCGTCCGTCTTTTGTTTTTAATTTAGTTATTCCTTGTTTCAATTTCCTTTTTTCATTTACCGTATTTTTCGTTTTATAAGACGCACTTTTTTTCCCTCCAAAGTGGAGGGAAAAAGTCACTGCGTCTTATAAAACGAATGCGATGCAAATTAGGTGGCCATTAAACTGTTGGGTGGGCTGGCGGTTTCACTGAAGGCTTCTGCCTCCAGCCCGCACTTCCTTAACAAGACCGCACCAGGGATGGGCAGGCTGGCGGCTTCACTTATTATGCTCCGCTGCCACCAGCGCCCGGGACGGGAGCCCGCAGCTCCAGTAAGTGAAAGTGTTTTCCCCCTGTCCCCTCCTCCAGCAGCCAGCCCGCACGTCCGGTGCGCACTCGGCACCGGAGTCCTCAGATCCTGTAAGTGAACATTTTACCCCCTTTCCCCTCCTCCAGCAGCCAGCCCGCATGTCCGGTGCGCACCCGGCACCGGAGTCCTGAGATCCTTAAGTGAACATTCTTCCCCCTTTCCCCTCCTTCGGCCGCCAGCCCGCACGTCTGGTGTGCACCCAGGACCGGAGCCTGCAGCTCCAGTAAGTATAATCTTCTCCCCACTGTCCCCTCCAGCTGCTGCCGGGAGCACTGACCTGAGCTCCAGGGTCCCGGTCTTCTTGTCTATGTGCTGGATGCCTGTCACACTGTGCGCTCCAGCGCCTCTGTTATTGTGCCTGCCAGCCCTGCTTCTCTCTGCTCATACATCCCCCATGTACTGCAGTGTATGAGTGGATTGCTATGGATAAGGGGGGTCATAGTATTTAATATAAACACTGTCCAGGGACTGTTCTGTAATTGGCATGTGTTTATATTAAATATGACTATAACCCCCCTCATCCATAGGAATCCACCCATGTACTGCAGTATATGAGTGGATTTCTATGGATGAGGGGGGTTATAGTCATATTTAATATAAACACATGCCAATTACAGAACAGTCCCTGGATAGTGTTTATATTTAATCTGACTAAAACTCCCCTCATCCTTGAGAATACACCAATGTACAGTACATTAGTGTATTCTTTAGGATGATGGGTGTTAATCACATAAGTGTCATCCACAGATCCCCCAAAACAGTGTCATCCACAGATCCCCCAAAACAGTGTCATCCACAGATCCCCCAAAACAGTGTCATCAACAGATCCCCCATAACAGTGTCATCAACAGATCCCCATAACAGTGTCATCAACAGATCCCCCATAACAGTGTCATCAACAGATCCCCCATAACGGTGTGTCATCCACAGATCCCCCATAACGGTGTGTCATCCACAGATCCCCTCCATTACAGTGTCATCCACAGATCCCGTATAATAGTGTCATCCACAGACCACCAATAGTTCAAAAGCACACCTTTTGGTTGAAAATATTTTTTTTCTTATTTTCCTCCTCAAAAACCTAGGTGCGTCTTATAAAGCGAAAAATACGGTATAAATCTGAAGAATGTCTTATCCCCTTTTTTCATAGACTGAGCTAGTTTTTCTTCTGCCTGCGCTTTAGAAGTTCTTATAACTTGCTTGGCCTCTCTCTGCCTAATCTTGTAGATTTCCTTATCTTCATTGCTCTGGTTTTTTTTATAATTACAAAATGCTAGCTTTTTATTTTTAATGATTTGGGCCACTTCTGCTGAGTACCACAGTGGTCTCTTCCTTTTTTTTGCTTTTACTGACAAGTCTAATGCAATTTTCTGTTGCCTTCAATAATGCACCTTTTAAGTAGTCCCATTTCTCCTGGACTCCATGTAATCCGTTCCAGTCTGATAAGGACTCTGTTATGACTAATTTCATTAGAAGCCCTTTAAGGTACATTTACATGACTGTATGTATTTTGTGGTCCACAAAACGCATATCTGTAAAACACGGATACACTCCATGTGGCATCTGCATTTTTTGCCGACCCATTGACATAGGTCCGTGGATCACATTTGGGGCCAAGAATAGCATATGGTCACAGGCTGCATCCGTATTTTGTGGATCTGTGGTTTGAGGACCGCTAAATACATATGGTTGTGTGAATGCACCCTCATACTGTAAAGTCCAGTAGCTTGAAGATCTAGAACATAATTTATAAGTACATGTATGGCGGTGATCTCCAACAGGTGTATCTGCAGTTGTTGCCAAACCACAACTGCCAGACCTGGGCTGACAGTGCACGTTGGGAGTTGTAGTTTCACAACAGTTGCAGTGGCACAAGTTGAAGACTACAGAGCTATGGCATTAAGCATGAGCATGCAGTTGTTTGAAATTTCTGCAGTTTTAAAATGGGTTAATGGCTGCTTGGTTTTAAGGTGAACAGTAGCTAAAGGGAATCTGTCAGCTATACTGAGGACTATTACCTGCAGTACTACATGAGTAGTATTGTAGATGAGGAGTCTAGATTGGTACTTTATTTAATACTACCCCCATTCCCCTACTGTGTGCTGGCATAACTCCACTGAATTACATTGTCTAGACTGCTGAGCTGCATGCACATAATGGAGAGGACCTCAGCAGTACATGCAGTATAATCCAGCATATAACAAGGGGGGAACAGGGGGCAGTATGGAAAAAAAAGCAACAACCCAAACTCCTTATCTGCAGTACTATTCATGTAGTACTGTAGATAACAGTCCTTACTCCAAATAACACATTCCCTTTAACAATCCAATTAAAAACTCTGACAGTTTAAGGCTACTTTCACACTCGCGTTTTGGGCGGATCCGTCATGGATCTGTTACAATAATACACCCGCATGCATCCGTCATGAATGGATCAGTTTGTATTATCTGTAACATAGCCAAGACGGATCCGTCATGAACTCCATTGAAAGTCAATGGGAGACTGATCCGGTTTCTATTGTGCCAGATTGTGTCAGAAAACGGATCCAACCCCATTGACTTACATTGTGTGTCAGAACGGATCAGTTTGGCTCAGTTTCATCAAGCGGACAGCAAAACGCAGCAGGCAGCATTTTTGTGTCCGCCTTCAGAGCGGAATAGTGACTGAACGGAGGCAAACTGATGCATTCTGAGCGGATCCTTTTCCATTCAGAATGCATTAGGGCAAAACTGAGCCCTGAATGGATCTCACAAACGGAAAGTCAAAACGCGAGTGTGAAAGTAGCCTAAAACGGTTTCCTGGTAATAATTACTTTTTATGTAAAAAGAAATTTCATACTTACAGCTCCGCTTCAGTTCTCCGCACTGCGTCAACGTTCCAGTCCTCAGAGTGTTTACATCCTTCAGATTGCCTGGGCATGGTCACATGCTATGCTACAGCCAATGACTGGCTTCAGTGGTGATTTGCAGCTTGTCGCTATATCAGTCATTGGCTGCAGCGAAGCATGTGACCATGCCCATGCAGTCTGACAATGTAAACACAAAAGGAACCGGAACATGGAGACACCTGAAGCAGCGCAGAGGACCAGAGCGGTGGGGAGCAGGTAAGTATGAATCTTCTGTTTCAGGAGGCAGGCTGTGGGCATTACATAAAAGACAATTATTACTGGAAACCCAGAGGACCTTTCACCTTGAAAAACATTGTGAACTAAGTATGCTGCCATGGAGAGCGGCACCCGGTAATCTCACTGCACTTACTATTATCCCCGGGCGCCGCTCCGTTCTCCCGTTATGCCCTCCGGTACCTTTACTCACTAAGTTATAGTAGGCGGTGTCTGCCCTTGTCCTGTGGGCGTCTTCTTCTCCTAGGCTGCAGCGCTGGCCAATCGAGGCGCACAGCTCACAGCCTGGGAGGTTTTTTTCTCCCAGGCTGTGAGCTGGGCGTTGCGATTGCCCAGCGCTGCAGCCTAGGAGAAGAAGACGCCCACAGGACAAGGGCAGACACCGCCTACTATAACTTAGTGAGTAAAGATACCGGAGGGAAGAACGGAGCGGCGCCCCGGGGATAATAGTAAGTGCAGTGAGATTACCGGGCGCCGCTCTCCATGGCAGCATACTTAGTTCACAATGTTTTTCAAGGTGAAAGGTCCTCTTTAAGGCAAAGTATAAATCTTTCTGTGATATTTACTCTGGTTTCTGCTTAAAAATACTGGTGCAAAATACTGACCAAATCTACACTGTGTGAATGGGACCTTAAAGGGAACCTGTCACCAGGATTTTGTGTATAGAGCTGAGGACATGGGCTGCAAGATGGCCGCAAGCACATCCGCAATACCCAGTCCCCATAGCTCTCTGTGCTTTTATTGTGTCAAAAAAACGATTTTATAGATATGTAAATTAACCTTAGATGAGTCCTGTCTCCTCCATGCTTGAGAGAGGAGTCCAGCGTTCTCTGACTCTGAGCCCGGCCACGCCCACTGTGAAGGAGCCCAGCACCGCCCCGCATCCTCCGAATCTCCTCCTTGCTCCCAGACGTCAAAAAGCTAGAGCGCCATAATCTCGCGAAGCGCGAGCTAGTGCATGCACAGTTAGTTCCCGGAGGCTGATGCCAGAACAGAGAAGGAACACTATGCCAACACTGCGCATCGCGAGATTACGGCGCTCTAGCTTTTTGACGTCGGGGACCAAGGAGGAGATTTCGAAGTATGCAGTGCAGCGTGGCTGGGCTCTGGAAACGTTAGTAACAGCTCCTTGGGCTTCTTACTTGCCTCGTTTACATACAGTTGCAAGAAAAAGTATGAACCCTTTGGAATGATATGGATTTCTGCAAAAATGGGTCATAAAATGTGATCTGATCTTCATCTAAGTCACAACAATAGACAATCACAGTCTGCTTAAACTAATAACACTCAAATAATTAAATGTTACAATGTTTTAAATGAACACACCATGTAAACATTCACAATGCAGGTGGAAACAGTATGTGAACCCCTAGACTAATGACATCTCCAAGAGCTAATTGGAGTGAGGTGTCAGGCAACTGGAGTCCAATCAATGAAATGAGATTAGAGATGTTGGTTACAGCTGCCCTGCCCTATAAAAAACACACACCAGTTCGGGGTTTGCTTTTCACAAGAAGCATTGCCTGATGTGAATGATGCCTCGCACAAAAGAGCTCTCAGAAGACCTACGATTAAGAATTGTTGACTTGCAGAAAGCTGGAAAGGGTTATAAAAGTATCTCCAAAAACCTTGCTGTTCATCAGTCAACGGTAAGACAAATTGTCTATAAATGGAGAACGTTCAGCACTGCTGCTACTCTCCCTAGGAGTGGCCGTCCTGTAAAGATGACTGCAAGAGCACAGCGCAGACTGCTCAATGAGGTGAAGAAGAATCCTAGAGTGTCAGCTAAAGACTTACAAAAGTCTCTGGCATATGCTAACATCCCTGTTAGCGAATCTACGATACGTAAAACACAAAATAAGAATGGATTTCATGGGAGGATACCACAGAGGAAGCCACTGCTGTCCAAAAAAGACGTTGCTGCATGTTTACAGTTTGCACAAGAGCACCTGGATGTTCCACAGCAGTACTGGAAGAAACACACAACACTATGTGTAGAGAAAAAGAGGCACAACACACCAACATGAAAACCTCATCTGTGTTATTAGTTTAAGCAGACTGTGATTGTCTATTGTTGTGACTTAGATGAAGATCAGATCACATTTTATGACCAATTTGTGCAGAAATCCATATCATTCCAAAGGGTTCACATACTTTTTCTTGCAACTGTATATATATAAAATCTTTTTTTTTATATACAATAAAAGCACAGAGAGCTATGGGGAATGGATATTGCGGATGTGCTAGCGGCGATCTAGCAGCCCATGTCCTCAGCTCTATACCCAAAATCCAGGTGACAGGTTCCCTTTAAAGCGCCTGTACACATACTGCTTTATACTGTGTAGTTAATAGGGCTATCCGGGAATTGATATATTTATATCATCAATATCAGATAGGTGGGGGTCCAGCACTTGGGACTCCTGCCAATCAGCGCTAAGCAGAGGCCGGGGCTCCATGAGCACTGCGGCCCCTTTCTAGGCCATGTGACATCCCTTTTCATGGTCACATGGCCTAGTTGCATTACTTAAATGGGGCTGAGTTGCAATACCAAGCTCAGTTGCTATACAACCTACTGTGCAGGGCTTGGAGAAATGCAGGGAGCCGGGGGGGGGGGGGGGACTCTAACCCCACCAGTGTGATAATGATGACCTATGATCATCATTATCCATTCCTAGAAAACACCTTTAAGAACAGAGCCCATATGAATCTCAGATGGATGCCATGAACTGATATGTGTAGGGTCACTCTGAAAGCAGAACTTGTGGCAGTTCTGTGTGTCTACATTATGCCAAGCAGAATGGACATCAGCCATGATCCTAGAAAACAAACTTTGGGGAGGGTTGTAAGGCCATTTCCAAATAATTTGAAATTCACCATTCTACAGAGAAGTTTTCAACAAATTAAGAGACTTCAAGAAAGTTGCTTGTCAACACAGGAATAGGAATTTCAGGAAAGTGGAGATGTCCGGTTTTCCCATACCACAGCATGTCACTATGCACACCTCATACCAGCTGTCAAACAGGATGGTGGAGAAGCGATGGTTGGGGCTTGTTCTGCAGCCCTAGGACCTGGGATACATTGAGACAACAATGACCTTTCTGCCAGACTACGTGAGACAAATCTGAGCCCATCTGTCCAGCAGCTTAAGCTCAGACGAAAGTAGGACTTACAACAAGAAAATGATGCCAAGCAGCGAACGGACATCTGAATGTCTAAGGAAATACCAAATTCTCATGTCAACCTCATTGAGATGCTGTGAGGGGATCTCACGGGAGCTGTGCAAAAACAAATGCCCTTAAATGTCAATTAAATAAAGCAATGTTATAATGAAGACTGGAACAACATTTCTCCTGTATGATATGAGACTTATAAACTCCTACAGAAAACAAGTTGGTTAGAAGCACACAATTGTTATTTAGGCCCTGGAAATAAAGACCATGGCACAGGATGGCTTTTCATGATGGTACATCAGAAATGTGTTTAATTTCACATGGCAGTATCAGGACTTGTAAACCAAAAGAGGTAATAAATCTTTTCATAATACATGTTTTCTCTATTTTATTTTCCATCACTGGTTTGGCTTACAAATACTGACCAAAATACTGCATGTGAAAGTGCTGATTACTTTTTGATAAAGTTTTGATTAAAACATACCATGCCGACTGCCTGCAGTCACCACTAGATGGAGCAAGGGAACTTACTGCATACATAAACTGCCTATAGTGGCAGCCATGCTAAGGATTTGGAGCTTTGTATCAGAAACATAAAAAAAAACATAAAATTCAGACGTTCCCCCCCCACCCTTTGTAATGGTTAAGGGCTTAACGGTTATTCTGAGCGTGCAGGGGTCTGACTCCCGACAACCCTGCAGATCAGCTGTTTAAAGCAGCCGTGGTGCTTCTGCGAGTCTCATCCTGTGATGTCACTTTAGTTGTTCACATGGCCAAGGTGCAGCTTTGTCACGGTCGTATTGTTGTTTGACTGTGACACGGTTGTTGTGCAGACTGGTTGCCTGGGGGCAACGTGTAGTTTTCGCACTCCGTGTACTGTCTGCATCCATTGCTCCGTTCTGTGGGGCCGCAAAGAAAATAGAATATGTCCTATTGTTTTGCGGACAAGAATCAGCATTTCTTTTATGGCCCACACGGGCAGCATCCGTGTTTTGCGGATCCGTAATTTTCAGACTGCAAAACACGGCACGGTCGTGTGCATGATCCCTTATTCCTATTCAGGAGAATGGGGCTGAGCTGCAATACCAAGCACAGCCGCTATGCAATGCAGAGCGCTGTGCTTGATAAGTTGTCTTGCTGCGGCATCCTCAAACAGTTGATAGTCAGAGGTAATGAGTTTCAGACCCCCGTTAACCTGATATTGATGACCTATCCTGGGAAAGGCCATCAATATCATAATCTTGGAAAACATCTTTAACTCTTTTGGCCCTGTTCACACTGCAAGAATGCAGTTGTCTGCTTTCTCCCATCTTGGCTATAAACTAACTCCCTAAGTATATAAGGTGTGAACACAGCTCAAGAATTAAAAGAACAAATAAACTTGGAGTATTATGTGCACTCATTGTGAGCCTTGGCAAATGTGTACATATAAAAGCAAATGCACGAACAGTTGAATGCACAGACCGGAATTTTTGTTTTATATAAAGCAGGATCTGAAGTTCCCTGAAAGCAATGGCGATGACATTTTTACATGCAGCAGTTTGCAGGTTGATCTGGCCAAGTTATCACGATCCACAACTGGAAAATGTACATTTTAATCTTTTAAATGTCTACAACATGCTTTGAATGCCTTTTATTCAACAGGAACTCCTGCTGACAGAATCTGAAAAAGTATTCGGGTCCTCGGATTCCCTTGTTTTGGGCCTCCGCGATACTGGTCGTTGGCTTCCTTTTGCCTGGATACCTTCCGGAAAGCAGGCTGCTGGCACCACACGCATAACATTACAGCCGCCGTGGTGGAATTAAAAATCTTAAAGTAACTAAAGGGTTAACGAGAGGACTCCAGTGCGAGGAGGCAGCAGCAGCACACCTTTACATTCTAGCTGTCACTGATTCCCAAGCGCTGTCTGCAGGGCTTTATTGAAAAGATAATTTGGCTCATAAATTTCCCCCATCGCTCCTACCGACAGCAAATGATCCACAGAAGGACCCTGCTGTCCACGAGATAATTACTTCCTCTGCAAGATTCCAGGCAACCGGGAGAGCAGGAATTATGAAATGAAATAAAAAGAGGATTTGGCGTCCACGAGCTGCCTGCCAATACTACAAGAGTTAACAAAAACGAGGCTCCAAGAGCGCAGAGTTTGGGAACAACGTGTAAATATCCCTCTGCTCCGCTGTCACCTCATGATATGGAGTCTAAACAGAAGCCTCACAAAGAGGGAGACTGGTAATAAAGTGCTAGAAAGCAGGCCGGTCTGTAGGCACAACACTAACAGCATCAGTCACAGATTAATTAAATAAGCGGTGGCACCATGTCTACCACTCCGTGCATGATAAATCTACCAAAGTCATGCCACGTTTAGAAGCGCTAGAGCTAAACAGGCAAACAGATTTATGGCTTCCCCAAAGGGGGACGATGGCTTGTAATGCAGAGAAAGGGCAGTAATCTGCATGGGATGATCTGTCGGGCACACATCTTCCTGAAAAGTGGTGCAAATTGTTGCAATTAGGGTTTTTACAACATGGAGGTGGGGCTTAAGATGCAACATCACAATTCTGCCATAAAATTCTGTCTCAAAGCCAAACAATAGTTGGTATAGACGCAGCACATAACAAGAGGTACTGAGGGCACCGTCCTCCCACCTGGGAATTGAAGGAACGCAATCCTGGCCTAATCCGACCGTCCAAGAAATCGGGGTGCAGGGCTTGAACAGAATGAAATAGAGAACAAGATGCAAAGATAAGCCGCACTCACCATTCGTGTTCACGCTTCTTTATTGTACGGTATGTTGCGGGGGCAGACTCACATGGAGTATCAATCCACAGCTGTGGATTGATACTCCATGTGAGTCTGCCCCCGCAACATACCCTACAATAAAGAAGCGTGAACACGAATGGTGAGTGCGGCTTATCTTTGCATCTTGTTCTCTAATAGTTGGTATAGAGTTAGGCAAAAAATCTATCACAGCACCAGATTTATTATCCAGCCTGAGGCATTGTCTAAGGGCTCATGCACACAAACGTATTTTCTTTCCTTGTCCGTTCCGGGGTTTTTTTGCAGACCGTATACAGAACCATTCATTTCAAAGGGTCCACAAAAAAAACCGAAGTCTGTGCATTCCGATTCCTTATGCCCGTTCTGCAAAACAATTGAACAGGTCCTATTATTGTCCGCATTACGGACAAGGATAGTACTGTTCTGTTAGGGGCCAGCTGTTCCGTTCCGTAAAATACGGAATGCACATGGACGTCATCCGTATTTTTTGCGGACAGAAACCTACAATGAGAACGGAGCCGGGAAATGAACGCAGGGCGCACTGCGCAGCCGCCCTCCATTTATTTCTATGGGCCGCCGAAAATACCCGCGCGCTATTGCCATCTGCCCCGTAGAAATGAATGGAAGCATGGGCCGCGCATGCACAGTGCGCTCCCATTCACTTCTATGGGCGCAGAGCTTGGTGGGAAACCCGGGGTCCTCCAGCCACAGCACTCCCCGCTTTGTTCTCGTTGTAGGTGCAGGTCCCAGCAGTGGGACCCGCACCTATCAGACAATGGGGGCATATCCTAGCTATTTGCCCCCATTGTCCGAGATGGGAATACCCCTTTTAAAAAAAAACTTCCCAAATGGATCCAGGGGGATTAAAGATCCTGATAATCCACTGGTTAGTTGGTGAACTGGCAATAGGGTCATGGACGGCCATGAGCCTGGTCTGATCCCACAGAACAGCTACTGTAGCACAAATTGCTGAGAAAGATGCTGGTTATGATACAAGGCTGTCAGAACATACAGTTCATTGTAATTTTCTGCGTAGATTCAAAACGGTTGGGGCACCCATACTGAGCCCGGTCATCTGCCAGAAGTGCCTATAATGGGCACGTGAACATCACAACTGGACGACGGAAGGAGCCCTGGTCTGATTAATCAGCTTTTCTGTTACATCATTTGGACAGCCAGGTGACCCACTTCGGCCAATTATGGCCTTATGCACACAAACGTATCTTTGTTCCATATCTGATTCAAGTGAATGGGTCCTGCATCCGCATACGGCAGTCCTACTGTAGGTGTCCGTGCATTGCGGACTGCATTGCGGCCTGCGCACGTTTGTGTGCAAGAGTCCTTTAAGGGAACCTGTCACCGGGATTTTGTGTATAGAGCTGAGCACATGGGTTGCTAGATGGCCGCTAGCACCTCCGCAATACCCAGTCCCCATAGCTCTGTGTGCTTTTATTGTGTAACAGAAAACTATTTGATACATATGCAAATTAACCTGAGATGAGTCCTGTCCCTGACTCATCTGAGGGACAGGACTCATCTCAGGTTAATTTGCATCTAGCAACCCATGTGCTCAGCTCTATACACAAAATCCCGGTGAGAGGTTCCCTTTAATTGGCTCATTGTCAGTGAGACACAGTGACCGAATAGAGCCTAAAGAATACAAAAAAATGGTGTGATGGAATTCAAATTTCTGTACAGCCAATTCACACATCAAAACAACAGGGCTTGAGCTGGCAATGAGACACATAGGACATGTATCTGAATGCTAGAAGAGGTTTACTTGCTGCACGATAAGAAACACGGCGTGCTCTGATGCTGGGACACTTACTGTTTTTCTATGTCTGTACCGTTCACTTCAATGGGGCCGCAAAAAAAAAAAAAAAAAAAAAAAGAAGAGAGACTGTGTGCATTCTGTGTCTATATGTCCGCATCGGCCGTTCTGCAAAATGATAGAACAGGTCCTATTATTATCGGCATTACAGACAAGGATAGGACTGTTCTATTAGAGGCTGGCTGTTCTGCATAATGTGAAATGCACACACCCAGTGTGAGGGATACCACCCCTCGTGCCCGCTTGACATCAACTATGTCGAGCTCGCGAGACGCGGTATAGTCCCTCGTTACCAAGACGTGACGTTACACCCTCCTGAAGGTGCAGGTAAGATCAGCTTGGTACAGTTTACACAGACACCTCCTGTCCACGCGGGCACAGAGAGGCAACAAGCTGAGAGAGCCTTTCCACTGCCACAGTGAAACAGCGCTGTCTCAGCCTGGGAAATCTGCCACCAGCTTCTCGTTTGATATAAGCCTGCTCCGCTTACGGGATTATATAGGGTTAGAAACCAACCCGCAGTAGCTTATAACTAGGCCGAAACACGGACGTGGGCATTCGTGATCGAGATACAAGACAGCACAAGATTAAATTATATATTTAATCGCCTTAAGGGCACACTAGATAACACAATATACAAAAAGAATATATACAGTGGTCTGAGGTTACAAATACAGGTAATATGGTACAAACAGGAGTACACAGAGTACAACTCAGTTACCGGGTAGACAAATGTTCCGTGGGGTTATGATTAGTCCTTTGCTGTATTCACCTGGAGGGCAGTGATGTCAGCTGGTTGCAGGTCCCTCTAAACACATGGCACGATGTGACCCTCCTTCAGAGAAAAGACACGCACGCTTGCTGGCACAAGCCTTTTAAACTGTAGCTGGTCCCTCCTCTTCCCGACTCTGGGAAGGATCCACTCCCCCTCTTATGGGCTGACAACAAATGACCCACAAAACCCTTTAGGGTTCATAGCTCCAGACCAGAAGGTCTCAGGTCACAGGGAGATGGTTCTGGGACCAATGGATCCGCCTGGGTTCCGGCTACAATTAGAGTCCAAGCATGGTACCGTTATTGGGTTTCTGTGGGGAGATATGTATATTTCCCCTCCCTGGCCTCCCACCACCACACTAAGACCATGGATATGTTCATCGTGGCCACAAATATGTATCCGGTTTGCGCCTATGATGGTCAGGCGATTCATAATTTCTTATAAATTGCCGGTTACATGCTGTCTGCTAGATTTGATTGAACTGGGGAATGGCTTAGACCCCCTGCAGGGAGGTTTTCCTGCAGGATCCATGCTGTCTGAATGGGGTGTGAAATTGTAAACAAAAGGTGGCCTGCAATAAGTTCCCTGTCATATGGCTGAGACTTTGAAGCAGGGCCCTCCTGTGGAGTTCACTACCTCTGCTATCTTTCAGCAAATGGTGGATGTGCAGACATGGCTGACAGTAAATACTAATCCATATTCCTCACACCCTGATCCGCAATTTGCAGACTGCAAAACATCCAACGGTTGTGTTCATGAGCACTTACAGTGTTAACAGAAATATTAAAGATGAAGTATGATGGCAGACATTCACAGCAAAATGCACAAACATACATGTGGCAGAATTTACACATATATGGATATCCTGCACTTAGGTCAGTCAGAAACAAGACATATGCAGCGCAGACCACTCATTGGCACACATGTGGCACACAGGACACTTATACATGGGTCACATGCCACTGATGCATATGTCACATACTGCACAGCAGTAAATGTCTGGCATGAAATTTACCA
This sequence comes from Bufo bufo, assembly GCF_905171765.1. Lineage (NCBI taxonomy): Eukaryota > Metazoa > Chordata > Amphibia > Anura > Bufonidae > Bufo > Bufo bufo. The sequence goes on along the minus strand of NC_053399.1, from coordinate 38,618,872 downwards.
AATCTTAACCTCCTCATATTGTACATAATCTACATTATGATTAAAAGGGTTGTCCTACCATAATGACCTATTGCCTATCTACAGGATAGGTGATAAATATCAGATTGCTGGGGTCTGACTGTTGGAATATCCACTGATCATGAAAAAAAGAAGTCCTGAGACATTAAATTACATTACCACCAATCTTAAGACCACGTTCCCTTGATCATGGGGGTCCCAGCAGTCAGACGCCCATCAATCAGACAGACACTTATCACCTGTCGTGTCATAGCTGTTGGACCTTTTAACATTCCATATCCTTAAAGGTTTTCTTTGGGTGTAAAAAAAATAAAAGTGAATAAAAAATTAAAATCTGGCCCAAAATATGTGTTAAACTAAAATAGAAATGCTCGCCTGTTAAAAAGACCTGTGTCCATTTTTCTAGTTATCCTCTATCCACAGGATTAATTAAAAAAATATGTTATACTGAGCTTCAGAACTATACACAACCGGTTGACAGATTTGTGGCACTGCTTTTTCAAGAAAGAAAGCTAGCTTTTCTAATGCATACAGGGAAAAACCCTTTAAGGTCCCAAACTGATTATATATCAGGGTAAGGAAACCCTCCAGCACTCCAGGTGTTGTGAAACTACAACTCCCAGCATGCACACTTGCTCTGCTCTTCTCATAACTCCCATAGAAATGAATGGATCATGCTGGGAATTGTAGTTTCAAAACAGCTGGAGTGCTAAAGGTTGCTGACCCCTGCTATATATTCTAGTTGCAGAGCATTTCCTCATATACATATATATTTACTAGAGCTCCCGACTCTACCACCTCACATCTCCAGCGCCGGAACGGGAAATCCCTTACAACAGGTTAAGGCTACTTTCACACTGGCGTTTCTGGGTCCGCTTGTGAGATCCGTTTCAAGGCTCTCACAAGCGGCCCAAAACTGATCAGTTTAGCCCCAATGCATTCTGAATGGATAAGGATCCGTTCAGAATGCATCAGTTTGGCTCCGTTCCGCCTCCATTCCGCTCAGCAGGCGGACACCAAAACCCTGCTTCTAGCGTTTTGGTGTCCGCCTGGCGATGCGGAGCCAAACGGATCCTTCCTGACTTACAATGTAAAAAATGGGGACAGATCCGTTTACATTGACACAATATGGTGCAATTGTAAATGGATCCGTCCCCCATTGACTTTCAATGTAAGTCAGGACGGATCCGTTTGACTTACACTTAGACTTTTTTTGACAGAGTAATGCAGACGGATCCGCACCTAACGCAGGTGTGAAAGTAGCCTTAATGTTGCAGGACTGAGCACACCACACAATACAGCCCACCAGACAGAAAAAAAGGGCGAATTAATTAAAATTAGATTTGATTAATGTGGCAGAACAGTCACCTCTCAATCTGTGTAAATGGCAACTGCCCACATGAATGTACATATATACACAGCACAGTTTTAAATATGTGCAAAAGAAAGACTATTTGTATTTATTTGCATGTTTTTGTTTAAATTGTTAATGTGACAAAAGATTCAGTAATATGAGGTGTAAAGTTGTAAACCTGCTCATTTCCCTGTACTATAGGCCTATCAATGATACACCAATTAGTTGGATCCGGTTTAAAGGGACTTTTGTAGAGCCGGATACAATTCACCTTGCATATTGACAGCAGCACATCCAGGTTACACAGGGCGACGTGCTGCCGACAAACATCAATGTTGTATGAGAGATGCCAGAGAAATCTGTCTGTGCATGCGCTGGATGCAGCAGAGAAAGGTATAAGTCACGAAACGGACAGCTATGGACACAGAGACGTCCAAATCCAATGTTTATACACCATATCCATAGGGAGCAGGAGGTGCAGTAAGAAATTAGGTGCTTTAGGCTGGTTTCACATGGGCGTTGCGGCCTTGCGGGAAAAGGTGCGGGTGCGTTGCGGGAACATGCATGATTTTTCCGTGCGAGTGCAACACATTGTAATGCGTTTTGCACGCACGTGAGAAAAATCGGCATGTTTGGTACCCAAACCCGAACTTCTTCACAGAAGTTCGGGTTTGGGATCGGGGTTGTGTAGATTGTATAATTTTCCCTTATAACATGGTTATAAGGGAAAATAATAGCATTCTTAAAGTGGACCTTTCACCAATTATGACAATGTGAACTAAGTATAGAGACATGTGGAGCGGCGCCCGGGGATCTCACTGCACTTACTATTATCCCCGGGCGCCGCTCCGTTCTCCCGCTATGCCCTCCGGTATCTCCTCTCACTAAGTTATAGTAGGCGGAGATTTCAGTCACTAAGTTATGGTAGGTGGAGTCAGCCCTTGTTCTGCTGTAGCGCTGGCCAATCGCAGTGCAGAGCTCAAAGCCTGGGAGGTTCTTTTCTCCCAGGCTGTGAGCTCTGCAATGCGATTGGCCAGCGCTACAGCAGAACAAGGGCAGACTCCGCCTACCATAACTTAGTGAACGGAGATACCGGAGGGCATAGCGGGAGAACGGAGCGGCGCCCGGGGATAATAGTAAGTGCAGTGAGATCCCCGAGTGCCGCTCTACATGTCTGTATACTTAGTTCACATTGTCATAATGGGTGAAAGATCCTCTTTAATACAGAATGCATAGTACAATAGCGCTGGGGGGGTTAAAAAATAAATAAATAAATAATTTAACTCACCTTAATCCACTTTCTCACGCAGCCCGGCTTCTCTTCTGTCTTCTTCTTTGCTGTGTACAGGAAAAGGACCTGTGGTGACATCACTCCGGTCATCACATGATCTTTTACCATGGTGATGGATCATGTGATGGACCATGTGATGACCGGAGTGACGCCACCACAGGTCCTTTTCCTGTACACAGCAAACAAGAAGACAGAAGAGAAGCCGGGCTGCGCGAGCAAGTGGATTAAGGCGAGTTAAATTATTTATTTATTTTAACCCCTCCAGCGCTATTGTACTATGCATTCTGTATTAAGAATGCTATTATTTTCCCTTATAACCATGTTATAAGGGAAAATAATAATGATCGGGTCTCCATCCTGATCGTCTCCTAGCAACCGTGCGTGAAAATCGCACCGCATGCGCACTTGCTTGCGGATGCTTGCGATTTTCACGCAGCCCCATTCATTTCTAAGGGGTCTGCGTTGCGTGATAAACGCAAAATATAGAGCATGCTGCGATTTTCTCGCAACGCATAAGTGATGCATGAAAATCACCGCTCATGTGCACAGCCCCATAGAAATGAATGGGTCCAGATTCAGTGCGGGTGCAATGCGTTCACCTCACGCATTGCACCCGCGCGGGAAAACTCGCCATGTGAAAGAGGTCTTAGAGCACTATAGTCTGTTATTTTAGAAATTTCACTAGAAAGTAGCCAAGCCTTAGAATTAGGCTTTATGCACGCAGCCGTTGCCCAGCTGTGGCCGTATTGCGGGCGGCAAACAGCGGGTCTGCAATATGCAGACCTATTCACTTGAATGGGTCCGCAATCCAGAGCTTTGGCGTGTAACAGAGGCATGGAACCCCACGGAAGCACTACGGAGTGCTTCCATGGGGTTTCTGTCCGTGCCTCCGCACCGCAAAAAAAATATTACATGTTCTATTTTTTTGCTGTGCGGACGGATCACAGACCCATTCAAGTCTCGATCTGTCCCGGCCGCAGCACGGACGTTGCCCGTGCATTGGGGACCGCAAATTGCGGTCACCAAAGAACGGCCTTACTAGGATAACTTCTTCTGGCAGAGAGTTCCACAGTCCCTGCTCTTACAGAAGTCACTTCTATGGTTTTATGGTCTGCACTGACATTTCGTCTGATTTCTTCATTTGTTTGTATTTTGAATAAAGTCTTAACACGTGTAATATTTGACTTTGAAATTTGATATTGAAATGTCAAAAAAGGGTCACTGTTCTCTATTCATGAACCTAGGTTCATAAAGCATGATGTCAAACAACGCAGGAGAGGTATTGTGGTTGTATAGATCTTTTTAAGTGGTTTAAGGTTGGGGAAAAAAAAAACATTTTCATGTGCCACAAATCAGTAACGCCTGTGGCACACTGCGGCAGATTTACTAATTCTAATATTGAGACAGCTTAAACTCAGACTATACAGTCTAAAACGTGCCAAATTCATCAAAGTGGCTAAGGCTTGAGGGTAAGTCAGGCACATTTTTTGAAACTTTTGTCTGTCTAACTTTACAACTCCTATTGGTCGGCTTACTTTGTGCCAAAATGCAGGTGTAATTTTGGTGCATGCCGTCAGTCTTGAATGCACTGCAATCTGCAAGATATAGAGCAGAAGGAGCTGTGCAGATTGATATACAGTTTTGTGGAAAAAGATTCAGCCCAATATGTAATTTAGACATTTAAAGAGGACCTTTCACCGATTATTACAATATGAACTAACTGTACAGACATGTAGAGCGGCGCCCGGGGATCTCTCTGCACTTACTATTATCCCCGGGCGCCGCTCCGTTCTCCTGCTATGCCCTCCGGTATCTCCGCTCACTAAGTTATAGTAGGCGGAGATTCCAGTCACTAAGTTATGGTAGGCGGAGTCTGCCCTTGTTCTACTCTAGCGCTGGCCAATCGCAGCGCAGAGCTCACAGCCTGGGAGGTTCTTTTCTCCCAGGCTGTGAGCTCTGCAATGCGATTGGCCAGCGCTACAGCAGAACAAGGGCAGACTCCGCCTACCATAACTTAGGGAACGGAGATACCGGAGGGCATAGCAGGAGAACGGAGCGGCGCCCGGGGATAATAGTAAGTGCAGTGAGATCCCCGGGCGCCGCTCTACATGTCTGTACAGTTAGTTCATAGGGTAAGAATCGGTGAAAGGTCCTCTTTAAATCTCGTTTTTCTGAGTTTAGGAGTCAGCGTCAGTGACTGTGTATACAATTATAGATGTCAATCCCTGATTAGTACCGCCCGTAGGTAGGTAGCTCAGAATTTGAAGAGTAAATTACAAGTTGTGCGGAATATTTTCACACAAAAACTATATAACAATCTGCTCAGATCCTCCTGCTCTACAACATGCTGCCTGCAGACTGCACTGCATTTCAAGGTGACAGTTCCTCTTTAACCACTTCCCATCTGGGCCCTTTGCCCCCTTCCTGACCAGGCCAAATTTTGCAAAACTGACATATCTCACTTTATGTGGTAATAACTTTAGAACGCCTTTATTTATCCAAGTCATTCAGAGATTGTTTTCTCGTGACACATTGTACTTCATGATAGTCATAAATTTGAGTCAAAATATTTCACCTTTATTTATGAAAAAATCCCAAATTTACCCAAAAATTTGAAAAATTCGCAATTTTCTAAATTTCAATTTCTCTGCTTTCAAAACAGAAAGTGATACCTCATAAAATAGTTATTTAACATTTCCCATATGTCTACTTTATGTTGGCATCATTTTGGAAATGTCATTTTATTTTTTTAGGACGTTAGAAGGCTTAGAAGTTTAGAAGCAATTCTTCAAATTTGTAAGAAAATTGCCAAAACCCACTTTATAAGGACCAGTTCAGGTCTGAAGTCACTTTGTGGGGCCTACATAGTGGATACCCCCATAAATGACCCCATTGTAGAAACTACACCCCTCAAGGTATTCAAAACCGATTTTACAAACTTTGTTAACCCTTTAGGCGTTCCACAAGAATTAAAGGAAAATGGAGATCAAATTTTTAAATTTCACTTTTTTGGCAGATTTTCCATTTTAATCAATTTTTTTCTTTAACACATCGATGGTTAACAGCCAAACAAAACTCAATATTTATTACCCAGATTCTGCGGTTTACAGAAACACCCCACATGTGGTCGTAAACTGCTGTATGGGCACACGGCAGGGCGCAGAAGGAAAGGAACTCCACATGGTTTTTAGATGCCATGTCCCATTTGAAGCCCCCTGATGCACCCTTACAGTAGAAACTCCCAAGAAGTGACCCCATTTTGGAAACTAGGGGATAAGGTGCCAGTTTTATTAGTACTATTTTTGGGTACATATGATTTTTTGATCATTCATTATAACACTTTATGGGCAAGGTGACCAAAAAATAGGTTGTTTTAGCACAGTTTCTATTTATTTATTTTTACAGCGTTCACCTGAGGGGTTCAGTCAAGTGACATTTTTATAGAGCAGATTGTTACGGACGTGGCGATACCTAATATGTATACTTTTTCTCATTTATTAAAGTTTTACACAATAATAGCATTTTTGAAACCAAAAAATTATGTTTTAATGTGTCCATGTTCTGAGAGCTATAGTTTTTTTATTTTTTGAGAGATTTTCTTATGTAGGGGCTCATTTTTTGCGGGATGAGGTGACGGTTTTATTGGTACTATTTTGTGGGACATACGCGTTTTTGATCACTTGGTGTTGCACCTTTTGTGATGCAGGGTGACAAAAATTGCTTGTTTTGACACAGTTTTTTTTATTTATTTTTTACGGTGTTCACCCGAGGGGTTAGGTCATGTGATATTTTTATAGAGCTGGTTTTTACGGACGCGGCAATACTAAATATGTCTATTTTATTTTATTTTTTCTATTTTTCTATTTTTTTTTTATTCCTTACTTGGGATTTTTTTTTTTTTTTACATGTGAACCTTTTTTTTATTTTATTTTTTCAACACTTTATTTTATTTTTATTTTATTTTACACTTTTCGTCCCCCATAAGGTCATACAAGACCTCTGGGGGACATTTACTTCACTTTTTTTTTTTTTTACACTGTTGATTTCTCCTGTAACTGGGGCTGACATAGTAGCCCCAGTTACAGGACAAATGCACCCCCCAGAGAGGCTGTACAGCAGCAATCCTGCGCTGTACAGCCTCACAGCAGGGCTGATCGAGGTCTCTGAGAGACCTCACACAGCTCCTGCACTCTCCGGTCCCGGCGGTCACATGACCGCCGGGCCGGAACAGGAAGCGCACAGCGCTTCCTTCTCTGCAGACACAGCGCTCGGTGAGCGCTGTGTCTGCAGCGATCGTGAAGGCAGGGACACCTGGGCACTGTCCCTGCCTTGTCTTAGGGTTGCCCTGCTGTCACTGACAGCGGGCAACCCGATCAGCAGCTGCACGATTAGCGTGCAGCTGCTATTTCTGACAGGACGTTTTAAAACGTGCTGTCAGAAATAGACGTCCACCCATAGGACGTTTATATCCTATGGGCGGACGTGAGGCGGTTAATCCTTGTCCCTCAAGCAAGGCCTAAATAGTTTCTCATATATAACCGTTTTTTGTTTTTTTTGCACAATTCTAAGTTACAATGAACATAACCAGAGAGAACCACTTATATACTAAGTTACTACACATAATATAGCTATGTGAACCCTCATACTAGGCATAATATCCCCATGCACGTAATAAACTTGGAAATAATACGGTGACAATCTTCGGTGTTGTAAATTGTTTTATATCCTATCACAGTTTTGAAAATCTTATTAAAACCTTAATAAAATCGGATTTCAAAATAATATGCTGAGAATTATTACTGTAAACCTGATAAGATGACAACTTCTCGTGTGTGGAACCGGTATCCAAAATCCCTCAAAATGGGACACTTAAAAGGGTTGTCCAAGTTATTTTTTGTTCTTTGCATGTTTCTAAGCAAATGTAAGGGGGTTTTCAATTCACTTACTTCATCTCCAGTGGCCCTGTCGTCCTAGTTAGCTTCTTTCCCTGCTCGCTCTGATGAAGTTCTGTGCACAAGCCTGAGGAGCAGGTCTGCCTCTGTACACAGAACTTCACAGTGAGGGCTGCGCTGCTTGGAGCAAAAGGCCATGCCCTCTGCACTGCCCAATCTTCTGGCCACGCCCCCTGCACTGCCCAATCTTCTTGTCACGCCCCCTGCACTGCCCAATCTGCTGGCTTAGCTGTCTGCCCTGTGTCTCCCCCCCCCAACTGGACTCTTCAGCAAAGTTTAAACCCCTTCTACCATCAACAGCACTGGAAAATGTAAAAAAATATATATTATATTGTAACATAAAAATCTGATTTAAACAATAGGTTCTTCCTTTTAATTTCATGACGATGCTTGGCTGCCCCAAACACCTCCACTTATCACTATGAACAGTTTCTGAAGGACTCAATAGAAATATCTATAGGCAGCTTAGCATCGCCATGGAGTATCCAAATATTAGTGCCACGGCATCTAAAATATGAGGTTATCAAGCAGATAAGGTTGTCTGTGGGTTGCTAGACAATGACTTGAAGTTGGACAGAATATGTTTTTTACTGTCATCCACAGATAGGATCCAAGAGAAGTAGGAGTTATTTTTGAACCCTTCCATAGGGATCAGCAAGCACTCAGTTTATATCCAGGTACACAAACGGATATTATACGCCAATGCATGTACAGTATCTGCAAAACACATTACAGTATGGTCACCGGGAAAGTTTAGGTTGTCTACGCGTTGGTTTTCCATAATGGCTGTTCTTCCCAGATACAATTCCAATAATGTACATGGCGGCATCTAATATTCAACTAAACTGCTTTATATCATTATAAAAGACCCCCAAACAAGATCACACTTGTGGCTCAAATACAAGTCTCATTAGCAGCTTTACCACAAGGATTTTAGTCACAGTAAGAGTACTGGAAAGTAGGTCAAGCTTCCACAGCTACTGCTAAAACAAGTAGACGTGGGGCTCTCAGAAGCTATGTTTAGAAGCCATAGATTATCACTATATCCAACAGCTTACAAGTTATAGCCAAGCACAACCTGACTACTCTAACCCCCCCATCATAACATCTTCATTACACGATACCCTTTTCCTAATGCGCTCTTCATTATATTGCCAGTCTCTAATTTCCCTTGTATGCAAAACCAAGGTATAAGGCAGGAATCACACAGTCTCTGTGGCAGTTTTCAATGCAGTTTTTAGAGTCAAAGCCATGAGTATATAAAAAAGCAATCGGTCATCAGTCTATTCTATTTACTTCCAGCCGAAGGATGTAACACGCGTATCTATATATAGTAGCTGAGAATGTGTGACATGCTGAAGGCAGATGGACCATGTCTTTTTTAATCTCATGCTTAAAGGGGTTGTCCCAGTTGTTGAAAATATATAAGGCTGCAAAAATGAAAAACAAAACAAAACTGTAAGGGCTTATTTTTTTGCGGACAGTTCAGAATGTCCGCAAAATATTTTTTGTATTCCGTTTTTTTGCTGACCCATAGACTTCAATAGGGCTATGTCCTGATTTTCACTGACAAGTATAGGACGTTTCATTTGTTTTGCTGAGCTGTGCAATGGAAGAAAAGGCCCCATAGAAGTGAATGGGACCACATCTAATCCACAAAAAAACAGATCCGCATTTTTGCGGACAGCATACGGCCATCTGAATGAGCCCTAAGGAATATGGAATAATATTTACTGTCAGCCATGTCTTCACACCCACCATTTGCTGGAAGATAGCAGAGGTAGTGAACTCCACAGGAGGGCCCTGCTTCAAAGCGCAGCCAGATAGCAGAAAACTCCTAGCAGGCCACATGTGGTTACATTTCACACCTCCATTCAGACAGCACGGATCCTGCAGGAAAACCTCCCCACAGGGGGTCTAAGCCATTCCCCAGTTCAATCGAACCTAGCAGACAGCATGGAACCGGCGATTTATAAGGAATTATGAATCGCCCGGCCATCACAGGCGCAAACCGGATACATATTTGTGTCCCGGTGGCCACGATGAACATGCCCATGGTCTTAGTTTGATGGTGGGATGCCAGGGAAGGGAGATTTACATATCTCCCCACAGAAACCCAATAGCGGCACCATGTTTGGAGTCTAGTTGTATCCGGAACCCAGGTGGATCAATTGGGCCCGGAACCACCTCCCTATGACATCCTGGTCCTATGAACCCTATGGGGTTTTGTGGGTCATTTTCTGCCAGCCCAGAAGAGTGGCGGGCTACAGGTTAAAAGGCTTGTGCCAGCAAGCAGGCGTGTCTTTTTCTGAAAGGGGGTCACATCGTGCAAATGTGTTTGGAGAGACCTGGAAACCAGCTGACATCACTGCCCTCCATGTGAATACAGCAAAGGAACATCAGTAAAAAGGCTCTCTCAGCTTGTTGCCTCTCTGTGCCCGCGTAGACAGGAGATGTCTGTGTAAACTGTACCAATCTGACCTTACCTGCTCCTCCAGGAGGGTGTAACGTCATGCTTTGGTAACCAGGAACCATACCGCGTCTCGTGAGCTCGACGTAGTTGATGTCAAGCGGGCACGAGGGGTGGTATTCGGCACAAAAACAAAAAATAAACTCTTCAATCTCCTGCCAATCCAGTCTCCATTCACAAGCTGCTAGTAAGGATTTTTTTTTAAACTATTTTATTAGGGTATGTTCACAGTTGTTACCTCCATTTGACCCAGACCACCATGGCAAATTCTTTCAGCCACATCTCGTCTCTACAGTTTGTAACACAGACACGTTAGATTTCTCAATTTTTCCATCAACCTCCTCATCCTGGTGACCCCACAGTGTCATCCTGCTGCCACCCCCGATACTGTGCCCGTTTTGCTCCCCAATGTCCAAGGTACTATACTGCTGAAATAATTGTGACCCTAATAGACAGAGTCATTTATCAAACTGGTGTAAAGTAGAACTGGATTTCCAAAAGAGCTGTCAAATATGAAAGGTGGAATCTGATTGGCTGCTATGGGCAACTAAGCCAGTTCTGCTTTACACCAATTTTATAAATTACCCCAAATGTTCCTATAGTGTCCACAACAGCTATAATGTCCCCTAGAGTGCCCCGAGTAATAATACCACCCTCTATTGTGCTCCAGGCAATAATCCCTGTATAGTGTCCCCAAAAATAATAGAATTGCCCCTACAGTGCCTCCCCAATAGCAACACCCCCATATAGTAATTTCCACCACACTGCCCCATATAGTAATCTCCCCATAGTAATTTGCCCCCACACAGTAATTTCCCCCAAACTGCCCCATATAGTAGTTTGCCCCCACACAGTAATTTTCCCTACATAATTTGCCCCACACTGCCCCCACATAGTAATTGCTACCACACTGCCCCCACAAAGTAATTTCCCCCACACTGTCCCCACATAGCAATTTCCCCCACAATGTCCCCACATAGCAATTTCCCCCACAATGTCCCCACATAGCAATTTCCCCACACTGTCCCCACATAGCAATTTCCCCACACTGTCCCCACATAGCAATTTCCCCACACTGTCCCCACATAGCAATTTCCCCACACTGTCCCCACGTAGAAATTACCCCACACTGTCCCCACGTAGAAATTACCCCACACTGTCCCCACATAGAAATTACCCCACACTGTCCCCACATAGAAATTAACCCACTTTCCGCACATAGCAATTACCCCACTGTCCCCACATAGCAATTACCCCACAATGTCCCCACATAGCAATTTCTCCCACACTGTCCCCACACAATGGTTTCCCCCACACAGTAATTTTCCCCCACACTGCACCATATAGTAATTTGCCCCCACATAGTAGTCCCTCCCATAATTTGCCCCACACTGCCCCATATAGTAATTTGCCCCCACATAGTAGTCCCTCCCATAATAATTTGCCCCCACACTGCCCCATATAGTAATTTGCCCCCACACTGCACCATATAGTAATTTGCCCCCACATAGTAGTCCCTCCCATAATAATTTGTCCCCACACAGTAATTTGTCCCCACATAGTATTCCCTCCCATAATAATTTGGCCCAACAGCCCCCACATTCTCCACACCCATGTACTCGATGTCTCTTAATATGTCCTGCTGTTTGTCCCCACTCCCCACATGTCCCCCAAAGTAGGCACATGAAATAAAAAAAATAAAAAATGAAAAAAAATTAAAAGCTAAATACTCCCCTACGTCCAGGGACAGGCGCTTGCTCGCAGAGGAAGGCGGGATGAGGCAGTGCTGCGTCCCGGCACAGGCGTGCGTGATGACGTCATCACGCACGCCTGCGCCGGGATTTCACTACCGCATAGGCCTCAGGCCTATGCGGCCTGAAGCCTATGGCGGTCATCGGCGATGGGACAGGGAGCTATGCGCTCCTGTGCCCCGCCGCAGTATGTGAGCGTTCGGGTCAGCGTTGGGCCCCCCAGCGGTGCTGGGCCCGGGGCTGCCGACCCGAAACGTCCCTATTGTAATCCACCACTGGGTACAATTACACACACATTTCCAGTAAGTGTTAAAAGTGGTTCAAAACAAAAGATTTGTGAAGTCACATGATGTATCATGTTTTCTCTTAGCAGGTCACATGCATATTTACGCTGTGATTTCACAGGAGTTCACAACACATCACCATAGAGGCCACTTACACTTAGCAGTATTCGGCATCAAATATTTGTATGCCAAAAGTATGGGTGGGTTCAAGACATGATAGGTTCAAACCTTTTCTATGTTTATATATGTAGACTGCAGATTACAAAGAATTTTGCCTGCAACAAGGAGAGTTTTCTGGTTCAGTGAGTGATCGGCGGCACCTTTACACAAGGCTCTGTGCAGATCTCCATAGGAGTCTCCATCCACAGCCTCTTTGTAGACTCCATTTTACAGGAAAAATAGCACTGCATTCAGGTCTCTCTTTCCCACAGTAATGATGGACACGATGGAGACTATGGTTTCCATCACGCTCCTCATCTGGCAGAGCTTTGTGTCTTCCGATATGAACTGAAGCCACACTACTGGTGTTAACATAGCCGTTTCAGCTACAGAGAAAAGGCTCGTTCACACGAACGTGTGCTGCCCGTTGCCGTATTGCAGACCGCATTTGCGGATCCGTAATACACGGGCACCGTTCCGTAGCCATTCCGCATCACGGATGCGGACCCATTCATTTCAATTGGTCCGCAAATCCGGAGATGCAGAACTGAACGCAACACTACGGAAGAACTACAGAGTGCTTTCTGGGGTTTCATTCCGTGCTTCCGCACTGCAAAAATATAGAACTTGCTCTATCTTTTTGCGGAAGGGAAGGATCGCGGACCCATTCAAGTGAATGGGTCTGCGATCCCCATGCGCCTGCCCTACGGACAGTGCCCGTGCATTGCGGACTGCAATTTGCGGTCCACAGCACAGGCACGGGCTTCACACGTTCGTGTGAACGAGCCCAAAGGCCTCTTGCACACTAATGTGTTTTTTTTTCCGGTTATGTTCCTTTTTTTGCGTTCAGTATACGGACCATATACGGAACTATTCATTTCAATGGATCCACAAAAAAAAACGGAAGTTACTCCGTGTGCATTCCGTTTCCGTATGTCCGTTCAGCAAAAAAGAAAATCCTATTATTGTCCGCATTACGGACAAGGATAGTACTGTTCTATTAGCGGCCAGCTGTTCCGTTCCACAAAATACTGAATGCACACGGACGTCATCCGTATTTTTTGCGGAATGCAAAATACATACGGTCGTATGCAGGAGCCCTTAGGCCATCCTTTTTTTTTTTTTTTTGCGGACCCATTGTAACAATGCCTAAAACGAACAAGAATAGGACATGTTCTATTTTTTTTGCGGGGCTACGTTACGGACATACTGATGCGGACAGCACATGGTGTGCTGTCTGCATTTTTTGTGGAACCATTGAAATGAATGGGTCCGCATCCTATCCACAAAAAAAAAACGGAAAGGACACGGAAACAAACAACGTTCATGTGCATGTAGCCTAAGGCCTCTTGCACACGACAGTATGGCTTTTTCAGTATTTTGCGGTCAGCAAATAACGGATCCGCAAAAAATACGTTTTTTAGCGGAACTGAACAGCTGTCCCCTGATAGAACAGTACTATCCTTGTCCGTTATGCGGACAATAATAGGACATGTTCTATCCTTAAGGCTCCATTCAGATGTCCGTAGAATGGGTCCACATCTGTTCCACAATTATCCGGAACGAGTGCGGACCCATTCATGCTCTATGGTGCCGGAAGAGATGCGGAGAGCACACTATGTGCTCTCCACATCCGCATTTCTGGAGCGCGGCCCCGCAATTGCGGACAAGAATAGGCATTTTTATGGGGGTGCCGGCCGGTTGTATTGCAGATCTGCGTCTGAATGGAGCTTGAATGGAACGGAAAAAACAGAATGCATACGGAGTACCTTCCGTTTTTTTTTGCGGATTCATTGAATTAAATGGTTCCGTCTATGGTATGCAAAAAACAGAACGGAAACTGAAAAAAATAATGTTTGTGTGCAAGAGGCCTAAATCATATCTTTATTTTTTTGAACAAGTCAGAAAGGAGAACATGGTAAAGACCAGGTCTGGAAGGCCGTTAGGACAAGTTGTATAGACATTATAGAGAATAGTATGGCATACAGGTATTTGTATTTACACAAATGTCTGCGGGGTCCGATTCCTGGCACTCCCGCCGATCAGCTGTATGAAGAGGCAGAGACAATCCGTGAGCACTTAGGTCTTTTCTTAGGCCTTGACTTCACGTTTATCTGTCACGTGGCCTAGGTGCAGCTCAGTCCCACTCAAGTGAATGAGGCTGAGCTGTAATACCAAGAACAGCCGCTATACAATGGATGGCGCCATGATTAGTAAGCTGTGAGAAGGCCGCAGCGCTCAATAGTTGATTGGCAGGGGTGTCAGGAGTCGGACACCCCACCTTCTCCTGATCTTATATTAAGGATCTATCTTAAGAACACGCCTTCAGTATAAAAATTCCAGAGAACCCCTTTAATATTAATTAGAACATTTTAGAAAGCATTGCTGCAGTGAAGTAAAAACAAAACAAAAAAAAAAACTGTTTGTGAAAGATAGCAGCATCCCACAGGCAATAGGAGGTAGGCTCAGGCAATCTGCATGTACCGATAATTTATGTCGCTAAGAATAAGACATGGAAAAACTGAAATATCCTCAAACATTGCGTAGGTTATGCATTGGGTGGCTTGATAGATGGTTACTTCTAAGTAACAAACAATGCCAAGTGTTTCATTGGGAAGTGTTCAGGCGAGCTTGAGGATAAAAGCATTGAGCTATTGTTAAACTACTGAAGGCGAGGCTGGTGACTAGTCCACTGGCTTTAAATCTTATGGTGCTATTGAAAACACAACTGAACATATAAGATCTTAAAGGGGTTATCCAAACTATAAAACATAACCCCCCAATGCCCGGGTTCCCCATATAGATTATAGTTACCCCGCTCCCCGGCATCGTTCCTTATCACGCACGGCCGCCGATGCATTTGAACTGCACCGGTCGCCGTATTTTTTTATCCGCGCGACGGGGAGATGCAGCGCCGGCCGTAAGGGGATCAGGAGCGACGCAGGTGCTGGAGAGCGGGGTAAGTATAAGGCTACTTTCACACTGGCGTTTCTGGGTCCGCTTGTGAGATCCGTTCAGGGCTCTCACAAGCGGACTAAAACGGATCAGTTTAGCCCCAATGCATTTTGAATGGATAAGGATCCGCTCAGAATGCAGCAGTTTGCCTCCGTTCAGCCTCCATTCCGCTCTGGAGGCGGACACCAAAACGCAGCGTTTTGATGTCCGCCTGACGTTGCGGAGCCAAACGGATCCGTCCTGACTTACAATGTAAGTCAATGGGGACGGATCCGTTTTCACCGACACAATATGGTGGAACTGAAAACGGACCCGTCCCCCTTTGACTTTCAGTGTAAGTCAAAACGGATCCGTTTGCATTATCATGAACAAAAAAAATGGTAATGCAAACGGATCCGTTCTGAACGAATACAAGCGGATCCGTCTGTGCAGATACCAGACGGATCCGCACCTAACGCAGGTGTGAAAGTAGCCTAATCTATATGAGGGGCCCGGACATTGGGGGGAATGTTTTATAGTTTGGATAACCCCTTTAAGTCTGAAAGTAATAATAAGAGTGGTGTTGTAATAATGGGGCTCATGTATCCAAAATGACAAATAGTAAAACTAGTTTTGTCCCATAGCAACTAATCACTGAATTAATCCGATTTGCTGCTATGTGCAAGAACTGCAGTTTTCTACTTCTATAGAAAGCATTTCAAAACAAGGCTGTGCTATTACTAACATTACCATAACACAGTATTAGGGCTCATGCACACGACTGTATATATTTTGCGGTCCGCAAAAAACAGATCCGCAAAAAATACAAATGACGTCCGTATGCATTCCATATTTTGCAGAACGGAACAGTTGGCCCCTAATAGAACAGTCCTATCCTTGTCCGTAAAGTGGACAATAATTGTTCTATTTTTTTGTGGAACGGAAATACGGACATACGAAAACAGAATGCACACGGAGTAACTTCTGTCTTTTTTGCGGACCCATCGGACTAAATGGTTACGCATACGGTCCGTAAAAAAACCCCGGAACGGACACGTAAAGAAAATACATTTGTCTGCATGAGCCCTTATAAGCTAATGGGATGTCTCCAGTGAAAGAGTCTCCTAAGGCCCCTTGCAGACGAGCGTGTCCAGATTAGGTCCGGATGCGTCCCGGTGCATTGCGGCAAACCTGCGCGAGTAGGTACGCAATTGCAGTCAGTTTTGACTGCGATTGCGTTCCGTTGTTCAGTTTTTATCGCGCGGGTGCAATGCGTTTTACAGTCGCGTGATAAAACTGAATGTGGTACCCAGACCAGGGTTCAGTTCAGGTTTGGGTTCAAGGTTGTGTAGATTGTATTATTTTCCCTTATAACATGGTTATAAGGGAAAATAATAGCATTCTGAATACAGAATGCATAGTACAATAGGGATGGAGGGGTTAAAAAAATAAATAAAATTTAACTCACCTTAATCCACTTGTTCGCGCGTGATGGATCATGTGACGGACCATGTGATGAACGTAGTGACGTCATCAAAGGACCTATTCCTCACAAAAGAAGACGAAGAAATGGCGGCTGCGCGAACAAGTGGATTAAGGTGAGTTAAATGTTTGTTTTTGTTTTTTTTAACCCCTCCAGCCCTATTGTACTATGCATTCTGTATTCAGAATGCTATTATTTTCCCTTATAACCATGTTATAAGGGAAAATAATAATGATCGGGTCCCCATCCCGATCGTCACCTAGCAACCGTGCGTGAAAATTGCACCGCATACGCACTTGCTTGCAGATGCTTGCGATTTTCACGCAACCCCATTCATTTCTATGGGGCCTGCGTTACGTAAAAAACGCACAAAGAGGAGCATGCTGCGATTTTCACGCAACGCACAAGTGATGCGTGAAAAAACCACCGCTCATGTGCACAGCCCCATAGAAATGAATGGGTCCGGATTTAGTGCGGGTGCAATGCGTTCACCTCACGCATTGCACTCGCGCGGAAATCTCGCCCGTGTGAAAGGGGCCTAATAGTCAACACTTACCACCTACCCACAGGACAGGTGATAAGCGTCTCATTGCTAGGGGTTCAGCTGCTAGATCCCAGGTCCCTGGTTTTATTGAGAGGTGGTCACACACGTGCACCACTGTTT
Source organism: Bufo bufo (assembly GCF_905171765.1). Taxonomy (NCBI): domain Eukaryota; kingdom Metazoa; phylum Chordata; class Amphibia; order Anura; family Bufonidae; genus Bufo; species Bufo bufo. The sequence goes on along the minus strand of NC_053399.1, from coordinate 38,601,512 downwards.
CATTCTAAGTCTATGGGACTGAATGATATAGCCGATTGCTGTTTTCTGCTTCCTCCGTGAGTCCAACAGAGATTGAAAGGAGTGATAATGCACGAGGGTCACCATTTCACTAAAGGCTCAGGCACAACAACCACATTTTTCTTCACTGTGCCATCTGCATTTTTTGGGTGGATAGAACAATGATCCATTCATTTCTATGGGGCCATGCATAAATCTATATTTACTGCGAATCCATGTGGCCATTCTGAAAATTATATAGCATGACGTACTCTTGTCCATAATGTGGACAATAATAGCCCTTTCAATATACACATACAGTTTTCATTAGGGCTTTTTATACCAAAACCAGGTGTGGATTCAAAAACAGAGGAGACGTTGACCTTTATACTTTCCTTCCGTTTCTGACCCACAGCTGGTTTTCTCTTCACCTTGCAGCCTGACATCATCAGCCCTCGCTGCATGGTTTCAGACTATGTAGACTCCTCACTGACCATGGTAGAGGCAACGCCCAGTTGTATTAAAATCATGCATATCTAGGAGGTATAACTGAAGAATGGCGCAATGCAAGAGCTCTAAGAAAAGAGGCTTTAAGGCTACATGCACACAAACGTTGTTGGTTTCCGTGTCCGTTCAGGGTTTTTTTGCGGATAGGATGCGAACCCATTCATTTCAATGGGTCCGCAAAAAATGCGGACAGTACACCGTAGCCCCGCAAAAAAAGTCTTATTCTTGTCCGTTTTAGGCATTGTTAGAATGGATCCACACAAAAACAACTATGGCATACAGATGTCATCCGTTAGTTTTTTTTGCGAATCTGCAATTTGCGGACCCCAAAACACAGACGGTCGTGTGCATGTAGTCTAAAATGCAAGTACAGTTCCAATAATGAAATATACTGTATGAAGAATAAACATTAGTTTTTTTTCTTAGAATACTATATATGTCTCTCATACTCAAAAGGTCATGTTGAGGTTAATAAATCAAAATAAACCTAATGCAAAATAACAATAAAACAAGACAAAGCCAAAGCAGGAACGGCGGCTGCGCAGTAGGTCTAGGACAACATCCCTCAAACAATTTACAATGAGTTTGCCTAAGGGCTTGTTCACGCGACCGTTGCCCCTCCGTGCCCGTGCTGTGGACCGCAAATTGCGCCCTGCAAGGTACGGGCACCAAGGGGCAAGTGAATGGGTCCGCGATCCGTCCGTTACGCAAAAAGATAGAACTTGCTCCATCTTTTTGCGGTGCGGAGTCATGGAACGGAACCCCAGGAAGCACTCCGTAGTGCTTCCGTGGGGTTCCGTTCCGTGCTGCACCGCATCTCCAGATTTGCGGACCCATTCAAGTGAATGGGTCCGCATCCGTGATGTGGAATGCACACGGCCGGTGCCCAGTGTATTGTGGACCTGCCGTATGTGGGCCGCAATACAGCAACAGATGGGCAACGGCCGTGTGAATGAGCCCTAACAAGGATGAGACTAAAGCCTCTATTACATTGGCAGATCAGCAAGCGATTGTCAGCGATCTCCTCCACAGCATGCAAATCGCTCATCCCCATACTGTCTAGTGGTTTGCCGGCGGCAGATTGCTATTAGACAGCACGATCTGCTGCCGGCAAGACCTGAATTTTAAGCATGCTTAAAAATCCGAATTGCCTGATGAATTGCTCATTCATCGGACAATCAGCGGCAGTGCTACACTGCAAGATGATCGCTAGTGATTATCGGCCAAAATATCTGCCAGTGTAATACAGCCTTCTATAAGGTTGCTAGCCCAATATGTAGCTGTAGCCATGAAGAACAAGAAGAAGAAGAACCAAAGAGGGAGAAAGAAAAGGGGTGGAAATAAAAAGGGCGTGACACCCTATCTAGGTCTATTTAGGAGGCAACAATTTGTTGTTGAACCCTGAAAAATAATCAGGGGGTCCACAAAGAGTTGAAAAAAGTAAGGAAATCCCATAGCAATGTGATGAACGCCTCCATAGTTCTCATAATACCATCCACTTTGTGGATCCGGTCAGATACAAAAGGTGGCGCGGTAGCCTGGATATAACCATTTAGAAAGTGCTTCAGTACCATTTTCCCATATGTCCTCATTGGGAGTTCAGATATGTGTAGGAGGTATAAACTGGGGATCGACTTTTCTACCTGTGCAATGTCTGACAAAATAGGTTGTAAACTAGATTGCATGTAATATCCAATGCTACTCTGTATTGTTATGATGTGTTTGCCACAATGTGGCAGCATTCAGCTTCCTTTAAAGCACAGACTGTTACTTCTTGAAGCAGTCGGCATTCAGACATATTCAAATGTATGACTGTAAGGATTTCCCTCTATTTGGTGTATTTTAATGTAAAATACTTTTGGAGGGCCTGTGTGGAATAATGTGATGGAGATACACAATATTAAGGCTGCTATATAATAAATCAGGTCAATTACTGAAGAATAGTTCTGTGTTGGCATCCATAGTCACCAATAGCCTGAAATTCAGCTAATGCTTTCAGAAAAAAAATAAAAAAATAAATTAACCGATCAATTCCTGTCTTTAGAAAAATAGCTCCCTGCATTCATTTGATGCCACAGGCCTTAACTGAGCTGAGACACGGCCCTGATGTGACTAATAGAAATGTACCAGATGTAGTTACACCATAGACACCTTTTAAAATCAATACCAACCCTGAAATATAACTTGGCTTTTGATGTAGTATAAAGTCAGAAAATACACTGTCTAATACACAGGTCAGTTTAACATACTTGCTACACTGCTAATTTTCTACCTGTTTCAGAAGTTCCCTTTAATTCTAAACACAAATGAAAGGGAATCAATCACCAGTCACGCTGAGGGCAGAATAAACTGGTGACCGAGACCCTCGGCAAACACTGGGTCATTTACTTGAATTGATACAGTTGTTTGCTAAAACCAGTACTGAACAGCTCCAGCGAAAGAGGAGCACCATATTGAGCATGAGCTTAGGAATCTTCATATTCATGCCACCCCCTGCAGTTATTGACATCTTTCTTCCGACTGGCTGAAAGGGGTTGTTCAAGCTTGGACATTGGGGGCATGGCGCTAGGATAAGCCCCCAACGTCTGATAGGTGCGGGTCCCACCTCTGGTCTTTAGAATGGAGCCAGCAAAGCGACGGAGGGCGCACAGCGCACGTGCAGCCGCCCTCCATTCATTCATTTCTATGGGACTGGCAAAAATAGCCAAGCGGCACGTGACGCTATTTTCGGAAGTCCCATTGAAATAAATGGAAAGCGCACTGCACAAGCACGGAAATGGCCAAGCCACCTCTTGGCCATTTTAGTCAGTCCCATGGAAATGAATGGAGGGCGGCCGTGTGTGGCCCTCCGTCACTTTGCAGGCTCTGAGTCTGTTCTAATGATACGAGGTGGGTCCCAGCGATATGCCCCCAATGTCCAAGATGGGACAACCCCTTCAAGAGAGGTAGGAGCTCATCAATATGAGGGCTCCCAAGCTTGAGCTCTATACTGAGCGTTGGACTGAGCGCTGGAGCTGCTCAATGCTGATTTTAGCAAAACGACTGGGTCAATTCAAGTTAAGTGACCCCCAATTTTGCTCAGGGTATCTGTCACCAGTTTATATTGTTTACATATTGGTGTCAGACTCCCTTGAAATTTGATCTTCGCCATCTTCTTGCTTAGGTGGGGTTTGGCTCACTGTTCAATTACTATTGAGGGGGAAAAAAAGGAAAATAGAAGCTCTGACGGAGGTCAATAGAAAGGCCACACTCTCCGTGAGCACTGTTTTTTATTTTATTTATTTATAGCAAAAAGCAGAATTTTGCCATTGTTCTTTTTGGCGCAGTACGTATCACACAGAACGGCAAAAGCTGCACTTTTGTCACAGTCCTGTCCTACTGCATTGCTTTTGTTTCTCCTCCGACATACTCTGCATTGGCAGCTGATTGGGGCTGCAGTAGCATCCGCTCTATGGGGCTTCTAGTGCCTCTGACAGAGCAATTAATTTCCTTCTCCTGAGGTTAGCTGAGAGGTTAGACAACTGCCTGTACCCATCACTCAGTCGCCGCACTCCCCTTTGTGCCAAGGCATAAAAAAAAATAAAGTCTGAGAAGCTTTACCATTTAACATCTTCACCACCAAAGCAGAGCTTAATGTAAGAAAACGTTTTGTCTGTTACATTTTTGTTTCTAGGAGGAACTTTTGTGGTTAATGTCGAGATCCAATGTGTCATGGAATACACAACGTAAAGATGTATCTGTGGCGAAGGGTCTCAAACATAAAGCAACAAAACCCATCTGTGCCCAAGTGTGTAAAGTGGTAAACCTAACACTAAAACTATCAGATTCTGGTGTTATACTGTACACTTTCTATAACTACAGCGAACTCTAGTTCACTGTAGCAAAGAAAAATATTGGCTTCAGTCGGTCTTAACGAAGGGTTAACGCAGGAATCGAGTCAGTTACAAAAAGGGCAGACATACCAAGCACTACAATGGGGTCTGTACTGGACAGTCGCAAGACGTAATTGCCAAAAACAGCAGGAGGTGTACAGACCAGTTCATGATCTGATTATGCAAGTGGTAATGGTGAAGATTGTTAGGCTTATTGCACACGAACGTGTGCGCCCCGTGGCCGTATTGCGGACAGCATTTGTGGATCCGCAATATATGGGCACCGTTCCGTGTGCATTCCGCATCATGGATGTGGACCTATTCACTTCAATGGGTCCGCAAATCCGGAGATGCAGAATAGTGCGGAACAGCAGCACGGAACGGAACCCTACGGAAGCGCTACGGAGTGCTTCCGTGGGGTTTCGTCCCGTACTTACGTTCCGCAAAAAGATAGAAAATGTCCTATCTTTTTGAGGAACGGCCAGATCGCGGACCGATTAAAGTGAATGGGTCCGCCACGGTGGGTGTTTGTGCATTGCGGCCCGCAATTTGCAGGCCACAGCACAGCCACGGGGCGCACACATTCGTGTGCAAGAGGCCTTAGGCTGAGTTCACACGGGCTGAGTTCACACGGGCGAGATCTCGCCCGTGTGAACTCAGCCTAAGGCCTCTTGCACACGAATGTGTGCGCCCCGTGGCTGTGCTGTGGCCTGCAAATTGCGGGCCGCAATGCACAAACACCCACCGTGGCGGACCCATTCACTTTAATCGGTCCGCGATCTGGCCGTTTCTCAAAAAGATAGGACATTTTCTATCTTTTTGCGGGAGGTGAACGCATTGCACCCGCACTGAATCCGGACCCATTCATTTCTATGGGGCTGTGCACATGAGCTGTGATTTTCACGCATCACTTATGCGTTGCGTGAAAATCGCAGCATGCTCTATATTGTGCGTTTATCACGCAACGCAGGCCCCACAGAAGTGAATGGGGCTGAGTGAAAATCGCAAGCATCCGCAAGCAAGTGCGGATGCGGTGCGATTTTCACGCACGGTTGCTAGGAGACGATCATTATTATTTTCCCTTATAACATGGTTATAGGGGAAAATAATAGCATTCTTAATACAGAATGCATAGTACAATAGCACTGGAGGGGTTAAAAAAAAATTAAAAAATTTTTTAACTCACCTTAATCCACTTGCTCGCGCAGCCGGCATCTCTTCTGTCTTCTTCTTTGCTGTGTACAGGAAAAGGACCTGTGGTGACGTCACTCCGTTCATCACATGGTCCATCACATGATCTTTTACCATGGTGATGGATCATGTGATGGACCATGTGATGACCGGAGTGACGTCACCACAGGTCCTTTTCCTGTACACAGCAAATAAGAAGACAGAAGTGATGCCGGCTGCGCGAGAAAGTGGATTAAGGTAAGTTAAAAAAAATATATCTTTTTTTTTTAACCCCTCCAGCGCTATTATACTATGCATTCTGTATTAAGAATGCTATTATTTTCCCTTATAACCATAAAGGAAAAATAAAACAATCTACACAACCCCGATCCCAAACCAACCATGGGTATCAAACATGCCGATTTTTCTCACGCGCGTGCAAAACGTATTATACAATGTTTTGCACTCGCACCTTTTCCCGCAATGCCCGTGTGAACCTAGCCTTAGAGTTCACACCTAGTAGGCAGGGGAATTAGTTGCCTCGGGCTTTAAAAACAAGCTGGCCGACTGGAACTAAGGGTTCCGTGCCCCTATTGCACCGCAAACGGCAGGTCTGCAATAAACGGGCACTGGCCGCGTGCACCTCATGGTGCGGATGCGAACCCAATTACTTGAATGGGTCCATTATCCACAAGATATGGCCAAAGAAAGGACATGTCATATCTCTTGTGGATCGGAAGCCCATGGAGACGCTGCAAAGCTCTTTCGTGGGCTTTCGGTTCCATGCCTCCGCACCGCAAAAGATAAGACATGTTCTATCTTTTGTCATATCTTACAGATTGCGGACCTATTCAAGTTAATGTGTCTGTATGCGCAACACAAAGTGCACATGGCAAATGCCCGCAGGAGGGAAGCGCCTCTAATGTAGCGTGGCCGAGCTCTGTTCGGTCCGCGGTACTGGAGCTTTTGTTTCCTGTACCCGGCCGGACTGACAGGAAGTGCTCACTTAGTGTGCACTTCCTTTCAGTCCGGCCGGGTACAGGAAACAAATGCTCCTGTACCGCAGACCGAACAGAGCTCGGCCACGCTACATTAGAGGTGGGGGGGGGAGGGGCGTAATGAGAGTGACAAGAGAGTGGGGGGGGAAATGAGAGTGACAAGGGAGGGGGGGGATGAGAGTGACAAGGGAGGAGGGTGGAATGAGAGCGACAAGGGAGGGGGGTGGAATGAGAGCGACAAGGGAGGGGGGTGGAATGAGAGCGACAAGGGAGGGGGGTGGAATGAGAGCGACAAGGGAGGGGGGTGGAATGAGAGCGACAAGGGAGGGGGGGGGAATGAGAGCGACAAGGGAGGGGGGGGGAATGAGAGCGACGAGGGGGGGGGAATGAGAGCGACAAGGGAGGGGGGGAATGAGAGCGACAAGGGAGGGGGGGGAATGAGAGCGACAAGGGAGGGGGGAATAAGAGCGACAAGGGAGGGGGGAATAAGAGCGACAAGGGAGGGGGGGAAATGAGAGTGACAAGGGAGGGGGGGGGATGAGAGTGACAAGGGAGGGGGGTGGAATGAGAGCGACAAGGGAGGGGGGTGGAATGAGAGCGACAAGGGAGGGGGGTGGAATGAGAGCGACAAGGGAGGGGGGTGGAATGAGAGCGACAAGGGAGGGGGGTGGAATGAGAGCGACAAGGGAGGGGGGGGGAATGAGAGCGACAAGGGAGGGGGGGAATGAGAGCGACAAGGGAGGGGGGGGATGAGAGCGACAAGGGAGGGGGGGGAAAGAGAGCGACAAGGGAGGGGGGAATAAGAGCGACAAGGGAGGGGGGAATAAGAGCGACAAGGGAGGGGGGGAATGAGAGCGACAAGGGAGGGGGGGGAATGAGAGCGACAAGGGAGGGGGGGAATGAGAGCGACAAGGGAGGGGGGGAATGAGAGTGACAAGGGAGGGGGGATGAGAGTGACAAGGGAGTCCCCAGCGCCAGACTGCAGCCAGAGACCAGATCATCTTATTGTCCTGGTGGTAAGTAGACAATGCAATATGTTTATTATTTAATTGTTTAGTTATTAATACTACATTGGAAACTAATTTACCTCACATTAAAAGGACACTATAGTCCCAGAACCAGTACAGTTTAATAGCCTGTTCCTGCAGAGAAAAGACACTGTGCAGTACTGGTGGTAAAGGAGCACTATAGTGCCAGAAAACAAACTCATTTTCCTGGCACTATATAGTTGTTAGGATTGGGGCACCCTCATGTCCCCCTCCCACTGGGCTGAAGGGGTTAAAACCCATTCAGCCACTTACCTTTCTCCAGCTCCAGCACTGGGAACTCTTCTCCCCGATCCTCCTCTCAGCTGCGAATGCGCATGCGCACACATTCAAAACTATGTTCCGCATCTTCCCACTGTAATTTTCACAGTGAGAATCGCGGTAGCACCTCTAGCGGTTGTCAGGGAGACAGCTACAAGAAGCTGGATTAACCCTAAGGCCCCTTTCACACGGGCGAGTATTCAGCGTGGATGCGATGAGCGAGTTGAACTTTATCTTGCCTAGGGCGGCAAAAATCCTTGCACCGGCCCTGCAGATCTTATTTGCGGTCCGCAGCATGGTGCCCTTACGTTCATGAGTCCTAAGGGCCAGAGAGCCACCTCACCCAAAACAGAGAGTTAGCCATCATATATTGCAGCCCTGAAGTCACCTTTTCATCTCAGAAACCTCAGGTACTCCAGCGGTTATGAAACTGCAACTCCTAGTATGCACACTTTCTCGACTACTCTCAAAACTCCCATGGAAGTCAATAGATCATGCTGGGAGTTGTAGTCTTACAACCGCTGGAGTGCCACATGTTGCTGCTGACCCGTGATGTACAGAGATTATGACTATATTACTGAGAGTTCTTATCTGATATATTGTGATTTAACACTTTTTTTTTCTACCAGGAAATAGTATTTTCTCCATCTAAAAAGGTGTGAAAGGCAATTTATGTCAGGTGCTAAGCCACAATGTAAACCACCAACAACTTTCCCAAGGACTGATAGTATCAACGTTAAAGCAGATTTCCAGTAATCTGAACAGAAATATATATATATTTTGGCTATTTACATAGGATGTAGAAGTAAGAGCGGTAGACACTTGTTTTGTTCCTTTTTTATTTGGTGTTGGGCGGGGCAGGGGTTTTAAGTTTGTTATTTTACCATTCTCGAGCTTTAATGCACAAGGTGGTAGACTCCATTGGCATCTGTGAAAGGAGTTTATATGCAGTAACTTCCTCCAACAAGGAAGTTCTCCATGAACTACATTGCCGAGCATACCTTACTGCTGGATAGCTATCAATATCTGCCTATACATTATTCAGTGTGCTCTTTCAATGCATGTGCATTATTTATATACTTTGTATATATTTAACTGTTCATGCATGGGTTGACTTTATATATTCTCGATAGTCTGCAACCTGTTGTAAATGTATGCGGCACTCTCATGTTGCACTCTTGATGCTATGCTTGCTTTTGTCTCGGCCCAATAAACGCAATATCGGGCCAAAAAACTGCTGCTTTTCAACAATAAGATGAATACATGTTGACACTTTTATTGGAGTGTACCCTGCCTTGGATTTGTTCTAAATCCAGACTTATTTAGAGCGAAAGACTGAAGGTTGAAATGATTCAAATTCAGAGCGTGCCAAGATCTATGGGGCACGTTGACAATAATACAAAAATTTATGCAAGAATTGACCTATGTAGGGCTTAGCAGCAGTGTTGGACTTCAGTTCTTTAAGTCCTAGAGAAAATTATTCTGAGGGCCCATCCTCTGTGTATACAGGGCCCTGTTTTATTAGGGGTCCATTATTGTCAGAGCTTAGGACCACTGGGGGATCCTCTGGTGGACCAGTCCAATGCTGGGTAGCAGGAACTTTTTTCTCAGCAGTTGATCCATCGGTTATGTGTCTGCACTGTAAGGCCTCTTTCACACGAGCGTGTGCCTCACGTGGTCGTGCTGCGGGCCGCAATGCACAAGCACAGTCCGTGGGGCAGCCGCATCTGATCGCAGACCCATTCACTTGAATGGGTCCGCGATCCGGCCGCTCCGCAAAAAGATAGAACATGTCCTATCTTTTTACGGAACGGAAGTACGGGACGAAACCCCACGGTAGTGCTTCCGTAGGGTTCCGTTCTGCATCATTCCGCATCTCCAGATTTGCTGACCCATTCAAGTGAATGGGTCCGCATCCGTGATGCGGAATGCCCACGGAACGGCACCCGTGTATTGCGGATCCGCAAATGCGGTCCGCAATATGGCAACAGGCTGCACACGCCCGTGTGAAAGAGGCCTAAAAAGGATGAAAGACCATGTCCAGCAGACAAGGAGGAAAGTATAAAACCAGCTTCTGATTGGGAGACTAATTTGCCCCATGGCAGCTCATATGGTTGGCAGGAAGAAGCTTCTTCTTGTGTCACAAATTAAAGGGCTATTACCATCTCACAACTCTCCCAGCATTCTCTTTCACTGTCCCTCCGCTTCTTGTTCCTTAAAGGGGTTGTCTCACTTCACCAAATGGCATTTATCATGTAGATAAAGTGAATACAAGGCACTTACTAATTTATTGTGATTGTCCATATTGCTTCCTTTTCTAAATTGATTCATTTTTCCATCACATTATACACTTCTCGTTTCCATGGTTACGACCACCCTGCAAACCATCATTGGTGGTCATGCTTGCACACTATGGGAAAAAGTGCTGGTGCTTCTGGTGGCTAGGACCATGTGAGTGTGCATAAAGTGGGCCAGCGCTTTTCTCTATTGTGTGTAAGCACGGCCACTGCTGCTGGATTGCAGAGTGGTTTTAACCCATGGAAACAAGCAGTGTATAATGTGATGGAAAAATGAATCAAGCCAGCAAAGGAGGCAATATGGACAATCATAATACATTAGTAAGTGGCTTGTATAAACTTTGTCTACGTGATAAATGCCATTTGCTTTTCAAGTCCTGTTTCTTTTGTGGACAGGACTATGCAGTGTTATTCCCGATGCCAACATACACTAATGAACACAACATCAGGAGCTTGAAAATGTTGTGATGACTATGAGAAACTGAGTGATTTTTTGGTGTTCACAGGCGCGTAGCTATAGGGGTTGCAGAGGTAGCAGTCGCTACTGGACCCAGAAGCCTGAGGGGGCCCAAAGACCCTTGTGCTGCATAAGAAGACACCAGTATTATAGAAAGTGATGGTCAAGTTACACCTCTGGCTAAGGCAGCACAAAGGCTATGTGCCTCCCTGCCCCTGGCCACAAAGCACTGAGGGAAGGGGGGCCCAAGCTGAACTTTTGCCCCTGGGTGTTCACATTTACCTAGTATGTAACACCACTTGCTTCGGTCCGCAGTACAGGAGCCAGCAATGTTCCATACTAAGTGAAAACCACAGATCCAATGACCAGCAGCAGGTTTAGCGCGTACCCATCTTACCATGGTCATATTTCCTTACTATGAAGTAGTCAGCCATCTCTTCCCACATCATGGCTGCGGCAGCTCAATCTAGTCCTACTGACCACTACCTCGGTGTGCAGCTGAGCTGAGGGGGTGACCTGCTGAAGGGTGGGCTCTGTCAGATACTGACATGGCGCTGTCACCAGCAACCTCCCTATTAAACTGTTTGCATAGACCCATAGCTTTGGTTCACCTGATTAAAGTGCTCTTTTGTTGATCTGAGCCTCTGTTCCCAAGTTATGCTAATTGCTATTAATATGCAAATTCTACTTTTGGTGCAATGAACGCATCACCATTGCTCTTGTTGCAGCAAAGCTTTGCTCCTTTCTGTAGCCCTCGCTGTTTTCATTGACACGGACAGGAAGCGGCAAAACAGTAAGGTAGAGGCAGCCCACAGAAAGAAGAACTTGGATGCAACAAGAGCAATGGTGGTGCCCTCATTGCACCAAAGGCTTCATTTTCATATTAAAAAAAAGTACCATAACTCGGGAATGGAGCCTCACATCACCAAAAGAAAAACTGTGTTTTAATCAGGTGAACCACAGCTATGTGTCTATGCAGTTGGATAGGGAGGTCGCTGGTGAAAGACTCACCCTAAGAGCTTGTTCACACGACCGTTGCCCCTCCGTGCCCGTGCTGTGGACCGCAAATTGCGTTCCACAATGCAGAAGCACCGGCAGTGTGGAGACACGGAACAGAACCCACGGAAGCACTCCGTAGTAGTTCCGTGGTTCCGTTCCGCATTTCCGGATTTGCAGACCCATTTAAGTGAATGGGTCCACATCCGTGATAAGGAATGCACATGGCCGGTGCTCTGTGTATTGCGGACCCGATGTATGCGGGCCGCAATACGGCAACGGAGGCACAACGGTCGTGTGAATGAGCCCTAAAGGCAGTAGAGTCCAGGTGAGCCAACAGCTGAGCTTACAAGGGAATATCGCATACAGTTACATAAGTTACTAAGTTTTATTTCTAATCTGAGTCATACAAACCATAAACAGAAGAGTAATAAAATGCAATAACAGGTGACTGCACTTCATTATCTGATATTAGGGTTATCATGATACCAGTATTTGAATTTAAACCCAAGTAAGGCTACTTTCACACTTGTGTTGTTACTTCCAGTATTGAGATCCGGCAGAGGATCTCAATACCAGAATTAAACGGATCCATTTTGATTTTGCACATCAGGATTCATCTGTTACGTTAGGATGCGGTTGTGTGAAATCAAAACGGAAATAAACGGATCCATCACTAAATACATTAAAAGTCAATGGGTGACGGATCAGGTTTTTTAGGCTCCTAAGAAAACGGATCTGTCATCATTGACTTACATTGTTTTCAGTGCCGGATCAGTTTTAACGACACAAAACTGCAGCTTGCAGCAGTTTTCTGTCTGGTCACAAAACAGAATGCTGCCGTAAAACAGAAAAATTTAAAGTCCTTCCATTTAAAAAAAAATGTATGTTAATCTGATGGGGTTAATGTGAGACACATCATAAAAGTACAAAATGATAAAACCATGTGTCTCAAATTAAAAGGGTTGTCTGGGTTCAGACAGCCCCTCGGACATAAGCGATGAGCATGAAATGGTCCGATGCTCTCCTTTGCCCTGCGCTGAATCATGCAGGGCACAGGCATTTTTAGAAGATCCAGTGACTGTACTCTCCATGGGTAAAGCTAGACAAAAAGGTATTTCGCCTAGCAGTGAGCCCGGTGACATCACTGGCACCAATGGGTGGGCTTAAGCGCTGCCCTAGCCTGTAAAATGCACTAAAACCGGGAACACTGTTAGGAGGAAGCCTCCACCTAGCAGTGTAAAAAAATATAAACAAACAGCCCTTGCCCTGCGCTATACAGCATCAGAAGCACGCGGAACTCTCCACTTGCACGTTGCACCATTCTCCTCCCGCCCAGAGACTCCTCCGGCCACGTCACATTAGGAAGGGAGAGACACGGTCCTTCCTTCTCCACGTGTGGCCGCTGAGGAAAACATGGCGTGCACCATGTTGTGAGTGTACCATGCTCTCTAACTGGAACTGCTACTAAGCTACGCAACAACAACAACAAAAAATTGCAGAACGCCTGGAAAATCCCATTTAAGGCCTCATGCACACGACAGTTGTTGCGTTCCGTAAAATGGGGTTCCGTTGTTCCGTTTCCGTGTGTCTTCCTTTATTTTTGTTTGCCATGCAAATGACAGGAATAAAACGGACGCGGATGACAATCTTGTGTGCCCCCGCGTTTTTTAGCGGTCCCATTGACTTGAATGGGTCCGCGTACTGTTTTCCGCGGACAAGAATAGGACAGGTTATATTTTTTTTAAAGGACTGGAACCACGGATCACGGACGCGGATGGCAAACGGTGCACTATCCGCATTTTCAACGGCTCCATAGAAATGAATGGGTCCGCACCTGAAACGCTAAAATCGGCGGAACGGACGCGGAAGCAAACAACGGTCGTGTGCATGAGGCCTAAGGGAGTTTTCTGGGATTTTGAACTGAATGAGGCTGAATTTTGGTCAAGGGGCACCCTTCCCTATACAATGTACAGTTGTACAGTGCTTTGCTTGGTAAGCACAGAGAAGGCCGCATGCTTTCAAAGGAGCGCCGGTGCCTTATCAAACAGCTGATGGGTCCTGGGTATCAGACCTCCACCAAGCAGATACTGATGGCCTATCCTGAGGATAAATCATCAGTATCAAAATCCAGGAAAACCCAGACCAGCATCTAATTTGCAGCATTTGACTCCATTTGGTGCATTTTTTTTCTGTTACAGATTGCAAGCAGGAAAAGCCGCAGATTTTCTGTCATGTGTGAAAGTGGCCTAAGACCTCTTTCACACGGGCATGTCCGGATGCGTCCCGGTGCATTGCGGCAAACCCGCGCGAGTAGGTACTCAATTGCAGTCAGTTTTGACTGCGATTGCGTTCCGATATTCAGTTTTTATCGCGCGGGTGCAATGTGTTTTGCACGCGCGTGATAAAAAACTGACTGTGGTACCCAGACCAGAACTTCTTTACAGAAGTTCAGGTTTTGGTTAGTTGTAGTGTAGATTGTATTATTTCCCCTTATAACATGGTACAATAGGGCTGGAGGGGTTAAAAAAATAAAAATAATAATAATTTAACTCACCTTAATCCACTTGTTCGCGCAGCCCGGCTTCTCTTCTGTCTTCATCTGTGAGCAATAGGACCCTTGATGACGTCACTGCGTTCATCACATGGTCCATCACATGATCCATCACCATAGTGATGGATCATGTGATTAGCGTAGTGACGTCATCAAAGGTCCTATTGCTCACAGATGAAGACAGAAGAGATGCCGGCTGCGCGAACAAGTGGATTAAGGAGAATAAAATTATTTTTTATTTATTTTTTAACCCCTCCAGCCCTATTGTACTATGCATTCTGTATTCAGAATGCTATTATTTTCCCTTATAACCATGTTATAAGGGGAAATAATGATGATCGGGTCCCCATCCCGATCGTCTCCTAGCAACCGTGCGTGAAAATCGCACCGCATCCGCACTTGCTTGCGGATGCTTGCGATTTTGACGCAACCCCATTAATTTCTATGGGGCCTGCGTTACGTGAAAAACGCACAAAGAGGAGCATGCTGCGATTTTCACGCAACGCACAAGTGATGCGTGAAAATCACTGCTCGTGTGCACAGCCCCATAGAAATTAATGGGTCAGGATTCAGTGCGGGTGCAATGTGTTCAACTCACGCATCGTATCCGCGCGGAATACTCGCCCGTGTGAAAGGGGCCTAATAGGTCTACCTAAAATTTTGGTCACAGGTACTCTTCCATATAACATTTTCATTTATTGCATTTTTTTTTTATATAGTTCTCTTAATAAATATTAATTTCCAGATTTTAAACAGTTAATTCATAATACAGATTGGATTCTAGAAAACAACGTTGACACTGCAACCAAAGCTACTGCATGAAGGCCAGGACTTCATCTCAAAATCCGCCATCATGGAACCACGCAGGATTTGAAAAAGCAAAAGACGCAGAGGGTTTTTGTAAGCCAAAATGAAGTCAGGTGCATCAGGTCAGTAAGCAGTAAGGACACAGTGGGGTGACAGCTTAGACAGACTGGAAAGAGCCATCTGAATATTGACGAGATAAAATTGGAATTCAGGCTCCCCGTCCCTCCCTGAGCTGCATCAGCCACGCTGTGAAGTGTGAAGGAGGATTGAGAGGAGCTCCAGCGGCGAAAAACGTTTTGAGCTGATGCAACCCAAGTCCCTAGGAGACTTTCTGCAGAGAATGTAACACAAGCGACTTGTCAAGAAAGTGAAGCACGAGTGGAGATCTTTGTGCTTCCTTCACTAGCTCACTTGCAAAACCCTGCTACCTAACCGTTGTCTAAACACTTGTGGAAATCAGATCATTAAATTACTATGTTGTTGCAGTCACGTCTGGCTGGGCTAATGTTTAATCACATCCTTACAAATTTAGCGTTTAACAGACACTTGCACTGTAGAAAATATTTATATAGTGAAGCTTCAAACAACATGGTAATCATTCTTGCGAATTAAACAAGCTTGGTGTTGATCAGGGGCGTTGCTAGGGTCTCAAAAGATCCGGGGCCCAAGCCCCAATGCATATTGACCAATTCTCTAAGTCGACCAACTGACCCCAACCCCCCCACCACCGCAAACACTAGCACTGAAGACATTTCACTGTACTTGCTATACAGCTATACCTCTCACATCCAGGGCCTCCAAGGGGACGTCTCCTCTCATGTAGATCTTCTCTGTCATCATCTTCTCTATTCAGTCCGGACAACTTCTCTCAGCCGCCTCGTCTCTGCAGAGTGTGACACACAGACATCTTAGGTTCCTCACTTTTCTGTACCCCCAAATACTATTCTGAAGAAAAATGAGTGCCATACAGATAATCTTCCCCATAGTAATAGTGCTCCTAATAGTCCCACCAATAGTAATTCCCTTCTAGAATGCCCTCATTAGTGCCTACAGTGCCCCCAACAGTGATAATGCTCCCCAAGAGTGCCCCCATTAGTAGAAGGGCCCTCCAGTATTAATAATACCCTCACAGAGCCCCCAGTAGAAATAAGGCCCCCTATTGTTCCCCCAGTGGTAATAAAGATATCTACAGAACCCTCAGTAGTAATATGTCCCTATAATAGAGCCCCCAGTAGTAATAAGAAAGCCTAATGTCCCTTTGATTTAAAATGCCCCCATATTTATATCACCCCCTACTGTTATAATGCTCACCCTGAAGCGACCCCAGTATTTATAATGCTCCCCCCTGCAGTGCCCCCTGTAGTTGTATTCCTCCGTTTAGTGTCCTCAGAAATTATAATTCCTCAGCCCCTCCACCATACAGTCCCATGTAAATACCATCACACCATCTTTCCTGCCCCCTCCAATATACAGTGCCACGTAAATAGCACAACCCCCTTCTGAGCCGCCTTCAACATACAGTCCATGTAAATAACATCACCCCCTCCCCAGCCACCTTCAACATACAGCCCCATGTAAATAACATTACCCCTCAACATTCAGTCCCGTGTAAATAATATCACTCCCTTCCATAGCCGCCTTCAACACATAGTTCCATGTAAATAACATCACCTGCCCTAGCAACCTCCAACGTGCATTCCCATGTAAATAACATCACCCACTCAATTTTCAGTACCACCGTAAATAACTTCCCTCCCTTCAGCCCTAACATACAGTCCCAGTTAAATAACTACAACTCCCAACATTGCTCTGCCTCTCACACTGAGTAATCTTAACTTACCTCTCCTCATGTAGCAGACCTCACCTCAGCCTCTTCCCAGGACTTCTCTTCACTGCTGAGCTGTCCTGTCCTGCACTGGTCACATGATGGCGACATCACAGGTCCTTTTCAGCTACTGCATTTAGAACTGATCCCATGACCTGTGAGCTCTTGCAGGGCATTAGATTCAATTTTATTGCCGTCCTGAGGACGGCAATACAGTTGTATCTATCTGGCAGGCAGGACATTTGGGGCCTGGGACAAAACATCAGGTGCCCAGGCCCCGAATTTTTTAACCTAGCAACGCCCCTCGTGTTGATTAACAAGTATTTCATCCTCTTGTAGATTGCATCGTAAGATATCTGCAGTCTACATATACCTTTTGGGCCCATATATATATTCATGTATCAACTATAAGTCGGCTGAGATACATGTGAAGCACTATTAAGTCTTTCTGAGTACCGGACCCCGGCAATATAATCTGTATTGGATATTCACTACAGACACGTCTCCTTGTATGTCACAATCTAAGGCCAGCCGTAATCAGGTACTTAATCATGAAAGTATTTAATGTGAATCTATGCTACTTTAAAGTGAGTTGGTGGCTCATCCACACTATATCATTTTACTGGTGGCTGTCACTATAGGAAGATATTGGGTATACTACCCACGTCTGTGATACGCAAGTAGACAATTTTCTATCAATGTCATATACTACCAATTTAAATATCATCTAAATATTAAGGCACTATTTATACTCCTATCATTCTGTGTGTAATTTGTCCCCTGATGAACTCAGACAATAAGGGTGAAACGCGTTGAGACGAGGAAGTCATCAATTTAGATGGCATCCTAATGTTCTTGAATTAAAGGGATATTGAGGTCACCAATTTTGGTTGACGCCAAACACTGCTAATATTAGAGGATGGGATTTTGTGCTATTTCACAATTAACAATGAGCATTTATGATTACAATTAGGAGATATAGTGATTATCACATAAACTATCTTTGAATCTCTGTTTTAATATTATTATTTTTTTTTCATGGTATATATATTTTTTGTTTTTAGCAATTATAGTTGCTAGGTATCATAATGATGGTTTATTAATAGGATAGCATACATTAGCTGTCAGGGACATCCCTAATCAGGGCCATCCGAGGGTACCCAGGAGGTTGCTGATACGGGATCGCCCCTATCGGGCGGCTATTCCGTTTATAGGCAGGGCATAAATAGCGAGAGGGTCAGCTATAGGGAGAGAGCCCATAGCTTAATATTAGGCCGCACCCCTGCCAAGTACTAACCCTAACATCAAGTACTAACCTAGCGCTTTTGCTCCATGTTTTTGTGTTTGTCTATCATTTTTGTTCTATGTTGGAGGGTCTTTTGTGTATGTTTTAGATAACATTAAAAGTTAGTTTTAAGGGTGGTAGCCTGTGAATTATAACAAGTATTTCAGCCTGGGATACAAAGTAACAGTTTTTTGTAATGTGTAGGGGCAATGATACTGACCATTTTTGTAATATACTTTAATTACTGAAATGATACATTACAAAAATAGTGGCCAATGCACGGGGGGCGTGCCCAGTCTGCTGCAGTCCAGGGGGCGTGCCCAGTCTGCTGCAGCTCTCTCCTTATCACAGTTGAAGTATGAAACTGAGCATGTGCAACCATCTCAGTGAGCCAAGACAAAGAAATAACAAAAAACAGATGGCGCTATACAGTTACATTTTATTGAACAGCTCAGTGGCTATGCTAAATTTTTAAAGTGGTTGTCCGGGTTCAGAGCTGAACTCGGACATACCCAGAATTTCATCCAGGCACTCCCCCTGAAGAATCGCGCCGGGCAAAGGCATTTCATGCTCTATGCTCTTCATAGGGCTGCCAGCGGAGGCTAGGGCAGCGCTAAAACCAGCCCATCAGAGCCAGTGACTTCACCAAATACTGCTGGGAGGAAGCCTCAGCCTAGCAGTGTGTTATGGCAAATAAAAAAAGCCCTTGCCCTGTGCAGTCCATGGGTATGACAACCCCTTTAATTACACGCAATTACAAAAGTATTCAGATCCTGGTGCTGGGATGAAAATATTTAAGTAAACAGAAGACGGGGTGCTACTAAGGCACAAAATGGGCCACTTTAGAACTATCTTTCTAACAGAAATGTACAATTTTAGCAATTAAAGTATACTACAAAAATGGTCAGTATCACTGTCCCTACTCATAAAATAAAAAAAGAATGACAGTTACACTTTAAGCATGAGCCCCTTCAATGCGATCTATCCATTATTTTGTAGTTATTAAGAGGCTTTGACTTCATAAATTACATGGCAGCCAATTCGTGTCCTCCACTTTAGACTGCTGAGTAAATTGACTGGCTGCAGCGGTCATGTGCGGCACACTGGCATCACTGCTGCAGTCTGTAAACAAGCAGCGTTAGGAGGAATGGACTAGCATACCAGAGAACGTGCTGGAGACAGGGGTGAGGATAACATGATTTTTTTAAATTTCTTATTATTATTATTATTACTGGAATCGAACCAGAGTTCGGGAAATGTTTTTTTACAATATAAATAAATTTCTCAAGATATTATGCGAAGTCTGGTGAGACTTCACAAAGTAATAACTTCAGCTCATCGGAGCCAATACATTCTAATACTGTACGGAGCGCTCACTCCATACAGTATTGAAACAAAGTTTTATGCGAATCAACTTCGGATGTTTCATCCAAAGTCAATTCGCTCATCCCTAATTATTACCATGCAGAATTACAATGAAAGAGAAAACATCTATTAGGCTGGCGTCAC
The DNA here is from genome assembly GCF_905171765.1 of Bufo bufo. NCBI lineage: Eukaryota > Metazoa > Chordata > Amphibia > Anura > Bufonidae > Bufo > Bufo bufo. Next base: position 38,581,931 of record NC_053399.1, on the reverse strand, counting down.
ACACAGCTTTTTGAGCCAAATCCAGAAGTGGGTTGGAAGGGAAGGAGCCATTTAAAAGGATGGACCTATACATCTCCTCTTCTGCTGGATACAGTTCTGGCTTTGGGACAAAAAACTGTGACACCACCCATAGGGGGGTTACACACACAGTTTTTTTGGGGGAAAATGTGACTGCAGTTTTTGAAACTGCGTTTTTTTTTTTTTTTTCCCAGCCAAAGCCTGACCTGGATTTAGCAAGATGGAGACGTATAAACAGGAATCTACCTCTGCATGAAAAAAACTGCAAAAAAACCCGCAATTTGTCAGAAAAATAACTGTGTGAAGCTATTCTAATAAAGCTTGAGGCCAGTACCTCCACATTATTGACAATAGGTGATGAACAAAGCTCATCTTCCTTATCCTTCTCCTTGCACATTCCTATAGTATGCAATAAGAAGTCTTCCTATACCCAGGAGCCTGCCGACTGTAAAACAGAAGGTATTCTGATTGTGACAAGTTATCCTCTATCCACAGGATGGGGGATATTTATTAGATCGCTGGGACCAGCATCGATCACAAGAAAAGAGACGCCATACTCCTCAAGGCCCCCAAATGAACGGAGCGGCAGGTGGAGCTCCATTCATCTCTACAGGAGTTCCAGAGACAGCAGAGTATTTTACAATGGTGCAGTCTCCACTCTTAAAAATGTGGCATTTTTTTGGATCACCTACTGCTACATAGCTGTCAGTGACCCAAATCATTTACCACATTCTCTATACGTGAAACACACAATAAATGTGGTCACTAAAATAAACAGATGAGAGCATTTCCAACACATATTCTAGAAAAGTTTATGGTTATTAGTTTTCACAACCAACGCAGGACTGTGGAGGATCCTTAGAGCGGTATCAGATACCGTAAGTGGGGTCTAACCATAGACTAAACATGCTTTGTTGCGGTCACAGGTGCCAATAAACACCCACAGATAATTAATTTTAAGGCTGGGTTCACATGTGACTAATTAGCTGCATTTCTGATTCTAATCTGCAGCAAAAAAAAGAAAGGAACCAAAAAGGTGCCTTCACACGCTGCAGATATAGATTTAATCTGCATGCTATAGATTTAAAAGCCGCACCACAGGTCTGTTTCCGCTGCTGATTTTTTTTCTGCCACATGTGACTGAGAATTGCTGAACTCTCATTCACTTTGTTATTACTGTACAAACGCTGCAGATTCGCAAATCAGTCACGTGTGAACCCAGCTTTAGGGTGGCTTCACGCAGATTTTGTTGCAGAAATTTCTGCAACTGAAAAACTGTTCAATTCATCTCCATGGTGGTGGCAGCAAGCACGTGGATTTCCACGAGCCCCATTAAGATGAACGGAACTGGTTTTTAGTCGTAGAAATTTCTGCAACAAAATCTGAGCACCCTAACCATGCGCTGCATACATGCAATAGACAATAAATGTGGTATCTAATAAAGGAAGGTGGACTATTTCCTGCACACATTTTTGGATGGCTTATGTAATCAATGCTAAGACAAAACAGGCATCAACCGTGACCTTGGAATGGGCGGCAGAGGATCTCTATATCAGTGCCATTAAGAAAATTAAACAATGGGGGCATGTAAAGGTGGATTTACATGGCCCAATTTTCAGGCAGATTACTGCGAATGCCCAACAATCTGCCCATCTGCCGTTCGTGCAGGCACATCAATCATCGTTTCCGTGCTATCTATACAGTGATCTGCTGGACAGAAACAATGATTTTGTATGGGGACGAGGGATCTCTATAGCGATTGCTCGTCTTCATACTGTGAAGGAGATCACTGCATGTAAATGCAGTGGTCTCCTTCACCTCACGAGCAGCCGACAATCGACTAACATTGGGATGCGAAAACCCACCGTCACTGGCATATAACAATATTAAACAGGGTAAATATATGAGGGAATTCACTAAATGAGTAAATACCTTTTAAAACATAACATTTATTAACTACTCTTAGGCTACTTTCACACTAGCGTTCGGGGCTCCACTTGTGAGTTCCGTTTGAAGGGGCTCACAAGCGGCCCCGAACGGATCCGTCCAGCCCTAATGCATTCTGAGTGGATGCGGATCCGCTCAGAATGCATCAGTATGGCTCCGTTTGTCCTCCGCTCCGCTCAGCAGGCGGACACCTGAACGCAGCTTGCAGCGTTCGGGTGTCCGCCTGGCCGTGCGGAGGCAAACGGATCCGTCCAGACTTACAATGTAAGTCAATGGGGACGGATCCGTTTGAAGTTGACACAGTATGGCTCAATTTTCAAACGGATCCGTCCCCCATTGACTTTCAATGTAAAGTCAAAACGGATCCGTTTGCATTATCATGAACAAAAAAAAAAAATTTTTTTTATTTTTTTTTGTTCATGGTAATGCAAACGGATCCGTTCTGAACGGATCTAAGCGTTTGCATTATAGGTGCGGATCCGTCTGTGCAGATACCAGACGGATCCGCACCTAACGCAGGTGTTAAAGTAGCCTTATAAAATGTATATACAGGTGAAACTCCAAAAATTTGAATATCGTGCAAAAGTTCATTTGTTTTAGTAAGGCCTCATGCACACGACCGTTGTGTGCATCCGCGTCCGTTCCGTCATTTTTCACAGTTTAGCGAAGGTCCCATTCATTTCTATGGATAGTCCGTTTTTTCTCCGCGTCCGTGATCCGTGATTCCAGTCAATCAAAAAAATATAACCTGTCCTATTCTTGTCAGTGGAAAACGGAGGACGGACCCATTCAAGTCAATGGGTCCGTCAAAAAAAAACGGATGCACAACTGGTATGTCATCCGTGTCCGCGTCCGTTTTTTTCTACTAGACCTTGGTGCAATAAAATTCCACTTTTCATTAACCTTCCTTTTTTTTCCCCCTGTCAGACAAAAAAAAAGGAAGACACAAGGAAACACAACTGAAGCAAAATCACTGACAGTGAAAAAACACTGTCGTGTGCATGAGGCCTAATACAAATTAAAAGGAATTGCATTAATGCAGCTTAAAATTAGAAATTTGTGAAAAGGTTCAATATTCTAGGCTCAAAGTGTGATACTCTAGTCAGCTTATTAATCCATATCCCCTGAGCAAAGGGTACCTGAGATTGTGACTTTGGGGTCTCATAAGCTGTAAGCCGTAATCATCCAAATTATAACAAATAAAGGCTTGAAATATCTCGTTTTGCATGTAATGAGTCTATCTCATATGTTAGTTTCACCTTTTAAGTTGCATTACTGAAATAAATGAACTTTGCACAATATTCTAATTTAAATTTTTTGAGTTTCACCTGTAGATATATCCCCACAAATAGAAAATCAAACTAAACATAAATGTAAAGAGATCATTATAAACAAATGGGACGTAAACATAGTATTAAAAGCAATTGAATATTACCACATTTGTGGTCAAATAAACTCTGATGTTGCCACAGGTATGGTTACTCACAGCCCTGAAGACCCTTGTGATAGATGGATTTTCATTCATCGAATCAGTCACTTGAAGTTGCTCAGGTCTTTGGTGCATTGGCTGATATATTGATTGTAGAGATTCCAGGTGATTTGCAGAGGTATGAGGCCAAACTAAAAAGTCCATTTTTAGGCATCAGGGAAACTATCCCTAGATATCTATCCCGTCCCTGCCTAAAAGCGGAGTAATCGCCCCCAAAAGGGGCGTCCCCACTTATCGGTGGCTGTACCCTTGCTAAGGAATCCCTACCTGTCCAATGTTCCTAATGGATAATATCGACCTGTGGCCACAGGTCGATATTATCCATTGGCGCATATCATCCTACGCCATTGCGCTTTTTTCATCTGGTCCCCTGATGAACCGATACATAAAATAGGGGAAACGCGTAGGGACTTTTTTTTGTTCTTGGAGATCTTATACTGCATGGGACATCTACTCTCAAGAATTGGCATCAACAGCAATTGGGAACATTGGACAGGTAGGGATTCCTTAGCAAGGGTATAGCCACCGAGAAGTGGGGCCGATTACTTCGGTTATTCATGATCTCCTGCTCTCCTGCCCACCTGCTGATGGCTGACAGTCTTCTACCTAGTTTTCTCCCTTTCTCTCTAGGAGAGAACTGCCAATCATCAGCAGATGGGGAGAGAGCAGGAGATTAGGAATAACCAGGACTCTTCTCAGGTAGATCTGACTCTTTTCAAGGCCCGGGCTACAATGATTATGATACTGGTTCTCGACAACCACTTTCTTTTAGCTCAGAAAAGACACACAGCTGAAATCAGCATTTCTGTCACTAATTTATGATGCCTTCAGTGAGGTCAGCATAAAGTTGATGACAGGTTACCTTTAACCCCTTAAGGACTCAGCCCTATTTCACCTTAAGGACTCGGCCATTTTTTGCAAATCTGACCAGTGTCACTTTAAGTGCTGATAACTTTAAAACGCTTTGACTTATCCAGGCCATTCTGAGAAAGTTTTTTCGTCACATATTGTACTTCATGACACTGCTAAAATGAAGTAAAAAAAAATCATTTTTAATTTATAAAAAAATATTAAATTTACCAAAAATTTGTAAAAAATTGCAAAATTGCAAAGTTTCAATTTCTCTACTTCTATAATACATAGTAATACCTCCAAAAATAGTTATTACTTTACATTCCCCATATGTCTACTTCATGTTTGGATCATTTTGGGAATGATATTTTATTTTTTAGGGATGTTACAAGGCTTAGAAGTTTAGAAGCAAATCTTGAAATTTTTCAGAAATTTTCAAAAACCCAATTTTTAGGGACCAGTTCAGGTCTGAAGTCACTTTGCGAGGCTTACTATTACTATTATAGAAACCACCCAAAAATTACCCCATTCTAGAAACTACACCCCTCAAGGTATTCAAAACTGATTTCACAAACGTCGTTAACCCTTTAGGTGTTCCACAAGAGTTATTGGCAAATGGAGATGAAATTTCAGAATTTAAATTTTTTGGCAAATTTTCAATTTTAATCCATTTTTCCCAGTAACAAAGCAAGGGTTAACAGCCAAACAAAACTCCATATTTATGGCCCTGATTCTGTAGTTTACAGAAACACCCCATATGTGGTCGTAAACAGCTGTACGGGCACACGGCAGGGCGCAGAAGGAAAGGAATGCCATACGGTTTTTGGAAGGCAGATTTTGCTGGACTGGTTTTTTGACACCATGTACCATTTGAAGCCCTCCTGATGCACCCCTAGAGTAGAAACTCCAAAAAAGTGACCCCATTTTAGAAACTACAGGATAGGGTGGCAGTATTGTTGGTACTAGTTTAGGGTACATATGATTTTTGGTTGCTCTATATTACACTTTTTTGTGAGGCAATATAACAAGAAATAGCTGTTTTGGCACAGTTTTTATTTTTTGTTATTTACAACATTCATCTGACAGGTTAGATCATGTGATATTTTTATAGACCAGGTTGTCACGGATGCGGCGATACCCAATATGTATACTTTTTTTTAATTTATGCAAGTTTTACACAATGATTTCTTTTTTTAAGCAAAAAAAATCATGTTTTAGTGTTTCCATAGTCTGAGAGCCATAATTTTTTCAGTTTTTGGGCGATTACCTTGGGTAGGGTATGATTTTTGCGGGATGAGATGACTGTTTTATTGGCACTATTTTGGGGTGCGTGTGACTTTTTGATAGCTTGCTATTACACTTTTTGTGATGTAAGGTGACAAAAAATGTTTTATTTAGCACAGTTTTTATTTTAAGTTTTTTACGGTGTTCATCTGAGGGGTTAGGTCATGTGATATTTTTATAGAGCCGGTCGATACGGACGCGGCGATTCCTAATATGTATACTTTTTTATTTATTTATGTAAGTTTTAGACAATATCATCATTTTTGAAACAAAAAAAAAATCATGTTTTAGTGTCTCCATATTCTGAGCCATAGTTTTTTTTATTTTTTGGGCGATTGTCTCAGATAGGGGCTCATTTTTTGTGGGATGAGGTGACGGTTAGATTGGTACTATTTTGGTGGGCAAACGCCTTTTTGATCGCTTGCTGTTGTACTTTTTGTGATGCAAGGTGACAAAAAAAATGGTTTATTTGGCAGTTTTTATTTTTTACGGTGTTCATCTGAGGGGTTAGGTGATGTGATCGGTTTATAGAGCCGGTCGATACGGACGCGGCGATACCTAATATGTATACTTACTATTTTTTACCAATTTATTTTAAACTTTAATTTGGGGAAAATTACGTTTTTGTTTATTTTCACTTGAAACAATTTTTTTGGGGGGAAACTTTATTTTTTAAACTTTTTTTTTCACTTTATTTTTTGTCCCACTTTTGGGCTTGAACTTTTGGGGGTCTAATCCTTTACAATGCATTCCAATACTTCTGTATTGGAATGCATTGGCTCTATGAGTAATACAGTGTGTATTACTCATACAGCTTCCGGCCTGTGAGATCCAGAGGGCTGAATCTCACAGGCTCTTCACCGGAAGGCAGCGCAATGCCTTCCATGCTATTGGGTCCCTCCTACAGCCGCATGGGGACCAGATGGCACCGCCGGCCGACCACCGCCGCCGCCGCAACAGGAAAGAGCCGCAAACCGCAGGTCTGAATTGACCTGCGGTTTGCGGCGATCGCCGACACGGGGGGGTCACGGGACCCCCCAGCGCATTTAGCCGAGGTGCCTGCTCAATTATTTGAGCAGGCACCTTGTTCCGATCACCGCCCGCCGGGTGGCGGTGATCGGAACAACACATGACGTACCGGTACGTCATGGGTCCTTAAGGACTCAGGAACTATGATTTTGTGCTTGAAGTAGAACTTCAAGCTCTATTCACATTTCCGCTTGCAGCCTCCATCAGGGAAATGTGTCATATTTGACAGGAAAGATAGCGCACCATGCAGTGCTTTAAAAGGGTTGTCTCATCTCACCGCTACAAAAGGCAAGATGAGAAGAAGTTCTGACCGCCAGGTGGCTGGGAAGCAGCAGAGTGGGCCGCTGTTTCAGCAGCTTCCTTTCCGATGCATGGCAGCTACGGGAACAGCATAAAGCCTCATGCACACGGCCTTTGTGCGGTCGTTCCGTGCACTGGGGACCTCAATTTGCGGTCCCCAATGCACGGGCAACATTTGTGTGGTGGCCGGGACGGATCGAGACCCCTTCAACTTGAAGGGGTCCGTGAGCCGTCCGCACTGTAAAAAAATAGAACATGTTCTATTTTTTTGCGGTGCGGAGGCACGGACAGAAACACCACGGAAGCACTCTTCTGTAGTGCTTCCGTAGGCTTCAGATCTGTGCTTCCGTTCTGCACCGCATCTCCCGGATTGCGGACCCATTCAAGTGAATCCGTGATGCGGGGTGCACACGGCCAGTGCCGCTGTATGCGTGCCGAAATACGGCCACAGTCAGGCAACGGCCATGTGCATGAGGCCTAACTCAAAAACTGCATATGCAGTCCTACGCAGTTTCCGAATCTCCCATGCAATGCAAAGGGAGCCACTGAAACAGCGAGCACTGGGCCACACCGCTGTTTCTCGGCCATCTGGTGGTCAGGAGTTAGTCTCATCTTGCCTTCATAACGGTGAGATGAGAAAAAAACTATTGAATCAGCTGGGTTCTTTGGGTGCCACTAGTGTCTGTCATACAATGGATCAAGCACATTTCCATTTTTCTGACAAAACTGAAAAGTTCACATAAATGAGAATTGAGCCCAAAGCTATCTGTACACATTATCTGTATATTTACCAAAAACTTAACAGAGAAAATCATCCAGAGATACTTGTTAAAAAAGTTTAGCATTTGTAAAAATAAATAAATAAAATAAAAAAAAATATAAATACCAAACTGGATCCATGGATAAAAAAGGTGCACCGTTTATAGGACAAGGGAAGACCCTACTTTCTAGTCCTGAAAAAAACTCTTAAAAAGGAGGTGGTCCAAAAAAAACTTGGAAAATATAGACAAAATTGTGGTTCAATCCGGTTCCATGATGTTCTAGAGGACCTGAACTATTTTAGCTCCTCCCAGCGGCAGTGCTTGCATACTATGGGAAAAAGCGCCGGCCTAGGAACACTAGCAAGACTAAGGAGAGAAAGCATACAGGAAAGATAAGACTTCTCTTTTTTGATCCACTCCTGATTTTGGCTTCCAAAACTGCATGCAGAAAACTGATCGTGTAGCTGTACCCCAACGGAGAGGTCACATGAAGACAACCTACAATCAGTTAAATGCTACATATCTGGCTCCTGGACCATGCAAAGATCAGCTGCCATCACCAAGGAAGCTCAAGTTACCGATACATTTAGCTCAAGTGAATGGCCAGAGTTGCAATATAAAGATGGGTCCACAAACACATCTCTGGTTCAGAGGGGGCTCCCATCTATGATTTCCATTGACCATAACTGAGCATATGGACAGGGGTTGTTTAGGATACATCACCTTTAAATTTATAGGGAACTAACGTTCCTACAAACTCTATCACCTGATGAACGAGTGAAACACCTCAATCATCAGTCCTGGGCAGCAGATTGTGCTATCTAAACAGCCTCTGCTGCCCATAATTTTGTATGGGGACAAACGAAAGCAGCAGCCATCACTTGTCCTCATACAGTAGAGGTGATCGTTGCATGTAAATACAGCTCTTCACCTCCACTTAATAAGCTGCCGACTGTCTGGAAGAAACGCTTCCTTCCCAACAATCGGCTTCTCCTAGGTATGTGTAAATGGTCCTTTAGATACTATATCCAATAGGATGTCTAGATGCATAAAAATGTGGTACCCATCTGCATCTGGGGACTAAATGTTAAGAAGCTTTATACACTCACCTAAAGAATTATTAGGAACACCATACTAATATGGTGTTGGACCCTCTTTTGCCTTCAGAACTGCCTTAATTCTACGTGGCATTGATTTAACAAGGTGCTGATAGCATTCTTTAGAAATGTTGGCCCCTATTGATAGGATAGCATCTTGCAGTTGATGGAGATTTGAGGGATGCACATCCAGGGCACGAAACTCCCGTTCCACCACATCCCAAAGATGCTCTATTGGGTTGAGATCTGGTGACTGTGGGGGCCTTTTTAGTACAGTGAACTCATTGTCATGTTCAAGAAACCATTTTTCCAGTCTTCAACAGTCCAATTTTGGTGAGCTCGTGCAAATTGTAGCCTCTTTTTCCTATTTGTAGTGGAGATGAGTGGTACCCGGTGGGGTCTTCTGCTGTTGTACCCCATCCGCCTCAAGGTTGTGCGTGTTGTGGCTTCACAAATGCTTTGCTGCATACCTCGGTTGTAACGAGTGGTTATTTCAGTCAACGTTGCTCTTCTATCAGCTTGAATCAGTCGGCCCATTCTCCTCTGACCTCTAGCATCCACAAGGCATTTTCGCCCACAGGACTGCCGCATACTGGATGTTTTTCCCTTTTCACACCATTCTTTGTAAACCCTAGAAATGGTTGTGCGTGAAAATCCCAGTAACTGAGCAGATTGTGAAATACTCAGACCGGCCTGTCTGGCACCAACAACCATGCCACGCTCAAAATTGCTTAAATTACCTTTCTTTCCCATTCTGACATTCAGTTTGGAGTTCAGGAGATTGTCTTGACCAGGAGCACACCCCTAAATGCATTGAAGCAACTGCCATGTGATTGGTTGACTAGATAATCGCATTAATGAGAAATAGAACAGGTGTTCCTAATAATTCTTTAGGTGAGTGTATAAGGAATATGCAAAGCAGCATACATTTTCCACATTTTTATATAAAAGCTAAAAAAATAAAAAAAAACTCCACTAAATATGTAATTAGAATTGTCAAACTTCCATTTGATATTTGGCAAAATAGAAGTCCTCAGGCATGGGATTCATCAGTGGTCTGGTGAAAGTTTCAGACTCGCAGAAAAACAATTTTGTTATGTCTGTTCTATTGTAGTGCCTAAAAAAACCACAATTGCCAGTCTGTGGGAATTAGGATACACTTACTTTTCACATCCCAATTTCAAAACCTAATGAAAAACAGACACGCATGGTCTCTTCATTTTATAAAAATGTAAATATGCCCCATCTATATTATACCGCATAAAACTATTTCCTATATATTAAAAAAACATAACTATCACTATAATTATTCATACAAACTAACTATTTAATGGGGTGAACTGGTCCTCTAGACAACGATAAGAGGTTTCACCTCTCATTTTTATATATATATTGCTATATAGGGGAGATATCAGCCCCAAAGTGGGACTCAAATGAGTTCACTGCAGAGAAGACAGATCCGTTCTTGTGAAGTGATGCCTGTGGTAAACCACAAAATTAGAAGGGTTCTTTATTTGCAGTCCCTGGCTGCCTCATATGCAGTGACTGCTCCAGTTGGCTTTTAGGATTCCACCTAGTAATGATACAATGGGAGGCTCGGAATCCACATCACATCAAACAAAAGATGCCGGGATGAACCTATTACATACCTGTGTCATAATACTTATACACAGATTACTGAAAGTGATCAAATCATCTGATACTCTGCAAAACATGATAGAGCATCAAGGACTAGCTTGGGTAGCTATATATCCAAATAACGAACCCAGACACCTTTCTATTATCACTTAACAAAAATACCCAGTGTCAACACATGGCAGAAGTTAAGGAGAAGTAAAACACCAACAAAAGACTTAGGTTTAGTATTCAACCAGGTATGTTTGTTTTAATATTAAAGGGTATGTTTATATTTGCAATTTTTTTTTTTTTACTCCAATGCATCCAACATAAAAGCAGAGGACCCTATAAAATATTCTTGATTAGAGACCTCTAAAATGAATCCATGTTAGCAAGATATATGGGACAGATGAAAAGGGAAACGTAGATCTGTATAGGAGTTATAGACCAAACATGATGAGTTTTTTTGTTGTTGTCCCAGATATTTTCAGAGTTGCTTAATGTTTGTATTGTAGATCCACTGAAGAAACAAAAAGATAGTTGCGGATAGTTTCAAAGGCCAGTTTGTGGCAGACAGGGGGCACATTTTTGAGAAGATGAAAGCTCCTGGATTTCCTACTTCCAGAGTTTTTGTTACACATGGTGTAACTGTTTCACTCAATATATTTTCATATTCCAGTGGTTCTACAAATGTTTTTTGGGGGAAATCCTTTCATTACTTGTTACACCCCTGTTCACATGTTGTTAGATTTGTGTGGAATAATAGGCAATGCAAAGATAAATTATACAGGATCTGGACATGGCCTCTAAACTCTGGTTTATTAACGCCATGTAGAGCATGCCAGAACTTTAATTGTACACTGTTCTTCAATGTACACTCTGATACAAGAAGCAATAACTTCTCGACTAAATTTCCTCCCTTTTCCTTAGGAAAGTTATGCGAGTTCCAGGAAGGCAAAAACAGATAAGAAACTAAGCAACCATGAGAACATTTTGGCTGTGCTGCTTATAAGATAAAACATTAAACATTCAGTCGAGGGAGGTCACATTAAATGCATGTTACAGTAATCAAAATACAAGAGAAAACAAATAATTTTACGGGTTTTGACACATGGATGGGAAAGTTACTGAGAGGTTCCCCAGAACATTATATGTAGCACCAACAGATCCTAAAAAACACTACAGGGAGTATTGGGTTTCCCTGTAACATGGGACAGACCCAGAATTTACAGCTGCCAGGAAACTATACGATATAGCTTTTTAAAATCTAAGAAATTCCCTGCAAGTTTAAATGGGTTTCTCAAACTCAAAATAGCAGGCTATCCCCTTAAAAGTGTTGTCCCATCTGGACATCTAGAGCATATCTTTACGATATGCCAAAAATATCTGATAGGAGCAAGTTCCAGAGGTGGGACCCACACCTACTGTATCTGAAGAAAGGGGCCCTGAATTGAATGAAGAACACAATGAGCAGCGTCCTCTCCATTCACTGCTATGAGACATCTAAAAACGGCTGAATGAGCGTGCTCATCTATTTTAGAAAAGACTATAGCCATGAATGGAGACGACACAAGTCATGCTTGGCAATTTTCAGAACGTGCGGTTTGTTCTCCATTTACATTGGGTTCTTGAGATATGAGCAGAGCCAATAGGCAAGACCCGCATTTACTGGGCATTTATGGCATATCCTATCAACATGCCATAAATGTCCAGATACAAGTACTACTTTAAGGGTGCTGCCTAAGGGCTTATGCACATGGCCATTGCCGTTTTTGCAGTCCACAAATTGTGGATCCGACCCAAAATAGAACAGTCCTACCCTTGTCCATAATGCAGACAAGAATAGAACCTGTTCTATATTTTTGCAGATGCTACGGAAAGGACATACGGATGCGAACAGCACACAGTGTGCTGTCCGCATCTCTAGAGACCCTATTGAAGTGAATGGGTCCCACCACCGACCCACAAAAATGCAGATCGGATGCGGACAAAAAATACGTTTGTGTGCATGAGCCCCAAGTCTGGTACTTCATGATGCAAGATTTTGGCACCATTTTGGGGACATACAGGTATATGTACTGTATTGCATAACTTTTATTCACTTTTGTTGGGGGCAGTGTACAAAAACACAGCAATTCTGCTATTTGTTACACTGGCGGTCCACACTGACTGCCATCTCCCTCTCTCTGGTGGTTATGGCCACCAGAGCGCTCACCTGTACCCCTGCTTCGGTTCTCTGGTGGTTTGTGCTTGCCAGCGTCCCCCTGTTGTTTCCTGGAAGGCACAGCAGCAAGACAGCACTGCTCCATCCACACCAAGCAGAGACTGCTTCTTGAATGCTTCTGCCTGTAGGCCACATACTGTCACTCTTCAGCTCTTAAAGGACCGGAGTGCGCACCTAAATGTTCCCCAGCCTATAGCTGCCCAACACCAGGGTATTTAATGCACCTTCCCCTGTGTGAAAATGCCTGAGCAATACGTTCTAGTACTCTAGTACTAACTAAGGTGCGACATTTTTTTCTTGTTCACTCTCCAATGTACCAACCTCTGCCTGTCTTCAGGATGGAACATTCACTGCCTGACCTGACAGCCTGATCTCCATTCTGATCATGAACTGCCTGCCCTGACCTTCAGACCGACTCTAGATTGCACAAACTCTGCCTGCAATAACCTTGGCTTGTCCCAGACTATATTTTTGCTGGTGTAGCTTGATACCCGTGGGTCAGCAGCCTACTGAACAGAAACTACTCCAAGAAGTAACGGTCTGGTGGTTTCCCTGCAGCAGAGTCCAGGTCCCTGTATAGGGGTTAAAGGGTGAAAACCATGCAGGCTACTTTGATAAGAAAGGGATGCAAATTAGCTCTTTACAATCTCTGCCTCTGATGCCACCAGATGTAAGGCAGCTACTCTATAAGTCAATGTTCAACCCTTTAAATAGGCCTTGAGACATGACTCAGATATTAAATAAGCCAGCATCTCATCTGCAGACAGCTGTTTTGGGGTGATTGCCCCTCATCAGTGGAGAGCAGAGAGTACTGGCTTAACTGGGCGAGAGGCCTAAGTCAGGGTTTGGGGGATACTCTCTCTCCTTGGGGAGAAAGCACCTAAGGGTACTTTCACACTAGCGGCAAGGAACTCCGGCAGGCTGTTCCGGCGGGTAAACAGCCTGTCGGATCCGTGCTGCCGCTAGTGCACGTGTGCCCCCGGACTACCACTCCGGCCCCATTGACTATGATGGGGGTGGGCTGGAGTTCCGGCGGCAGCACGGCAAACATGCCGAGAGGCGAGCGGAATAAAACTACGACAATTCTTTAAATGGGCTATCCCATAAATTGAAAATATTTTTTACTAACATCAGAAGGACTTTTCTTCCCTTTCTGTGGGTGGGCAACAAGTCATTAAGCACCTGTCTCCCAGCATGCACAATAAATTAGCTCTTATTAACCCCTTCCTCCCCACATACAAAATGGTTCCTCACATACATCCCAAGACAGGGGCAGACACAGAAAGCAGAGGGCCCCTATGCAAAGAATGTGCCCCCCTCCCCAAACCACACATACAGATATAAACATATACAATATGTGCATAATCCTGGAAGACCAAGGAGCATGTAAGGACCAGGAGCGCAGCACTGGCCCAGTAACCAACATTTACCAAGTACAGTACCAGTGAAAAAGGGGGAAAATGAAAAATAAAAAAGACCCCTTTAAGGCTGCACAGTGCTTTTGGCCAACAATGTGTCAGGCAACCAAGGATCACAGCAGCACAATGCTGCGATGCATGGAGTTAAAATGAATGGGCTTGCATTGTGACCTTGAAGTTTCTTACAATCACAATCAGAAAGTCGCAAGAAATTCAGCAGGTAGGATTTTTGTGACCGTCAGGTCACGGCTCCATTTACTTTTGCTAGTCGTGATGTAACAGTGTTGCAGCAGTCTTTGGCTGCACAATGTGTGTTGCAGCCACAGTCAACTTGTGGTGCCAGCCTAAGGGCCCATTTAGTCGGCCGTATGTGTTTTACGGATCTGCAAAACACGGAGACTGGCCGCGTGCGTCCTATGACAGAAAATGTCATGCTGTATCTTTTTTGCGGAGCCACGGAACGGTAGTACGGATGCAGACAACACACGGAGTGCTGTCCACATCTTTTGTAGCTCCATTGAAATGAATGGGTGCGGAACGGATGCAGACCTATACATAAGGCCTTCTGAATGGGCCCTAACACACATACTGGACTTTCATACATGCAGCCGCTCTTTTTCACTAAATTTCACACATCCTCACAGATGCTCTTACATACACACACTTGTACACATGCAGGTGCTCTTACATACACACACTTGTACACATGCAGGTGCTCTTACATACACACACTTGTACACATGCAGGTGCTCTTACATACACACACTTGTACACATGCAGGTGCTCTTACATACACACACTTGTACACATGCAGGTGCTCTTACATACACACACTAGTACACATGCAGGCGCTCTTACATACATACACACGCGCTCCTAAATACACACACTTGTACACATGAAGGCACTCTCACACACACACACACACACACTATCATACATGCAGACACTCTTTTACACTACATGACATATAGATCCCTTCCTCACCTCATGGCCCACTGTATTGCTGGTTCTTGTGGCTGCATCTTCTACTTGTGTCCTCAGCCAGGCCCCTCCCCCTCTCAGCCAGGCTCCTCCCTCTCAGCAACAGGGCTCGATCTCCACACAGCAGCACTCCTTCCTTCCTGATTAGCTGTCACGAGGGTATCAAGAGCCACGTCTGACTCAGTTATACCCGGGGTCAGGAAGTCGCAGCGGGTGGCTGCGCGCTCTATATCTAAAGATCATGGTGTTTCTTAGTTATTGTTTTCTGTGTTTGCCTTGCTATCCTTTTTGTCTCTCTCAGGGGTCCGTAGCTTCTCCTCCTCAGCTGTTTCGTGTCTGCCACTCCCTACCTCCTTATATTCTCCCCTCACACTTCTCTAGTTGCCAGTTATAGAGCTTCCTGCCTGGACATCTATACTGACCCACTGGAGTGGTTAATCCTGGTTGTCGTTCCTGTGTGCTACCCTCCGGATCCCTGTTTGGCTTATGGTTGTCGCCCACCTGGGAATATATGTTGAGTCTGTGTTGTCTGTCCTCCCCTTGGTGTTTTCCCTTAGAGTTAGTGGTGCGGACTAGTGTTCCCATCGCCCTGTTCACTACTTAGGGCTCAGCTCAGGGAAAGCCAGGGCTTTAGGCACGTGATCGGCGTACGGGTGAGGAACCCGTCTAGGGACGTCAGGGCAGCCAGGTGCCAGCCGCCAGGTGAGTCAGGGGTCACCATCTTCCCTCTCACTTGGGCAGGGCCTTCCTCGTTCCCTCCCTCTGTGTCACGTATGTGATAGCCACGCCGACCGTGATATTAGCAGAGCTAGCTCATTGGAGGAGAGGCTGTCAGTGCTTTTGAGTCACAATTTTTAGTCCAATCAGCTCTCCTGGTCAGTCAGGATGGGTCCACAAGGTCCTATTTTCAAGAAAATTGCAGCAAAATGCAGGGTTTGCTTTATTGTTTTTTTACACAATTTAGTAAAAATCAGACCCTGTGGACACAACCTTACTAACCAGGAGTGCTGATTACACTAAAACCTGTCAGTCCTCCTATGAATCAGCACTGATATTCAGCACCTGAGCAGCACTTTAACTCTCAGTCCCTCTCAGGTTCAGGAAGGGGGGCCCACTGCAGCCAGCCACACCTACTGATGTGCACACAAGGAGGCGGAGCTTACCGGCAACTGAGAAAGCTCACTTGTTTGTTTTTTGGATTTCACTGGCTCTCCAGTGGGCCAGTCCAAGTTGTATGGGCCCCTGTGCAGCTGAATTGGCTGCACAGGCGGTATGTCCGCCCCTGGCCCTAGAGTTACATATGTTATGTAAAGCCCCCCAAATGTCCTTCTCCATTGATTAGAGAGAAATATAGCTGTATATATTTCTATGAATTTAAAGGTATGAATAAATAAATTGTGTCTGGACCACTATACCAGCACTTAGGGGAGAAGACAGGGAAGCTACAGAACACATTAGTCCACAACTGAATGCAGAAGTACGTAAACCAGAAGGATAAATAGCAGGGGGTGCCACCAGAGAGAAAAATGTAATGCACATAAAAAGATGTATATGGCAGTAATACTTAATTTAATGCCTTGAGGACCCAGCCTACTTTTGCAAATCTGACATGTCTCACTCTTTGCGGTAATAACTTTAGAATGCTTTTACTTATCCAACCAATCTGAGATTGTTTAGTCATGACACAATGTGCGTCACGTTAGTGGTAAATTTGGTTAAGTATGTTTTTATTTAAAAAAAAATTAAATTTGAGAAAGTTTGGAATATTTTCTAAATTAAACTTTTTTTATGCTTTTAGTGATACCTTGTAAAATTGTTATTACTTAACATTCACCATATACACTCACCTAAAAGAATTATTAGGAACACCATACTAATACGGTGTTGGACCCCCTTTTGCCTTCAGAACTGCCTTAATTCTACGTGGCATTGATTCCACAAGGTGCTGATAGCATTCTTTAGAAATGTTGGCCCATATTGATAGGATAGCATCTTGCAGTTGATGGAGATTTGAGGGATGCACATCCAGGGCACGAAGCTCCCGTTCCACCACATCCCAAAGATGCTCTATTGGGTTGAGATCTGGTGACTGTGGGGGCCATTTTAGTACAGTGAACTCATTGTCATGTTCAAGAAACCAATTTGAAATGATTCGAGCTTTGTGACATGGTGCATTATCCTGCTGGAAGTAGCCATCAGAGGATGGATACATGTTCTCATTCTGTTTACGCCAAATTCGGACTCTACCATTTGAATGTCTCAACAGAAATCTAGACTCATCAGACCAGGCAACATTTTTCCAGTCTTCAACAGTCCAATTTTGGTGAGCTCGTGCAAATTGTAGCCTCTTTTTCCTATTTTTAGTGGAGATGAGTGGTACCCGGTGGGGTCTTCTGCTGTTGTCGCCCATCCACCTCAAGGTTGTGCGTGTTGTGGCTTCACAAATGCTTTGCTGCATACCTCGGTTGTAACGAGTGGTTATTTCAGTCAACGTTGCTCTTCTATCAGCTTGAATCAGTCGGCCCATTCTCCTCTGACCTCTAGCATCCACAAGGCATTTTTGCCCACAGAACTGCTGCATACTGGATGTTTTTCCCTTTTCACATCATTCTTTGTAAACCCTAGAAATGGTTGTGCGGGAAAATCCCAGTAACTGAGCAGATTGTGAAATACTCAGACCGGCCCGTCTGGCACCAACAACCATGCCACGCTCAAAATTGCTTAAATCACCTTTCTTTCCCATTCTGACATTCAGTTTGGAGTTCAGGAGATTGTCTTGACCAGGACCACCCCCCTAAATGCATTGAAGCAACTGCCATGTGATTGGTTGACTAGATAATTGCATTAATGAGAAATAGAACAGGTGTTCCTAATAATTCTTTAGGTGAGTATCTACCTCTATGTTGGCATCACTGTGTAAATGTCTTTTTTTTTTTTAGGAAGTTGGAGAAGTCTTAGAATTTTAGAAGCAATTTCTTTAATTTTTATAAACATTTCCAAAACCAACCTTAGAGACCAATTAAGACAAATAATTGAACCATTACATAAATGAACCCATTTTAGAAACCTCACCCTTCACATTATTCAAAACGGAATTTAGAAACGTTAACAATTTGTGTTGAATGGAATTTTTTTTTAAAAAAGTCTTATTTACCCCAAAATGGTACCAATGAAAACGTCAACTCATTCTGCAAATACGAGCCCTAACACAAGATCATCATCAGAAAAAAATAAAAGGGCTCTCAGAAAATGGTGACACAAAAACATGATTTGAGCACATACAGCAGTTTACAACCACATATAGGGTGTTGCATTATTTAGGAAAAAATTGGTAACACATTTTTGCATGTTTTTTTCTTATGTTACCCATTGTGAAAATGAAAAACGTGGGGCTTAGGCCTCTTGCACACGACCATGGTTTGGTTCCGCATTCATTTCAATGGGCTCCGTGTGCTGTCCGCATAGTTGTTCTGTTCTGTGGCCCTGCAAAAATTATAGATCATGTCCTATTCTTGTTCGTTTTGCAGACAAGAATATACATTTCTATAGTAGGCCATCCGTTCCGCAAATTGCGGAAGGCACACGGGCGGCAACCGTGTTTTGCGGATCCGCAATTTGCAGACCGCAAAACACGGCACATTCGTGTGCAAGAGGCCTTATGCAAATTTTATTGGAGGAGATAAAATTTTTCATTGTCATAGTCAAGAGTTTCTAAATTCTATGAAATGTGGCATGGCACCCAAAAACCATCCCAGCAAAATCTACCCTCCAAAAACCATAGGGCACTCTTTCCCTGCTGAGCCCTGCGGTGTGCCTATACAGCAGTTTATGCAGAGTCAGGGTAATAAATATTGTGGTTTGTTTTGCTATTAATGTTTGCTACAGGAAAAATGGATTAAAGTGGAAAATTTGCAAAGAAAAAATTTGACATTTTGAAAATCCACCTCCATTTTCCTTTAATTCTTGTGGAACGTCTAAGGGGACGGCTACACAGCGACATGTGTCAGGCAACACAAAATATGTGCAACTTGCAGCACCAGGATTTGGCTGTAAAAACACAGCCAATTTTCAACCATATCTACAAGTGAGTCCACTGACGTTGAAGTTTGTAAAATAAGTTTTGAACAATTTGAGGGGTGTAGTTTCTAAAATGGGTCATTTATTGGTGGTTTCTATTATGTTAGCCCCACCAAGTTACTTCAGAGCTAATTTTTTTTCTCCTTAAAGGGGTTATCCAGTAATAAATATTGATGATCTATCCCCAGGACCCCTGTTAGAAGTCAGGCGCTCAGAAAACGCTGTAGCCTCTTCTCAGGTCATGTGATGTCATCGTACATCGGTCACATGGCCTAGTTGCAGTTCAGCCCCATACAAGTGAATGAGGCTGAGCTACAATACTATGTTCAGCGCTGTGTTTGGGAGACATGCAGGGAGTCGGCTACGCTCACCAGAGCTCCAATGAGCACGGTGGCTCCCTGTAATAGCTAATCGGCAGGGGTCCTGAGGATATGAGTATTAGGCTGGGTTCACTCGGGCGTCATGTTTTGGCTCAGGATGCGTCCCGAGTGCATTGCGGCAAACCCAGTTAGTTTTGACAGCGATTGCGTTCCGTTGTTCAGTTTTTATCGTGTGGGTGCAATGCGTTTTGCACGCGCGTGATAAAAAACTGAATGTGGTACCCAGACCAGAACTTCTTCACTGAAGTTCAGGTTTGGGTTCAAGGTTGTGTAAATTGTTGGAACTTCACAATGGTTATACTTATTCTTTAACATGTATATGCACAGTAGAAAGGGTGGTTTGCATCTTTCTTCTGACCAATGTCATATAAAATGAACAGTTTTCCTCTCCCCACAGTTTCACTGTCATCTCAAACACCCCACGCACTTCTGGCAGCGATCTCATTACAGTCAGCTGAGGTGGGAGTCAGCCACCAGATAGATATAATGGCAGCTATCCATGGCTCAATAGCTGTGCATTATTAATGGTTCTAGATTATTAATCCTCAGGATCTTAATCTTTTTAACTCGTTTTTTACCAAACACAAAACAGCATGCAGCATTGGGGATGGCATAACAGAGGTATATTCTTCAGAATAACAAAAAGTATACACTATATAATATATATTTGAATATACATCAGATAGACCACTGATTTGAATGAGATTTTGTTAGAATCTCTGTCAGAGATTTTCTGTGATGAACTCTCTGATGGCTATTGAATGAATTTTGCTGCTCCATAATTCGGAATTTTGGTTGAGGCCTGAACTCACAGTGGGACACTTAAGACTGGCGGTTTTCACCCCAGTCTTAAAGGGGTTGTCCAAGTTATTTTTTTATTGACGACCTATCCTCAGGATAGGTCATCAATGTCAGATCTGTGGGAGTCCAACACCCGGCACCACCCGCCGTCCAGCTGGTAGAAGAGAAGACGCACACCGTGCCAGTGCTGCCTTCTCTTTACCTGCGGCGAGCAGGTGTAATTACAAGAAGCTGTCCCATTCTCTTCTATCGCATGGCTCTGTAGTATACACTTGATCTGGCTGACTCTTGGCCACTGTAATACAGTCCTAAGTTTCAAAAGTATATCAGCCACCAGAACTAGCAGCCTTGATAGTTCAGGAATTGGGACACATGAAAAAGAAAGAATGGTGGGAACGATAGCCACACATGTAGGAAGACAATTTTTAAAATTAAGATTGTTGTCAGGGTTTCTTTAAGCCTCACTTGAAGGGATCAGATACAATTATATTCCATGGCTTCAAAATAAAAATAAAATAAACTAAACGTTCACTGCTGGAGGCTAAACTTACTGTCCTCAGGATGAACATCATTAGTCACGTACTTCTATAAGAGGCATCAAACATTTTTCATTTTACTATGGAATACAAAAAGGTAAGAGAAGTATACTGCCAGCAATAACAATGATAACAAAGAAAACTGACTACAATAAAGCAAAGCGGCTTTAAGAAGTTCATGGGACAAACTGGCACTTTTCATCCAATAACATAAAAGGTGAATTAGGAGACCCAAAAAGGTTAGGTACCCAACTTATCACACTTAACGATGAGTTGATCAGGAAACTAAATTACAACTTTTATAAAAATATTTAGTGCACGAACCTTAAGATTCATGGGAGGTGCAGCAAAGGGATGAAAGAGACGTTAAAAGTTGGTCAAACAAGTAGGTCAAACTATTGTCTCACTCAATACGAAAGCTTTCTCCCTGTAATTACCGTTGTAACAACAAACCAAGCTTACACTGCATTAGCCCAAAGTAGATTAGGGATTTCTAATCAAGTCTTCTCCTCACACATTTCAGGAGAATTTTCTATTCAGATGTTTCGACACTGTGGTGAATCATCTCGACACTCAACCTTGAGATGACCAGTATTAGACACTGCGCTCTCGCTGCTAAGCAACGCGTACCCTTGAAAACCTTCCAGTTTGATAAAGTTGATGCTGGCCTACAGGGAGGCAAACCAAAGTGTGCATGTCTATGTTCACTGATTGCAGGGACCCCATGTTTGGAATTTTATATGGGCCAGAGTCAAACGTAAATGACCATTTGAAGCTGTACTGGAGCATGTTGGATTTATGGAAAATAGCGTATCTCACAATAAAACATAGTAAATAAAATGAAGCGGACTCTTATGCAAGTGCATTTAAAAGGAATGCTTTAGAAAAAGACAGACCATACGGGAAATAACAATATGCAGTCTAAGTTATTATGATTTCTTCTCCGTTGAAATGTGGTCCATGATCTTTGAGGAGCTGATTGTTTGTATCAGCGGGGGACTCCACTTCCTTGATTTTATCTAAGGGGTGCATATTACATTCAACAATCCCTTTTGCGGCATGGAGTATGCCATATATACAAGATCTCTCTATACATGTAACAGGCAGTGGGTGTGGACCACTGTACCAACTAACAGATTTGACTTTGGGCTCGTCCTAAGGGGGTTATCCTGATGTCCCCTTGATTTTCACCCTGTAACCCCTATGCAGGAATCTGACTATCTATATATGTATTTTTTTTTTATGTATATAATCCTGCAATTTTCACACTGGCCACTAGTTCTAGTAAGTCAGGAGGTAACTTTTTAGCAGCCATTATCATTATCAGCACAGGCAGAATTACAATCACAAGTAACACCTCTAGAAAGATAACACAGATGAACCATTCACAATAGGTGATATCACAGCTCATCTTCTCCCTCCTGACCTCTGCATACGTCACAGAGCATGCCTAGAAAACTCCTCCATAGAAGTTAGTGAGGTCCCCTCCTGACCATTGTGTCTATGGCCTTGGGGCTGCTCTCAAAAGACAGAAAATCTTACCAGGAGGAGGGTGGACTGTAAATATGCAATATAGTCTGGTGTTTTATGTCAAACCCAGTAATCACAAGGCTATAATTGGGCACAATTTTGAGAGGAAAAAAAAAAAAAGGTCCATGACCCTGCATTAGGGCATATATCAGAAGAATGCTTTCAATATACAGTGCATTGATATGACCAATGCTACAACCAGTGCTTGTCCATAGAGAGGACATGACTCTGCGCCTGATTTTATGCACCTGTTTGCAATGGGTGTGGCTGAATCACTGGATCAATCATTCTGAACGAGTCTTTACATACTTTTGGCCACATCGTCTATATCCACACAAGTGAATTACTTTTGGCATCAGAAAGTCAAGCATTTCTCCAGATACCAGCCATGTCCACTCTGGGGCTCGGTCTATTTTCAGCTTCAAACATCAGGACTGATGACAGAAAAGTATTATGATTACATGATCACATTTCAGGAAGCGCAGATGTGATCTTCATGCAAAAGCAATTAGCAGTATGCAAATTAACCTTGGGACTGATTCTGGTGCTATACAAAAACACTCACGTTGTAGACATTGCTTAAAGGGGTTGTCTCACCGAGAGAAGACGTGATCTGGCAATCAGATTGGAGACACGTCTGACATCTCTGGCCATTCATCCCCATGCAGCAGTCAGTTGAGGAGATCTGCAACACGCCCCAAAATCCACACCTATTTCTTTCCCTCCACAGGTATAGGAAATGGAGATTTGTAAAACCCTACTTGTACTTGCATGCTCCCCATATCTGCCACATAGAAGCATAACTTTAGGCGTCACACAATGTTAAAAATGTACTGGGCAGCACCTCCTCCCCCCCCCCCCCCCCCCTTCCCCCACACACACTCCTCGTCAGACCTTTAGAGGGAAGCATACTTTCCAGCTCCCTGTTTTTCAGCTTCCGGGGTGCATGGGGGTCAGTCACTGGCTGCATTGACAGATGTAACCCCATCTATTACTGAAGTTGACAAGCGGGGACTGGCACGCGGTGGACCGAAGGAGCCGAAACAAAGTGGCGGTGAGCAGGTAAGGGCTCTTTCACACCTGCGTTATTGTCTTCTGGCATAGAGTTCCGTCGTCGGGGCTCTATGCCGGAAGAATCCTGATCAGGATTATCCTAATGCATTCTGAATGGAGAGTAATCCGTTCAGGATGCATCAGGATGTCTTCAGTTCCGGTACGGAACTTTTGTTGGCCGGAGAAAATACCGCAGCATGCTGCGCTTTTTGCTCCGGCCAAAAATCCGGAACACTTGCCGCAAGGCCGGATCCGGCCTTAAGCTAAACGTCGTTTCGGCGCATTGCCGGAGCCGACATTTAGCTTTTTCAGAGTGGTTACCATGGCTGCCGGGACGCTAAAGTCCTGACAGCCATGGTAAGTGTAGTGGGGAGCAGTGTACTTACCGTCCGTGCGGCTCCCCGGGCGCTCCAGAGTGACGTCAGGGCGCCTCAAGCGCATGGATCACGTGATCGCATGGATCACGTCATCCATGCGCATGGGGCGCTCTGACGTCATTCTGGAGCGCTCCGGGAGCCGCACGGACAGTAAGTATACCGCTCCCCCGCTCCTACTATGGCAACCAGGACTTTAATAGCGTCCTGGGTGCCATAGTAACACTGAAAGCATTTGGAAGACGTCTTCAAATGCTTTCAGTACACTTGCGTTTTTCCGGATCCGGCAGGCACCTCCGGCAACGGAAGTGCATGCCGGATCCCAACAACGCAAGTGTGAAAGAGGCCTAAGTATGCTTCCTAAAAGTCTTGGACAGCCCCTTCCAGCTAAATAAACGGGTTTTGATTCTCAGCTCATTTATTACCCGTCTGAACTAACCTGTTTACCAAGACTTAAAATAAAATGTTCTGTTAAATTATCTCTTTGCTACCTATAATTTTGGTGAAAAACACAATAATGACACAAACAACTATTTTTATCTGCCTGCGATTACAGTTTTTGTAAGATTTATTTATTGTTTTTATAATTACAGGTGCCGTCCTGTTTACATGTATATGGTACTTTGTATTGAGGGCATCTGTCAGCAGATTTGTACCTATGACACCGTCTGACCTGTTACATGTTCCGCTTGGCACCTGAAGACATCTGTGTTGGTCCCATGTCCATATGTGCCCGCAGTGCTGAGAAAAATGATGTTTTAATACATGCAAATCAGTCTCTAGAAGCAACGTTGCATGTTACACCTAGAGGCTCTGCTCTCTCTGCAACTGCTGCGTCCTCTGCACTTTTGTGAGAAATCTCACCATTAAAAAGATGTATTTTTACACTTAGCACAGAAATTCTTCCAAGAAATTTCCATACGCCTTGTATACTTACAATTGAATGGAATGTGTCACCTATTATTTTTCTGTCAATTACAACTTAATTTTCTGACTGCATATTTTTTACTTCCTATTTCTATGCAAGATTAGGAGGCAGCCATCTTGCCTAGGCTGTTGTTAACAGCCTTTAGATCTGCAACACAGGCCATAGACTGGAGGGGATTGTAGACATGATCCGTGACCTTTGCAGGGGTCACTGTACAGGGAGGGGGAGTAGATAAGCTGCAAGTATCACCCAATTATGAATCGTTAACCCTGAGGTAACTATTCAGAGGTTTCGTCTGCCATTGTAATTCTGCTTGTGATGCCAGTGAGATGACTGCAAAAAAGTAATCCCTACAAATCAGGAGAGAGAGAGAGAGACTTAAAAAAAAACTGTATTTAAAGTAATTTCTGATGACACATACTCTTTAAGTGTTTATGCAATTAAAAATCTACCCCATTTTACATTGTATTTTGTTTAATCCATAATACACTTTACGGATATCTTATCAGCTAAAGGGAGGTGCTATAGTAAAGACAATATGATAGCTAAAGCAAATAAAACAACTCCTACTCCATGAAAAATATACTCTGCCAACTCCTGGACCCAATGCTACACAGTTACAAGGAATGTATTGGAGTATCTAGAGTTGCAAGAAAAAGTATGTGAACCCTTTGGAATTATATGGATTTCTGCACAAATTGGTCATAAAATGTGATCTAAGTCACAACAATAGACAATCACAGTCTGCTTAAACTAATAACACACAAAGAATTAAATGTTACCATGTTTTTATTGAACACACCATGTAAAACATTCACAGTGCAGGTGGAAAAAGTATGTGAACCCTTGGATTTAATAACTGGTTGAACCTCCTTTGGCAGCAATAACTTCAACCAAACGTTTCCTGTAGTTGCAGATCAGACGGGCACAACGGTCAGGAGTAATTCTTGACCATTCCTCTTTACAGAACTGTTTCAGTTCAGCAATATTCTTGGGATGTCTGGTGTGAATCGCTTTCTTGAGGTCATGCCACAGCATCTCAATCGGGTTGAGGTCAGGACTCTGACTGGGCCACTCCAGAAGGCGTATTTTCTTCTGTTTAAGCCATTCTGTTGTTGACTTACTTCTATGCTTTGGGTCGTTGTCCTGTTGCAACACCCATCTTCTGTTGAGCTTCAGCTGGTGAACAGATGGCCTTAAGTTCTCCTTCAAAATGTCTTGGGAATTCATTTTTCCATTGATGACAGCAATCCGTCCAGGCCCTGATGCAGCAAAGCAGCCCCAAACCATGATGCCCCCACCACCATACTTCACAATTGGGATGAGGTTTTGATGTTGGTGTGCTGTGCCTCTTTTCTCCACATATAGTGTTGTGTGCTTCTTCCAAACAACTCAACTTTGGTTTCATCTGTCCACAGAATATTTTGCCAGTACTGCTGTGGAACATCCAGGTGCTCTTGTGCAAACTGTAAACGTGCAGCAATTTTTTTTGGACAGCAGTGGCTTCCTCTGTGGTATCCTCCCATGAAATCCATTCTTGTTTAGTGTTTTACGTATCGTAGATTCGCTAACAGGGATGTTAACATATGCCAGAGACTTTTGTAAGTCTTTAGCTGACACTCTAGGACAGGGATCAGCAACCTTCGGCACTCCAGCTGTGGTGAAACTACAACTCCCAGCATACAAACATGCTTGGCTGTTGTTGGAACTCCTATAGAAGTCGATGAAGCATGCTGGGAGTTGTAGTTTCACCACAGCTGGAGTGCCGGAGGTTGCTGACCTCTGCTCTAGGATTCTTCTTCACCTCATTGAGCAGTCTGCGCTGTGCTCTTGCAGTCATCTTTACAGGACGGCCACTCCTATGGAGAGTAGCAGCAGTGCTGAACTTTCTCCAGTTATAGACAATTTGTCTTACCGTGGACTGATTAACAGCAAGGCTTTTGGAGATACTTTTAAAACCCTTTCCAGCTTTATGCAAGTCAACAATTCTTAAATGAATGATGCCTCGCTCTTTTGTGCGATGCATCATTCACATCAGGCAAAGCTTCTTGTGAAAAGCAAACCCAGAACTGGTGTGTGTTTTTTTATAGGGCAAGGCAGCTGTAACCAACACCTTCAATCTTATCTCATTGATTGGACTCCAGTTGGCTGACACCTCACTCCAATTAGCTCTTGGAGATGTCATTAGTCTAGGGGTTCACATACTTTTTCCACCTGCACTGTGAATGTTTACATGGTGTGTTCAATAAAAACATGGTAACATTTAATTCTTTGTGTGTTATTAGTTTAAGCAGACTGTGATTGTCTATTGTTGTGACTTAGATGAAGATCACATTTTATGACCAATTTGTGCAGAAATTCATATAATTTCAAAGATTCACATACTTTTTCTTGCAACTGTATATGAATCACCCATTCACAAGTTTTTAGAAACTATGAGAACTAAAAAGAATTGAAAGTGACTAATGACACAAGAAGTCGCTACTCCCCGATCCAGAGAAACGGCCTCCATTAGTTATGGAGCTATATAGCCAAGTGTTGTTTGCCAAGGCACTAGATTCTCTTCTCTCAGGATTGAGTCGTCTTTATCGCTCTGATGCGGTCTAATCATAATGGACATGATCAAAGCCATGGAGAGACTCCACCTCGAAAAAAGAGATGTTGATGCTGCCCCCTTGGCAAACCACACCCAGCGTCCATGCCCCTTAAGTAATGGGGGGGGGGCGCACATATCCAGAATGGGTGGCCTCATTAAGATTAAACAACAAAGCGGTTGACTGTCCTCTTTAAATAACTATAGGAATTACATATAAAACAGGTATGCAGTACACTTAGACTGTCTACAAAAGCAGAGTAACTAATCTATATATGATATCTACCACTGGTCGTGAACAGAGCCTTAGGTCTCATTCACACTTAACCGCCTCACGTCCGCCCATAGGATATAAACGTCCTATGGGTGGACGTCTATTTCTGACAGCACGTTTTAAAACGTCCTGTCAGAAATAGCAGCTGCACGCTAATCGTGCAGCTGCTGATCGGGTTGCCCGCTGTCAGTGACAGCAGGGCAACCCTAAGACAAGGCAGGGACAGTGCCCAGGTGTCCCTGCCTTCACGATCGCTGCAGACACAGCGCTCACTGAGCGCTGTGTCTGCAGAGCAGGAAGCGCTGTGCGCTTCCTGTTCCGGCCCGGCGGTCATGTGACCGCCGTGACCGGAGAGTGCAGGGGCTGTGTGAGGTCTCTCAGAGACCTCGATCAGCCCTGCTGTGAGGCTGTACAGCGCTGGATTGCTGCTGTACAGCCTCTCTAGGGGTGCATTTGTCCTGTAACTGGGGCTACTATGTCAGCCCCAGTTACAGGAGAAATCAACTGTGAAAAAAAAAAGAAAAAGTGAAGTAAATGTCCCCCAGAGGTCTTGTATGACCTTATGGGGGACGAAAAGTGTAAAAAAAAATAAAAAAAATAAAGGGTTGAAAAAATAAAATAAAATAAAGTTTCACATGTAAAAAAAAAAAAAAGTTCCCAAGTTAGGAATAAAAAAAAAAAAATTAAAATAGAAAAAATAAAGTAAAATAGACATATTTAGTATTGCCGCGTCCGTAAAAACCAGCTCTATAAAAATATCACATGACCTAACCCCTCGGATGAACACCGTAAAAAATAAATAAAAAAAACTGTGTCAAAACAAGCAATTTTTGTCACCTTGCATCACAAAAGGTGCAACACCAAGTGATCAAAAACGCGTATGTCCCACAAAATGGTACCAATAAAACCGTCACCTCATCCCGCAAAAAATGAGCCCCTACATAAGAAAATCTCTCAAAAAATAAAAAAACTATAGCTCTTAGAACATGGAGACACTAAAACATCATTTTTTTGGTTTCAAAAATGCTATTATTGTGTTAAAGTGAAACAAATAAAAAAAAGTATACATATTAGGTATTGCCGCGTCCGTAAAAACCAGCTCTATAAAAATATCACATGACCTAACCCCTCGGGTGAACACCGTAAAAAAAAAAAAAAAAAAACTGTGTCAAAACAAGCAATTTTTGTCACCTTGCATCACAAAAGGTGCAACACCAAGTGATCAAAAACGCGTATGTCCCACAAAATGGTACCAATAAAACCGTTACCTCATCCCGCAAAAAATGAGCCCCTACATAAGAAAATCTCTCGAAAAATAAAAAAACTATAGCTCTCAGAACATGGACACATTAAAACATAATTTTTTGGTTTCAAAAATGCTATTATTGTGTAAAACTTTAATAAATGAGAAAAAGTATACATATTAGGTATCGCCACGTCCGTAACAATCTGCTCTATAAAAATGTCACTTGACTGAACCCCTAAGGTGAACGCTGTAAAAATAAATAAATAGAAACTGTGCTAAAACAACCAATTTTTTGGTCACCTTGCCCCATAAAGTGTTATATTGAATGATCAAAAAATCATATGTACCCAAAAATAGTACTAATAAAACTGGCACCTTATCCCCTAGTTTCCAAAATGGGGTCACTTCTTGGGAGTTTCTACTGTAAGGGTGCATCAGGGGGCTTCAAATGGGACATGGCATCTAAAAACCATGTGGAGTTCCTTTCCTTCTGCGCCCTGCCGTGTGCCCATACAGCAGTTTACGACCACATGTGGGGTGTTTCTGTAAACCGCAGAATCTGGGTAATAAATATTGAGTTTTGTTTGGCTGTTAACCATCGATGTGTTAGAGAAAAAAATTTATTAAAATGGAAAATCTGCCAAAAAAGTGAAATTTAAAAATTTGATCTCCATTTTCCTTTAATTCTTGTGGAACGCCTAAAGGGTTAACAAAGTTTGTAAAATCGGTTTTGAATACCTTGAGGGGTGTAGTTTCTACAATGGGGTCATTTATGGGGGTATCCACTATGTAGGCCCCACAAAGTGACTTCAGACCTGAACTGGTCCTTATAAAGTGGGTTTTGGCAATTTTCTTAAAAATTTGAAGAATTGCTTCTAAACTTCTAAGCCTTCTAACGTCCTAAAAAAATAAAATGACATTCCCAAAATGATGCCAACATAAAGTAGACATATGGGGAATGTTAAATAATAAATATTTTATGAGGTATAACTTTCTGTTTTAAAAGCAGAGAAATTGAAATTTAGAAAATTGCGATTTTTTTACATTTTTGGGTAAATTTGGGATTTTTTCATAAATAAAGGTGAAATATTTTGACTCAAATTTATGACTATCATGAAGTACAATGTGTCACGAGAAAACAATCTCTGAATGACTTGGATAAATAAAGGCGTTCCAAAGTTATTACCACATAAAGTGAGATATGTCCGTTTTGCAAAATTTGGCCTGGTCAGGAAGGGGGCAAAGGGCCCAGATGGGAAAGGGAGACTTTCACCATGAAAATTCAATGTCAGCTACAGACAGCATGTTATAGAGCAGGCGGAGCTGAGCAGATTGATATATAGTTTTGTAGGTAAGGATTCAGTGTAACTTAATGTAACAATGTATTTCTTTATATACAGTCCTGATCAAAAGTTTAAGACCACTTGAAAAATGGCCAAAAATCATATTTTACATTGTTGGATCTTAACAAGGTTCCAAGTAGAGCTTCAACATGCAACAAGAAGAAATGGGAGTGAGACAAAACATTTTTTGAGCATTCAATTAATTAAAAATAACTATTAAACTGAAACAGGCTGTTTTTCAGCTGATCCAAATTTTAGGACCTTATGCCTTTAAAAGGCCAAATCTGTGCAAAGATGTGGATTCATTGTCATTTTCTGTCAGGTAGTCACACGTTGTGATGGCAAAGGCAAAAAACGCTCTCTTTTTCAACGTGGTCGGGTTGTTGAACTGCATAAGCAGGGTCTCTCACAGCGCGCCATCGCTGCTGAGGTGGGACGCAGTAAGACAGTCATTTGGAATTTCTTAAATGATCCTGAGGGTTATGGAACAAAAAAGTCAAGTGGAAGACCCAAAAAAAATTCATCAGCACTGAGCCGGAGGATCCAATTGGCTGTCAAGACACTGGACGATCCTCGACCCAAATTAAGGCCCTTACTGTTGCTGACTGCAGCCCCATAACCATCAGACGGCATCTGAGACTGAAGGGCTTCAAAAACAAAAAACGTCTTCAAAGACCTCGTCTCCTTGAACGCCACAGAACTGCTCGTTTGGACTTTGCAAGAGAGCACCAAACATGGGACATTCAAAGGTGTAAGAAAGTTTTATTCTCTGATGAGAAAAAAATGTAACCTTGATGGTCCTGATGGTTTCCAACGTTACTGGCATGACAAGCAGATCCCACCTGAGATGTTTTCTACGCGCCACAGTGGAGGGGGCGCCATAATGGTCTGGGGTGCTTTTTCCTTCAGTGAAACAATTGAGCTTCAGGAAGTGCAGGGGCGTCAAACGGCCGCTGGCCATGTCCAGATGTTGCAGAGAGCATTCCTCATGACTGAGGGCCCTCGTCTGTGTGGTAACGACTGGGTTTTTCAACAGGACAACGCTACAGTACACAATGCCCGCAGGACAAGGGACTTCTTCCAGGAGAATAACATCACTCTTTTGGCCCATCCTGCGTGTTCCCCTGATCTAAATCCAGTTGAGAACCTTTGGGGATGGATGGCAAGGGAAGTTTACAAAAATGGACAACAGTTCCAGACAGTAGATGGCCTTCGTGCAGCCGTCTTCACCACTTGGAGAAATGTTCCCACTCACCTCATGGAAACGCTTGCATCAAGCATGCCGAAACAAATTTTGGAAGTGATAAACAATAACGGCGGAGCTACTCATTACTGAGTTCATGTTTGGAAGTTAGATTTCTGTTTTGGCGGGGTTTAGTTTTTTTTTTGGAGGTGTGGTCCTAAACTTTTGATCAGCTGAAAAACAGCCTGTTTCAGTTTATTCGTTGTTTTCATTAAATTGAATGCTCAAAAAATGTTTTGTCTCACTCCCATTTCTTCTTGTTGCATGTTGAAGCTCTACTTGGAACCTTGTTAAAAGGCTTCTGTCACCCCACTAAACTCATTTTTTTTTTTTTGTGTACTTATAATCCCTATCTTGCCATACATTATGTTATTAATAATTTTCATTCAGTAGATTTAGCAAAAAACTTACTTTTATGATATGCTAATTACCTTTCTACCAGCAAGTAGGGCGTCTACATGCTGGTAGCAGCCGCAGAAAACCGCCCCCTCCTTCTGTTGATTGACAGGGCCAGCAGCGATCACCTCCTCCGGCCAGCCCTGTCAGCATTTCAAAAATCGCGCGCTTGTGTTGTTTCTCTTTCGGTGACGTCACTGAGGGAGTGCTGAGGAGGCAAGCCTCCTTATCTCGGAGCGCCTGCGCCGAATCAACACAGGCGCGCGATTTTTAAAATGCTGACAGGGCTGGCCGGAGGAGGAGATCGCTGCTGGCGTCATCAACAGATCCACCATAACAGTGCGTATCCACAGATCCACCATAACAGTGCGTATCCACAGATCCACCATAACAGTGCGTATCCACAGATCCACCATAAGTGTCATCCACAGATCTCCTCCATAATAGTGTCTTCCACAGACCACCATTAGTTCAAAACCACCATTAGTTCAAGACCACCATTAGTTCAAAGCACACCTTTTGGTTCAAAATATTTTTTTTCTTATTTTTCTCCTCAAAAACCTAGGTGCGTCTTATGGGCCGGTGCGAAAAATATGTTATATATCAATCTGCTCAGCTTCCCCTGCGCTATAACATGGTGCCTGCAGCCCAGACACCATTTTCAGCATAACAGGTTCCGTTTAAGTACTTAATTACGCATTTGTCCTCCATTTTAAAGCCCCAGTTGCTGCATCATCGCAAAAAGATTCTGCCAAACAGTACAAGCTTCCATATTAGCATATTATATTATAGATATATAATACAGCCACTAGGAGGCGGCGTGCCGGCTCTATAAAATTCTTGAGTTGCTGGACCGGATCTCTCTCCCCTATGATGCAGCAGCTGCTTCCTGTCCTGTTTGGCATCATCCACTTGCCCTGACACATTCTTCCCTTACCAAGGCAAGTATGGAAGTGTGATTAATGTATATGTGTACTGCATGGGTACACATGAATGTATAAAATGTGTCGGGATGCAAGTGCGAGAGCTTCCGTTGGCTATATATTTCCCCTCTAATATGGGGTGATGCAAACGTTTCTCAGCACAAGAGCTGCAGGGGATGCCCCTCTATGATATTTTACACAGTATGAAGGAAGAATTATATTTGTTTGCGCACCATAGAGCAGGAAAGAAGTACCAGCACAACGGTTTTCACTGCTATGAATTGCTTCACTGGTATTATATCTGCGTTTACCATTTTACAGCAAAGAAGAAGGCCATAAAGGGCCTGCAAAGCTACAGAGTAAGGGCTCATGCACACGACTGTATGCCCTCCAAGACATACGGTCCATGAGCGGGCCATATGTCCCGGAGCAACATACATTTTGCGCACGGGAGCGCACAGCATCATAGGGTACTATAATGCTGCGCGCATCGGGCCGCCCGCGGGACTATTGTCTTGCACTCATAAAATCCTATGAGTGAAAGACAATAGTCCCACAGTCGTCCCGATGCTCACAGCATCATAGTAACCTATGATGCTGTGCGCTCCCGTGCACAAGATGTATGCCGCTCCGGGACATATGGCCCGCATGTCTCGGACGGCATACAGTCGTGTGCATGAGCCCTAAATGTGGGAAAATCCTGGAGAATCCTGGAAAAACAACAGATACCTAGGCCAGTTTCAGATGGCTGTTATTGGAGCCTCAATTTCTGACATGGCCTAGAGCAGGGGTGGGCAATCTGCAGCACTCCAGCTGTTGTGAAACTACAACTCCCAGCATGCATACTTGCTCTGCTCTTCTCAGAACTCATAGAAATAAATGGAGCATGCTGGGAATTGTAGTTACAAAACAGTTGGAGTGCCGCAGATTGACAATCCAAATAACATTACATACATCTGAATCACACAGTCCCCACACAAATGAAGCCACTCAAGAATGGCTTACAGGGATTTTTTATTGCAGCAAAATGATAATCCCGTTAAAATAATAACATACCTTCCCATCCAGAGACAACTCCGATCCAGGACTAGTACACTGTCCTCTTCCTCAGGCTGCAGCTGTGACAATGGCTTGGTTACAATTGTGACGCCTGCACAGTGCTGCAGCCAAAATAATATTTAATGGCTGCAGTCCTGGAAAGAGGATGGAGAGGTGCCGGAGCAGAGGGAGCTTGGCAAGGAAAGGGTGCCTGCACACGATGTGGATTATGGGAGGTTTTTCCATGTGGATTCATGTGCAGAAAACCCCAGCGTTATACAGTACCAGCAAAGTAAATGAGATTTGACAAATCTCACGTACACTTTGATTTTGTTCTGGTCACTCGCGATGCTAGGGAGGCTCGTCCCCATCACCGCCTGCCATTGGCTGCTCCATCCCCCCCCCCCCGCCCCTCCGACACCGGATGTTTTCATCTGCGCATGGGGAGAAGCAGCAGCGGCAGTACAGGGACCAGGAGCGGCACGGGGAGCCAAGTAAGTATGGGGGACATTTCTTAGTCTCGGATAACCCCTTCAAAGGGGTTATCCAAGGTGTAAAACATCTCTCCCAATGCCCGGGCCCATCACAAAGATGATACTTACCTCGCTCCCCGAGAGATGCAGCAGCGTGCGGGGAGCAAGGTAAGTACCATCTATATGAGTGGTCCGGGCATTGGGGGATGGGGATGTTTTACACCTTGAATAACCCCTTTAAGATACCACAATTTGTGGTGCAGTCTGTATATCTACTCAAAAACCAGAAACACACAACCTACAAACACAAGGTTTTGATCCCCAGCTTCTATGGGTTACTATAGTTAGCACAAATAAGCAAAAAGTGGCTTCATTTAAAAGCACAATAATAACAATTAACGATAGCCCCTGGTAAAAAGGGCTGATGTTTTCAGAGGAATATCCAAGATGTGTACACAATTACTTGCCTAATTTATTTTGAATAGCATGGTTTAAAGGGCCCCTAAGCTTTAGAATAATTTTATTCGCAAACTATTCTAAATAGTCCATAATTCATTTTTATAATATACTTTATTTACTTATTTTTCTGCTTTAGTGACCTAATAGGCACCTGAAGTTTAGGTGTCAATCACGCTTTGGAATCCATTACACAGCTGACATGTCAGAAGTGTACAGGTGTACCGATTCCACTGAGGGGCCACAGTGAGCAATGTACAGGAAGGAGAGGACACATCGGTGCTCCAGTCTATGCTAGCCCCACAGAGAAATCTGTACACCCGTACCCTACGGATATTTAAGAGGTGTACGAGTGTACGTATTCCAAAGCCCTATAGACACCTGAACTCCAGATGCCTATTAGGTTTGACTTAAAGTGAATAGGAGCATAGCTGCAAATAAAAGCCCGATGTCCACTCCACAAGGAAAGCTACTTTCACACTTGCGGTAGCCTTTTCCAGCAGGTTGTTCCACAAGTCCACCGTGCCGCCGGAGGTCTGCCCCGGCTCCATTCACTCCGCAGCACTGCAAACATACCGAGAGGCAGCCGGACAAAAACCGCAGCATGCACGGTGGACTTGCAGTAGCACAGATCCGGCTGGCTGTTCCCCACCCCGCTGAAACAGCCTGCCAGAAAAGGCTACCACAAGTGTGAAAGTAGCCGAACAGAGCTGTGAGGTTCTGGTGCTGGAGATACTCTGAAACAACTGATCAGCGCCAGTGCAGGGTGTTGGACCCCCGCCGATCTGATATTCATTCTTAAGACAGGCCATCAGTAATAAAACCCTGCTCATTCACACGTCAGTGTCCGTGCTGAAATCCGTGAGCGGGTGGTCAGTGATGCATCCATGAAGGATCCGTGTGTCCGGTTTTTGCTGTCCGTGTTGCATCCGTGGTTTTCACGGACCCATAGACTATAATTGACGTGATGGATCCGTGAACATGGACAAAATAGAGCATGCATCCGTGATAAAAACACGGACCCACGGACTGTGCTAAAACACTGATGTCTGAATACACACATTAAAATGAATGGGGATGTGTGCTGTCCAAGGAGAACACGTACCGCAGACGTCCGTGAAACACAGACGTGTAAATGAGGCTTTAAGATTTTCTGACACCACTGAAACTATTGTGAGATTTGCAAGGTCAATTGTGACTTTCTTCTACTTTGAGATCAAAAGAAATGGAGCATCCAGGCGATTTTCAAATGATTTTTAGTTGTTATGTTGCCCTAGACTAAAATAAAAAATAAAAAAAAATTGTGGTCTGCGCTTTCTTATTTAATTCAGGCTGAAATGAATTTATCACTGTTTTTGCAAACACAACATTAAGGGTCCATTCACACGTCCGTATGTGTTTTGCGGCAATGTGGGTTCCGCATTTTGCGAATCGCACATCGCCGGCACTCTCATAGAAAATACCTTTTCTTGTCCGCAATTGCGGACAAGAATAGGACATGTTCTATTTTTTTGCAGAACGGAAGTGCGGAT
This sequence comes from Bufo bufo, assembly GCF_905171765.1. Taxonomy (NCBI): domain Eukaryota; kingdom Metazoa; phylum Chordata; class Amphibia; order Anura; family Bufonidae; genus Bufo; species Bufo bufo. The sequence continues at coordinate 38,545,715 of NC_053399.1, read as the reverse complement.
CCGGACAGCACATTCCGGCCCCATTGAAAATGAAATGGGTCCGCAGCTGTTCCCGCAAAATTGCAGAACGGGTGCGGACCCATTTTGCGGACGTGTGAATAGACCCTAAAGGGTATGTGAAGCGCTGGTATAGTGAGGACCTATTCTCAGGATAGGTCATCGATATCGGATTGGCAAGGCCGAACTCTTTACTGTTTAACTGCACACAGTCATTCACTTGAAAGTTGTAATTACACCGATTACACTGCACCGCCGCAACATGCTAGATGGTGTACAGTTAAGAGGCCGAGTGCTGCAACCCATTCAAACAACTTATCAGCGGTAGTGCCTGGAGTCGGACCCCCGCCTATCTGATACTGATGACCTATCCTGAGGATAGGTCATCAATATACTACTGCTGCAAAACCCATTTTAAAGGGGTTATGCCACAAGTATGAAAACTTTTATTCACTCACTTATCAGGAGGACTTTCTTCCCTTTCTGTGGGTGTGCATTAGCTCACATAAAACAAAGCACCTGCATCTCCCAGGATGCACTGCAATTAGCTTGTTCGCCCCCTTTCTCCTCTGCATACAAAATAGTCCCTATAGCCGCAAAGATATGGTACATAATGCCCTACCCAATTTCTTTCTCTACTGTCCAGAGAGGTATAGCTATATATTTTTATGACTTTAGAAGTAGAGCGAGAAAGAGAGAGAGAAAGAGAAAGAGAACAAAAAGACAGAAAGAAAGAAGTAGCTATTCACCTGTTTCACCATTAGACAACACCAGCACTAAGAGGAGAGGAAAAAAGCTACCGAGCATGTTAGTCCACCACTGAATGCAGGGGAAGGTGGACTAAAAGTTTAAACAGCAGGTGGCGCTACCAGAGAGAATAATGTACATTAAAAAAAAAATTTTAATGCATGCAGATTGCAATAATGCTTAATTTGCACTGCCCTATTCATTGCATAGTAATAGTTTTCCTGTAATGATTAAACATGAAATGGATCAACATCTGCATGGAGTTTGTATGTTCTCCCCGTGTTTGCGTGGGTTTCCTCTGGGTACTCCGGTTTCCTCCCACACTCCAAAGATATACTGATAGGGAACTCCACTGGGGACAGCAAGCAATGATAATTTGTCTCTGGGAGTTATGGAAACAGCGGAACGCCGGCTGTTTCCGTAACTCTGCCTCTCCGATCCGCAGCTTACTGAAAGTTATTTCCATCTGAAAAGTAGCCTAAGCCATTAAAGGCTGTGATGGGACAACCCCTACTTTAAATAGTCAGTGGGGTAATAAACATGTAGCCTCATATATACAAAAAAAGTTAATGTGTAAGGCTACTTTGACACCTGCGTTAGGTGCGGATCCGTCTGGTATCTGCACAGACGGATCCGCACCTATAATGCAAACGCTGGTATCCGTTCAGAACGGATCCGTTTGCATTATTCTTTTAAAAAAAGTCTAAGTCAAAGCGGATCTGTCCTGACTTACATTGAAAGTCAATGGGGGACGGATCCGTTTTCAACTGTACCATATTGTGTCAATGTAAATGGATCCGTCCCCATTGACTTACATTGTGAGTCAGGACGGATCCGTTTGGCTCAGCATCGCCAGGCGGACACCAAAAGGCTGCAAGCAGCGTTTTGGTGTCCGCATCCAGAGCGGAATGGAGACTGAACGGAGCCAAACTGATGCATTCTGAACGGATCCTTATTCATTCAGAATGCATTGGTGCTGAACGGATCCGTTTTGACCCGTTTGTGAGATCCCTGAAACGGATGTCACAAACGGAATTCAAAATGCCAGTGTGAAAGTAGCCTAAGGCCGGGTTCACACGAACGTGTGTGACCCGTGCCTGTGAAGTGGCCCGCAAATAGCGGGCCGCAATGCTTGTTCGCCGGCCGTAGGTCAGCCGCATCGGATCGCGGACCCATTCACTTTAATGGGTCCGCGATCCGGCCGTTCCGCGAAAAGATAGGACTTGTTCTATCTTTTAGCGGAACGGAACAACGGGACGTAACCCCAGGAGGCACTCCGTAGTGCTTCCGAGGGGTCCCGTCCCGTGCGGCCGTTCCGCGATTCCGGATTAGCGGACCCATTGAAGTGAATGGGTCCGCATCCGTGATGCGGAATTCACACGGAACTGTGGCCGTGTATTGCGGCCCGCGATTTGCGGGCCGCAATACGGCCACGGGTCACGCACGTTCGTGTGAACTTAGCCTAAGGCTGAGTTCACATCAGCGTTCAGCCTTTCTGTTCTCCCGTTATAGGAGCAGGAGAACGGAAAGGACAGATTCGGCACATAACTGAGCTGAACGGAGCCTACGTACCTCATAGACTATAATGGGGTCCGTTAGGTTTCCGCTCAGAAGATGATTTTGGAGCGGAGACAAAAGTTGTGCGCGCAGGACTTTTGTCTCCGCTCCAAAATCATCTTCTGAGCGGAAACATAACTGACCCCATTATAGTCTATGGGGTACGTAGGCTCCGTTCAGCTCAGTTATGTGCCGAATCTGTCCTTTCCGTTCTCCTGCTCCTATAAACGGGAACGCTGATGTGAACTCAGCCTAAATTGTCTCTTGTATTTAATTAGTCTAAACTTTTTTAACAGATTCTCACAAATAATAGTGGTTATTGAGAAAACATGCTTACAAAGCAATAAGATTTTTTTTTTAATCCTTTAACTTTTTGGAAGATGTTTCAGTCATGTCTTCAATAAATGATGAGCACCCATATCCATTTATCATGCTAACACAACTGCAGAATTAGGCCTCCTGCACACGAACGTGTGTGCCCCATGGCCGTGTTGCGGGCCGCAATGCACGAACATCGACCGTGGGGCAGCCACAGCGGATTGCGGACCCATTCACTTTAATGGGTCTGCAATCCGGCCGTTCCGCAAAAAAGATAGGACATGTTCTATCTTTTTGCAGAACGGAAGTACGGGACGAAAGCACTCCGTAGTGCTTCCGTTCCGTGCCATTCCAAATCTCCGGATTTGCGGACCCATTGAAGTGAATGGGTCCGCATCAGTGATGTGGAATGCCCACAGAACGGCACCCGTGTATTGCGGATCTGCAAATGCGGTCTTCATTACGGCCAGGGAGCGCACGCGTTCGTGTGCAGAGGCCTTAGGCTAGGGCTACACGGAGACGAGTGGTGTGCGACTCCTTGTCGCAAAAATGTTTCCACCGGAATTGTGCCAAAATCTTTGAGAAAAATGGTGCATCTTAGTCCCCGCCCCTTTCCAAATCTCTGTCCAGTTTTCACAAAGCCCCACCCCCCTTTTCAAGCAGCTAATTGCAAATATTTATTGCAGATCCATTAGTAAACCTGGGCCAGAGTGTACAAACCAGTACTGCAGGGGGCTACCGAATCATGTTATTGTGAAGCAACATAAGATTGCCATACAGCTGCCTGCAGACATGAGATGGAAAGCAGATGGACAACCCATCACTCATCTGACAGCACTTCTGGCCCATGGCATTACAAATGTGTAGAACCATGCACAGAGCAGAAATAGTCAGGTGCAACAATACAACACCTCTGGAGGCTCTTTTATCTAACCACAGATAGTTTGACAGCCAACAATAGTAATAATAATAATACAAAAACTCTACATTTTGACCAAAAATGATTCTAGATTTGCAGTCCTTTTAAAAAGTAAGACAGTCAGATGTGATTTCATTCCGAGAAGGCTAGTGGTCTCAGCTGGTGATAATGGGCAGCTCTATCTATCTCCATGACTCCAGGATCGGTTCATCCTTTTGGAGACCATCTCCACATCAGTCAGTGAAGTGGGTGGTGGATGATAAAAGACGACGTGACAGCCCCCATTTGTCAACACTGCCTCAGCTCGATCCCCAAGTTCTCAAACTCGGCGCTGCTGTCAAGCCTCCTCCTTGCAGGGAGCAGAGCTAATCCTGCAGGACGCCACCCCCCGTCCCCTGCACCCAGGAGCCGTCTCAGGAACTTACAGCTCAGCTACCTGAAGCAGTTTATAAAAGAAATCCTATTTGCAGTAATGAAAGATACGAGTGGGAGCCACTGCCTGGAGCCGAGGAGGAGGAGGCGGCAGCGCAGCCTGCAGGAGGAGTGTGCACTGGTCTCTATGCGCGCACAGCTCCGCCTGAGAAAGGCGCCTTTTTTTCATATGGAAACACGCGGATTGTGCACATTTCTACTCACGGTTTCAGGGGGTTGTGAATGACAGTCGCCATCTTGCTACAATGTAACAGAATATTGTCTGTCTCGGAGTTCTGAACGTTCGATAAGGGAGGGGGGCAAAGAGAGGGAGCCAATCAGCGCAGGCCCTACCGGCGTCGCAGCCAATGGTTGTCGAGGGGGCGTGTCCTGGAAGGGTTGTTCTGCTAGGTATTAGAGAGCTGTCAAAGCACCAGAGGTCACTCCCTTGGGTGGCCGGACAGGGAGCAGTAGGGGAGGAGGAGGTAGAAGGGGGGACATTTTACTAGCTGTTGTGCAGAAAGTACAGTCTTTGCCCAGAGCAGAGGGGTTAACACTGAGTGGGATGCGTTTTTGGGCACTTTACAGGAGGTGGGAACTCACTGCTTGCATTGCACTTGCTGCCCGTCATGCAGACCCTGGACTCCAGCCACAAGCTGCATGTGCCTGACATTTCTTTTCAGTGCCCACAGCTTTATCTTGCCTTAACCCTCCCCCACTTCTCTCCAGTTTCTTCCGATGGGCTCTTTGGCAATGATATATGACCCCCTCCACACACACACACTCCTCCTCCTCCCACCTCTGGCCCTGGATTTCTCAGTGTCAGCTAATATCCTGCAGTCGGTGCTCCGGCATCACCGTGCACCAAGAGGTATCTTAATGTTGTCAACTCCAAAAAACAAGGTGACTGCAGCGTGCCTGTGCCTCCGCTCCCTGCCTTCTGTGCTGGGCACATACTTGGCCTCTGGAGACATTGTTTTGACAGGTGAAATGAAACACCAGCTGCAGTTTGGTTTCTGAGTTTTAAATGCCTATGGACAGAAGCAACACCGGCCACAATTTGCATGAAAGATCAGGTTTTTGTTTCTTTTAGAATGTTTCTGTATTTGCTCTAAACATAAGGGTTTGCATGTAACAATGTAAGGCTACTTTGACACTCGTGTTTGGTGCGGATCAGTCATGGATCTACACAGACGGATCCGTTCAGATAATACAACAGTCTGCATCCATGCAGAACGGATCAGTTTGTATTATCTTTAACATAGCCGAGACGGATCCGTCTTGAACATCATTGAAAGTCAATGGAGGACGGATCCGTTTTCTATTGTGCCAGATTGTGTCATAGAAAACGGATCCGTCCCCATTGACTTGCATTGTGTGTCAGGAGGGATCCGTTTGGCTCAGTTTCGTCAGATGGACACCAAAACGCTGCAGGCAGCGTTTTGGTGTCAGTCTCCAAAGCGGAATGGAGACTGAACTGGAGGCAAACTGACGCATTCTGAGCGGATTCTTTTCCATTTAGAATGCATTAGGGCAAAACTGATCCGTTTTGGACCGCCAAAAAAATGAACACTTGCCTGAATGCCGGATTCGGCATTTTTTTTCCATAGGAATATATTAGTGCCGGATCCGTCCTTGCAGTTTGCGCATGCGCAGACTGGAAAAAATGTGAAAATAAATAAATGCCGGATTCGTTTTTCCGGATGACTCTCACAAGCGGTCCAAAACAGATCAGTTTTGCCTAATGCATTCTGAATGGAAAAGTATCCGCTCAGAATGCATCAGTTTGCCTGCAATCAATCACCATTCTGCTATGGAGGTGGACACCAAAACACTGCCTGCAGCGTTTTTCTGTCCATCCTGGGAAGCGGAGCGAGACGTATCCATCCTGACACACAATGTAAGTCTATTAGCACCCTAATATTAACAAATGTGCGTATGCACCTTGTAAATGTTTTGACTTCGCCCCAAATCCAGGTAATGCCAAACCATGACCGCTACCAATACCACTAAACGGTGACTGAACATTACCACATAATATTACTAAAACACTGTACTAGTGTTGATTGAGCACCAAAGTGCTCAGGTGCTCAAGTAGAACACTTTAGGATGCTTGGGTGCTCTACAGAGCACCCGAGCACAATGGAAGTCAATGGATGGGAGAACCAGAGCATTAAACCAGGCACCCCCTGCTCTGAAGAGGGGAGGGTGTCTGGTTCATAGTTAAAGGTCAGAAATTGATGGAAACACCACTGAAATGGTTCGGGAACAGCATGGGGAGGATGTCTTGATGCATCATGGACTCCCAGGTCGCTGCTGGGAACGATGTTGTCCGAGTAGTACGCCACTTTTACAGACTGACAATAATACACACCAAACCAAAGATAAAATCGATTTTAGAGGAAAAAAAATTTAGGAAACATTCTTTCCTGTATATTTACTTGAATATAAAGTGCAAGTGCTGCCAAAAATTTCAATGAATCGGCACTCCAATACACCCTTTATTACACATAAAGGAGGGTATCATACACACCCTTGAAAAATTATGATTGATGGCCTGCTGGTGACCCTCAAAAACATTTGAAGCAAGGGCCTGCTGATGTGACCATCTAAAACATTATGGGCGAGGGCCTGCTGCTGATCTGACCCTCTAAAAGCGGGGGCAGCCTAATAAGCATGCTGATATGATGGAGGAGGACAAGAAAAAGGAAGATTGAACCATATACCCTTTTTTTTGGTGGAAGGGGTGCATGGGAATACAGTGTATTCAATACACCATAAAAGCCACCTGTAAGCATTTTCAGTTGACAGGCGGATACGCTTATCAGTTATTATGCCCCCCGACAGCACTAAATACCCACTCTGACAAAACGCTGGCAGCAGGGCAGACCAGCACCTCCAAGGTGTAGAGTGCCAGTTTGTGCCACATGTCCAGCTTGGACACCCAATAGTTGTAAGGCACAGAGGGATCACTGAGGACGCTGATACAGTCTGCTATGTACTCCTTCACTATCTTCCAAAATGTTTCCCTCCTTGTGACACTAGGCCGCGTATCAGGGTGAGGGTGTTGGCGGGGTGTCATAAAACTGTCCCAGGCATTGGAGAGTGTTGCCCTGCCTCTGTTGGAACTGCTGTGTGTTCCACTCGTCTCTCCTCCTCGGTTGCCCAAGGAACTAGGTACTCTGCCGCCAGCGTTAGCTGTAAATTTTTGGAGCAATTTTTTCACAAGGACCTTCTGGTATTCCACCATTTTGCTCGTCCTCTCCACCATAGGAATGAGAGATGAGAAGTTCTCTTTGTAGCGGAGGTCGAGAAGAGTGAACAACCAGTAATCGGTGTTGGCCAAAATGTGTATAACGTGAGGGTCACGGGAAAAGCAGCATAACATAAAGTTAGCCATGTGTGCCAGAGTCCCAACAGACAAGACTTTGCTGTCCTCATCAGGAGGATGACTCTCAATCTCCTCATCCTCTTCGACCCATCCACGCTGAACAGATGGAATAAAGCTGCTATGGGTACTTCCCTCTGTAGCGGAGGCAACCGTCTCCTCCTCCTCATCATCATCCAATTCGCGCTGAGAAGACGAACTGAGGGTGGTCTGGCTATTACCCTGTGTACATTTCCACCTCTTCCACATGCAAAGCCTCCGCCTTCATTGTGAGCAGCGAGCATTTCAGTAGACCCAGAAGCGGGATGGTTACGCTGATAATAGCGGCACCATCTGTGTTGATTCCTCAAAGTTGCGTAAAACCTCAGAGTTCAGACATCCATGCCCACTCGTCGCTTGTGAAGAGCGGAAGCTGACTGGAAGGGCGATGACCATGTTGCAGCTGGTATTCCACTACTGCCCTCTGCTGCTCACAAAGCCTGGCCAACATGTGGAACGTCGAGTTCCAGCGCGTTCTCACGTCGCACAACAGTCGGTGAGCTGTCATATGCAAGCGCTGCTGCAGCGTTGCCAGACCGGCGGCTGCTGTAGATGACTTTCGGAAATAGGCACACACGTGCTGCACCTTCACCAGTAGTTCAGGCAAATTGGGATAGGTTTTGAGAAACCGCTGAACCACTAGGAATGGTATGTGTGGGAGCTTGCCGAGCTCCAAAGCCGCCACCAAGTTACAGCCATTATTAGACACAACCATGCCTGGTTGTAGGTTGAGTGGCGAGAGCCACAGCTCAGTCTGGTCCCTTATACCCTGCCACAGCTCTGCGGCGGTGTGCTGTTTGCCACCTAAGCAAATTAGTTTCAGCACGGCCTGTTGCCAATTCCCCACTGCAATGCTACACTGCTTCCAGCTACTGATGGCTGACTGGTGCTGCAGGATGAGAATTCAGAGGTGGAAGTGGAGGAGGAGAAGGGGGGGTTGCAGCCACTAATGTAGGTGGTAGCGGAAATCCTGATGGAAGTAGGGCCCGCAATTCTTAGCGTCGGTAGCACCTGTGCCATCCAAGGGTACTACTCGCTCCCGGCCACCACAACTTTCACCCAGTGTGCCGTCAGGGAAATGTAGCGTCCCTGGCCAAAAGCACTTGTCCATGTTTCAGTCGTTAAGTGGACCTTCCCAATAACTGCGTTGGTCAGGGCACGGGTTATGTTACGGGACACATGCTGGTGTAAGGCGGAGACAGCACACCAGGAAAAATAGTGGTGGCTGGGGACTGAGTAACAAGGAACGGCCGCCATCAGGCTGCGGAAAGCCTCAGTGTCCACAAGCCTAAATGGTAACATTTCCAGGGCCAGCAATTTGGAAAGGTGCGCATTTAGTGCTAGGGCCTGTGGGTGGGTGGCTGGGTATTTGCGCTTTTGTTCAAAGGCCTGGGGTATGGACATCTGTACACTGCGCTGGGACACAAAAGTGGATGTGCTAGCTGATGGTGCTTGCGAAGGTCCAGGTGCAGGGCGGGAGGCATCCGGGCCTACATCTTGGACAGGGGATTGGTCAGCACGTAACACAGGGGAAGAGGAGGCAGTGGTGTGACCCGCACACATTGATTGTGGACCCCGGCGTTCGGCCCCTCCTATTAGGGTGCTTTGATGCCATCTAGCAGATCATGCTGGTGGTGGTAAGGTTGCTAGTGTTCACTAGGTTTGGTCAGTGACTTCATCGTCCACCACCTCCTCTTCCACTTCCTCACTCTGGTCATCCTCCTGACTTGTTGACCTAACAAGAATTTGACTTATTGACAACTGTGTCTTATCCTCATCATCAACCTCTTGAGACACTAATTGCCGTTGACTTATTGGCAACTGTGTCTCATCATCATCATCCACCTTGTGAAACACTAATTGCTGTTCGCCACCATCATCTTCTTCTGACTGTGGATGCTCAAGAGTTTGGGAATCAGTGCACAAGATCTCCTCACGCCCCTCTTCAAGCGGGCTTGGTGAGAGGCACAAATCAAGGAATGGCTCTGAAAAGATCTCCTCGGAATATCCAAGTGTAGGATCACTTGTTTGCCAAGACTCTCTATGGTGGGAGGAAGGAGGATCAGGGTGAGGATTCTGTTGACCAGACTCTTGGCTACTGAGACTGGACTTTGTGGAAGACAGGGTGGTGCTTAACCGACTGGAAGCATTATCTGCTGCAATCCAACCGACCACCTGGTCGCACTGGTGTGACTTCGAGAGTGGTGTCCTGCACCGCCCTGCAAACTGGGACATAAAGCTAGGTATCGTGGAGGAGTGTGCTTCTTGTGCACTGGCAGCAGCCACAGTTTTACCGCGCCCAGGGCCATGGCCTCTGCGTGCATCAGCAGCACAGCTACTTCCCCGTCCCTTACTGCTTGCCTTGAGAATATTAAATGGTATATATGCTTGCAAGTATGTCACACGTAAGGTAGCGCAGGTTTTCGTAAGTATATGCTCAAATAAATTACACTGAACGTCACAGATATTTAGGATGACTGGTGCTGCATGAGAATTGAGAGGTGGAAGAGAAGGGGGGATTGCAGCCACTAATGTAGGTGGTAGCGGAAATCCTGATGGAAGTAGGGCCCGCAATCCTTAGCGTCGGTAGCACCTGTGCCATCCCAGGGTATGACTCACTCCCGGCCACCACAACTTTCACCCAGTGTGCCGTCAGGGAAATGTAGCGTCCCTGGCCAAAAGCACTTGTCCATGTTTCAGTCGTTAAGTGGACCTTCCCAATAACTGCGTTGGTCAGGGCACAGGTGATGTTACGGGACACATGCTGGTGTAAGGCGGGGACAGCACACCAGGAAAAATAGTGGCGGCTGGGGATTGGAAAGGTGCGCATTAAGTGCTATGGCCTGTGGGTGGGTGGCTGGGTATTTGCACTTTCGTTCAAAGGCCTGGGGTATGGACATCTGTACACTGCGCTGGGACACAGAAGTGGATGTGCTAGCTGATGGTGCTTGCAAAGGTCCAGGTGCAGGGCGGGAGGCATCCAGGCCTGTGTCTTGGACAGGGGATTGGTCAGCACGTAACACAGGGGAAGAGGAGACAGTGGTGTTACCCGCAGACATTGATTGTGGACCCAGGCGTTCGGCCCACCTATTAGGGTGCTTTGATGCCATCTGGCGGATCATGCTGGTGGTGGTGAGGTTGCTAGTGTTCATGCCCCGGCTCATTTTGGTGCGGCACAGGTTGCAAATGACAATTCTTTTACCGTCTGCACTTTCCTCAAAAAAGCGTCAGACTGCGGAACACCTACCCTTTGGCAAGGGAGATTGCCGCAAGGGGGTGCTCTGGGGAACAGTTTCGGGCCTGTTTGGTGTGGCCCACCTTCTCCCTTTTGCCACCCGACTGCCTCTTCCAGCCTGTTGCGGTGATGCGGATCCCTCCCCCTCTGTACTGCTGTCCTAGTTTGGCTTGCCACCTTCCCAGGTTGGGTCAGTGATTTCATTGTCCACCACCTCCTCTTCCACTTCCTCACTCTGGTTATCCTCCTGACTTGTTGACCTAACAAGAATCTCACTTATTGACAACTGTGTCTCTCATCCTCATCATCAACCTCTTGAGACACTAATTGCTGTTGACTTATTGGCAACTGTGTCTCATCATCATCATCCACCTTGTGAAACACTAATTGCTGTTCGCCACTATAATCTTCTTCTGACTGTGGATGCTCAAGAGTTTGGGAATCAGTGCAGAAGATCTCCTCACGCCCCTCTTCAAGCGGGCTTGGTGAGAGGCCCAAATCAAGGAATGGCTCTGAAAAGATCTCCTCGGAATATCCGAGTGTGGGATCATTTGTTTGCCAAGACTCTCCATAGTGGGAGGAAGGAGGATCGGGGTGAGGATTCTGTTGACTAGACTCTTGGCTACTGAGACTGGACTTTGTGGAAGACAGGGTGGTGCTTAACCGACTGGAAGCATTATCTGCTGCAATCCAACCGAGCACCTGGTCGCACTGGTGTGACTTCGAGAGTGGTGTCCTGCGCCGCCCTGCAAACTGGGACATTAAGCTAGGTATCGTGGATGAGTGTGCTTCTTGTGCACTGGCAGCAGCCACAGTTTTGCCACGGCCTCTGCGTACATCAGCAGCAGCATGGCCACTTCCCCGTCTCTTACTGCTTGCCTTGAGCATATTAAATAGTATATATACTTGCAAGTATGTCACACGTACAGTAGCGCAGGTTTTGTAAGCGTATGCTCAAATAAATTACACTGACTGTCACAGATATTTAGGATGCGCTAACGTTATATAGGAGATGTAGTACAGGTAATGTCGCTGTCAGCAGCGGCCAAACAATAGCGCTGAATGTCACATATTTAGGATGTGCAAATGTAACAACAGATGTAGCAGAGGTTGTGTCAATGTCAGCAGCGGCCAAACAATTGCACGCAATTTAGCGCAGGTTGCGCTAATAATATATATTGCAGCCAGATAAAACAATAGTCCTTAAAAGGACTTTTGGGTCTCTAACACCTTTCAACAGTAAACTCTGCCTGAAAAAAAAAATTAAAAAAAAATTCCTGTCCCTACACTATCTGTCCCTTCTGCTGCAGCTCTCCCTAACTTAGGGTCCATTCACACATCCGTGTGTGTTTTGCAGATCCGCAAAACACGGACAGCGGCAATGTGCATTCCGCATTTTGCGGACCGCACATTGCCGGCACTAGGAGAATATGCCTATTCTTGTCCGCTATTGCGGACAAGAATAGGACATGTTCTATTTTTTTCAGGATTGGAATTGCGGACCCGGAAGTGCGGGTCCGCACGTCGTGCGGCCCCATAGAAATGTATGGGTCCGCAATTCCGTTCCGCAAAGTGCGGAATGGAATTGCGGATGTGTGAATGGAGCCTATGACTGAGCCGAACCATGTGTCATCAGGTGCTATATAGCACCCGATTATGCATTTCGGCCAGCCAATCACTGTAATACCAGTATCCAACATGGCTACGGCATTACAGTGAGTGCCAGTACTTCCCCGCACATTTATTGGCTGCGTAGAAGCCAACAAACGTGCAGGGAGGAGACTCGAGCATCACGCTCGAGCACACGCAAGTCAAAATGGTGTTCGGCCGAACATGCTCACCCAACACTACACTGTACAAAGACCACTATTACCGCCATACAGTGGTAGTTGCAGTTGCAGAGAGAGCAGAGCCTCTAGGTGTAATGGCAGCGCCTTCTGAGATAATGTCCATGCCTCAATGAGTCAACTGTGCAGGTGGCATGAGATAAGTCCTATATATTAAAGGGAACCTGTCAAGGGGATTTTGTGTATAGAGCTGAGGACATGGGTTGCTAGATGGCCACTAGCACATCCGCAATACCCAGTCCCCATAGCTCTGTGTGCTTTTATTGTGTAAAAAAAAACAACGATTTGATACATATGCAAATTAACCTGAGATGAGTCCTGACCCTGACTCATCTCAGATTAATTTGCATATGTATCTGTGACGGTCACGTACACTACACACAGGGGGGAGGATAGTGACCACTGCGCTCCACCCTCACCTCTGGCCCTGCCTACTTGCCTTGCAAGTCCTAATGACAGGGGACAACTAGACGGCAGTCCCTAACTTAGGATACGTGCTGGGAAGACAAAAAAGACAAATAACGGAATGTGAGAGGACCGGGTCAGAACCAAGAGAGCTACGCAGTACAAAGGGTTAAGCAAAGAATGGTCAGGAGAAGCCGGGGTCAAATACCAGGAGAGTAGAGAAGTACCAGAGGAGTCCGCAAAGAGTAGTCAGGTGGGAGCCGAGGTCACATTACCAGGAGGCATGCGCAGTACAGGAGGAGCAGGCAAAGGATCGTCAGGGAACAGGATCAGGTGAGTAATCAGTAGTCCAACAAATAGCCAGGAATCTAGAATTAACAGGCAACCTGTGGCCAGCAGGCTGCTTGTATTTATAGTGGGGTCTGAGGGTCATGTGATGTGGCCGACAGACAGACAAGTCGAGCACCGAGTGATCAGCTCGGCGCTCAAGGCAGACCTAGGAGCAAGGAGCCTCCCAGCTAGCAAAGCCGCCCTGGGAATGAGGCCAAACACAGATCCTCGCTCCCGAAGCTAAGCAGCAGGTCTGCGGCTGATGGGAGACCGAGTGCGCCTTTGGCGCCCCGTGACAGTACCCCCCCCTTTTACGAGGGGCCACCGGACCCAAGACTTCAGGCGATGACCTTTCAGGGTGTTCTAAATGAAATTTTTGAACCAGTCTATGAGCATGAACCTCCCAAGCAGGAACCCAAGATCTCTCTTCGTGTCCATACCCCTTCCAGTGAATCAGGTACTGTAAGGAATTACACACTCTCCTGACATCCACTATCTTAGACACCACATACTCGACAGCATCATTAACAAGAACCGGCGGAGGCAAAGCTTTCGACGGTACAACAGGTTCAAAATATTTTTTAAGTAGAGATTTATGAAATACATTATGAATGTGGAACGACTCGTGCAGCTCCAACTTAAACAATACCGGATTAATCACCTCAGTGATCTTATACGGTCCAATAAAACGAGGAGAAAATTTTCTAGAAGCTACCTTGAGAGATAGATTTTTTGAGGACAACCATACTTTATCCCCAATCTGAAAGTTCACCCCCTTGGAACGTCTCCTATCGGCCTTGAGTTTTTGGGAACTTTGAGCCTTTTCTAGGTTCGATTGAACCCGGGCCCAAACTGTGCACAGTTCGGAGGAGAGTTTATCCGCTTCAGGGTTAGAGGAGGAGACGGACGACCCAGAATGAAAACCATGGTAACAAAAGAAAGGGGAGACCCCAGCAGAAGAATTAACACGGTTATTCAAAGCAAATTCTGCCAACGGAAGGTATTTAACCCATAATTGCTGGTCATCAGCAACATACGACCTCATGAATTGTTCCACAGACTGATTAAGGCGTTCAGTCTGCCCATTACTCTCAGGGTGGTAGGCGGAGGAAAAAGACAACGAAATCTTACATCTTTGACAGAAAGCCCTCCAAAATTTGGACACAAACTGCACACCCCTGTCAGATACAATATTTTCCGGGATACCATGTAACCGTACAATTTCTTTCACAAAAATAGATGCCAGGGTCTTGGCATTCGGGAGTTTAGACAGAGGAATGAAATGAACCATCTTGCTAAACCTATCGACCACTACCCAAACCACAGTCTTACCCTCCGCCAGGTCAGTAATAAAGTCCATTGAGATATGGGACCAGGGTCTACTGGGAATGGGTAGGGGTCGTAGGTTACCAGCAGGGTGAGTCCTAGGTGTCTTAGACCTAGCACAAATCTCACAGGCTGACACATAGGACTTGACATCCCTAAATAGAGTGGGCCACCAATAAGATCTAGAAACCAGCTCTCTAGTGCCCTCAAAACCAGGATGTCCACAAGAGGCAGAATCATGACACTCACCCAACAGCTGGAGACGAATTTGTATGGGGACAAACAACTTATCTGTTGGGGTGGTTGCCGACGCCAGATGTTATTCAGCCTTAATGAGAGCCGAGATATCTTGGGTTAAGGCTGCTACGAAGATATTTGCTGGTAGGATGGATTCAGGCGGTGCCTCTGTAGGCTTAAATGCATGGAAGCTCCGAGATAATGCATCAGCCTTCACGTTTTTACTTCCAGGCCTGAAATTAATGGAGAATTCAAAACGAGTAAAAAACAGTGCCCATCTAGCCTGACAGGGATTCAACCTCTTAGCAGATTCGAGAAACATAAGGTTCTTATGGTCAGTGACAACAGTTACACAATGCCTTGCCCTCTCCAGAAAATGCCTCCACTTCTCAAATGCCCACTTGATGGCCAGCAACTCCCGATTCCCTATGTCGTAGTTTATCTTGGTGGAAGAAAATTTTCTGGAAAAGAATGCACACGGTCTCAGGTTAGTTAGACTAGTAGGACCTTGTGAAAGGACTGCTCCTGCGCCGTCCTCAGACGCATCCACCTCCACAATAAAAGGTCTCTCCTGATCTGGCTGGATCAGAATGGGAGTGATACTGAATGCTTTTTTTAGTGTTTCAAACGAAGTAATGGCCTCAGTAGACCAGTTCTCCAAATCCGCCCCTTTCTTAGTAAAGTCAGTCAACGGTTTAGCAATTACTGAAAAATTCTTAATAAATTTACGTTAGTAATTGGCAAAACCTAAGAACCGTTGTAAGGCCTTTAGGGATGAAGGCCTTACCCATTCCTTAATAGCTAGTACCTTACCAGGATCCATCTTGAAGGCGTGAGGGATCAGGACATGCCCTAGAAACAGTATCTCCTGTACACCAAAGACACATTTCTCTTGTTTAGCAGACAACTGATTCTCCCTTAACACCTCTAATACTTGTCTAACATGAGACACATGAGATTTGAAATCAGGAGAAAATATCAAAATGTCGTCAAGATAGACAATGACAAATTTACCTAAAAACTGTCTAAGAATATCATTCAGAAAGTTTTGGAACACAGCTGGGGCATTGCTGAGTCCAAAAGGCATAACCTAAAATATAAAAGTGTCCTGCCGGAGTATTGAACGCCGTCTTCCATTCGTCTCCCTCCTTGATTCGGATTAGATTATATGCCCCTTTCAGGTCAATCTTAGAAAACCAGGTTGCCCCCAGAACCTGGTTAAATAAATCCGGAATCAATGGGAGAGAGTATCTATTCTGGATAGTGATCTTATTCAATTTCCGGTAATCTATACAAGGCCTAAGACCACCATCCTTCTTCTTAACAAAGAAAAACCCCGCTCCCATAGGAGAGACAGAAGGTCTAATGTGCCCCTTACCGAGGCTTTCCGTAATATAATCCTCCATGGCCTTGCGTTCGGGCTTAGGGAGATTATAAATACGCCCCTTAGGAAACCTGGCACCTTCTACTAACTCTATGGCGCAATCATAAGGTCTATGGGGTGGTAGAACCTCCGGGGTAGGTGATGAGAACACATCAGAATATTCCCTAATGACCGTGGGTAATATATCAGATTCTACTGAGACCCCAGCTTGTACCACAGACAAGCACGAGTCACACTTAGCTCCCCATTTCACCAACTCCCCCCTGGACCAATCAATAGTGGGGTTGTGTAATTGGAGCCAAGTCAACCCTAGTACCACCTCGACCGGTAAGTTCTCCAGGACTAAGAGGGAACATTTCTCAGAGTGGCACACCCCCACGGTTAAAGAAATCTCTGAGGTACATGACCTCACCATACCACCTACCAGGGGCGTGGCATCAATAGCCATGACATGGATTGGTGTAGGAAGAGAAAAAATTGGAATACCCAGTCTAATGGCGTACTCAGAGTCAATAAAGCTGGCCGCTGAACCAGAGTCAATAAAGGCCTTACCCGGCCATTTATTAACCCCAAGAGATATTGTTATAGGTACCAAAAGCTTACATTTCGTAATATCAGGGTGTACCTGGTCTTTAGGTTGCCTTGCCTTCGGAGACTTAACTGAGAGGGCCTTCTTAGGACACTGGTTGATCCAATGGTCAGGATCTCCGCAGTAAAAACACACTCCACGTCTGCGGCGCAGATTCCCTTGAGTCATGCCGACCTGCATGGGTTCCGTGGTAGAGCCCTCAGTGTTGTTTCTGGGATATACCTCAGGCTGGACCACCATCTGAGAAGAAAACTGTCGTCTCTCTCTAACCCGTCGGTCAAGTCGGACTACACGGGTCATCATCTCCTCTAGAGTCTCTGGAAGCTGATAACTCACTAGAAGATCTTTTAAGTTATCAGACAGACCTGACCTGAACTGACTCTTAAGTGCTG
The DNA here is from genome assembly GCF_905171765.1 of Bufo bufo. Taxonomy (NCBI): domain Eukaryota; kingdom Metazoa; phylum Chordata; class Amphibia; order Anura; family Bufonidae; genus Bufo; species Bufo bufo. The sequence goes on along the minus strand of NC_053399.1, from coordinate 38,528,594 downwards.
GTTCATTCCATCCTGAGGGAACACACCACCTTCTGAATTGGATGCAATACTCCTCCGCAGGTAGATCGCCCTGAACCAGAACCTTTAGAGCAGTCTCGTCTACCAGTGTCCTGTCTGGTTCGACAGTTCTCGGCGAAACGCGCGTCGAGGTGCAGTTCTGGTCATACACCTTGGGCTCCCGCACATCATGGGTAACTTATGTCTTGTTTCATACATGGCTAGTTTGTTATTCTAGTGTTACTGCTTGCATATAGCACTCTTGCTTCGCCCTAACCTAGTGATTTGGGCTGTCCATATTCACGTGATGGCCATTTATGTTACCAGTGGTGGGCAAGTCTGCTATGTGTGACCTTATCGATCCTTACATGTATGCAACACATATATGTTTATATGTCACTTTGGGTGAATTTACAGTTCTCCCATCCCTATGCGGTTTTACACCCAGTGTTTATGACATTTTTTCCGTGTTAGTCGGGTATATGTGAGGGTGGTTGTCTACGGTCCCGTTACACGGGGCGTCCCACTGTCCTTTACCTTGTGCATTCGTGTCATATCAATTGTCTTAATAACCTACATATATATTTTATATGTGTGTTCTCTCATTTTCTATGGGGTTATTGGTTCTTCTTTGTTGGTTGGTTCTGTCTGGTTCATCATACAGGGTACCCAGGGCCTGAAAAAAAACCTCCACTGATGTTAAACAACTGGCGTCAGCAGGTAAAGAAAATGCCCAGTCCTGGGGATCACTCTGTAACCGGGAAATGACAATGCCCACGTGTTGACTCTCGGGGCCAGAGGATACGGGGCGCAAACAGAAAAAAAGTTTACAATTTTCTTTAAAGGAAAGAAACTTCTTCCGATCTCCAGAAAAGGGCTCAGGAAGCTTAATCTGGGACTCTAAATGTGAACTGGAGGCCTGAGGGATGGAAGTACCTTGTCCTAGCTCAAAAGAACAGAGTTTCTCCCCTAGCTCCTGCACCATCTGCGTCAGGTTAGAGACATGGTCAGTCAGGGTCAGAGGATTCATGATACAGTGGTTAGGTTACGGCATGTTAATCTGTGACGGTCACGTACACTACACACAGGGGGAAGGATAGTGACCACTGCGCTCCACCCTCACCCCTGGCCCTGCCTACTTGCCTCGGAAGTCCTAATGACAGGGGACAACTAGATGGCAGTCCCTAACTTAGGATACGTGCTGGGAAGACAGACAAGACAAATAATGGAATGTGAGCGGACCGGGTCAGAACCAAGAGAGCTACGCAGTACAAAGGGTTAAGCAAAGAATGGTCAGGAGAAGCCGGGGTCAAATACCAGGAGAGTAGAGAAGTACCAGAGGAGTCCGCAAAGAGTAGTCAGGTGGGAGCCGAGGTCACAATACCAGGAGGCATGCGCAGTACAGGAGGAGCAGGCAAAGGATAGTCAGGGAACAGGATCAGGTGAGTAATCAGTAGTCCAACAAATAGCCAGAAACCTAGAATTAACAGGCAACCTGTGGCCAGCAGGCTGCCTGTATTTATAGTGGGGTCTGAGGGTCATGTGATGTGGCCAGCGTCCCATGACCGACAGACAGACAAGTCGAGCACCGAGTGATCAGCTCGGCGCTCAAGGCAGACCTAGGAGCAGGGAGCCTCCCAGCTAGCAAAGCCGTCCTGGGAATGAGGCCAAACACAGATCCTCGCTCCCGAAGCTAAGCAGCAGGTCTGCGGCTGATGGGAGACAGAGTGCGCCTTTGGCGCCCCGTGACAGTATCAAATCCGTTTTTTACACAATAAAAGCACACAGAGCTATGGGGACTGGGTATTGCGGATGTGCTAGCAACCCATGTCCTCAGCTCTATACACAAAATCCCGGTGACAGGTTCCCTTTAGGCTTTTAATATTATGGCTGAACAGTGCATGAATTGCTAGCTTATAATATTGCTCTTTCCCTAAGAACACAGAGTTGCGTAGGAAGACTTTTTGAGTCTGGCTCCAAAAAATGTAGGGAACACTAAAATACCACATCAGAGATCTCAATTAATGAAATATTCCAGTTGCAAATCTTTATTAATTACATAGTGGAATGCATTGAGAACAATAAAACATAAAAATGATCAATGTAAATCAAAATTAATATCCCATGGAGGTCTGGATTTGGAATGATACTCAAAATAAAAGTGGAAAATCAAATTTCAGGCTGATCCAACTTCGGTGGAAATGCCTCAAGACAAGGAAATGAGGCTCAGTAGTGTGTGTGGCCTCCACGTGCCTGTATGACCTCCCTAGAACACATGTGCATGCTCATGATGAGGCAGCGGATGTTCTCCTGAGGGATCTCCTCTCAGACCTGGATTAAAGCATCCGTCAACTCCTGGACAGTCTATGGTGGAACGTGGCATTGGTGGATTGAAAGAGACATGATGTCCCTAATATGCTCGATTGGATTCAGGACTGGGGAACGGGCAGGCCAATCCATAACATCAATGCCTTCATCATGCAGGAACTGTTGACACACTTCAGCCACATGAGGCCTAGCATTGTCATGCATCAGAAGGAACCCAGGGCCCACTGCACCTGCATATGGTCTCACAATGGGTCTGAGGATCTCATCCCAGTAACGCTCAGTGCGAAACTGCTCTCATCCATAAAGAGCACAGGGAGCCAATGTCGAATCTGCCAATCTTGGTGTTCTATGGCAAATGCCAATTGCCCTGCACGGTGTTGGGCTGTAAGCACAACACTGACTTGTGGATGTTGGGCCCTCATACCCCCCCTCATGGAATAAGTTTCTGACAGTTTAAGCAGATACATGGATATTAGTGGCCTGCTGGAGGTCATTTTGCATGGCTCTGTCACTGCTCCTGCAGCAAACCGGCCCGCAGGGGCAATCTGTGAGCGCACGGTGGGCTGATGGGGGTAGTAGTCGTACTCATGATTTTTGTAGCTCCCTGGGCCGGTGTGCAGTCATGGGGAAGACATCTAGTACAGGGATCACCAGCTAGATGGTAGTTGAGGTGCCCTTGATGGTATAGGTGTTTAGGGTGCTTTTGAGGCTGGGACCCCGGTTGTTAGTGACGCCAGCACCGTTAGGTGCAAAGGTTGGTGGTGGATAAGATGAGGAGTCGGTTGCAGTAAAACAGTTGATCTTTTACTTAAATCACTTGTCTCCAGGTAGTCAGTACAGTTCATTTATATGGCAAAAAGATATGACTCAGATATTGGTTTAGTTGTAATCCTTGTAACAGGCTGGAAAGTTGTCAGTTAAGGAGTTTTCCCAGGAAGTTTACTTTAATAGGCAAGAAAAAGGCTCTTTCTTATATAAGTCTGTGCTAAGTCCATTCTCTAGCACTCAGGTACTGGATATAATAATTTTTACTGGTCAGTAGCAATCCACAGGGCGGCTCCTTAATGGCAGGCATCAGTCTTCTGCTCCATTCTTTGGAAAGGATGCTCACTGAAGAATTACGGTCCACTATGTCCATAGAGGCATGTGGTAAATGATAATTTTGCGCATTAATCATCTGGCTGTGTCCAGGTACTTTTAGGTTCCTCCTCGTCACTGGTGCTTGTGAAGTCCATTGGCTAATTTAGCTCTAACCTCCACTAGACTTTCTCTATATCTAGATATAGACTCACTGGTCTGTGCGGTGCTTTAATACTGTTCTCTATACTCCCTTAGCCTGGCCAGAGCCAAGGAGCTAAAATAGCATCTACATTGTGGACTAGGCCTGTTCTGCTCCTCCATTAACTTCCTACCTTCTCCTCTGTTCTCCTCTCAACAACCAACTGAATCCACTTCCTATTAGAAAACCCCAGGATATTATTTATATATATATATATATATATATATATATATATATATATATATATATATATATATATATGAGCTTGACAAAGGCCTCATTGAGTAGGCCGAAACGTTGCTGGGAATAAAGTTTTGGGGTCTTCACCCTGTCACAGAAAGCTGGAAGTGCTGCCTCGTTATTTGGAAACTACGTATCATGGAGGAGAAGCCGACCTCTGCGAGGAATTGCACCCAGTGCACGTGGTCTGACTGTGCTGCTGCGGTATTTGTGATATATATATATATATATATATATATATATGCAGCACCACCTAGGGGCAAATAAATGTAATGCAACCTAACAGCCTGTTAATAGGAATTACAGCTTACACAAAAATACATTAGATAGGCATATACAAAAGTTTTAAGTGCCCACGACCATCACTGAGTGGGACACTGCATTCCCTATAACAGCAGCTGCTGTGCGCCACTGTTGCCCTGCTTACCGTCGCGGTCCCGGGCGCCATGTTCAGCGGTGATCTGTTGCCAGTGCTTTCCATTCACCGCTGCAGTCCTGGGCTCTGTCTGTGTAGGTACTGTTCTAAGGAGGTCGCATGCACCAGAAGACCACCTAATTTGGCTCCATCCTTCCAGAGGCCGGTTCTTCCTCTAGTGTCCACCCCATCTGAAGAGCCCATGCAAATAGAGTGCCTTTGATTGTCTAACCAGGAACGTTTACGCCGCAAAGCAGAGAACCTGTGTCTGTATTGTGGAGGCAAGGCCCACTTTCTGCATAATTGTCCTCAGAAGCCGGGAAACGCCAATGTCTAGGATCAGTTGGAGAGGTGGTCCTAGACAAGGAGAAGTCCTCTCCGAAACTTTCAGTTCCAGTGACTCTCTCTCACAAGGGAGTCACACTGTCTGTGCCTGCATTCTTGGACTCTGGGTCAGCCGGTAACTTCATTTAGCAAGCTCTGGTCCATCGGTACCGGCTCCCTACCATCCGTCTAGAAAGGCCTCTGTCTGTGGCTTCTGTAAATTGACTGCCACTCCCTGAACCTGTGCTCTCTGTTACTCTGCCCCTTAAGTTGCAAATAGGGGGTTCTCCATTCAGAGATGATCTCCTTCTATGTGCTGCCAGCGTCCGTGAATCCGGTTATCCTTGGTCTTCTCTGGCTGCGTCAGCACACTCCAGTTTTGGACTGGCACTCCGGACAGATTCTGCGTTGGTGATATTCCTGCCAGTCTACCTGCTTATCAGAGGTCCAACCTGCTTCCTCACCTACTGTACCTGTAGACCTGCCTGCAGCAGTATGCCAGTTTTGCGGATGTCTTCAGTAAGAAAGAGGCCGAGACTCTGCCTCCTCATCGTCCTTATGATTGTCCAATTGACCTTCTGCCTGGTGCCACTCCTCCGCGCGCTCGAGTCTACCCACTCTCAGTTCCTGAGACCCAAGCGATGTCTGATAACATCAAAGAGAATCTTGAGAGGGGGTTTATCCGGAAATCTACTTCTCCAGCCGGTGCCGGGTTCTTCTTACGGCCCTGTATCAACTATTGAGGTCTGAATAATGTCACGGTCAAGAATCTATACCCTCTTCCACTAATCTCCAAACGCTTTGACAGAATCCGGGGAGCTAAGGTCTTCACAAAAGACATACAACTTTATCCACATTCGAAATGGCGATGAGTGGAAGACTGCTTTCAACACTACGAGTGTCTCGCCATGCCCTTCGGTCTGTGCAATGATCCCGCAGTATTTCAGGATTTGGTAAACAATATCTTCTGGAACCTGCTCTATGTCTGTATGATAGTGTACCTGGACGATATACTGATTTATTCTCCAGATTTTACCAGAGAGAATCAAATTTATGCCAAACTCGAGAAATGAATCTTTGAAAAAGATTACCATTCCTTGAATACATAATCTCGGATGCCGGGTTGCAGATGGATCCTGAAAAATTGAATGCAGTAATGGACTGGCCCCGCTTACAGGGTCTTTGTGCTATACAGCGCTTCCTTAGATTAGCTAATTTCTATCGTCAGTTCATCCCGAATTTTTCTTCTCTTACATCTCCAATCTCCACTCTTACTAAAAAAAGGGGTGAATGCCAGAGACTGGACTCCTGAGGCAGAGGTCGCCTTCCTCCAATTAAAAAGGTTCTTTGCTTCTGCACCTGTTCTGCGTCATGCCGATGTCTCCTGTCAATTCTTTTTAGAAGTGGACGCCTCCTCCATAGGAGTAGTGATGTTTTACTACAGAAAGGTTCCAAGGGCAAGATGTTTACATGTGGATTATTCTCCAAGCTCTTCTCCCCTGCTGAGAGGAATTACTGTATAGGAGACAAAGAACTTCTGGCCATAAAACTTGCCTTGGAGGAGTGGCGTTATCTATTGGAGGGGGCCCAGCAACCAGTGATAATCTTCACCGACTACAAGAACTTCCCATATATGTAGATGGCCCAGCGTCTGAACCCTCACCAAGCCAGATGGGCACTCTTCTTCTCCCGTTTTGATTTTGAGCTTCACTTTTGGCCGGCCAAGAAGAACATCAAGGCGGATACTCTGTCATTTGACTTCTCCGACCAGCAGGAGAACCCCTAGTACATTGTAGATCCTGCTCACTTGATCACAGTGGCTCCTGTCCTGGTAAAAGACTGGGAGGACATTCGTGCCATCTGCCAAGAGAGAACATATTCTAGCTTGGGGGCACAACTCCAAACTGGCTGGTCACCCAGGAATCTGCAAGACCACAGAACTTTTGTCTCGCCACTACTGGTGGCCCACACTGTCTAAGGATGTGCGTGATTATATGTCTGCCTGCTCAGAATAAAGTCTCCAGGACCAAACCACCCGGCTGTTATTACCCCTTCCTGTTGCCCCATGGCGACACATTGCCATGAACTTTGTTACTGATCTGCCCTCTTCTGCCAGATGTACAGCTATCTAGGTGGTCGGGGACCGCTTCTCCAAGACGGCACACTTTGTTACTTTGGCTGGTCTGCCCTCGGCTGCTGAACTTGCTAAACTGTTCGTGATACACATATTCCGCTTCCATGGTCTACCTTGTGTGAGACAGTGACAGGTAGAGTGGTAGATGGCAGGTATTTTTACCCTAGAATCTTGTCATATGCAGCATAAGCTCCAAGGAGTGCCTAGTATGTAGCGGAAAGTCCAAGCTTTCCTGAGGTGGCTTTGTAAAAAGTCAACATAGGGCCTGGAGTTTTGGATTGGGGAAGAGTTGGGTGGGTTCCCCAATCCGCAGTCCACTTCTGACGAGATCTAGGTTGCTGCATGATTAGCTACACCTGTAGCACTTTCATAAAGACGCTGAGTCAGAGAGTGAGCTGAGAGAGACCTGGATCCGATATGCTGGTGCGTGTGAATAGCTCGCTGTAATGAACTACAAGGCTGACAGTACCATGTGTAACACCCCAGAGTTGTGTTACTACACGCCTCAACCCTGCTACTATCTGTTAAGAGCCTGTATATTGTCATCTGATGTAATTTATATGATCTAAAACCATGTTAAACACAATCGTTCTTGTAATTGTCCAGGTTCACCAGCAGGTGGCAGCAATGCATTGGCCAAGCACAAGTCCCAGTTTAGTGAATCTAGGCTGGAATGGATTATTCCAGCTTAGCTCCCCCTCTGTGAGAGAAGTGGGCTGTTCCCACATCCTGCATGGAGAAGGAAGTTAGAGTGAGTGTAGCCCACCACCTGCTAGGCGTGGGGTGTGTGTGTGAGCAGTTCCCCTGGATAGGGAAGACAGCAAGGATCTTGTCTCAGCTGAGACTTGATCATATTCCCAGTCTGAGCACCTTCAACCTCAGCTGGATGAAGAGAAGCAGAAACTGCAGACAACCTTCAGAGTTCCAGGAAGAAAGCATCCCCTGAGAAATCATCTCTGAGACCAAGGAGACCTAGGAGAAGCCATTCCTCCTCAGCTAGTCTGTCCCGACAAAGCAGAAGTTATAGAAACGTGCAGAAGATTCATTCCTGCCACAAGTACAGAGCTACCAAGCAGACGACTTATCCTGCAAGCTCACATAAAGCAAAAGTATTTATGCCTGCCAATGATTGCCAAAACCTGCTGGGACCAGAGACCAAAGCTGTATACTGCTTAGATACAAGTTATCTTCAGTAAAGAAACATTTGAACTTCATCTAAAGGTCTGGACATCATTTCTGCTGAAAAATTCCTCTATTATTCCTACTATCACTACACTCAAATTTATTACAAGTGAGCCAGGAGTCCAGCCGTACCCAGGTAGGAGACACCGTTGACACAATTATCACCACCCTATAGAGACATTATAAGCCATTACACCACTCTGGCATTCCTAATCTGGGATGTGCATTACAACACCTTGGAAGGGCCCTGGGGTAGTACCCTGCGCATGCTGCAATTGGCGTCAAGACAAATACAGAACATTAACAACCCAGTCCTGGCCACTGCAAAAGTCGGATCGGATTGTGTGCCTATCCCTGCTACAAGGCCTAAGAACTGTGTTAAAAAAAAAAAAGAAAGTTTACTTTATTGCCTTTATTACGGTGCCAGAAAGCGCTAAACTGTGCGCACCGGCACTCCAAGGGTTAATTTGCCATGTTTTGTAATGGTGCCGCTCCTTCATGCCATTTGGAAGCGGGAAAACACAGGAACGCCCTCTCAGGAGTGCGAAAATTATGACTACGCCCTCCTAGAAGCGGGAAAATGTGAGCCAAGGGAGTAAAGACTCCTTCCCTCCGGCGCCATCTTCACTTCTTGCACTCATGGCAGAAGCGAAAGACTTACATTACTCTTACCGGTAATCGTTTTTTCCCTTTAGCCTCCACAACGGCAGTAAACATGGAGAGTTAGAGAGGGCAGCAGATCTGGCTGAAAGCTTCACTATGTCTGCTGACGCGTCTGCCATAAAATTAGCGGCCTGTTTTAGCATAGGTATAGAAGCTAGGATTTCATCTCGTGGAGTGCCTGACTCTAGATGTTCCTCCAACTGTCCCAACCAAAGGCCCAGGGTTCTCGCCGTATAAGTTGCAGAGATCCCTGGTCTTAGAGTGGCCGTAGAGGATTCCCACATCTTTTTAAGGAGGTTTTCACATCTTTTGTCCATCGGATCTTTAAGAAGGCCGAGGTCTTCAAATGGAAGGGCAGTTTTTTTGGAGATTCTTGCTACTGGGGCATCTACTTTAGGGGTCTTATCCCAGGCCACAGAATCTTCTTCCGCGAAAGGGTATTTTCTCTTTAACCACTTAGAGGCGGATTGTTTTTTCTCAGGGTCTCTCCATTCTGAGTGTATTAAAGCTCGGATGTTAGGGTGGACGGGAAAGACTCGTCCGTGTGCTTTCTTTTCGAAGAAATTGTCTACTGCAGAAAGGAACTATGATATTGGCAACAGGGAACTTTTGGCTATTAAGTTGGCTTTTGAGGAGTGGCGTCATTTTTTGGAGGGGCGGTTCATCCAGTCACGGTGATTACTGATCACAAAAACTTATTGTATCTGGAGTCTGCTAAACGTCTCACCCCTAGACAGGCTCGGTGGTTGTTATTTTTTACTAGGTTTAATTTTGTAATAACCTATCGCCCGGGGGCAAAAAATACTAAGGCGGATGCATTGTCTTGAAGTTTTCCTCGGAGGGGGTGATGTTGAGGTACCAGAGCCCATTTTGCAAAAGGGGGTGGTGGTCTCTGCATTACACTCAGGTTTGGAGGGGAGGGTGTTGGAAGCTCAGGGGAACGCCCCGGCCTCCTGCCCCTCGGGTAAACTGTGCCAGAAAATTTACGACTGGAGATACTAAAAGAACACCATAACTCCACACTGGCAGGACACCCAGGTAGTAGGGCAACGTCTGAGTTAGTGTCTCGTCGGTTCTGGTGGCCTAAATGGCGCCAGGAGGTGTTGAATTTTGTGTCTGCATGTGCTACCTGTGCTCGTTCTAAGGTAGATCATACTCGTCCGGCAGGGCGTCTTTTACCTCTGGCCATCCCCAACAGGCCTTGGACGCACCTGTCAATGGATTTCATTACGGATCTACCAGTATCAGCGGGGAAGACTGTTATTCTTGTAGTTGTTGACAGATTCAGCAAAATGGTGCACTTTATTGCTCTTGCCGCATTGCCTAATGCTAACACACTGGCTCAGGTTTTTATTTACCACATCGTGAAGCTTCACGGGGTCCCTTCCGATATTGTTTCGGATCGTGGTACCAAATTAGTTTCTAAATTTTGGAAAGCTTTTTGTTCTCGTTTAGGGGTTCATCTGTCATTTTCTTCATCTTTCCATCCACAGTCCAACGGTCAGACTGAACGTACCAATCAAAACCTAGAGACATATTTGAGATGCTTTGTTTCCGAAAATCAGGAGGAATGGTCATCTTATTTACCGTTAGCCGAGTTTGCCATTAATAATCGTCGTCAAGAATCCACCGATAAGTCACAATTTTTTGGTGCGTATGGTTTCCATCCTCAGTTTTGTACGTTTAGTGAGGGGGGGCCGTCTGGGATTCCCGAGGAGAAACGATTTGCGTCTTCACTTTCTTCAGTGTGGCAGAGTGTGCAAGAAAGTTTGAAGAGAATTGGTGGTAGATACAAACGTGCGGCTGATAGGAAGCGCTCTGAAGGTCCGGACCTTGGGGTGAATGACTTGGTGTGGTTGTCTACCAGAAATATCAAGTTGAAGGTTCCCTCGTGGAAATTAGGTCCGAGATTTATTGGTCCTTATAGGGTAATTAAGATCATTAACCCGGTGGCTTTTCGTCTGGAGCTACCTCAGACTCTAAGTGTCACGAGGGTATCTAGAGCCACGTCTGACTCCGTTATACCCGGGGTCAGGAGGTCGCAGCGGGTGGCTGCGCGCTCTATATCTAAAGATCACGTTGTTTCTTAGTGATTGTTTTCTGTGTTTGCCTTGCTATCCTTTTTGTCTCAATCAGGGATCCGTAGCTTCTCCTCCTCAGCTGTTTCTTGTCTGCCACTCCCAACCTCCTTATATTCTCCCCTCACACTTCTCTAGTTGCCAGTTATAGAGCTTCCCGCGTTGACATCTAACTGACCCACTGGAGTTGTGAATCCTGGTTGTCGTTCCAGAGTGCTACCCTCCGGATCCCTGTTGGGCTTCTTGTTGTCTCCTGTTGTCGCCCACCTGGGATTATATGTTGAGTTTGTATTGTCTGTCCTTCCCTTGGTGTTTTCCTTTAGAGCTAGTGGTGCGGACTAGTGTTCCCACCGCCCTGTTCACTATCTAGGGCTCAGCTTAGGGAAAGCCAGGGTTTTAGGCACGTGATCGGCGTACGGGTGAGGAACCCGTCTAGGGACGTCAGGGCAGCCAGGTGCCAGCCGCTAGGTGAGTCAGGGGTCACCACCTTCCCTCTCACTTGGTCAGGGCCTTCCTTGTTCCCTCCCTCTGTGTCACGTATGTGATAGTCACGCCGACCGTGATAATATAACTGGCCTTTACTTTTTGAGAAAAAATAAATAAAATTTTTTTATTTTTTTTATTTTTTTTTTTCTCTACTTAGAATCCAATATGGATCCTATTGCTGCCTTGGCAAAACAGCTTCAAGGCCTGTCTTTGGAGGTGGCAGGATTGAAGGCGTCTGTCCTCCAACAACAGCAGCAAATGCAGCAGACCGCACCCCCAGCGGTTGCTATGGGTAACCAGGTTGTTACAGAACCCAAGGTTGTTCTTCCTGACAGATTTTCTGGGGGAAGGGACAAATTTGCAACGTTCCGTGAGGCCTGCAAATGATACTTTAAGTTGCGCCCTTACTCCTCAGGTAATGAAGAACAGCGGGTTGGGATTGTCATTTCCCTGCTTCAGGGGGACCCACAATCCTGGGCGTTCTCGTTACCCCCTGGTTCCCAGGCTCTCCGGTCAGTGGAGGGATTTTTTGGGGCTTTGGGTCTCATATATGATGACCCTGACCGAGTCGCCCTGGCTGAGTCAAAGTTACGGAGACTCCTACAGGGAGATCGGTCAGCAGAGGAATATTGCTCAGAGTTCCGTAGGTGGGCTACGGATACTCAGTGGAACGACCCGGCTCTCAGGAGTCAGTTCTGCTCTGGGTTATCTGAAAGGGTTAAGGATGCACTGGCGCTGTATGAGACCCCCCTTTCCCTTGATGCTGTTATGTCCCTCTCTATCAGAATAGATAGGCGTCTTAGGGAGAGATCGAAAATTCCTGAGCAATTGGTTACCTCTCCGAAGCAACAATTAGTCTGTACTGACTTAGATGAGCCTATGCAGCTAGGCGGAACTTCTCGTCAGGTCCGTCCTCCTGAGGTTCGCCGTAGGGGGGGGGGCTTGTTTTTTCTGTGGGGGGAAGGGTCATTTCATTAATGTCTGTCCCTCCTTTCACAAAAACAAAAGACCGTCGGAAAACTACTAACCCCAGGCTGTGCGGAGGATGTCAGCCGGGGGGTATACGTTTCCTCCATACGAACATCTCAATTTGTGTTACCAGCGGTTATTGTTTTTGGTGTTAAGACGGAGTCTATTTCTTTTTTTCTAGACAGTGGAGCAGGGGTAAATTTGATTGATGCCCATTTTGCCCGCACTATGGGTTTGTCTCTCTGTACGCTGCAGAGACCTATTCCCGTATTCGCTATAGATTCGGCTCCTCTGTCTCAGAGAAACCTCACCCACATTGTTCATAATTTACACCTTCGGGTAGGGGACCACCATAATGAGTGTCTTTCATGTTACGTTCTGGAGGGCCTTCCCTCTCCTGTGGTATTGGGTCTTCCCTGGTTGGTAGCGCACAATCCAGTGGTGGATTGGCAGGCCAGGGAGATATTGGAGTGGAGTGAGCATTGCAGAGAGAATTGCTTAAATAACAATTGCTTAATCGCCTCCATAGCTTCCCTACCTACATTTATTTCGGACTTTGAGGACGTTTTTTCTGAAAAGGGTTGTCAGAAGCTACCACCTCATCGTCCTTATGATTCCCCGGTTAACCTGATTCCCGGTGCAAAATTACCCAAGTCCAGGTTGTATAATCTTTCGGGTCCCGAAAGACAAGCCATGAAAGATTATATCTCCGAGAGTCTGGCTAAGGGACACATCAGACCCTCTTCTTCACCCGTGGCTGCAGGGTTTTTCTTTGTTAAAAAGAAAGATGGGGGCCTGCGTCCTTGCCTAGATTTTCGTGAGCTAAACCAGATAACCATCCGAGACCCATACCCTCTTCCTCTCATTCCTGACCTTTTTAAATCAGATTGCGGGTGCTAGGTGGTTCTCCAAACTTGATCTTAGGGGGGCCTACAATCTGATTCGTATCAGGGAAGGGGATGAGTGGAAGACAGCTTTTAACACCCCTGAGGGGCATTATGAAAATCTAACCAATGCCCCCGCTGTCTTCCAACATTTCGTTAATGATATTTTTAGTCATCTCATCGGCAGGTTTGTTGTCATATACCTAGATGATATCTTAATTTATTCGGCTGATCTGAAAACACATGAGGTGCATGTCAGGCAAGTACTGCAGGTCCTACGGACGAATAAATTATATGCGAAAATTGAAAAATGTGTCTTCGCCGTTCAGGAAATACAGTTCCTGGGATATCTATTATCTGCTTCAGGTTTCCGTATGGATCCTGGGAAGGTCCAGGCAATTTTAGATTGGGATCTTCCTGAGAACCTTAAAGCCCTACAACGGTTTTTGGGTTTCGCAAATTTCTATAGAAAGTTCATTAAAAATTATTCAGTGATCGTTAAACCCCTTACCGACATGACTAGGAAGGGGACTGATTTTTCTAAATGGTCTGACGCCGCTAAAAATGCATTTTCCTCTCTAAAAGAGAGGTTTACCTCGGCACCTGTTCTAATTCAACCTGATGTCTCCCAGCCTTTTATTGTTGAGGTAGATGCGTCAGAGGTGGGAGTGGGGGCTGTATTGTCTCAGGGTCCGTCTCCTGGCAAATGGCGCCCTTGCGCTTTCTTTTCCAAAAAATTATCTTCTGCAGAGAAGAACTATGATGTTGGAAATAGGGAACTGTTGGCGATTAAGCTGGCGCTTGAAGAGTGGCGTCACTTCTTAGAGGGAGCAATCCACCCCGTCACGGTGATTACGGATCACAAAAACCTTCTGTACCTAGAATCGGCTAAGCGTCTCACCCCTAGACAAGCTAGGTGGTCGCTATTCTTTACCAGATTTAACTTTGTAATCACCTATCGTCCTGGGGCAAAAAATACCAAGGCAGACGCGTTATCTCGTAGTTTCCCTGGAGGGGGTAATGCTAGTGATTCGGTACCTATTTTACAAAGAGGAGTGGTTGTCTCTGCTGTACACTCTGTTCTAGAGGGAAAGGTGTTAGAGGCCCAGGGGGACGCCCCGGCCTCTTGCCCCTCAGAGACATTGTTTGTACCGTTAAACCTGCGTCTTGAATTATTAAAAGAACATCATAATTCGGCACTTGCTGGGCACCCGGGTAGTAAAGCAACTTTGGAGCTATTATCTCGTCGTTTTTGGTGGCCAAGGTTGCGTCAGGATGTAATGGATTTCGTGTCTACTTGCTCTACTTGTGCACGCGCGAAAGTCTCTCATACACGTCCAGCAGGGTCTTTATTGCCTCTTTTTATCCCCAATAGGCCATGGACACATCTGTCAATGGATTTCATCACTGACTTACCGTTGTCTGCGGGTAAAACAGTTATTTTGGTAGTAGTAGACAGGTTTAGCAAAATGGTACACTTTATTGCGCTACCCGCACTTCCTAATGCTAAAACTCTTGCTCAGGTGTTTATCAGTGAAATCGTGAAGCTTCACGAGGTCCCTTCCGATGTGGTTTCGGATCGGGGAACCCAGTTTATTTCTAAGTTTTGGAAAGCTTTTTGTTCCCGTTTGGGGGTTCACTTGTCCTTTTCCTCAGCTTTCCATCCTCAGTCGAATGGACAGACTGAGCGTACCAACCAAAACCTAGAAACATATTTAAGGTGTTTTGTGTCTGAAAACCAAGAGTTGTGGTCATCATATTTACCGTTAGCTGAGTTTGCCATAAATAATCATTATCAGGAGTCCACTGGCAAGTCACCATTCCTTGGTGCATACGGTTTTCATCCCCAATTTTGTACTTTCAAAGAGGGGGGGTCTTCTGGGGTTCCCGAAGAGGAAAGGTTTTCTTCATCTCTTTCTTCGGTATGGCAGAAGGTGCAAGTTAACTTGAAAAAGATGAGTGGTAAATATAAATGCATGGCCGATAAGAAACGGTCGCCAGGTCCGGACCTAGGGGTGAATGACTATGTGTGGTTGTCTACTAGGAATATTAAGTTGAAGGTTCCCTCTTGGAAACTGGGCCCTAGGTTCATTGGTCCTTATAAAATAGTAGCCGTCATTAACCCTGTGGCTTTTCGCCTGGAGCTACCTCAGACTTTTAAGATCCATAACGTCTTCCATAAATCGTTACTCAAGAAGTATGTTCCACCTCTAGAACCATCACCGCTGCCACCTCCTCCTGTTATTGTGGATGGTAATCTGGAGTTTCAAATAGCCAGAATTGTTGATTCTCGTCGGGTCCGCCGCTCTCTTCAGTATCTGGTGCATTGGAGGGGTTACGGTCCCGAGGAAAGAATGTGGGTTCCAGCGTCAGAGGTAAACGCCAACAGGTTAATTCAGGCTTTCCATACCTCTCATCCGGAGAGACCTGGTCCTGAGTGTTCGGAGGCCCCTCGTGAAAGGGGGGGTACTGTCACGAGGGTATCTAGAGCTACGTCTGACTCCGTTATACCCGGGGTCAGGAGGTCGCAGCGGGTGGCTGCGCGCTCTATATCTAAAGATCACGTTGTTTCTTAGTGATTGTTTTCTGTGTTTGCCTTGCTATCCTTTTTGTCTCAATCAGGGATCCGTAGCTTCTCCTCCTCAGCTGTTTCTTGTCTGCCACTCCCAACCTCCTTATATTCTCCCCTCACACTTCTCTAGTTGCCAGTTATAGAGCTTCCTGCCTGGACATCTATACTGACCCACTGGAGTTGTGAATCCTGGTTGTCGTTCCAGAGTGCTACCCTCCGGATCCCTGTTGGGCTTCTTGTTGTCTCCTGTTGTCGCCCACCTGGGATTATATGTTCAGTTTGTATTGTCTGTCCTTCCCTTGGTGTTTTCCTTTAGAGCTAGTGGTGCGGACTAGTGTTCCCACCGCCCTGTTCACTATCTAGGGCTCAGCTTAGGGAAAGCCAGGGCTTTAGGCACGTGATCGGCGTACGGGTGAGGAACCCGTCTAGGGACGTCAGGGCAGCCAGGTGCCAGCCGCTAGGTGAGTCAGGGGTCACCACCTTCCCTCTCACTTGGTCAGGGCCTTCCTTGTTCCCTCCCTCTGTGTCACGTATGTGATAGTCACGCCGACCGTGATACTAAGGATCCATAACGTCTTCCACAGATCTCTGCTTAAGAGATATGTAGAACCTCCTGAACCATTGCCACTACCGCCTCCACCGGTGGTTGTTGATGGCAGTCTTGAGTTTCAGGTAGAAAAGATTGTTGATTCACGATATGTTCGCTGCTCTCTTCAGTACCTGGTGCACTGGAAAGGTTATGGTTCCGAAGAGAGAATATGGGTTCCAGCATCAGAGATAAAAGCGGACAGACTCATTCAGGCTTTTCATAGCTCCCATCCAGAGAGGCCTGGTCTTGAGGGTCCAGGGGCCCCTCGTAGAAAGGGGGGTACTGTCACGACTGTGACTGATCCAGACAGGTCTGGGAGGAGAAGGTCGCAGCGACTTGCTACTCGCGATAGCTTGTGAGTTTGCTCCGTGGTTCATGGTATGTCATCAGGGTTTTGCCTTGTGAACCTTTTTGTCCTGACTGGGAGTTTGTAGGCATCCTCCTCAGGTGAGTCCTGTCTGCCACTCCCAGCTACTATATTAGTTTCACTTTCACTTGCAGTCATTGCCAGATATAGTCCTTACTACCAGTGCTACTCTGACCTTGGAAGGAGATCGTTTGATGGTGTTGCTGTGGAGCTCTTGTCCGGCGTGGACTGTCGTGTTTGGGATCGCCTTCTCTGCTCGTGACTGGATAAGTCTATCTCTGCTGTAGTTTGTTTGTTGCTGTCTTCCCCTGTTGTTTTCCTAGACGTGAGTGATGGTGACTAGCGCTCCCATCGGCCTTTCCCCAGTCCAGTCTAGTTAGGGCGACTGAGGGTTTTAGGCATCCTGCTCGCCGCACGGGTTCACACCCCGTCTAGGGTATCAGGGCAGACAGGTGCCAGCTGAGGGTTAGTCAGGGGTGGCCATTCTATTTCCCATCCGTAGATAAGGGTCCCCCTTCCCCTCCGTCTGGTGCGACACGACTGCTGCTGGGATAGCGGTCGTGACATGTAGAGAGCAAAGATAGAACAGTGGACGCAAATGGGGGAGGCACATACACAAAAGCTAGAATAGTCTCCTGCCCACTCCACTGACCGTGGAGGAAGACAAATCGACCCGCCCTATCCACCCTAACATCCAACGGATGAAAATCAACCCCATGATGCATATACACACTCACACCCCTCGAATATGATGAGAGGCATTCCAATTTCGCCTATCGCCTCTTTAATTGGGTCAGCTTCTCAACTGTTGCATGCGTCTCCAATAAGGCCACTATTGCCGGGAGATGCCAAGCAATAACATCAGCCACCACTGTCCTTTTAATTCTATCCCCCAGCCCTCGCACATTCCAACACAGAACCCTACGCGTCATTATAAGCTATCACAAGACGAAACCACCCACAGACCGGCAGGAGGGGGGAAAGAGGTCCCCTAGGCCCAGAGACAGCGGCTAACCCCCCCACCCCTTCCCTTTCCCAAAGACCCACCCCCCACCCATAACCACTACCCGAACCCACCATTTGGCTCACAGAGAATGTTATCCCCATCAACCTCTTCCACTTCACCAACCCCACTCCCACTCAACCCCCACTCCTCACTCCACCCCACTGTGTAGTCAACGCGTAGAGATACAGACCCCATCTAGAGAGTTATGAGATCCCAGTGGGGGCTACAGACCGGCCAAATCAAGCCACTGTGCAGCCTCTGTAGGTGTAGAAAAAAAAATTGCGCAGACTCGTTATAAACAACCCTGAGTTTAGCCGGATACAACATTGCATACTTGATGTGTGCGGAGATTAATCTTTTTTTGACGTCATAGAAAGAACGCCTTTTATTTTGTGTCTCACGACAAAAATCAGGGTATATTTGAATGTCGTTCCCTTTAAAGCCAGTTTTAAGGAGTTCTCTTTTGCGTCTGAGTACCCAATCACGATCCTTGGAGCAGACTAATCTAGCTAATAAAGCCCTCGGGGGTGCACCTGGGACGGGCTTCCTCAGAGGGATTCTATGAGCACGCTCTACACAGAACGTAGATAGATCATAGTCCGATCCCAATGTTTGCACCAGCCACTTTTGCACAAAGTCCGCTGGGTTCTCTTGTTCCGCCCCCTCAGGGAACTCCATCAGTCTTATGTTATTCCTCCAAGATCTATCCTCCAGATCTATCAATTTGTTTTTTAAACCAAGACATTCTTGCTCCACACCCTCAAGGCATTTTTTTGTTAAACCCAGCTCCTTTTTCACGACCTCTGTCTCCAACTCAAAATCTTTCACCTTTACTCTTAGTTTTGTAAATTTATCCCTAATTATGGTGATATCCCCTTGTAACGCCGCCATTGTAGTTGTTAATTGAGATACGGTGCTATTAGTCATATTCACTGCCCCAGAATTTCAGCTAATTTATTATTAACACTATCTAGGCCTTCCCTATCAACCTCCTTTGCCTCCGTGGAAGCCGGCATTGTAACAATAGGCTTATTTCCTCCCAATTCAGGGTGGCCTCCGGCTTTTTGGGAATCCCCCCCTGGTTTTGGGCGTTTGGGGACTAGTCCCGGGGCCTCCTTTCGGGGGACTTAACCCCCCCCCCCTGATTTCCGAAACTTAGGGGGCATTATAACTGAGTATTTTACCACACTATATCATAAAGCGTAACCAGAGTTTACATTTACAGAGGGAAAACCTAGGGAGAAAAAAGAAGTTCACTTCATGCAAAATAGATCAAAAGCATACAACCATATCCGTATTTTCAAAGCATAATGATAAACCGCCTATTAGAGAAAGAGTAAAGATCGAAGCAGGTTGGAACTTAAATGTTGTTATAAAATAGATATACACACTCCATTCAGTCCAAGTTAGTTGAGGTTAATCTCTGTTAGTGCACATAATATATTTAAGGTTAGCTAGTTAAAGAAGGGGTGGTTGGGCATCCCACAGTACAGCAGGATGACCCCTTCAAGTCTCACCAATCTTCAGCCCTTTTCTCTTAGTTTTCTCAACGAAAGGACAGCATAGAAACTGCCAGCCGGGCCTGAAAGGTTCCAACAATATAAATCAGTACAGTTCAGTGCAGAGCAAGAACGCACGGGCAAGGACAGCGGCACATAATGTGCAGGCCTCTCCCCCTCTCACAGGGATCTAATCTTCATCCCCATCTGGGGTAGTGCAGAGATCAGGTCGACTATTAATTACGCAGCCACACCATAGTCGGCCCAGGACATCAACAACCTTAGGGCCCCAAGGGAACTCTACTCCCCACACCAGCACCACACGCCAGTACTGAGAGGGGGAAGCAAATCTGCCCAGTATCTATGGCCTCAAGTCACTACAAGTTAGGGGCACCTGAGAGCATAAAAAGGCAGTGTCTAAGTCCGGCTATGCGCCCTCCATCCGTGTCCAGGCCACACAAGGTCCATATACCAGCCCGAAAATATACCAGCCCCAAGAATGCTCCTTTAGTCCGGTGCCTCAAAGTCACCCAATATTAAATGCCGATGCTCCACCTCATATAAGTGCTTACAGCAGTAGGAAATGATCGAATAAGGCGAGCACACAGCCGCAACCCAAGCTTCACCCAGTCATCCAGCCGTCCTGCTGAAGACTCACGGGCGACGGAGCTGTAAGCGGTAAGGAGAAGTCACCTGGACATCAGCGCACTGCAGCGGGGATTAAGGCGGTGATGGAGTGGTACACGCACCGAGGAGGGTGGCCGCTTGACATCATCCGGACATCCGGCGTCCCACAGAGACTAGCGGCGGAGCGGTGGAGCAGGAGCGAGGAGTGGGGGCGGGGCGCAGCACGTCCTACGTCATGCCGCTAATCTGTCCAGAAAGCTGACTTCTGTGTGTGAATAGTTGAGGGTCAGGTTTATGGTGGGATGGAATTTGTTGAATTGTTCATGAAATTTTATCACTTCATGTTCAGAGTCAGTCCAGATTATTATCTACAGGACACCACCATTGAACAAACTGTCAACCATAGGTCCCCTCCCCTGCACAATCTTGGCAACCATGGATGTGGAATCCTTGTATTCGAATATCCCGCACAATGATGGATTAACTGCTTGCTGAGTATACTTGGAGGCTAATGGGATAGTCTCAGAGTCTGTACTACAACTGACCAAATTCATCCTCACCCATAACTATTTCTCTTTTGACAAGGAGATATATTTACAGTGCACTGACACCGCAATATGCAAATCTCGTCATGGCAAAAAAGGAAAATGACTTTTTGGTATCCTGCCTCAAAAAACCCTTGGCCTACTTCCGTTTCATTGATGACATCCTAATAATCTGGATCGACTCTGAACATGAACTGATAAAATTTCATGAACAATTCAACAAATTCCATCCCACCATAAACCTGACCCTCAACTATTCACACACAGAAGTCAGCTTTCTGGACACCACCAAAAAACTTCAAGACAGCTCTATACAGACATCCCTGTATCGGAAACCTATTGATCGGCCTAAATACCTCAAATGAGACAGCTTCCACCCCAAACATATTAAAAAGTCCATCATCTATAGTCAAGCCGTCAGATATAACCGAATCTGCTCCAGCCCATCAGACAGGGATGAGCATTTACAATATCTGAAAAGGCAATTTTTACACCAGGGCTATCATCCTGCTTTAATTGAAGATCAGATCACAAGAGCCACCAAGCTCCCCAGAAGTCAACTTCTCTAATACAATGAAAAGAAACAGAACTAGCGCATACCTCTGGTTGTGACCTACAACCCACAACTAGAGGTACTGAGGAAAACTGTTAAAAAATTACATCATGTCCTACGCAAGGATGAACGACTAAAAACAATCTTCCCAAATCCCCCCTTACTAGATTACAGACAACCTCCAAATCTAAGGAACATTCTGATCAGATCAAGTTCAAGGCCATGTACCACAGAAAAAGGAACCCATCCCTGTAATATAAGAAGATGCAAAACCTGTTCCCATATAATGACAACAGATAAGATCCGGATCCCCAACACACAGCAGGACTATAAGATCCCTGGAACATTCACAGGTTCTACATCTAATGTTGTTTATCTGATTCTCTGCACTAAATGTCCTGTTGGAGGCCTCTACGTTGGAGAAACAGGACAGAGACTCAATGCAAGGATGAGGTCCCACCGCCACACAATTAAAGAGAAGAAGCTATACTTTCCTGTGGCTAAGCATTTCTGTAGCCCAGGACACAATGTAGAACACATGAAAGTTCTCATATTAAAAGGTAACTTCAAATCACAAAAAGCTAGAAGAATTTGGGAATACAAATTTATAACACTGCTTGACACTTTGAATACTGGACTGAATTTGTCCCCGGGATTTTTGACACACTACAAGATCTAAAGAGTCTTCTATAGACATAGTCGTGGCACCAGGTCTCTGAGATCACATCAATTTAGAGACCATAAAACTTTCACACCCCTTATCTGTAAGATAATTAAGGACTCATTCTCAAGATCTTTAATATGTTGTTCTGTTTTTTTTCAAATGTCCATTCATTCCCCCATGCCTCTGTTCTTATTGTATATATACTACTGTTTCTTTATATATTCTTGTATTATGCCTGATGAAGAGACTGGTGATGTCTCGAAAGCTCGCTATGTAACATCATTACTTCTATTTTTGTTAGCCATTAAAAGGTATCAGACCTGCAATACTCTTATTTTGTTTCTCTTAGGCTCCATTCACACGTCCGGGTGTTTTTTGCAGATCCACGGATCCGTGGATCCGCAAAACACGGACATCGGCGATGTGTGTTCCGCATTTTGCGGACCGCACATCGCCGGCAATTGCGGACAAGAATAGGACATGTTCTATTTTTTTCGGGATCGGAATTGCGAACCCGGAATCCGCAATTCCGGATCTGGGCAGCACATCATGCTGTCCCATAGAAATGAATGGGTCCGCAATTCCGTTCCGCAAAATGCGGAACGAAATTGCGGACGTGTGAATGGACCCTTAATGAGAGCACTAAACTAATAAATGCATAATGTTTTTGCACTGTTTTTCCCAACAAGTTTACAGGTTAAGCAACGTTTAAGCACTTTTGTCCATTGTGTGTATTCTTTTCTAGGTGCCGCAATGTGACCTTTATGCACTTTTTTGTGAAATTGCACTTAACTCTTGCCTTTAGTCAGATCAGTAGCACCTTGCTTTTGTGTCACTTTGCTTAATAGCTCTGTTTTCTTTAAACAAACTGCCTCTGCGGACGTTAATACTAATGGCCTACTCATGGTGCACGAGTAAGACAAGTGGTAAGTCCCAGGCAGGTCCAGCAACTACAAGGGTAACCCCGCTGCTTCGGGAATGGTTAGGGGAGTCATTTACCCCTCCTTCCTGTTTGTTATATGTTCCAGGATTGGTAATGGGACTACTAAACCCTCATCCTGGTGGGTCTTCCAGGAGTTTCATGGAATTATTATACCCTCCTCATGTGACTACCAGAAGCGTTTGGAGAAGCTGATATCTCCCCCTTCTGTGCCTTTGCCTAAGGTATGGCGCCTCCACCTTAGGAGCCTTTTTTGCTACCCATAGTCACCATAGTGATCGTGCTATAAGACTTATATTTTGACTTTGGTGCAGGGAAGGGAATACAGGATAAAGCCACCCTTCCATTTGCAAGTATTTCATTACACAATTGTGGGATTACAGAGTAAAGACACCCCCATGCTTTCTTTAGTATTAGGATCTAATATACTTCAAAGTTAGTCAGTAGTGATTGCCTAGTGCAGACCTTTGGTTCACTGGGTTTACCGAGAGGGAAACTGTTAATTAGGACACCTTACTCATGCGGGCAGGAACCTTGGGGTAGCCGTTATGTGTTTGTCTTTGTATGTCTTATGTGTACTACATGCAGCACTTTGTACTTAATTGGGTACCCCAGAGCTTGTTCCTCTTACCCTAAGCATAAGCCGAGGACGGCTTAACTCAAAGTAAGGTGGAATGTAACACCCCAGAGTTGTGTTACTACACGCCTCTACCCCGCTACTATCTTCTAAGAGCCTGTATATTGTCATCTGATGTAATTTATATTAGGTCTTCACAAATGTGCATCTAAAACCATGTTAAACACAATCGTTCTTGTAATTGTCCAGGTTCACCAGCAGGTGGCAGCAACACATTAGCCAAGCACAAGTCCCAGTTTAGTGAATCTAGGCTGGAATGGATTATTCCAGTTTAGCTCCCCCTCTGTGAGAGAAGTGGGCTGTTCCCACATCCTGCAGCATACGTTGAGAAGGAAGTTAGAGTGAGTGTAGCCCACCCCCTGCTAAGGGTAGGGTGTGTGAGTGAGCAGTTCCCCTGGATAGGGAAGACAGCAAGGATCTTGTCTCAGCTGAGACTTGATCATATTCCCAGTCTGTGCACCTTCAACCTCAGCTGGATGAAGAGAAGCAGAAACTGCAGATAACCTCCAGGAGTTCCAGGAAAAAAGCATCCCCTGAGAAATCATCTCTGAGACCAAGGAGAAGCCATTCCTCCTCAGCTAGTCTGTCCCCACAAAGCAGAAGTTATAGAAACGTGCAGAAGGTTAATTCCTGCCACAAGTACAGAGCTACCAAGCAGACGACTTATCCTGCAAGCTCACATAAAGCAGAAGTATTTATGCCTGTCAAGGATTGCCAAAACCTGCTGGGACCAGAGTCCAAAGCTGTATACTGCTTGGATAAAAGTTATCTTCAGTAAAGAAACGTTTGAACTTCATCTAAAAGGACTGGACATCATTTCACTATCACTACACTCAAATTTATTGCAAGTGAGCCAGGAGTCCAGCCGTACCCAGGTAGGAGACACCGTGACACAATTATCACTACCCTTCAGAGACATTATAGGCCATTACACCACTCTGGCATTCCTAATCTGGGACGTACGTTATAACACCTTGGAAGGGCCCTGGGGTAGTACCCTGCGCACGCTGCAATTGGCATCACGACAAATCCAGAACATTAACAACCCAGTGCATTTACATTTACATCCTCCAGAGTATGGGGAGGAGCGATCGCTAATGCCATCGCTCCTCCCCATACTGACTCGTTGTTTCCTGGCAGATCGTGTTTACACAGCACGATCTGCCACTGGGAAACAGGGATTTTTGTGCAACACAAATGATCCAATCACCCGTTGAACAAGCATTTTGCTCGTTCATTGGGTAATCAGCGGTGGATTTACACCGCCAGATCATCGCTAACAAGCGTTACTATGAACGCTCATTAGCGATGATCTGTTCAATTAACGGCTCATGCAAAGGGCCCTTAAGGCTACTTTCACACTTGCGTTTGGGGCTCCGCTTGTGAGATCCGTTTGAAGGCTCTCACAAGCGGCCCCGAACGGGACCGTTCATCCCCAATGCATTCTGAATGGATAAGGATCAGCTCAGAATGCATCAGTTTGGCTCTATTCCGCTCAGCAGGCGGACACCAAAACGCTGCTTGCAGCGTTTTGGTGTCCGCCTGGCCGTACGGAGCCAAACGGATCCGTCCTGACTTACAATGCAAGTCAATAGGGACGGATCCGTTTGACGTTGACACAATATGGTGCAATTGCAAACGGATCCGTCCCCTATTGACTTTCAATGTAAAGTCAGGACGGATCCGTCTGACTAACAATTAGACTTAGACTTTTTTTTTTACATAGAATGCAGACGGATCCGTTCTGAGCGGATACCATCGTTTGCATTATAGGTGCGGATCCGTCTGTGCAGATACCAGACGGATCCGCACCTAACGCAAGTGTGAAAGTAGCCTAAGAAGCACAACCTGGTCAGCAGAAATAATTCATGTTCATTTATATAGTGACTATAGCATTGGTTCACATATTCTTTGTTTGCAGAGTACTGTTGCATTGTGTTTGTTTGTACTTTTGTATTTTCAGCCATGCAGACGCGCACCTGTGCATTTACTTTCCTGAGGAATGAAGAACCGCAGCACTCTTTTATCATCCAAAAAATTGCTGGGAGTTTATTCACCAAGCTTAGCATGGCTATGCTTATTGAATAAACTCCGAGATTTTTTGGATGATTTAAAAGTGCTGAGGTTCTTCATTCCTCTGTTTGATCTTACTGGGGCTTGGAAGCTGAGGCCTTTCACCATGTGCACCACCACCACCAACCACTACATGGACACTAATATTATTTCCCCTTCATAGTAAAGAATTCCTTGGAGTGCTTTTCCCTTTTCCTTTCTTTCACTTCATTTTACAGGATGTGCTGACTAACTTTTGTCATCTGTTTTTGCAATATGCACTTGGAGGTGTGGCTGCCTCTATCTTGGTCAAGCACTCCTAAGGGTACGGTCACACGATCAGGTTTCTGCATGCAGTTTTGGAAGCCAAAATCAGAAGTGGATCATAGAAGAGAAAGAGAGGAAGCATAAAGGACAGATAAGACTATTTTTTGAATCTACTCCTGGTTTTGGCTTCCAAAACTGTATGCAGAAAGCTGATTGTTTGGCCATTCTCTAACTAACCTATCCATTCCACAGGCTGTTTTTAATAAGTGCAGTATATAGCTGTAGTCTGCTCACCCTGAATTCACTTGAGGCCCGCTGGCACAGACATAGGTGACAAATAGAGAAGACACAGTATACTGCTGTCCCTCAATCTATTAGAGGTCAGTTGGCACAGAGGTATAATGTAGAGTAGGTGTCACGGATGAAGTTAGCAGATTGCTGGAACATATAAATAAACGAGCGACTGGCTTGATCCCAAACTAAGGAGCTTATAGGTGAGCCCTATAAAACCCTAAGAGCTGTCCCTGACTGCTATGCACATGCAAGGGTCTGTATGGTAGACGATTGCATGCCTCCGTACCTAATACTGTGTGACACCTGAAAACCCTATAATAGTGAGGGGACACGACCACCGGCTCCCTGCACTTAATACGGACGGAGTCAGGGTCACCTAGAATCAAGCCAGCAAGGAAACACAAAGTAAAAGACTTATCTGTACAAACAGCAGAAGCAGCCTCCAGCAGTGAACACCTCATCCAGGAAGTAGTATAAACCGCAAAGTGAGGCAGTATGGGAGGGATTATAAAAGAAGACTATTAGTCGAAATAAGTAACACCTGCCAGAAGGAAAGGAGATGAGAAAGTGAAACCAAAACAAAGAACATCATACAAGAGGTAGAGAAAAACGTCTGCCAGATCTTCTCACAGAACTGGCGGTGACAGTAGGCTCCCATCCAGACTGAGGTCACCTTGCCGTGGTGGATGGGCACCAATGATTTTGTTTAAAATATATTTGCTAAGTGAACATAGCATTACTTATATATTGTATGTTTGCAGAGTGCTGTTGCATTGTGTTTGCTTTTACTCAGGCAGGGATGATTAGTCATGGTGACCAGGTTTTGTCCACCCTTGATTCTGAGGATGCATACTACACTAGAAAATGTAAAGTGTAACTGTGTAAGAGCAGTGGGTTAGATTTATCAAAACTGAGGCTTGTGAAGGAGAATCTGTTCTACTTAACAGTGAAGCTGCCTGATAACTGTATGATGCAGAGGCTTCTCAGCCTGCCTCTGGTCTCTCTGTGGCTAACTCCTTATCCTGTCTCCCTTATGGCTCTTTAACATTGTCCATGGCATTTTTAGCCCCCAAAAAAACCCTAAAAATTTCCTGACTTCACCAGCATTTTTGTAGTGTTTTTAAGTTGTTTTTCCTCACATACTGTTTTAGTGCCTGGCATTTTTTAATGGTGTTTTTTTTTACATCCCAGTGTTACTTTCTTTGTAGAGCTGTGTACAGAAAAAAAAATGGGCATCTATGGAATCTGCGTTTAATACTTCCCTTAGGCTGAGTTCACACGGGCGAGTTTTCCGCGCGGGTGCAATGCAGGAGGTAAACGCATTGCACCCGCACTGAATCTGGACCCATTCATTTCTATGGGGCTGTGCACATGAGCTGTGATTTTCATGCATCACTTATGCGTTGCGTGAAAATCGCAGCATGCTTTATATTGTGCGTTTTCCACGCAACGCAGGCCCCATAGAAGTGAATGGGGCTGCGTGAAAATCGCAAGCATCTGCAAGCAAGTGCGGATGCGGTGC
Organism: Bufo bufo; assembly: GCF_905171765.1. Taxonomy (NCBI): domain Eukaryota; kingdom Metazoa; phylum Chordata; class Amphibia; order Anura; family Bufonidae; genus Bufo; species Bufo bufo. The sequence continues at coordinate 38,501,481 of NC_053399.1, read as the reverse complement.
GATTTTCACGCACGGTTGCTAGGAGACGATCGGGATGGAGACCCGATCATTATTATTTTCCCTCATAACATGGTTATAAGAGAAAATAATAGCATTCTGAATACAGAATGCATAGTAATATAGGGCTGGAGGGATTAAAAAAAAATAATAATAATTAAACTCACCTTAGTCCACTTGATCGCGGAGCCCGGCTTCTCTTCTGTCTCCTTCTTTGCTGATTGCAGGAAAAGGACCTGTGGTGATGTCACTCCGGTCATCACATGATCTTTTACCATGGTGATGGATCATGTGATGGACCATGTGATGACCGGAGTGACGTCACCACAGGTCCTTTTCCTGCAATCAGGAAAGGAGACAGAAGAGATGCCGGCTCCGCGATCAAGTGGACTAAGGTGAATTTAATTATTTAAAAAAAAAAATTAACCCCTCCAGCCCTATTTTACTATGCACTCTGTATTCAGAATGCTATTATTTTCCCTTATAACCATGTTATAAGGGAAAATATTACAATCTACAGAACACCGATCCCAAGCCCGAACTTCTGTGAAGAAGTTCAGGTTTGGGTACCAAACATCCGCGATTTTTCTCACTCGAGTACAAAACGCATTACAATGTTTTGCACTTGCGCGGAAAAATCGCGCATGTTCCAGCAACGCACCTGCACCTTTTCCCGCAACGCCCGTGTGAACTCTGCCTTTCACTTCCATGCAATAACTGAGGCTGATTTTTTTTTTTGCATAAAAAACTTCAATAAACAGCCTCATGAGAAATGCCAAAAACAAACTGTGTGACACCATCCTAAATATGTAACAGAGCTTACAAGTTTCCCTGCAGTTTATCTGCTGCCAGTGCTGATTGGTGCCATGAGACCTCCCCGCCACCTTCCCGGCGCTAACCAGAAACACAATGCGAAGAAAGAGGAGCAGGGCTGCAGCATTTAGCGCTGACAGTAAATATATAGGAACACAGTACACTTACTTTCCGTGCTAAACACTGCAGTCCTGATCCTTTCCTAATTTTCCCCACACTAACCAGAGATGTGCTGGGGAAAAAAGTAGAGTGCTCCTGCCAGCAATTGCAGGGAAGCGAGTCACATAAGTCTTAGGGCTTATGCACACGACCGTAGCCGGTTCTTCTGTCCTCAAATAGAACAGTCCTATCCTTATCCATAAAACGGCAAGAATAGGACATGTTCTATCTTTTTGCAGGTGCTACAGAACGGACATACGGATGCGTACAACACACAGTATGCTGTCCACGTCTTTAGCGCCCCTATTGAAGTGAATTGGTCTAAATCCAATCTGCACAAAATGTGGATCAGATGCAGAAAAATAATATGTTTGTGCACATGAGCCCTTAAAGGGGTTATCCCATCTTAGACAATGGGGGCATATCACTAGGATATGCCCCCATTGTCTGATAGGCGCGGGTCCCACCTCTGGGACCCGCACCTACAAGGAGAACGGAGCTGAGCCCTCCATTCATTTCTATGGAGCCGCCGAAAATAGCCAAGCGCTGGCACGGCTATTTCCGTCGGCCCCATAGAAATGAATGGGAGCGGTGGCCGCATATGCGCGGTGCGCTTCCATTCACTTCAATGGGAGAAGCAGGGAGCTGCGCCTGGTGGTGGATGGACCCCGGGAAACCTGGGGTCCTCCAGCCACAACTCTCCCCGGCTCCGTTCTCCTTGTAGGTGTGGGTCCCAGAGGTGGGACCCGCACCTATCAGAAAATGGGGGCATATCCTAGTGATATGCCCCCATTGTCTAAGATGGGATAACCCCTTTAAAAGGTGCCTACACATGTAGATTTTGTTACAGAAAATATTTGCAACTGAAAATCTGTTCCATTTATTTAAATGGGGCTCACAAAAATCCATGTGCTTCCCGCTAAAGCAACCGCATTCAAATGTATGGAACTGATTTTCAGTGACAGAAATTGATTTGCAATGAAATTTGCTGTGTCTTTCCCTAGAAGTATATTACAAAAACACAACCTCTAGGGTTAAGATTTAGGACTCATACACACGACAGTAAGTGTTTTGTGGTCCACAAATCGCGGATCCGCAAAACCTGGATCCTGGCCGAGTACATGCCACCATTTTTTTTTACTTCTGTAAAAATGACATGTGCTTCTCTATGGGGCCGCAAAATGGGCATGCAGATGCAGACAGCACACAGAGTGCTGTCCACATCTTTTGCGGCCCCATTAACATGAATGGATCCGTATCTGATCCGCAAAAAAAAAGCGCATTGGATGTGAACCGAAACTACGGTCATGTGCATGGACCCTTATGGAAATAGAGTCCAAGGCCAATGTTGTGATCTCGACAATAAAAGCTGCAAGCTGTGATCAAATACACAACTGAAAGTTCAGTAGAGAGCTGATCTCAATAATCAAGTATTTTTCACATCATACATGCATGCAACAGAATGGAAGGGAACCCAAAGCTAGGTTTCTATTTCTATGTATATATGAAACTTATCTTGTCCATAGAAATTGCCTCTACAAACCAATACCACCCATCTATCCCAGAGATGAGTTGTGCAATATTAATGATTAGGTTCCAAACCATAACTTACTGGTATTGAGCTCTCGTTATGACCTTCTGAAATCATAAAGTATTGTGATCACCCAGAAGCCCAGATGTATTTGGTATAAGGTTAATTATGTGACAAGAACAGTAAAACTCAACAATGTAAAAAAAATGCACAAATATCTTTCTGCTAACGACATGTTGGAAGGGATACAAGTTTGCAAACTGATGGATTTTCCTTCTTGCACGTGTTACTTATGATACACAGCTTTTCTCTCAAATTTACTGATGTGTTGTCATTGTCACATGGAAATAAACATATAAAAAGTGGAAGGGGGCATTTTTCATGGGTGAAAAAAAAACAAAAACATACAGCATTTCCTAGCAACCATTACTGAAACATGGGCTGTCCTTCAGTGTGGTTCAGTGTTTTATCACTTACCCATTGACTTGAATGGACAAGTAATGCCTGAAAAATGTAAGAAAAAGCATGTCCCGCATTTGAGCAGACCAATTAATTTCTGTAGGGTCCTTCTAGTGTGATCTTGCCATCCCCTGTGCCACCGGAGAATACGCCAAATTTATGATGAGGCACAGTCCATGCACCTAAACAGAAATGTATGACAGCTCGACGATAACGTTGAGCGCATACATTTAACCCCTAAAAATGTGACCATAGCTTCTGGGAGGTTAAAGACCGGGAGCGTGCTCCCCCCCACGTATCTGCCTCTCCCAGCAAAGATCAGGGGAGCTGGATGCAGTGTCCAGCAGCCTCTGTACTCAGGAGTGGAACAGGGCTGCAGCACATTAGTTCCTATGGAGAGTCTGCCTGTGGCAGCTAATGCATTGGAGTAGGGATCGACAGATATTTATTTTTTTAGAGCTGATACAGATACCAATAATCTGTGAACTTTCAGGCTGATAGCCGATAATTTAGCAAGGTTTATACCTAAACTGTTTTCATCATACTCTAGGAATATATGCATTCCTATTGAGAAATATATATATGATAACAGATACATAAACGTCCTTCATAATATTGAATATAAAACAATACATAGGTCCTATTGATTTTCTTATACAAAACTAAGGTTGATTATACGGGTATATAGATATTAGATTTTCTGCTTCATTAATAGATACCAAACTGTAGAGGTAATTAGTACCAGCCGCGTCCAGAGAATATCCTTATTCAAGTCATAAATCCATAAGAAGACAAGTATGCCTCTTCTCAGACTGGTACATTTATGAGAAGAAATCTTATGAACAGTGTCCTTTCCATGAACTTCTCTCGGCCATCTTTAAAATACATACCATATAACAATATAGCCTCTTATGGGTCTAAGCAAATCCACTATAATTAGGATAATTTAGATATAAATATTATATACTTATGAAAAAGCCCCCTTCATTACAATCTAATTCATTGAAATAAAATTTCTATGGATTTTATTTCAATTTAAATTACTTATGAAAAAGCACAACACCCTGCCACAGTTGCTTTCCCACACAGCCCCCTGCACTCCCTGGTGTCGGAGGCAAAGTAAAAGGACAGCATGCACCTAAAAATTAGCAAAATTACAGAAAATACATACATATTACTTTATTATAAATATATTCCCAAATACCTTTCATTAATTATAATTGTTAGGGAGCAACCATCAGGGGAAATAAAATGGCCGCCATCCTATTAGTACAGACAAAACTAGGGATCGACCGATATTGATTTTTTAGGGCCGATACCGATAATCTGTAAACTTTCAGGCCGATAGCCGATAATTTATACCGATATTCTGTGAATTTTCATTCTTGGAAAAAAAAAAATTCCTACACAAATCTGCTGAAAATGAATATGTTTATTGTTAACGTGTATTTTTTTTTGTAAATCTTTCTTTTTCATTTATAATTAATATTTTGGTGTGTTTTTTTTTTTTACTATTAGCCTCCTTAGGGACTACAACCCTTGTCCTATTCACCCTGATAGATCTCTATTAGGGTGAATAGGACCACAAACTGTCCCTGCTGCTCTGTGCTTTGTGCACACAGTAGCATGGAGCTGACTATGGCAGCCAGGGCTTCAATAGCGTCCTGGCTGCCATGGTAACCGATCGGAGCCCCAGCATTACACTACTGGGGCTCCGATCAGAATTGCCAGTGAGGAGGAGGGGAGAGGGGACCCTGTGGCCACTGCCACCAATGATTAATACTGGGGTTTGGGGGGTGGGGGCTGGGGCGCACTGCGCCACCAATGATTAATTCTGGGGTTGGGGGGGCGCACTGCGCCACCAATGATTAATACTGGGGTTTGGGGGATGGGGGGGCGCACCGAGGCACCAATGAAGATAACTCAATTCATATACAGGAGGCGGGAGCTGGCTGCAGAATCACATAGCCGGCTCCCGATCTCTATGAGCGGTAGCTGCGATCCACGGCAGTTAACCCCTCAGTAATATTTAAGTATTTTCATTTTCTTTATTTCCGGAGAGCCCCTTTAAGAAGTAGTATATACAAGAAAACACATACTGTACAAGAATGCACGTTATATGTGCATCGTAAGCAAGCAATTTCACGATTTGTATGATATATTTAGTAAGCATTAGTTTTTTCAGTCTGAACTGCAAAAATATTTTCCTTTTTGCCTTCCCTGCTTCCATGCAAAGAAAATGTTATACTTAAAAGAACGCAAACACTGATTCATTTGCTCTTAACCCTATAATAAATACTGATAAAATGCACTCACATAGCCGCTGCTTATGCATTACACAAATAATTAGGTACTTTCAACCGACTTAGCTTTAGGGCCATATGGCCAATAATGTAATCAAAAGGCAATGTTCTCATATTTGCTTTGCAACAAACAGTTCCTGATACGTTAATTGTCAGTCGGAGTCCTTCCTGTTGGAAGTCCTAAAGTGACTTAATTTAAGACATAAATGTCCTCAAAGACACACAGGCTAGCAGTCTAAGGCCAGATACTATCATGAGAGCAGCTGCCGGTATGTCATGTTCTCACTTACACTAGAAAATAAAATGGCAAAGAAAACATAAATGAAAAACTACTAACACCTTGGTATCAGATAGACCAGGGTCGCCAACTACCTACCAGAGATTGCAGGCAGGCCATGTTCTACTGGCATGCAAACAACCCATTACTAATAACCCTCCCTTAGTCTCTGAAATCTCCTCCTCTGACATTGAGTCATCAGATACTGAGCACCAATATTGTACTTACGGTAGAGGAAAATCCTTCGGTACAAGGAGGCGTGGCAAAAGATGGCCACGTGGAGGGGGCGGGGGACGCGGGGCACCGCGAGGGTCTCAATACTCTGCCGTGCCCTCGTCTCCATCCCAATCTCCTTCCTCCAATTTGCCATCTTTCTCTCAGTCTGTACCCTCTTTTTTAGAGAAGGCCCAGGCTCCTTATCAGTTACGGGAACGGGGACGAACAGACAAAATGTAGCGGATGGTCTCCAGATCATTAATCTTACTTCCCGTGAATTGAGTATGGTCGAAACTGAGGTGTGAGAAAGGGCTTGTCATTCGTACCAACTACAAATTTCTGCCTTTTCAGTTGGACCATGGACCTACAACTATTCGGTAGGCGCCTGAAATGGCAGAAGTTCTTTAAACAGTCCAATAAACAACTCTGCGACAGCTTGGAACTTGACGTTTCAGATTATGCTGACTTTCAGACACTGATGGATCTTGAAGAAGAGGGAAGACGAAATCCAGGTCAGGGCCCATATACGGATCTCAAACAAAAGAGCAAAAGGATGCCGCCTCCTTTTAACTATGAATGCATAGATATTTTCCTTCAGATGGTAATATCGGATCTGGAGAAGTTCGAGCACATGCGGCCTGAAAAATATAACCTATCACGGGTAGAGATGTCGGCACTACAGTCACTGGAACGGGACAAATCAATCATCATAAAGCCCTCCCATAAGGGAGGAAATTTGGTGATCCTGGACCAGTCACTGTATATACAGATGTGCATGGACCTACTCGAAGATAGGGGGGGTATGGTGTCCTATCCACTAACCCTACCATTCAGTTTAAAGCAGAATTGAAGAATATACTTGATGAGGGCATCCGTAATAAGGTCATATCCCCTGCGGAATATGATTTCCTTCTGCCGAATTTTCCTTGTACCGCTACTTTTTACGGACTTCCTAAAGTCCATAAGGGGACCAGCCCACTGAAGGGTAGACCAATTATCTCAGGGGTAGATTCCCTTACTCAAAACAGTGGCATCTATATTGATCGTGTCTTGAGTCGGTTCGTCGTATCCCTACCTGCATATACAAGGGACACTATGGACTTTCTCAATAAGATCGACACTATCAATCTGGACACTGGATGTCTCCTTGCGAGCATTGACGTGGAGTCCCTTTATAGTTCTATACCTCATGATAAAGGGCTCCATGCGGTGGAATATTTCTTAAAGACTAGGGGGATACACTGCAGGGCACACAGTGGCTTCGTTCTGAGGCTTCTTGAGTTCGTACTGACCCACAATTTTTTTCTATTTAATGGGCGTTTCTTCCACCAGCTCAGGGGGACGGCAATGGGGAGTCCCTGTTCCCCCTCTTATGCCAACCTCTTCCTGGGCTGGTGGGAGGACACCCATATCTTTCCAGACCAGAACATGTGGTGGACAGACAAAATCATAGTCTGGACACGTTATATTGACGATGTGTTTCTGGTCTGGAAAGGTGGGTCAGACGAATTCAATAGGTTTGTTACCGAGCTTAACGTAAATAAAATTGGTCTTCGTTTCACATCTGAGATTGACCCGAAGACAATCGCCTTCCTGGATGTCCGTGTCACGATGATCGGTGACAGATTGATAGCTGACATGTATAGGAAGAGGACCGCTACCAATTCCCTCTTGCACTGGGATAGCCACCATCCGGCTCCCCTCAAACGAGGGATACCGAGGGGGCAGTATCTCCGTGCGCGAAGGAATTGCTCGGATAATCAAGCCTTCTATAAGGAAGCAAAGAAATTACAAACAAGATTTAGAGAGAGGGGTTACCCTCAGAAACATCTTAATCAAGCCTTCAAACATGCAGCAATCCAGGACCGTACTAATCTGTTGGTCCCGAAATCGAGAGACTTAGATAAGATACAACCACCCCGCATCATTTCAACTTATGACTCAGCTAATCAGGATATCATGAAGGTGCTTAATAGATACTGGCCCATATAACAAATGGACCAGGATCTATCCGGCATCCTGACGGAGAAACCATGCGTCAGCTATAGGCGGGGCAAAAGCCTCAAGGATCGTCTCGTCCATAGCCACTACACTCCCCCCATTAGGGAGGGTACCTGGCTGGACCGCAAGCCGCTAGGTATGTTTAAGTGCGGGGCATGCAAATACATATCTACCGCCAAAACAATAACATGCACGGACAGGTTTTTGACATCAGGGACTTTTGTAGCTGTCGCAGTAAAGGGGCCATATATATCTGCCAATGTCCCTGTCCTAAGGACTACATAGGGAAAACGATTAGGGAGCTACGTAGGAGAGTGTGTGAGCATGTTAACGATGTCATCAAAAAGAACGCCACTCCAGTAGCCTTACACATTAATGAAGTGCATGGGGGGGGACCCTCTATGCCTTAAATTCTCTGTGTTGGAATTGGTACCACCGTCACCTAGAGGTGGGGACTGGGACAAGAAAATATTGCAGAAGGAGTGTGTATGGATCCATAGATTTAGATCCCAGGCGCCTTTAGGCATTAATGAAAGGCTGATGTTCACCTGTTTCCTATGAGTGTGGCTTTGTCTAGGATGTCCCTACTCCCTTATAAGTCAAGCTCCATGTGAATTTTTATAGTGTATTAAAAATTAGACCACATGCGTAAAGCATGAAATATTATGTAATATCATTATGGACATTAGCGACCCGCCATCAGGTCACTGTCTTGAGATGACCACGGATTGTGGACATTCTCTTTGAAACTATATACACCGGGATAATTGTGACTCTTGCTACAATGTATTTAAGGTATCTTATGACCGTGTATTGTACATTCATCCATATAACTGCCGCTATAGTATATGAATAGCGCCTTATAATGACTGTGTCCCCTCCCCCCCAATACTTTGTCCTTCCCCCTCCCCCTCCATTACCTCCCAATTAACCCTTTGTTATGATATGGGTGGTAATAATATACCTGAGTATGGCAGGCGTGTCTTCATTGGGAGTTGATGTAGAATGAAGGAAAAGATCAAAGTTCATTATACAGTTAGGGACATATCACAATGTAGTATAGATCCAAATAAAATCTTTCTGCATTGCAGGGCATTATTTGGATCGACATACATTTTAAATCGAAAAACTGGGGACGGAAGTATCCTGTGGAACGCATCTGCGTTCCACAGATCACTAACACAGGAACCGGAAATAGGCTTCAAGATCGGAAGCTGCTTCTTGGAACGCACATGCGTTCCAAAGACCGGAATGGTGGCGCTACACTGACCGGACTATATTGATGCTCCTAAGTAATCGGGGCATCCGCTGGTTGGAACGCATGTGCGTTCCAACAACAGGAAGTGGGGCCAGCCCGGAAACAGGGTAAACCACCAATGGGGCGATTGGCGCTAATTGGCAGCACTTTAAATACAGCTGCAGCACTGATTATTAGATCGCCTACCAGGGGGAATGGTGACCGAGGGGAGGCCTTCACTATGTAAGTTTAATACATCTTGGTCAATGTAATTATAGATCCTTGACTCTTTGGTGTGTATTTGGTGCAAGCACCACTGGTGACTGTATCTTTTGATTTCAGTGTGGGTCTTATTCAGACTCTGTCACAGTGAGACAACAGGAACGATATCCTGCTGGGATGTATTATATCATCTGAACTGTGAGTTTACACTGAACAATAATCTTGCCTATATTAGTGGTGGATATCGTACTGATTTGGGTATATGACTATCTTTTACCCTACAGGATGCGGAACACACCACCTGTTCTCAAGGGACTCTGACCCAGGCACCATAACCAATGTTTGCCCATGACTGGCCTGGAATGGTGCTATAAAGCATGTTTATTGGCCCGAATACAGCCCCCTGTATCAACTATATGTAGAGCGACCATCTGATTTTGTCCGTGCGACCTGGCTTTATGTCGGCATTTATCCTGTTGCACTTTTTCATGTGACCTGGCTCTATGCCAGTACTTATCCTGTTGCATTCACATTGTATAGACTAACAGTGTTTTATTGAACCTCCTGATGATCCCATAGCACTGTCTAGGGGGAAACGCGTCGAGGTAATTCAGGCGTATGACTATAAAGTCAACGCTGACTATCTATATGTTTTGTATATGTCTGTACTATATGTTTTGTTTTTTGTTTCTCTTCCATTCCGCTGATTGGTATACCAACGGTACTTTATTATCCACACCTCATACCTGGGGCACTCTAGAATATTCCCTGCAGTACCCCTCTAGGGACTTTTGAGGGTTAGTAGTCTAGGTACGCGGACAGGGGGCCTCCACCATCAGGAGTCTTCCCTGGGCTGAGGTTGTAGGATAGGGGTAGATATAGGGACAATTATTCCCGTACCCCATGTTATTATCGGTCACATATTCTGTTTGTATTTTTTGTGTCTTATATAGCGGATCCAACTGGGATCCTTTTAAGGTATATCATTAAAATTGTGATTTTAGGGGTTTTCTCTATGCTGGAACTGTGTGGCATGCAAAACAGCAAGGATTTTCAGTCTTGCTGTTATTTGTTAGTAGGCTTGCCACTTTGCTGTAATTTTAAAGAAAAAACTTCAGACGCAACACACAAGGTGAGTCTGCTATGTCCGCCCCTCAAGCGTAACACAACGGTGCCAACTGCTGAAGAAGAGCTGCTGTAGCAGATGGTGGGACTCTGCCCGGCAGTGTATCTCACTGCTCCTCCACTACTCCTCTGCCTCAGAATGGTACAGAGTAAAAGACAAGATGGTGAGCTTAGGGTTCTGGAAGGAACACGTATTATGACCAGTTTGGGTTTGGGGGGGGGGGGGGGAAGATGGTGAGCCTATGTGTAATTGCTGGGTTATTGGGGAGTTGATGGGAAGCAAGCTTCCGACTACTTTGGGGGCAGGGATGGCAAGTCTGAATGGGATTACTCAGAATGATGGGGGGTCTGCGACATGGATGTGATGCAGATTAGGAGTTTTTACATCAAAATTGGGCCACAACTCGGGGAAGGGGGGGGCACAATTTGCCTGCTCTGCCTAGGGCGCCGAACTACCTCATCCCAGCCCAGAAAAGAGAAATGGACAATAAGACTGCATAATTTATGGACCAAGAAACTAATTGAACCAATGACCATGAGCATCCACTTGCCGCCACTGCTGGATTAGGAGGAGAGCTATTTTTTTAAAATAATTATTTAGTAGAATGGCATATAGATAATACAGAGGGCATTACAAGTGTTTATACACGTATCAGAAGGGGTCTTGTGTACTTTAGATTCATTTTTAGCAGATAGTTGGCAGTAAAATGAAGTTAGGAACAGCTGTGGTCCAGGTCATGAACAACCAGCAAAGAGCAGTCCTGTTAAGGTCAAAGGTCCCAAGCACCGGCTAATGTCCAGAAACAGTCACCGTCAGGAACGGACAGATAAATAAAAACATGACATATAAAAAGAAGCAGAAATATATACTTGTGATGTCACAATAACATCTGTGTACATAAACTACCTACAATGTTCTCATTATTATAGATATCAACAACCCAAAGAATACCCATCATAGACACCTTAGGGCTGCAACGATTAATCGACGTTATCGATAATATTCGATAACGGGATTAGTTGTCAACGAATCCAGTTATCGAATAATCGGCCGATTCGTGGCTATGCGGGCGGGAGCGGGCGGTCAGGCGCTATGCCTGCGGGTCCTTGAACTTAAAATCACCGCATCTTTATTACCTTACAATGAAGCTCCAGTAACAGGCAGAGCGGGCGGCGGCGTAACGTCACTTACTCACGTGATGAGCAAGCTCCGCCTGCTCCATTCATAAAGTGGGTGAAGCAGGTGCGTCACGTGAGTAAGTGACGTTACGCTGCCGCCCGCTCTGCCTGTTACTGGAGCTTCATTGTAAGGAAATAAAGATGCAGTGATTTAAAGTAAAAGTTACTGCCGGTTAAGAAATACTGCTGTTAGCGGCGGGGCCAGGGCCGTTATGGGGAGGGGTATCTGTGGATGGCACTGTTATGGGAAGGGGGATCTGTGGATGACACTGCTATGGGGGAGATCTGTGGATGACACATATAGCATAAGATGTTATATAGTGTCATCCATAGATCCCCCCCCCATAGCATGGTCATCCACAGGTCCCCCTCCCCATAACAGTGCCATCCACAGATCCCCTCCATAACAGTGCCATCAACAGATCCCCTCCATAACTGTGCCCTCCACAGATCCCCTCCATAACTGTGCCCTCCACAGATCCCCTCCATAACCGTGCCCTCCACAGTTCCCCTCCATAACAGTGCCATCCACAGATCCCCTCCATAACAGTGCCATCCACAGATCCCCTCCATAACAGTGCCATCCACAGATCCCCTCCATAACAGTGCCATCCACAGATCCCCTCCATAACAGTGCCATCCACAGATCCCCTCAATAACAGTGCCATAAACAGATCCCCTCCATAACAGTGCCATCCACAGATCCCCTCCATAACAGTGCCATCCACAGATCCCCTCCATAACAGTGCCATCCACAGATCCCCTCCATAACAGTGCCATCCACAGATCCCCTCCATAACAGTGCCATCCACAGATCCCCTCCATAACAGGGCCATCCACAGATCCCCCCATAACAGTGCCATCCACAGATCCCCTCCATAACAGCGCCATCCACAGATCCCCCATAACAGTGCAATCCACAGATCCTCTTTTAATATGGCCTTTAAGCATAATTTTAGTAAAATCATATAAACCCCTAAATAAACTAATCGATTATTCAAATAATCGTTAGCTGCAGCCCTAGACACCATGGAAAGAAACAAATACCCAACTCTCAAAAGTTCATAAAAATTCAGCTAAGTGGAACACATCGATACAGAAAAATAGATGTGCACTCAAGAAATTATAAGCAGCAAAGGGGAATCTGTCACCTATAAAATGTACAATAATAGATGCATAGAACACCTTCCGCTACCTCTAGATCTGTCATTTGTATGTCAATATTCATCCCCATTTCCCCGCTACGTGCCTGCAAACCAGCCATGGAGTGTAAGGCTAGATCTATACAGCGACATGTGTCGTATGACAAAAAGGGTACAACTACTAGAAAAAATGTTCACGACTTTTTGGTGACAGGTGTCGCCCTAGTCTAAAAGGTAGACTTCTCCTGGAGTCCTCTCCATTATGTGCGCATGCACAGGAGTCCTCTCAATACATTCCATAGCTGGTTTGTCCGCGCACAGCGGTAAAATGGGAGTGAGGACATATAAATTACTGATCTGGAATCTGCGGCAGGTGTCTTATACATATATTACTGTACTTATTAGTGCTTGCCAGAGATTACCTAACCCCCCTCCCCCTGTTTATAAAGGTGTATAACACCGTTCACTGATAGTGATGTATTAAACCCCAGCCTCATCAATGAGCCATACTCTCTCTTATTCAGGTAGATATCAATTAGTGGAGGTTATAAAAGGTTTCTAAAATCAGAAAACAATGCCTAAATATTGGCGTGTCTCGTCACCTCATATTCACTGCTTTAAGCGTCTTATAAGTTTTTTGTAAAAAAATAAATAAAAAAATACACCAAATAAACAATGCTGGCCCTACAGTGGGATCCACATACGGCTCAACGCCAGTTGCCAGGCCACCCCGGTAATTGTCGGCCAGCAACTGTACATGATATTTGTTCGTTCCAAACAGCATCTACAAGCAAGTCCCAGCAATGAGTGCTGAACCTCATGCGGATCCTGCTGCTGAGGCTGCATCGGGTTCAGGCATACTTAGGCCTCTTTCACACGAGCGTGTCCGGATTAGGTCCGGATGCGTCCCGGTGCATTGCGGCAAACCCGCGCGAGTAGGTACGCAAATGCAGTCAGTTTTGACTGCGATTGCGTTCTGATGCTCAGTTTTTATCGCGCGGGTGCAATGTGTTTTGCATGCGCGTGATAAAAACTGAATGTGGTACCCAGACCCGAACTTCTTCACAGAAGTTCAGGTTTGGGTTAGTTGTAGGGTAGATTGTATTATTTTCCCTTATAACATGGTTATAAGGGAAAATAATAGCATTCTGAATACAGAATGCATAGTACAATAGCGCTGGAGGGGTTAAATTTAAAAAAATAATAATTTAACTCACCTTAATCCACTTGTTCGCGAGCTGTGGCAAGAAGGTTTGCTGTGTCTGTCAGCGTAGTGTCCAGAGCATGGAGGCGCTACCAGGAGACAGGCCAGTACATCAGGAGACGTGGAGGAGGCCGTAGGAGGGCAACAACCCAGCAGCAGGACCGCTACCTCCGCCTTTGTGCAAGGAGGAACAGGAGGAACACTGCCAGAGCCCTGCAAAATGACCTCCAGCAGGCCACAAATGTGCATGTGTCTGCTCAAACAGTCAGAAACAGACTCCATGAGGGTGATATGAGGGCCCAACGTCCACAGGTGGGGGTTGTGCTTACAGCCCAACACCGTGCAGGACGTTTGGCATTTGCCAGAGAACACCAAGATTGGCAAATTCGCCAGTGGCACCCTGTGCTCTTCACAGATGAAAGCAGGTTCACACTGAGCACATGTGACAGACGTGCCTGCAACATCCTCCAGCATGACCAGTTTGGGATTGGTCAGTAATGGTGTGGGGTGGCATTTCTTTGGAGGGCCGCACAGCCCTCCATGTGCTCGCCAGAGGTAGCCTGACTGCCATTAGGTACCGAGATGAGATCCTCAGACCCCTTGTGAGACCATATGCTGGTGCGGTTGGCCCTGGGTTCCTCCTAATGCAAGACAATGCTAGACCTCATGTGGCTGGAATGTGTCAGCAGTTCCTGCAAGACGAATGCATTGATGCTATGGACTGGCCCGCCCGTTCCCCAGACCTGAATCCAATTGAGCATATCTGGGACATCATGTCTCGCTCTATCCACCAACGTCACGTTGCACCACAGACTGTCCAGGAGTTGGCAGATGCTTTAGTCCAGGTCTGGGAGGAGATCCCTCAGGAGACCGTCCGCCACCTCATCAGGAGCATGCACAGGCGTTGTAGGGAGGTCATACAGGCACGTGGAGGCCACACACACTACTGAGCCTCATTTTGACTTGTTTTAAGGACATTACATCAAAGTTGGATCAGCCTGTAGTGTGTTTTTCCACTTTGATTTTGAGTGTGACTCCAAATCCAGACCTCCATGGGTTGAAAAATTTGATTTAAATTTTTTAAATTTTTGTGTGATTTTGTTGTCAGCACATTCAACTATGTAAAGAACAAAGTATTTCAGAAGAATATTTCATTAATTCAGATCTAGGATGTGTTATTTTTGTGTTCCCTTTATTTTTTTGAGCAGTGTATATAAGGTGCTTTGTTTAAGGTCTCTTGCACACAATTTTTTTTTTTCCGTTTGCGTTCTGTATACGGAACTATTCATTTCAATGGATCTGCAAAAAAAACAGAAGGTACTCTGTATGCCTTCCATTTCCATTCTGTTCAAAGATAGAACATGTCCTATTATTGTCTGCATTACGGACAAGGATAGTACTGTTCTAGCAGGGGCCAGCTGTTCCGTTCCGCAAAAAACAGAATGCACACGGACGTCATCTGTATTTTTTGCGGACCGCAAAATACTAAAAAAGCCATACGGTCATGTGCAAGAGGCCTGAGTGGTACTATTTTCTATTTTCCATCTGTTGTGGCTGGCTGGCTGGCTCTGCGGTTCCCTCTTGGTCCTCATTTGGGTGAACATTGTTGCACACAAGCGGCTTCGGCGCTCACCAGAACACTGAAGACAGACTTTCCTGAGCAACTTTCAGATTCTTTAAACTCAAGTTTCTAGTACAAACAACATGGAACCCTATGGTGACGGATGCCACTGTATGGCATCAGTTTAAAGTATACGTAAAAAACTGTGATGTGAACACAGCCTACGAAATCCGGTGCAGGGCGTGCACACCAGAATTCTGGAGCATATAGGGCGTCTTCACATGTGGGAGATTTTGTTGAAAAAAACATTCTGCGACTGAAAATCAGTTCCATTCACCTGAATAGAGTTTGCAAAAATCATGAGCCACCAAAACAACTCCAATCAGATAAACAGAATAGATTTTCACTTACATAAATTTTCTGCAACAAAATCTGCCACGTGTGAAGGTGCCCTTAGCTTAGTAAATCTGCTCCTTTGTGCTGTTTGGCTACCAGCAGCTATCACTAAAATATAGCATGCTTAATTTATAAGTCTGCTGTATGTACAAGGGGAGCGCTCACCTTGTCCTGGTCACCAGTGATTAATACGCTGCTGTATATCTGCATGCACACAAAACAACCATCCATCACTGCTAAGAGGGCGGCAGTGCCTCCCTCATGAATACAGTAACTCATGTGGTCTGCTGTAGATTTTAAAAATCACTATTAGACAACAGCACAATATTTTTTGTGCCATTTGGACTAAGGGCTCATGCACACAACTGTATGTGTTTTGAGGTCCGCAAAAAATACGGATGACGTCAGTGTGCATTCCCGTATTTTGCGGATGGAACAGCTGGCCCAAAGTAGAACAGTACTATCCTTGGCCGTAATGCGGAACATACATACATAAACAGAATGCACACGGAGTAACTTCGTTGTTTTTTTGTGGACCCATTGAAATGAATGGTCTATGATACCAGATCCACTTAAAGCTTGATTTAAAGAAAACTGGAAAAAACACTTAGAGGGGTTATCCAATGATTAAAAAGTATAGAATTAAAATCAGACATCATATAGTAAATGACAACCCCTTTCTAACAAAGCTAGAACCAGCCCTGTACCTCACATAGATCCAGAGATCTCCCCAGAGGCGGCTCTTCCATTAGGCCACTTAGGCCACCGCCTAAAGCCTCGCACCGGTGGGGGCCTTGCGGGCCCGCCGGCCGCCTCCCAGTAAAGAAAATTATTTCTCACCCGTCTTTCCGTCCGAACTTACGCTGCAGCGCCGCCGGGAGCCTGCGTGTGCCGGGCCAGTGCAGAGGCCCTCATCACGCAGGCAATGCAACAGTTCAGCGCTGCACGGCAACAAGTCAGTCAGTCACGTGGGGGGAGGGGCAGGGTGACTGGCCGGCGAGTGGCGGCGCAAAGCAGGGAGTCTGACTGGAGCTGTTGAATGGTTAGTACCGTCACCGTGAGTGAGCTCTGTCTGTGCATTGAAATGTGCCATTGAAGAGGGAGGGCAAAGATGTGCTGCCATGGAGAGGGAGAAATGTGCCATGGGGGGGGGGGGATGTGCTGCCATGGAGGGGGAGAAATGTCATTGTGCCATGGGGAGGGGCTAGATGTTCTGGCATGTAGGGGAGAAATGTGCCATTGAAGTGGGGAAGGGGGGCGAAGATGTGCTGCCATGGAGGGGAGAAATGTGCCATGGGGAGGGGGGATGTGCTGCCATGAAGGAGGAGAAATGTCATTGTGCCATGGGGAGGGGGTAGATGTGCTGACATGGAGGGGAGAAATGTGACTTTGAGGCCGGGGGGCATCATTGGGGGCACTTCTTATTGGTACATGATTGAGGGGCATCTATGGGGGCACATTTTACTGGCACATTATTGGGGTCATCTATGGGAGCACTTATTACTGGCATATTATTGGGGGCACTATAGGGGCATCTACTGAGGCCACAAGGAAGAGGTATGTTATATGGGGGGCTCTGTACAGTGGCATTTTATACTGGGACACATTATGGTGGGTACTATGGGGAAGGGGGAGGAGGAGTACTATGGGGTCATCTATGGGGGGCACTAAGAAGGGGTATTTTATGCTTGCAAATTATGGGGGACACTGAGGGCATCTACTGGGGCACTATATAGGGGCATTTCATACTGGTACATTATGGGGGAACTAGGAGGAAGGGGGAGAGGAGCCCTATAGGGGCATTTACTGGGGGCACTATATAGAGGTATTTTAAACTGGCACATTATGGGGCACTATGGGAACATTAGCTCGACTGGGGACATTACAAGGGGGTATTTTTTGCACTGTCTATTATAAGGAGAATTATTACTACGGGGGGAGGGGGGCATTATGGTGGGCTTTATTACTCCCCCGTTGTATGACCCCCTAGTAGCAGCACCAGCCTCTCCCTGCTCTGTGACCCCACTGCCCCTTCTCCAAATCCTTATTATGAAATCTTTCTCATTAGGATAAAACACAACATCAGCTCCGCCGAGCCCCCCAGCCAAGTGTTGAAGTGGTGTCCGAGATCCCCAAGGGCCAAGCCAAGTAATTGTAAGTTTTCATGTGAAATATGTTTGTTATACACATATAGCCTACACTGTGCCACACAATATACAGTATACCGCTACACTGTGTAGTTTGTTCTATAAGCACCACATTATTTTCTGTCCACATCCACAAAACAAACTGGAAGTGCCCCTCCCGACTCGGGAGGGGCACTTCCAGATTGTTTTGTGGCGGCTGACAGGCTCTGGATTTATTTTCCCTTAAAACAATGCTGACAAATGTATTGCACATTTAATAGACAGACTAAGGATACTATACCAAGTGTTTTTGTTTGTAGTTGATCTTTATTATCGCTTGCATATCTTGTGTTCGTGGGGGCCTCATGTTCGAGTTTCGCCTAAGGCCTCACAAAGTCTAGAGCTGCCTCTGGATCTCCCCACTCATTGTTCTGCTAGATTTATATCAAGCTGACAGCTCAGGGGAAGTGTCTTTTCTGCTGCAGCTCAGGGGGCGTGTCTCAGCTCTCCCTATCACAGCTCAGGGGGCGTGTCTCAGCTCTCCCTATCACAGCTCAGGGGGCGTGTCTCAGCTCTCCCTATCACAGCTCAGGGGGCGTGTCTCAGCTCTCCCTATCACAGCTCAGGGGGCGTGTCTCAGCTCTCCCTATCACAGCTCAGGGGGCGTGTCTCAGCTCTCCCCATCACTGCTCAGGGGGCAGCTGAAGGATGGAACTGAGCATGTGCGTCCACCTCACCGAGTGGAATAAGAAAAAAATAATAAACAGCAGGTGGCGCTAGACAGATACATTTTATTGAATAACTCAATTGCTATGCAAAATTTTTAAATACATGCAATTATTAAAACAATGATAAAAAGCCCGAAAAATGTTACTGTACACCTTTTTCTTGTGATTTTGGTGGATTTTATACGATGAGCCAATAAAGAACAATTTTTTACTCCACAAGAAGCTGGATCTCTCTTTCTATGCAATTATTAAAGTATTTAGATCCAGGTGCTGGTTTGAAAACTGCTGAATATTTTTCATGGGACAACCCCTTTAGGGCTCATGCACACGAATGTATTTTCTTTCCGTGTCCGTTCCATTTTTTTGCGCGGACCGTATGCAGAACCAGTCATTTCAATGAGTCCGCAAAAAAAACTGGTTACTCAGTGTGCATTCCATTTCCGTATGTCCGTATTTCCGTTACGCAAAAAAAATAGAACATGTCCTATTATTGTCGGCATTACGGACAAGGATAGGACTGTTCTATTAGGGGGCGGCTGTTCTGTTCTGCAAAATATGAAATTCACATGGACGTCATCCATAGTTTTTTTTGCGGATCTGTTTTTTGCGGACTGCTAAATGCATACGGTCGTGTGCATGAGGCCTTAAACAGAGTCTGTCACCAACCAAACGGGTTTTTAAGCCCAGCCGCACCCAACAGAACAGTGCCCCGCTACTCCTACCCTCTCTTTTCTTTCCACCTCCCTGCCTCAGCTACGTCATCATGAGGCAGATGAAAATCTTGGGCTGGCGCATAAACGGTTCAGTTACTGAAGCCGCTGCTGGCAGCGAGTAACCGATTACTGAGGCACAGAAAGGATTTTCAGCAACTTAATGACGCCGAGGCAGGGAGGTGGAGAGAACAAGAAGAAGTTGGGTAGAGTGGGGCTCTGTTCTGACGGGTGCGGCTCCATCCTCCATGAGTCCTTTCAACTCATTTGCATAATTATAAAAAGCCGTTTTTCAGGGGCTAAAAAACAGATTGATATGCACATAAAGGCATATCTGTAAATTACATCAGGAAATCTATGGACACCCCATGGTTGGTGACAGACTCCGTTTAAGGCTAGGGCTACACGACGACAGGTGTCGAGTGACACATAGGGCACAACTACACTGCAACTTGTGTCGGGCAAAATTGATGTCTTGCAACAATTTTTATAATGATAGTCTATGGTGTCACATGCGACGTGACAGTCTTGGGTGGATCTTTTGCTACTGTCATGTCGCAGTCGTCACATGTCACAGTGCGACACCATAGACTATCATTATAAAGATTGTCACGCGACACATGTCGTCGTGTAACCCTAGCCTAATAGCTCACGTGGCAATATGGCGGACAAAACAAAAATTCATATGAAGAAGTCAAACAGGCCACAATCTAGAAGCCAATTTAGATGATCACGTTACAGAGAGAACTGCTTGACGTCTCACTGAAAGGTCTCCCAGGTTCCCAGGAGATTTCTTTTGGTCCCTGTGCTATAACACAAACACCATACTTGTGTGCTGCTTGCCTTTCCCATGCTACATGGATACTTTGGGAGAACTCCTAACATTGTCTTACAGTTGAAGGTATTTATTTCTGGGAACAGGCAGTATCAGTGCTTCCTCCCGGCCCACCGAAAGCGCAAACTGAAAAGCTCTATTCATCCAGCAAGACGTGTACGAAACAGAAGCCAGACCTCTCCAGCATTTGCAGGATATTTAATTCACCAGCTGTGCGTTCCCCACTCCGAGCATTTAAGACTACCTGACATGCAGGGCTCTTAGCGTTCCCTATACCCTAATCAGTATTTAGGAAAACTATATAGAGATAGATATATATATATTGAGAAAGGCTCGTATGAGCTGAAACGTCGCAAGATTTGCCATAATATGGGTGAATAAAACTGCTTTGATTTTCATCACAATTCGGAGTGCAGTCCTGCTTTCTCTATTATACTATTGGGGATTGCCGTTGTCCCCCCTTTGAATATTGCACCCATCTTCCAGGCTGGTGCTCCCACTGGATTTTCTTTAATATATATATATATATATATATATATATATATATATATATATATATACACACACACACACATACACACACACACACATCTCAAAGGTGGATAAAAGTAGCACAACCTGTATAAAAATGTGAAGCAAACAAAATCAATTATGTGTTTTACATAAATACCCAATTGTGTCAGTAAATTAATGTAGCGTGTCACATAATTGTGAGCGTTATAAGGTAACACAGGCTAGCATTCCTGGTGTCACTGCTTTTCATGCATCTGCTGCTCTCATGTATAGGAAATGTGTGCGCCATCTAGTGGCACAACGACAAAGTGCACAAAAACAAGCGCTGCAACATGAAGCTACACCGTTTTAGGAAAATTTATGAAATATGTCAGAGGAAGAAATGTAAAAAAAAAAAAGGGTGTGTTTTTTTAAGGTCACAGAAAAATCCCCTACTTTTCTCACTTCCATTCAGGCGACTGGCCAAATAGAGAGACTGGTGTAATTAAAATCTGTGAACATGCCATAGGAAAACCACTACTACTGTTGCCATTCTCCTGGCTTGTCGATAACCTACACAGACTATACAGCTAAATGCAGTGTGCTTATCAGGAAATGAGACTGAAGCTGCAGAACCAGTACACGAGACACTGGCCCACATTTACTTCTGTGTCTGCACCTGAATTTTGACATATTTTGCAAAAAGATTTGCTGCAAAAAAACAAAAAAACTGCAGTGGAGTTTATTAAAAATGTCCCCAATGTACAGTGGCCATAGTGCATCCATATTACAGATGTGTGAAACTGGCCTTAAGGACTTATTCATACGTCCCTGTCTGGTCAGTGTTTCATCTGTGAAGACGCCCAGTGTTGGTCCAGGTGTCCGTTTTTTTACCCTTCACATGTCATCCCTTTTCCACGTGCACTGCTAGGCTGTAAAGGGGATTTCCCCGAGTATATCCTAGCAACAATCCATGAAATACGGAGGAACAGGGATGTCATCTGTCCTGCCCATGGTTTTTTACAGACTCAGACTTCAATAGGTGCGTTTGTTCCACACCACAGACTAAGGCCTCATGCACACGACCGTATTTTCTTTCCATGTCCATTCCTTTTTTTTGCAGACGTATCCAGAACCATTCATTTCAATAAGTCCACAAAAAAAAACCTGAAGTTATTTCATCCTGCATTCCATTTCCGTATGTCCGTTCAGCAAAAAAAATAGAACATGTCCTATTATTGTCTGCATTACGGACAAGAATAGGACTGTTCTATTAGGGGCCGGCTGTTCCGTTCCGCAAAATACGGAATGCACACAGACGTCATCCGTATTTTTTGCGGCCCCACTGCAGTGAATGGGTCCACATCCGAGCCGCAAACAACGGTCGTGTACATGAGGCCTAAAGCAGTGCATGTCTCCATTGCTTTTCCACTGACTCACAGTGGAGAAACAAGGATGTGCGAATAAATGACTTGTGTCTTTATCGCATTTTCTTAGCGGTTTTTCCATAAAAAACACATTATCTCCAGATGTTAGTTGAAAGTTCATAAAAAGAAGTATACGCCGTCATACTGCCATTTTTATTCCCCTTCATTTGTGGTGCATTTTGCATCCATGGCGTTTTTCTTTAAATCACAGCATGTTGTAGAAATTGTGTTTTTTTCAGGTGTTTTTCCATACCTTTATTACCATTTCACACATGTAAATAAATCCCACAGGAAAAAAAAACCACCATACCGCATGTGGCAAGTCAGTGGGTCCACATCCGCAGCACGGAGTGCACACGGCCAGTTCCCATGTATTGCGGACCCACCGTTTGCCTTACGTTCGTGGGCATCAGCCCTTAAGGGCTAGAGATGAGCGAATTTCCGCTTATGAAATTTGTTCACACTTCGTTTGTCGGTAAAAATTGAATTGCGTTATGGATTCCGTAATTCCGCAATTCTATGACGTTATGCATAACAGAATGCCATTAGAGGCATTCCGTTTTTAATTCTCTCATAATAGAAGTCTATGGCCTGCAAAACAGATCTGTTCCGTTTCCATTATGCAGGGAAGTACCTTGGAACCGAACCAGAGTTCGGGAAATGGCTTTTTACAGTATAAATTAATTTCTCAAGTTATTATGCGAAGTCTCGCGAGACTTTGTGAAGTAATTTTTCGGCTCATCGGAGCCAATACATTCTAATACTGTACGGAGCTCCTGCTCCGTACAGTATTAGAACAAAGTTTTATGCGAATCAACTTCGGATGTTTCATCTGAAGTCGATTCGCTCATCCCTTGTGATAGGGCCAATTTCTGAAATTGAATGCTGAGTTTTGTCCGGACATAAACTGTTAGGCCTCTTTCACACGGGCTTCGCGTGTGAGGGCCAGATAGGATGCGGGTGCGTTGCGGGAAAATGCCCAATTTTTCCACGCGAGTGCAAAGCGTTTTAATGCCTTTTACACGCGAGTGAGAAAAATCGGCATGTTTGGTACCCTGACCCGAACCACTTCACAGAAGTTCAGGTTTGGGATCGGTGTTGTGTAAATTTTATTATTTTCTCTTATAACATAGTTATAGGGAAAATAATAGCATTCTTAATACAGAATGCTAAGTAAATTAGGGATGGAGGGGTTAAAAAAAAATAATATTAAACTCACCTCATCCACTTGTTCGCGCAGCCCGGCTTGTCTTCTTTCTTCTTCTTTGAGGACCTGGGAGAAAAGAACCTTTGGTGTCATTACTGCGCTCATCACATGGTCTATCACATGATCCATCACCAGGGTGATGGATCATGTGATATACCATGTGAAGAGCGTAGTGATGTCACCAAAGGTCCTTTTCTCCGAGGTCCTCAAAGAAGAAGAAAGAAGAGAAGCCAGGCTGCGCGAACAAGTGGATGAGGTGAGTTTTATTTTTATTTTATTAGCCCCTCCATCCCTAATTTAATTAGCATTCTGTATTAAGAATGCTATTATTTTCCCTTATAACCATGTTATAAGGGAAAATAATAAAGATCAGGTCCCCATCCCGATCGTCAACTAGCAACCATGCGTGAAAATCGCACTGCATCCGCACTTGCTTGCGGATGCTTGCGATTTTCATGCAGCCCCATTCACTTCTATGGGGCCTGCGTTGCGTGAAAAACGCACAATATAGAGCATGCTGCGATTTTCATGCAACGCACAAGTGATGCGTGAAAATCACCGCTCATGTGCACAGCCCCATAGAAATGAATGGGTCCGGATTCAGTGCGGGTGCAATGCGTTCACCTCACGCATTGCACCCGCGCGGAAAACTTGCGTTGGATCAGACTGCCAGATCTCCGAAACGGAGATGTGAACGAAGCCTTAGTTGCCCATAGCAATCATATTCTCATATTACTATATAACTCATATTCCACATTTTATTTTCCAAAAGAGCTCTGAAAAATGACAGGTGGAATCTGATTGGTTGCTATAGCCAGCTAAACCAGTTTTTTTTTTTACACGATTTTAAAAATAAAATCTCCCTCAATAGCTTTATTTTGTGGGACACCACGATTAGGATGAAATTTATATAATATATTTTTTTCTCCTCTGCTGCAGCCTGTCTGCTACCCCCCCCCCCCCTCCTCCTCCTCCTCCTCCTCCTCCTCCTCCTCCTCCTCCAGGCTAGATCACGCCAGCTGAAGGGGGAGGGCTGCTTGAAGCCTTTATTCACATCTCCGTTAGAGATAATCCAGCATAAATACCAGCTGTTTTGCCGGACAAAAACCTATGCAGTGGTATTGGTCCAGCCGATACCCGGGAATCACCGCTGAATCCCATTAAAGTCAATAGGGATGAGATGGTGATCTGTTGAATCCGGCAATTGCAGATCTGGAGAACGCCGGCAAGCTGTTCTCTGCCAGAACAGCCAACCGGATCTACTAGATGGAGATGTGAACAAAGCCTAACTCTTCATATCTCAGGCTGGTTAGCAGCTAGATGGGCTAGATATGGACCTGGTCTTGTTTAAACGCTGACAATCTAAGGTTTAAAACAAGACTAGAATCATAACATTATCCCCACTACTTCGGGAGATATAGCTGTTAGAAATTGGATCAGGAGTGAAAGCAGCTGAAACCTGCTTTCACTGTTAGGTGCTATCCCCTAGTTTTAAAGCTTAGACAGGGATCACCAACCCCCGACACGCCATCTGTTCAGAAACTACAATTCTCAGAATGCTTTATTCACTTCTGTGGGACTTAGAAGAAAAGCCGAGCATGTTTGCATGCTGGGAGTTGTAGTTTCACAGCAGCTAGAGTGGCAAAGGTTGCTGATCCCTGGCTTAGACTGTCAGCTGTGAAACAAGACCAGGCCCATATATCTGCACACGCTCTGCTGGGGATGAACTGTTAAATGGGTTCTCCAGACTTTTAATATTGATGACCTATCCTCAGGATAGGTCATCAATATCAGATTGGTGGGGGTGGGACACCCGGGACCCCCGCAGATCAGCTGTATGAAGGGAAGGCGCGTGCAGTACGTGTGTGGCGCCTCCCTTCTCTCTTCCTGCTCGCTGCTGCTATGTCTATAGCGAGCAGGAAAAGAGAAGGGAGAGAGCACGGGCGCACTGCATGCACCTTCCCTTTATACAGCTAATCGACGGGGGTGCAGGGTGTCTGACCCCTGCCGATCTGATATTGATGTCCTATCCTGAGGAAAGGTCATCAATATTAAGAGCCCAGAGATCCCCTTTATGTTTAAAAACGCATATGTTTACCTGCTAAAACACGAACAAGTTTAACATCATTCATCTGAATGAGTCCACAGAAAGGTTTTCTAATGGAGTGGAGGACCCCTCTTTATAATGTCTATAGCCCTAGAAAGGCATAAGAACAAGGGGTGTCTTTAAAGGGTTTCTACCATCAGATTTTGCCATATGTAGCTGACTGACATTAGCGATGTGCTAGTGTCAGCAGTACATAACAGTCTTCTGTTCACTTCTGTCTGCGGCCGTTCACCTAGAAAACGTACTTTTATCCAAATGCTAATGAGCCTCTAGGTGCTATGTGGGCATCGATTCAGCACCCACAGGCTCCGTCTACTGACCATTTTCGCCGCCCATGTAGTTCTTCTAGCCTGCCCTGTTCCTCTTGTTGACGTCAGATTTGCCTGCATCTGTCTAAATCCTGCGCCTGCGCTGTGCGCTTCTGTATTCGGCGCAGGCGCAGTGAGTGAATGCCGCGCTCCTGGTGCCAGCTTCCTCACTGCGCCTGCGCCGAATACAGAAGCACACGGCGCAGGCGCGGGATTTAGACAGATGCAGGCAAATCTGACGTCAATCAAGAGGAGCAGGGCATGCTAGAAGAACTACATGGGCGGCGAAAATGGTCAGTAGACGGAGCCTGTGGGTGCTGAATCGATGCCCACATAGCATATGGATAAAAGTACGTTTTTTAGGTGAACGGCCGCAGACATAAGTGAACAAAGAAGACTGTTATGTACTGCTGACACTAGCACATCGCTAGTATCAGTCAGCTACATATGGCAAAATCTGATGGTAGAAACCCTTTAAGAGACTACCCCTTAAAAGAATTGTCAAGCTTTTACTATGTAATGGCCTATTCTAAGAACCTGGCTCAGACTGGCCCACAGATCTGTACCTATGACACTGGCTGACCTGTTACATGTGCGCTTGGCAGCTGAAGACATCTGTGTTGGTCCCATGTTCATGTGTGTCCGCATTGCTGAGAAAAATTATGTTTTACTATATGCAAATGAGCCTCTAGGAGCAACGGGGGCGTTACCATTACACCTAGAGGCTCTGCTCTCTCTGCAACTGCCGCATCCCCTCTATTTAGATTGACAGGACCAGGTGTGATGACGTTTATACTGCCTGGTCCTGTCAAAGTGCAGAAGGTGCAGCAGTTGCCCTGAGGCGTAAAAGTAGTAAATTTGCCAGGGCGTAATTGCAGTAAATAAAATGGGCATTAAAATAGTGCCAAGAATGCTCTTTGTGACTATTTTTACACCAGACGCGCTTTAATAAATGACCCCCACTGTGTCTGAGCCTTTTATCAGCAGTTTATATGTGTGACAGAAAGCTCTGACATTTGCCACTGTACAGGTTTATAGCGGTGTATCATCCCCTGAATCCCACAGTACAAAAATATATATATATATTTTTTTAAGTATACAGCAATTTATACATTTTTGTGGTTTTATGGATACCGCAGATATTTCCGGCATGTATGCTATGGATACCTCAGATATTTCCGGCATGTATGCTATGGATACCGCAGATATTTCCGGCATGTATGCTATGGATACAGCAGATATTTCCGGCATATATGCTATGGATACAGCAGATATTTCCGGCATGTATGCTATGGATACCGCAGATATTTCCGGCATGTATGCTATGGATACCGCAGATATTTCCGGCATGTATGCTATGGATACAGCAGATATTTCCGGCATGTATGCTATGGATACCTCAGATATTTCCGGCATGTATGCTATGGATACCGCAGATATTTCCGGCATGTATGCTATGGATACAGCAGATATTTCCGGCATGTATGCTATGGATACCGCAGATATTTCCGGCATATATGCTATGGATACCGCAGATATTTCCGGCATGTATACTATGGATACCGCAGATATTTCCGGCATGTATGCTATGGATACCGCAGATATTTCCGGCATATATACTATGGATACCGCAGATATTTCCGGCATATATGCTATGGATACAGCAGATATTTCCGGCATGTATGCTATGGATACCGCAGATATTTCCGGCATGTATGCTATGGATACAGCAGATATTTCTGCAACGTGTGCAGGAAGCCAAAGGCGTCGTAGGTAGAGAAAATAAAGTCCGTCAGAGAAAACGTGTCAACATCTGGCTAAAATTCCTGACAAACATGAGGAAAATATTGACAAACTACCAGACTTCTGCATTTTTACCACAGTGAACGGCACTTGTCAAAAACTGTTTCTGTCAGAAATGTGAAAACAAGGAACGGCACCCGTGAGGAAGAGACGAGCGCCATTTTTAAACATTGAAATTCCAACATTTTGTGACCCTGACAACTTCTCCACGCGATACAGCAGAGCGAGCCTCAAAACATCTGACATATTACACGGAAAGAACACGTCTATCATTATGCTATGCACATTTTTTTTGCTTTTTTGTTTGCTTTGAACAGTGTCGTGTGTGGAAATACTAATTCACCTGCTGACCAGAAAAACAAAACATGGCCCCCAGTCGGAAATGACAAAAATGACTTACATATCAAGTATCTGACTCATTTTGGTTGAGGTTCCTGTCACCACACGTCAGGCTTGTCCTGTTACATGACTCCATGTACTAAGTTCGTCATCCTTCGAAGCCCTTTTCACCTGTCCCATTTCTCTCTCACGTAATTCCAGCTGCTGCCACTAGAGGTCAGTTATGAACAAGGCAAGCACTTGCTGGCTCGCTTGCTTTCTGCTCTGAAGGTAATATCGGAAGTCGCCACTAGGTGTCAGTGTGACTAATCATGAAGTAAAATGTCCCGCCCCGCTGTCATTGCGACGACTCTATGATGATATGATTTCCACGTGGAGTAAGATAACTACTTCCTGCTTCAGCTGTGGTCCTGATGTGATCAGCTGTGTGTGAGTATATGGTGCTCTTCTGTCATTGCAGGGTTGTGACGTCACTATAGGGGATCTGTTACGTCAGATCATGTTAGGAGATGGTTATAAATTGGCGGAGACGATGTCTGCAATCGGTCATAGCTAAATGAGTAAAACCAACAGTCACTTTCCTTGCCGGTTGATACACCATGTTGTTGTAGGGGTTTCCTAACAGGTTTCCACGAGCAGCTTTCAAGGGATTTTCCTATCATAGATGTGTATGGGTTGTTACATTTATGCAACTTTCCTAGTCATCTAAATAGGGATCACAGGAATACATATACATACAGAAAAAATGTATGGAATAGGTTTTCTGCAAGAAATCTGCAGCATGTGAGTTCACCTCTGAACCTTTGGACCTGCGGTGCTCATTCAGACGACCGTATATTTGTGTCCGCATCTGTTCTTCAATTTTGCGGAACGGATTCGCACCCATTCATTTCAACGGGACAACAAAAGATGCTGTCCGCATCCATACTTCTGTTCCACAGCCCTGCAAAAAAAGATAGAACGTGACCTATTCTTGTCCGCAATTGCGGACAATAATAGGCATTTCTATCATAGGGCTGGCTGTTACGTTCGGCAGTATGACCTTGGCATTACCAGATCCCCGCTGCTGGGTTCTGGCTCCATTGCTGCCCCAATGTCTCTGCAGGTCCCTCCCTGTTCTCCCCAAATATTTAAGTTTTATATATGGAGAAGAAAAAATGGCCGTTTCCCATACCTGTGCAAATTCTGATTTGACTGATTAAAAGGTTTGTCTTGCCTTGGAGCAGGTCCTGCCCTGCTCGCACTGAAAGTATCAAATGCAAATCACCTCTACTCCGTTCCTGGCTGCCGCTTAGGCTGAGTTCACACGGGCAAGATTTCCGCGCGGGTGCAATGCGGGAGGTGAACGCATTGCACCCGCACTAAATCTGGACACATTCATTTCTATGGGGCTGTGCACATGAGCTGTGATTTTCATGCATCACTTATGCGTTGCGTGAAAATCGCAGCATGCTCTATATTGTTTATCACGCAACGCAAGCCCCATAGAAGTGAATAGGGCTGAGTGAAAATCGCAAGCATCCGCAAGCAAGTGCGGATGCAGTGCAATTTTCACGCACGGTTGCTAGGAGACGATCGGGATGGAGACCCGATCATTATTATTTTCCCTTATAACATGGTTATAAGGGAAAATAATAGCATTCTTAATACAGAATGCATAGTACAATAGCGCTGGAGGGGTTAAAAAAAAAATTCTAATAATTTAACTCACCTTAATCCACTTGCTCGCGCAGCCCGGTATCTCTTCTGTCTTCTTCTTTGCTGTGTACAGGAAAAGAACCTGTGGTGACGTCACTCCGGTCATCACATGGTCCATCACATGATCTTTTACCATGGTGATGGACCATGTGATGACCGGAGTGACATCACCACAGGTCCTTTTCCTGTACACAGCAAAGATAAAGACAGAAGAGATGCCGGCTGCGTGAGCAAGTGGATTAAGGTGAGTTAAATTATTTATTTATTTATTTATTTATTTTAACCCCTCCAGCGCTATTGTACTATGCATTCTGTATTTAAGAATGCTATTATAATTTTCCTTATAACCATGTTATAAGGGAAAATAATACAATCTACACAACCCCGATCCCAAACCTGAACTTCTGTGAAGAAGTTCGGGTTTGGGTACCAAACATGCCGATTTTTCTCACGCGCGTGCAAAACGCATTACAATATTTTGCACTCGCGCGGAAAAATCGTGCATGTTCCCGCAACGCACCCGCACCTTTTCCCGCAACGCCCGTGTGAACCCAGCCTTACAGTCCAATCACAAGCCTTGGCTGTCACAGAGATTTGAATAGTAAATCACTGCAGGGAGGATCATTTAAGGGTGACAGCTTAGGGCGGTAAGGCTAGGTCTACACGACGACATTTGTCGCGCAACAATTTTTATAATGATAGTCTATGGTGTTGCACTGCGACATGCGACATTCTGCGACACCATAGACTACCATTATTAAAATTTGTTGCTCAACAAAATGTCGCAGTGTAGTTGGGCCCTACATGTCGTCGTGTAGACCTAGCCTTAGGTCCATGGTACTTACCTGGTCGCTGGACGTCACACTTCTCAGGGCTAGTGCTCCGACATTGGCAAACCAGTCAGGTTCCATGTCACATGCAGAAGAGTGAGAAGGGAAGCCCAGCAGCGGGAATTTAGGGACTTAAAGGTGACCTTTCATCTGTTTTACTTATAGGAGCTAAATACCTGGATTGTGGGGTAAGGTCCTCTTTTTAATGGAGTGACTGACCTGAACATTTTTCATGGTTTAACTTTTATTTGTAAAACACGCAGACCTGATTTTGGTAATGCATTAAAGGGAATCTGTCTCCATGATCTTGCACTATTATCTACAGTAATACATGAGTAGTACTGCAGATAAGGGTTTCCAGATCACAATTATTTATTTTCCTACTGCGCCCTGTTCTCCTGAGATCAGCGTTCAAAGCTGCGCTGAAATACATAGTCCGGTCTGCTGTGCTATTCTAACATAAAGGAGAAAACTCGCATGCACAGCAGTCCTGACAATGTATTTCAATGCTCAGTTTTGTGCTGACAACAGGGGGCAGTAGGAAAAAAAAAGTAGTGATCTGGACTCTGTATCTGCAGTACTACTCATGTGTTACTGTAGATAATGGTCCAAAATCAGGGTGACAGAGAGGTTTGTTTATCAAGAGGCAGCTATCAGTCCACTTGGGGGTACTTTAAATTTATATAGGCATCTTAAATTTCTTTCCATGTTTTTATACAGTGAGAATGAGACGAAATTACAAGCCAGGAGGAAAAGGACACAGAAGACATCAGAATTGGTGGAGAAGGGATTCTCGCTGGGAAAATAATGACAGGTGAGTTCAGTATGTTTTTATGCTTGCCATGAGATAGTTAACATTACTATATTCGTTACACCAGGTACTGTACTTTTCACTCTATTAGGATGGGTTCACACAGGCGTTGCGGGAAAAGGTGCGGGTGCGTTACGGGAACACCCGCGATTTTTCCGCGCGAGTGCAAAACATTGTAATGCGTTTTGCACTCGCGTGAGAAAAATCGTGCATGTTTGGTACCCAAACCCGAACTTCTTCACAGAAGTTCGGGTTTGGGATCAGTGTTCTGTAGATTGTATTATTTTCCCTTATAACATGGTTATAAGGGAAAATAATAGCATTCTGAATACAGAATGCATAGTAAAACAGCGCTGGAGGGGTTAAAATAATAATAATAATGTAACTCACCTTAGTCCACTTGATCGCGATGCCGGCATCTCCTTCTGTCTCCTTTGCTGAACAGGACCTGTGGTGAGCATTCATTACATGAACAGGACCTTTGGTGACGTCACTCCGGTCATCACATGATCCATCACATGGTAAAAGATCATGTGATGGATCATGTGATGACCAGAGTGACGTCACCAAAGGTCCTGTTCATGTAATGAATGCTCACCACAGGTCCTATTCAGCAAAGGAGACAGAAGGAGATGCCGGTCTGCGCAATCAAGTGGACTAAGGTGAGTTAAATAATTTTTTATTTTTTTTAACCCCTCCAGCGCTGTTTTACTATGCATTCTGTATTCAGAATGCTATTATTTTCCCTTATAACCATGTTATAAGGGAAAATAATAATGATCGGGTCTCCATCCCGATCGTCTCCTAGCAACCGTGCATGGAAATCGCACCGCATCCGCACTTGCTTGCGGATGCTTGCGATTTTCACGCACCCCCATTCACTTCTATGGGGCCTGCGTTGCGTGAAAAACGCAGAATATAGAGCATGCTGCGATTTTCATGCAAGTGATGCGTGAAAATCACCGCTCATGTGAACAGCCCCATAGAAATGAATGGGCCA
The DNA here is from genome assembly GCF_905171765.1 of Bufo bufo. NCBI lineage: Eukaryota > Metazoa > Chordata > Amphibia > Anura > Bufonidae > Bufo > Bufo bufo. The sequence continues at coordinate 38,469,238 of NC_053399.1, read as the reverse complement.
GGATTCAGTGTGGGTGCAATAGGTTCACCTACCGCATTGCATCCGCGCGGAAATCTCGCCCGTGTGAACACAGCCTTAGGGTACTTTCACACTAGCGTTTTTCTTTTCCGGCATAGAGTTCTGTCCTAGGGGCTCTAGTCTATACCGGGAAAAAACTGATCAGTTTTATCCCTATGCATTCTAAATGGAGAGTAATCCGTCCAGGATTCATCGGGATGTCTTCAGTTCAGTCTTTTTGACTGTTCAGGACGGAGATAATACCGCAGCATGCTACGGTTTTATCTCCGGCCAAAAATCCGGAAAACTTGCCGGAATGCCGGATCCGGCATTTATTTCCATAAGACTGTATTACTGCCTGATCCGGCATTACAAAAATACTGCATGCGCAGACCGAAAAAAAAGTGACAAAAATAAATGCTGGATCCGTTTTTCTGGATGACACCGGAAAGACGGATCCGGCATTTCAATGCATTTGTAAGACGGATCAGGATCCTGGTCAGTCTAACAGATGCCATCAGTTGGCATATGTTTTGACGGATCCGGCAGGCAGTTCCGGAGACGAAACTGCCTGCCGGAAACCTCTGCCGCAAGTGTGAAAGTACCTAAGATGCACCTAGGTTTTAGAGGAGGAAAATAATAAAAAAATATATTTCATCTGGTCTCAGCTAAGTGCCCCAATGTTAATCACACCTCAGATCAGTCAAAAAGTAAATCAAACTTACCTCTTCTGCTCCGGATGGGGCCACCACTCGGGAGATCCAGCAGGCTTTTCCTGCAGTGCTGCAATATGACCTGACGTCACACAGCGGGCTCCCAGCAGAAGACCAGGGAGCGGTGAGTATTACCAGCGCTACACTCACCGTTCCCCATGCCTCCTGATCATTAAAGCGCTCATTAGTATTTGCTTCATAAAATGCGCCGCCATTTCCCCCCACCTTTGGGGTGAAATAAAGTGCGTGTTATAGAGCGAAAAATACAGTCGTTTATTGTGTGGTTGGATGTGTCCAAAAGCTGAGAGTACTTACAGCTCAGGCTGGCCATGAGATACAAGCTGTTTAACATTTGGTACTTTTATTTTTTAACCATTTTGTAATCTGTTTTTCATATATCTATAATTTTGAAGACATCGGTCAGGAGCTTCATCAGACTCTGCCAGCTCCAGCACCTCAGCAAGTTCTTCTGGTTCAACTCAATCATCTTCCGTGCCTGGTAAGTACTCTTTACAGGGTTGTCTGGCTTAGGCCTCCTGCACACGACCGTATGGCTTTTTCAGTATTTAGCGGTCTGTTTTTCACACGGATCCGTTTTTTGTTTCAGTAGCGTTTCTGCTTCCGTTCCGTTTTTCTGTTTGGTTTCCGTTTTTGATCCGTTTTTTGCGGATCGGAAACGGAAGCATACAATAATGTTTAAACAGTAAGTACATAAAAAAATTGGGCTGGGCATACCATTTTCAATAGATGGTTCCGCAAAAATGGAACGGATACGGAAGACCGGATGCATTCCGTTTTATTTGCGGACCCATTGACTTGAATGGAGCCACGGATCGTTATTTGCGGGCAATAATAGGACATGTTCTATGTTTGAATGGAAATATGGAAACGGAAGGCATACGGAGTACCTTCCGTTTTTTTTTGCGGATCCATTGAAATGAATGGTTCCGTACACGGAATGCAAAAAATGGAACGTAAACGGGGAAAAAAATGGTCGTGTGCAGGAGGCCTTAGAGAACCCATTTCTCATACCTTTCAAAAAAATATTAAATATTATATTAAATGCAGAACTGATTACTTTCGCTGGAATTACTAAAAGTTTAGAAAGTGTAATCGCATAAATATTATGTTTTGTCAAGTTAAGGCCCCTATTTATAAGAAACAAAAAAACTGATTTGAGGTGATCCATGATGGAATGAGGCTCTACTATTTCTGAGAACAAATATTAAATAGGACCTGTTACCAGTTTTAGTAATTACTTGCATTCCCTATAAAAACAATACTTCGGAACCGTCTATTCTTCTAAGGCCTCATGCACACGACCGTATGTATTTTGCGGTCCGCAAAAATCGGATCCACAAAATACAGATGACGTCCGTGTGCATTCCGTATTTTGCAGAACGGAACAGCAGGCCCCTAATAGAACAGTACTATCCTTGTCCGTAATGCAGACAATAATAGGACATGTTCTGGTTTTTTTGCGAAACGGAATGCACACGGAGTAACTTCCGTCTTTTTTTTTTTTGCGGACCCATTGAAATGAATGGTTCCGTATACGGTCTGCAAAAAAAATGGAACGGACATGGAAAGAAAATACGTTCGTGTGCATGAGGCCTAACTCTATTTTGTACCATCCCTTTATTATTCCTACTAGAAGGAATTCATGAATTGCCAGCAGTCTGCAATAAAGGTCCATCTAGGGCAGGGATGGCCAACCTGCGGCTCTCCAGCTGTTGTAAAACTACAATTCCCACCAGGCCCTGGTGTAGGTTGATACCTGTAAGCAGTCTGGGCATGCTGGGAGTTGTAGTTTTTCAACAGCTGGAGAGCGGCAGGTTGGCCGTCCCTGATCTAGGGTGTGTCCCTGCACAGTCTGACATTATCCAATTGTAGCTGGCAGTGTCAGACAACCCCAACTGGTAACACCCAGATGGACCTCAATTGCAGACTGCTGGCATTTCATTCAAAAAATTCTAAAAGGAATAATAGAGGAATGGAACAACATGCAGTCATAAGAATAGATGATTCAGAATGGTTATTGCATGCGATATGATATGTAAGGAGAGGTGACAACGTTGGCATACGGCGGGTCCACAATACACGGGCACCGTGTGCACTCAGCATCATTGATGCGGACTCATTTACTTGAATGGGTCCGCTATCACGGAGATGCGGAACGGAAGCACGGATTGGAACCCTACGGAAGCACTACGGAGTGCTTCCATGGTGTTTCTGTCCGTGCCTCCGCACCGCAAAAAAATAGAACTTGTTCTTTTTTTCTTTTTTTGCAGTGCGGACGGATCACGGACCCATTCAAGTTGAATGGGTCTCAATTTGTCCCGTCATGCCCGTGCATTGGGGAACGCAAATTGCAGTCCCCTATGCACGGAACGGATGCACAACATTCATGTGCAAGAGGCCTAATAAAGGATATTTCTCGCCCAATTCCTTGGGGGACACAGGAAACCTTGGGTATAGCTCATCTCCATAGGAGGCGTGACACTAAGTGAAAGACTGTTAAGCCCCTCCTCCAGCAGCTATACCCTCAGCCTGGAGCGAGCGACTACCAGTTTTTTGCTTAGTGTCAAGGAGGCAAGACACTCTCTGCACTGCAGAGCTGTCTTTGCTAAAGATTTTATTTTTTCTCTTTTATTATTTTCAACTTTTTTTCCTTTTTTCAACAGGGACAACAGAGTCGCATTAGACCTCTCTGTTTTCCCGGGGTTGAGCTGCGCCAGTGCCGGTTATCCGCACTGCTGCCTCCCCCACAGAAGAAAAGGAGGACCAGGGCAGCCCAGCTCCCCTGCATCCCGCCAGCACAAGGGTCGCCCACCTGCAAGCCCCTCTCCAGCTCCCTGCCACTTCGGTGCCAGTGGCTGAAGGGGCGTCCCTGCTGGATGGACAGAGGGTGAAAACGTCGATGGTGAGGTGGCTGTGCAGCCATTCTACCCCCTCCCCCCCCCCCCCCCGTTAGGGCCTGATGCTGCTGTCCCCTCTGCCTGACCTTCATGTCAGTTACAAGTTACAGCTCTCTTAGCTGTGAGTCCTGCGGCTCCTTTGTGTGTGGGGCAAAAGCGGAGCGATGCTCGTGGGGGAGGGTTACAGCGCAGTTTTACCTCAGGTGCGGCGGCCGTGGGCCGCCTTTCGTTATCAGCTGCTGGATAGCAGGCACACGTGTACTGCGGCTGTGTTCAACTGTCGGCTGATATTCTGACAAGCGCACGCTCTTGTCCGGCCACTGGTGTGCGTTCGCCTCCACTTATATGGAAGTGAACGGGGGACATTATTCTGTGGGGTTTCGGCGGCATGTAATATTTTGAATCACGCGCGCGCGCGAGAAGTTTTATCGGTGGGCGGAGCTTCGTTCCGTTCCACTGTACATGTTAGGCTTCAGTCAAGGGGCGGACGTCTTTCTTTCCGCTCCTCACTAGCCCCGCCTCCTCTTCGTGCCTGCCTGCTCTCAGGACAGATTACCTCAGGGCTCTGAGGACCGCTGCTGTTGCCGCTGCTGTTGCCGCTGCTGTTGCCGCTGCTGTGCCGTCTGCTCCCACTGTGACCTGGTAGGACTGTTGACCCCTTCCAGCACTGCAGCCCTCTGGCCTGGACGTTTTTGTATATTACTTCCAGCCAACATGTCTGACCCCTCAGTGCCTGCTGGTCCTTGGTATCATACCTGCACCGCATGTAAGGCACCCCTTCCTCAAGGGCAGCCTGACCCGCATTGCTCGGCTTGCAAAGCCCCATTACAGGGTCCGCCATCTGCTGTGTCACCCCCTGGCCTCTTGGATCCCCCTGACTGGGCTAGATCCCTTTCCCAGGCTGTGGTCAGTCTCACTAATGTTGTGGGCCGCCTTGCAGATACATTGCCCTTACCGCAGCTGGATAATTCCCCTGCTGGGCCCTCCGGGTCCGCTACCTTAGCTGACCCGTCTGAGTCTCTCTCTCCAGGCGACACCTCCAGAGTCCGTCAACTCCAGAAGCGGTCCAGGGCGGAGCACCTATCATCCTCGGATGCTTCGGTATCACCCCCAAGGGTGCGCCCTCAGTCGGGTCCTTCCTCATTACAGGATATGCCCTCTGAAGGGGAACTAGCCGATTCTGATTGGGATATGGACTCGGCCTTGCCTTCAAAGCTGGCTTCTGCTGTGGGCCATCTTATTAACAATATCCGTGATACCTTTAAGATTCACGATGACCCTCCTAATTCTGAAAAGGCCAGTGTTTCCTTTTTTCGCCAAAAACAGGCGTCTGCGGTTTTTCCCCTCCACGCTGACTTCTCGTCGGTGGTTTCTAAGGCCTGGGCCCGTCCTGATGCCCGTTTTACCCCGCCTAAGAAGTTGGATATCTGTTATCCATTCCCGGCGGATTGCATTACAAACTGGGCGTCACCACCTAAAGTCGACCCCCCTGTGGCCCGTTTGTCCAAAAGCACGGCTATTCCCGTTGCAGATGGTTCTTCCTTACAATCCACGGAAGATCGCCGGATAGAGGCCATTACAAAGGGTATCTTTGCAGCCTCCGGTTCCGCCCTCAGGCCGGTCTTTGCCTCCGCTTGGGCTGGAAAAGCGGTTTCAGAATGGGCGTCTCAGCTGGATCAGGAGCTTGAATCCGACGTCCCTATTCAGGACCTCCGCGCTCTGGCCCAACTTATCGTTCAAGCCGGAAAATTTGTCTGTGAGGCATCCCTGGATGCGGGGGCTCTTATAGCCCGTTCATCTGCCCTGGCCGTTTCGGCTAGAAGGGAGCTTTGGTTAAAGGTTTGGACGGCGGACGCCACGTCAAAGCGGTCTCTTACTGGCCTTCCCTTCACTGGTTCTCGATTGTTCGGGGCCCGCTTGGATGAAATCATCTCTGAAGCCACGGGAGGGAAGAGTACACATCTTCCCCAATCAAGGACTAGGAGCACCACTCAAGGCCGTCCCACCTTTTCTCGCTTCAGGTCTTCCCGCAGAGCTCCCACACCTCGCACCACTTCAGGTCCATCCTCTAACCCTGTCCAAGACAGACGTAAGAAGCCTTTTTTTCGGACCCAGCCCTCCTGGCGCAAGTCACAGCCTGCTCGTCCTCCCGCGACCAAGCAGAACCCTACCTGAAGGTGCGCCCCCACCCACCCGGGTGGGGGGACGTCTCCTCCTGTTCAGGGACTTCTGGCAGACGCACGTCTCCGACGCCTGGGCTCTCGAGGTGGTGTCTTCCGGGTACAAACTCGAGTTTGCGTCCCTCCCCCCAGTTCGGTTCTTTCGCTCCCGGGTTCCTCGAGATCCCCAAAGGGCGGCCGATTTCTTTACTGCCACTCGTACCCTTCTGGACAAGGGGGTCATCGCTCCGGTTCCTATGGAGGAAAGATTCAAAGGGTTCTATTCGAACCTTTTTGTGGTCCCCAAAAAGGAAGGCTCGGTTCGTCCCATTCTGGATTTAAAACGGTTAAACCGTTTCCTTCGTCTTCAGCGGTTCCGGATGGAGTCTCTCAGGTCGGTGGTGGCCTCTCTGGAAAAAGGGGAGTTCCTGGCCTCTATCGACATCCAGGACGCCTACCTTCATATTCCAATCGCTCGGTGTCATCAGTGCTTTCTGCGCTGGAGGTGTCTCTAATCCTTTGCTGGGCGGAAGTTCATGTTCCAGCCATTTCGGCCATTTACATCCCGGGGGTGGACAATTGGGCGGCGGATTTCCTCAGCCGGACGACGATCGACCCGGGCGAGTGGTCTCTGCACCCCGACGTCTTCGAGTCTCTTTGCCTCCGTTGGGGTCGTCCGGACGTGGATCTCATGGCCTCCAGATTCAACCACAAGCTCCCCACCTTCATGGCCAGAACCAAGGATCCGGACGCTTACGGCGCGGACGCGCTCGTCCTTCCCTGGACGGAGTTCTCTCTCCTCTACGTTTTTCCGCCCCTGCCTCTTCTTCCACGAGTCCTTCGGAAGATCGCGGCGGAGGGCACGCCTGCGATCCTAATAGCCCCGGATTGGCCTCGTCGTCCTTGGTACGCCGACCTTATGTTGCTCCTGGCAGACGCCCCCTTGCCTCTGCCTCTAAGAGAAGACCTCCTCTCTCAAGGGCCGATCTTCCACCAGCATTTAGGGTCGCTACGTTTAGCGGCGTGGCTATTGAGACCGCGGTCCTAACGCGGCGGGGGTTTTCTGCTGACGTGGTCCGTACCATGATTCGTGCGCGTAAACCGGCATCGTCCAGGATTTATTACCGAACCTGGCGGGCCTATTTGAACTTCTGCGAGACCTTAGATGTTCATCCCCTTCGGTTTTCTCTCCCCACGATTTTATCCTTCTTGCAGTCTGGTCTGGACTTGGGTTTGGGTCTCAGTACCCTAAAGGGTCAGATCTCAGCGCTTTCGATCCTTTTTCAGCGACCTCTGGCTCCGCTCGGTCCAGTTAAGACTTTTCTGCAGGGGGTTGCTCACTATGCTCCCCCGTATCGCGCTCCCGTTCCATCTTGGGATCTTAATGTTGTGCTGACGGCTCTCCAATCTTCTCCTTTCGAGCCTTTGCGCAGGGTTTCCCTTCGCTTGTTGTCTTGCAAAGTTTTTTTCCTCGTAGCCATCACGTCTCTTCGGCGTGTGTCTGAATTGGCGGCACTTTCTTGCGTAGAACCCCTCTTGGTTTTTCACCAGGACAAGGTGGTTCTCCGCCCGGTTCCGGATTTCCTTCCGAAGGTGGTGTCCGCTTTTCACCTGAATGAAGATATTATCCTTCCTTCTCTGTGCCCGTCCCCGTCTCATCCTCGGGAACGGGATCTTCACCGTCTGGATGTTGTTAGGGCTCTGAGGATCTACTTGGATGTAACTAGACCCTTTCGGCGCTCGGATTCTCTATTTGTGGTTCCGGAGGGTCCGCGCAGGGGGCTGGCGGCATCTAAAGTGGTTATTGCCCGCTTCATCAAGATGGCTATTGCTGAGGCTTACAGTGCTAAGGGCAGGGAACCGCCCTTTGGTGTTACCGCTCATTCTACCAGAGCGGTCGGGGCTTCCTGGGCTCAGCGAAATCGAGCTTCGGCTGAACAATTGTGTAAGGCGGCCACCTGGTCTTCTTTGCACACTTTCACCAAGTTCTACAAGGTGAACACTTATGCATCGGCGGATGCTGCTTTGGGCCGCCTGGTCTTGCAGGCGGCGGTGCCTTAATGCCTATGGTGCTTTAATTCACTTTGGGTTGTGGTCCCTCCCTATTTGTGGACTGCTTTTGAACGTCCCAAGGTTTCCTGTGTCCCCCAAGGAATTGGGCGAGAAAACGAGATTTTTGTATAACTTACCAGTAAAATCTCTTTCTCGCTCTTCCTTGGGGGACACAGCACCCACCCATTGTTTTGGTTGCCCTGACGGGAGTTTTGACTTGTTGGTGTTAATTTGGTTGATCCTTGCCTTTGTTTTAACTACTTGGGCACATAACTGGTAGTCGCTCGCTCCAGGCTGAGGGTATAGCTGCTGGAGGAGGGGCTTAACAGTCTTTCACTTAGTGTCACGCCTCCTATGGAGATGAGCTATACCCAAGGTTTCCTGTGTCCCCAAGGTTTCCTGTGTCCCCCAAGGAAGAGCGAGAAAGAGATTTTACTGGTAAGTTATACAAAAATCTCGTTTTATGACTTTCCCGGCCTCTGTTTAGAACTTCCAGGCTTTTACTATGATCCGGAGAAGAACAGATACTTCCGCTTACTGCCAGGACACAATAACTGTAACCCACTGACAAAAGAGGGAATAATGAAGAAGGAAATGGAGGCGAAGAGGCTACAGCACCTTGAAGATGATAAAAATAGGAAGGTGAATGTCAATCTTGCCATGGACTTCTACTTTTGGCACAGTAGTGTTTTTTCCATTCTTCCATTACAAAATCTCTTTCTATGTTTTCAGCCAGATGAATTTCATGTTGATTTTCACAGCTCTATCTCCTGGTCTCGTTGCATTTCAGTACAAGAACCATGTGCTGAATTCTTCTCAGATCTTTTATAATTGTAGCAGTGGTCCACCTGATTAAAACACTGGTTTTCTTTTGTTGTTCTGAGGCTCCGTTCGCGAGTTACAATACTTTTTCTTAAAGGGGTTCTCTGGGCCTTTGATATTGATGACCTATCCTCAGAATAGGTCATCAATATCAGATCGGCAGGGGTTCGACACCTGGCGATCAGCTGTATGAACGGAAGACGCGCGCAGAGTGCACGTGCCGTCTTCCTGCTCGCTGCTGCTTTGCCATAGAGATAGCAGCAGCGAGCAGGAAGAGAGACAGGAGACAGTACGTACACACTGCCGTCTCCCTTCATACCGGGTGTCAGACCCCTGCCAATCTGATATTGATGTCCTATCCTAAGGATAGATCATCAATATTAAAAGCCTGGACAACCCCTTTAATATGCAGTTTAGGCCTTTGGTACAATGATGGCGTCACCGTTGCTCTTCTTGCACCCAAGCTCTTTACTTGACAGAACCAGGCAGTGACAAAACATCCAGGGAGGAGCTGGTCACAGAAAGGAGTACAGTTTGGGTGCAACAAGAGCAATGGTGATGCCCTCTTTACAGCAGAGGCCTAATTTGCATATTAAAGGGAGCCTGTCATCTGTTTTTCACCAATATAACTAAGAGCACTGCCCCATAGAAGATTGCATACACATCCCAAACATACCTGTGTGCACTTTTTGCCTTTATTTCCTGGAAAAGCACTTTTATTTTGCTGGAAAACAGCTCCCAAGTGCCCAGCTCTGCTTCTGCAGGTGCCCAAAGCAAACCAGACTGAAAAGGGGAGGGCTGCTTTAGTTGCATATCTTGGGATTGGTAGCAGCTAGAGATATGGCCTTGTTTGAAAGCTGGCATTCTAACCTTTCAAACAATACCAGAATCATAGCATTATATCCACTATATCAGAAGATATGGCTGTTATAAATCGAGTCAGGAGTGAAAGCTGTTTTTACTTAGGAGCTGTTTTCCAGCAGAATAAAAGTGCTTTTCCTGGACATGGAATGAAGGCACAAAGTGCACACAGGTATAATGTCTGGAATGTGTCTGCAGTCTTCTGCTCTGTGCCCATGCACACAGTTTAGTAGGGAGGTCGCTGGTGACAGATTTGTTTTAATTTCTCTGTACTGTATTAATGCCCAAACTGCCTAACATCTGTTTGTATCGTTCTCTTCAGATATTGAGCAGACTTGGATTAAACGCCTCATTGCTGCTTCGTAAACAACAGCTTGGATCGCTGCCCTGTACAACCTACTGCAGGTGGGAAAAAATCTGCAGAAAGTTAGCATTATGTTATTGTTATTATAAACCATGGGCATATCCAAGAGTGAAGGCACTAATCGGTAAATTCAAGTTCTGGCACACTGACCTCCGTACCAGGGACGGCGTGGGAGGGGGGCAAACAGGGCAAAAGGGGCTCCCTGCTGTTTGAAAATTAAATTGGCCGATGGTGGGAGTTTTTTCCCTCCACATGCTCCCTGTGACTGGCACTCTAACATGCTGCAGCAGTCCGCTGCTGTCCACCCCGCACAGCCTTCCCGTCTCACCAGACCTCGGTCACTGCACAGCATTAGAATCCTGCTACCACACACATCGGACGTTCTGTGTGGGTGGAGCTAACATAGCCCCCCCTGCTGGACTGCAGGAGATCCCAGGACCCTGTCTTATGAAAGCACCTGGTAAGTCCATCCAATCATGCAGCAGTGTCTGTGGAGGGGGTGCAGGGCTGCTGGTGGCCACTGTAACAGCCCTGCACTGTCCTCAAGTATTGATGGTCACTGATCTGTGAGTTCCCTCTGGGAGAGCCCTGCGCCCCCTGTGTGTGCTCCGTGCGACCCCTGCATGCGCTCCCAGTGGGAGCTCCCTGCGTGTGCTCCCTGTGGCCACTGTGCTCCCAGTGGGAGTTGTGTGTGCTCCCTGTGCCTCCTGTGTCCCTCGTGTGTTCCCTGTGCCCCCTCTTGGAGCGCCCTGTGCCCCCTGTGTGTGCTCCGTGCGACCCCTGCGTGCGCTACCAGTGGGAGCTCCCTGCGGCCTCCTGTGTCCCTCATGTGTGTCCCCTCTGATCCCAGTGTGTGCCCCCTCGTGAGCGGTGTGTGAGCTTCTTGTGTCTGGTGTGCTCCCTGTGACTCCATTGTGAGCTAGGTCTGCAGCACTTTTAGGACACCACCAAACATGGGCCATAGAGGGCTCTAGTTAAAGACGGCATTGTTTAGGTTGTCTGCATTGTTAATTGGGGGGGGGGGGGGCAGAGGCATTGGAGTATATATTTGAGGTCCAAATTAGCAGTGTTTTTTTTTTTTTTTTTTTTTTTCTCAATGATTGGGGGGAGCAGACCAGGGCTGCTAATAAAGGAATCTGTAAAGCTATGTCACACATTATAACAGCGTCATCCACAGGACCCCCCCCCCCCATAACAGTGTGTCATCCACAACCCCCCCCCCCCCCATAACAGTGTGTCATCCACAGACCCCCCCCATAAGTGTGTCATCCACAGACCCCCCCCATAAGTGTGTCATCCACAGACCCCCCCCCATAAGTGTGTCATCCACAGACCCCCCCCATAACAGTGTGTCATCCACAGACCCCCCCATAACAGTGTGTCATCCACAGACCCCCCCATAACAGTGTGTCATCCACAGACCCCCCCCCATAACAGTGTGTCATCCACAGACCCCCCCCATAAGTGTGTCATCCACAGACCCCCCCCATAAGTGTGTCATCCACAGACCCCCCCATAACAGTGTGTCATCCACAGACCCCCCCATAACAGTGTGTCATCCACAGACCCCCCCCCATAACAGTGTGTCATCCACAGACCCCCCCCATAACAGTGTGTCATCCACAGACCTCCCCCCATAACAGTGTGTCATCCACAGATTCCCCCCCCATAACAGTGTGTCATCCACAGACCCCCCCCCATAACAGTGTGTCATCCACAGATTCCCCCCCCCCCTCAACAGTGTGTCATCCACAGATTCCCCCCCCATAACAGTGTGTCATCCACAGATTCCCCCCCCATAACAGTGTGTCATCCACAGATTCCCCCCCCATAACAGTGTGTCATCCACAGATTTCCCCCCATAACAGTGAGTCATCCACAGATTTCCCCCCCATAACAGTGTGTCATCCACAGATTTCCCCCCCCCATAACAGTGTGTCATCCACAGATCCCCCCCCCCCACCCATAACAGTGTGTCATCCACAGATCCAGCTTACAGTGGAAAGGCTAAAGAGAGATAACGTGGCAGTCTGCAATCAGCTGCTGAGGTTGCAACCGCTGTTCTTGCCTACAAAATTCTGTCAGACTTCTGGTCCAATATTTCAGGATTTGGGGCCCCACTTTTAATTTTGCCCAGGGCCACACTTTGTCTAAAACCGGCCCTTCCTATTACACCCAAAAAACTGTGACAATGTCCCCAAAACAGCTTCCTATTAAAACTGCGGTTGTATTTGCAATGTTTCCAGAAGCTTGGAGAATACTGCAGTGATTTTACAATATTCTTCAGGAAATCTATTAACATAAAATGACCTGTTCTTTAAAGGGGTCGTCTCAATTCAGCAAATGGCATTTATCATGTAGAGAAAGTTAATACAAGGCACTTACTAATGTATTGTGATTGACCATGTTGCTTCCTTTGATAACTGGATTCATTTTTCCATCTCACGCGTCCATATTTGTTCCTCTCCTCTATCACACTTTGTAGACATGTTCATGAGCTAAAAGTGAGCTCTATGCAGAGGAAGGAGGTGTCTATTGTTAACCCCGAATCTGTTGGTGCTGGGACACACAAATATGAATTCATTCTGGTAAGTCTGTCGTGTTTCATTTTTGCTAGTGTGCCTATATAGCCTGCTATGTATAGCCATTACTACGATCACCATCTTGGTGTACGTTTATTCTGTATACCCTCCAGGCTGACTCGTCATGTGAAAGGTTGTTTGTGGTGAACGACGTGGAGAATGGATTTTGTAAATATGGTCTCCTGAACCTGAACGGACTGTGGAAAGATGTCCCGACCGTCGAGAGTCATGATGATAATCCATACTTCACCAATCAGAAGGTAACACACCGACTTCATTAACCTTCTTCGGGACATCCCCCGTACATAGAATTTTTTTTTTTCCAGTTCCACAACCTTTGCAATTTTTGTTTCCAGCCTCCCACTACATTTTATGCCATATTAAATGGTGGCATTAGAAAGTACAACTTGTCCTTCAAAAAACAAGCCCTCATATGGCTATGTAAAAGGAAAAATAAAAAAGTTATGGCTCTGGGAAGGCGGGGAGTAAAAAACAGAAATGAAAAAATGGAAAATCGCCATGTTAGGAAGGGGTTAAAAAAAGACCTGTCCACTGAATCTGCATCGTGGATAATGTAAAGAAAGAAAAAGTCAACATATTGTATTATGTTATAATATGTATTTATTGTTTAATAAAAACGATTTGATTCAAAAAAAAAAAGACCTGTCACCTCTACCGACGTGTCTGTTTTTTAGTAAATAATTGTATTCCTCATATTACCATTCTGAAGCATCCTTTCTAAGAACTCCATGGTGATGGGTTCCTCTACTATTGCTCCTGGAAATGTATGAATTGCAAACTGGGTGTTATCTGGTGGGAGTGTGTCACTGCACTCTCACACATCAGTGCTGACAGTGTCAGACCTTGCAGGGACACACCCAGTTGGCAATTTATACTTGGCTTTCTAGGAGGAATAACAAAGGAGCAACATAAGGGCTCATGCACACGAACGTATTTTATTTCCGTGTCCGTTCCAATGTTTTTGCGGACCGTATGCGGAACCATTCACTTAAATGGGTCAGCCAAAAAAACGGACGTTACTCTATGTGCATTCCATTTCACAAAAAAATAGAACATGTCCTATTATTGTCTGCATAACGGACAAGGATAGTACAGTTCTAGGAAGGGCCAGCTGTTCCGTTCCGCAAAATACGGAAAGCACACGGATGTCATCCGTATTTTTTGCGGACCGCAAAATACAAACGGTTGTGTGCATGAGCCCTAACACAGAGTTATAAAGTAGATGCTCCCGAATTGTTATTTTATGGGGAATGAATATGGATGTTTAGTAAAACAGACATGACAGGAACAGTGACGGGTCTTCTTTAAACCTGCATTATATTAAAATGGACGTTGCATGAAATGGTTATGGTGGTATGTTTAGTAAATTGCTGACTTATTCAGTTATTTACTACCATTTTTTTATTCTTTCCAAAGGTGGTTACTGCATGTTGGGCCTCAGTGAATGCACCGGACTCGCATGTTCTGTATCCTTTTTTTTTCTGCTGAATAAAATGCCACTGGTATAGACATGATCTCCTGTATCGGGAGGTTGCACTGTGTCCTACTGTTACTAGTCCTTGATGGTCATTCAGAGTCTGTCTTCTTGGAAAACCAGAGGCCCCTGGCTGCGTCAGTCTTATCCCAGCATGTCGTTTTAGGAACTTGGCTGCAGACTATGGTACTGTCATTTATTTTATTTTATTTTATTTTTTTACTTGGAGTTAAATGCCATGGACACCCTTGGGACAATTTTTTAATGATTGAAATAATTTTTTCAGTTGGTCTTTATTAAAGGTTTTCAGCCGTTTTTGAAATACAGGGGTTAAATATCAGTCTGTTTGCAGAATATCATTTCTGAGTCCTGTCAGCTGACAGCTCATGTAAAGCCTTCTCTCCTAACTTCATAAACCCTCATTATAGCTCATTATTAAACTGGTAAGAATATGGCTAGGGTACTTTCACACTAGCATTTTTCTTTTCCGGCGCTGAGTTCCGTCCTAGGGGCTCAAATCCAGAAAAGAACTGATCAGTTTTATCCCCATGCATTCTGAATGGAGAGTCAGTCCTTCAGGATGCATCAGGATGTCTTCAGTTCAGTCTTTTTGACTGATCAGGCTTTTCAGAAAAACGTAGCATGCAGTATTTTTACCTCCGGCCAAAAAGCCTGAACACTTTGACTGAACGCTGGATCAGGCCTTTTTCCCATTGACTTGCATTAACGCCGGATCTGGCACTGTGTGTTCAGTCAAAACGGATCCGGCTTTTGCATGTTAAACCCGAAAAATGTGAAAAAAAAGTTAAAGTCCATAAATGGCGGATCCGTTTTTTCCAATGCATTTTTTCATTGTGATCAAAATCCTGATCAGGATTCAAATGTAATCCGTTTTTCCGGATCCGGTGGGCAGTTCCGGTGTCGGAATTGAACGCCGGATTAAAACAACGCTAGTGTGAAAGTAGCCTTAAATGGGTGTTTATGCATTCAGGAGATCAGAGATAAGGCTCCACATGAGACATCAGCTGACAAGTCTGAGAAGTGATACATGATTGATGATTTTTAACCCCTATATTTCAAAAATGGCTGAAAATAAAGACCCATTGAAAAAAAGATTTTAGCCCAAACTTAGTAATATGCAATCATGAAAAATTTGCCTCAAAGGTGTCCATAGCCTTAGGGGTTTTCCCATAATAATTTTATTTTATTTATTTTCAAGTGCCTGCCCCCTGAAACAGAAGATTTATACTGTATTGCTCCGCACAACTCCGGTCCTCCACACTAAATTCGCTGTCTCCATCTTCTGGTCCCTGTGCTATTAACATCTGGCTGGCTATGGGCACGGTCACATGCACGGCTCCAGCGGTGATGTGGCCCCCAGTAGCCAGTCATTGGGTGGAGCAGTGCATGTGACCATCGCCAGCTGGATGTAAACACAGTGGGGAGATGGAGGCTGCGCAGAGGACCAGAGCAGCGTGAAGCAGATAAGTATAAATTATCAGGGGGCAGGCTGCATGCACTTGATAAAAAATAAAAAAAATACGGAAAAACCCTTTAATTTGTTAAATTTTTCAATTACTTCTCCATTGGAGATTAAGATCTTAAAATTGATAAGCCAGTGCCACAATTGCTTTTTTGTTAGAAAATATATCATTTTCGATGCATCTTTGCCTTTATAGACGATGTCCGGCCGGAAGTGGTCTACAATATCAGAATCTCTAATGCCTGGTCTTGTGCGTGGTGCCTGAACCCTCGACTGGAATGTTCCTATGCAGCAGGTTTGTAACCATGGGGCTGTTAAGATCTTCAGAGTTCTTCTGACTGTTATTAGTCCCATTAATTATTATTATTTCTTATTAAAGCGCCATTCATTCCATGGCGCTGTACATATGTAATGGGGTATACATACATAATACAGACAATTGCACTAAGCATGAACAAGACGAATTACAAACTGGTACAGAAGGAGAGAGGACCCTGCCCGCAAGGGCTTACAATCTACAAGGTATGGGGGAAGGACACAGTAGGCGAGGGTTATTTATTCATCTTAACAAAAAGGGTCTATGGAGACTGCACACAAAAAACCACAGCAGTAAATCAATCTAGTCTTTCGTAAATTACTAGCGTATCTGGAGTGTGCACGTGCCTTCTGTCTTCCTGCGCTGCTACTATGTCTATAGGAAACAGGAAGAGAGAAGGGAGACGGCACGTGCACACTGCGCTCACCTTCCCTTCTTACAGCTGATCGATGGGTGTGTCAGGTGTCGGACCCCCACCAATCTGATATTGATTGAACTCCTTTAACCTCCTCAGGACCGCCGTACGCAGGATTGCGTCTTTGCGGCGGTCCTGTTGTTCTGGGTGGACGCGCCGGTGCGTCCTCTCGCGAGACGCGAGATTTCCTGTGAACGCGCGCACACAGGCGCGCGCGTTCACAGGATCGGAAGGTAAGCGAGTGGATCTCCACCCTGCCAGCGGCGATCGTTCGCTGGCAGGCTGGAGATGTGATTTTTTTAACCCCTAACAGGTATATTAGACGCTGTTTTGATAACAGCGTCTAATATACCTGCTACCTGGTCCTCTGGTGGTCCCCTTTGTTTGGATCGACCACCAGAGGACACAGGCAGCTCAGTAATATGTTGCACCAAGCACCACTACACTACACCCCCCCCCCCCGTCACTTATTAACCCCTTATTAGCCCTTGATCACCCCTGATCACCCCATATAGACTCCCTGATCACCCCCCTGTCATTGATTACCCCCCTGTCATTGATCACCCCCCTGTAAAGCTCCATTCAGATGTCCGCATGATTTTTACGGATCCACTGATAGACTGATCGGATCCGTAAAAATCATACGGACGTCTGAATGCAGCCTTACAGGGGAGTGATAAATGACGGAGGTGATCACCCCATATAGACTCCCTGATCACCCCCCTGTCATTGATCAACCCCCTGTAAAGCTCCATTCAGATGTCCGCATGATTTTTACGGATCCACTGATAGACTGATCGGATCCGTAAAAATCATACGGACGTCTGAATGCAGCCTTACAGGGGAGTGATCAATGACTGTGGTGATCACCCCATATAGACTCCCTGATCACCCCCCTGTCATTGATTACCCCTCTGTCATTGATCACCCCCCTGTAAAGCTCCATTCAGATGTCCGCATGATTTTTACGGATCCACTGATAGACTGATCGGATCCGTAAAAATCATACGGACGTCTGAATGCAGCCTTACAGGGGGGTGATCAATGACAGTTGGGTGATCACCCCATATATATAGAGTTACATAAACAATTAGTATAAGTGTCCATATACGTGAAATTAAACCTGGATTTGGACCCTTTAAAAATTCGCTTTTATTAGTTTTATATAAAAAAAAGCATAAGTATAGACACCCTTTGGTAACTGGGTATCCAAAATAATAATAGGACAAGATGTTGCCCAGCTACCACCGTGAATTGGTGAAGATCACCCCATATAGACTCCCTGATCACCCCCCCTGTCATTGATCACCCCCCCTGTCATTGATCACCCCCCTGTCATTGATCCCCCCCCTCTGTAAGGCTGCATTCAGTCTTTTTTTTGGCCCAAGTTAGCGGAATTTTTTTTTTTTTCTTACAAAGTCACATATTCCACTAACTTGTGACAAAAAATAAAATCTCACATGAACTCACCATACCCCTCACGGAATCCAAATGCGTAAAATTTTTTAGACATTTATATTCCAGACTTCTTCTCACGCTTTAGGGCCCCTAGAATGCCAGGGCAGTATAAATACCCCACATGTGACCCCATTTCGGAAAGAAGACACCCCCAGGTATTCCGTGAGGGGCATATTGAGTCCATGAAAGATTGAAATTTTTGTCCCAAGTTAGCGGAACGGGAGACTTTGTGAGAAAAAAATAAAAAATATCAATTTCCGCTAACTTGTGCCAAAAAAAAAAAATTTCTATGAACTCGCCATGCCCCTCATTGAATACCTTGGGGTGTCTTCTTTCCAAAATGGGGTCACATGTGGGGTATTTATACTGCCCTGGCATTCTAGGGGCCCCAAAGCGTGAGAAGAAGTCTGGTATCCAAATGTCTAAAAATGCCCTCCTAAAAGGAATTTGGGCCCCTTTGCGCATCTAGGCTGCAAAAAAGTGTCACACATCTGGTATCGCCGTACTCAGGAGAAGTTGGGCAATGTGTTTTGGGGTGTCATTTTACATATACCCATGCTGGGTGAGATAAATATCTTGGTCAAATGCCAACTTTGTATAAAAAAATGGAAAAAGTTGTCTTTTGCCAAGATATTTCTCTCACCCAGCATGGGTATATGTAAAAAGACACCCCAAAACACATTCCTCAACTTCTCCTGAATACGGAGATACCACATGTGTGACACTTTTTTGCAGCCTAGGTGGGCAAAGGGGCCCATATTCCAAAGAGCACCTTTCGGATTTCACTGGTCATTTACCTACTTACCACACATTAGGGCCCCTGGAAAATGCCAGGGCAGTATAACTACCCCACAAGTGACCCCATTTTGGAAAGAAGACACCCCAAGGTATTCCGTGAGCGGCATGGCGAGTTCCTAGAATTTTTTATTTTTTGTCACAAGTTAGTGGAAAATGATGAATTATTTTTTTTTTTTTTTTTTTTTCATACAAAGTCTCATATTCCACTAACTTGTGACAAAAAATAAAAACTTCCATGAACTCACTATGCCCATCAGCGAATACCCTGGGGTCTCTTCTTTCCAAAATGGGGTCACTTGTGGGGTAGTTATACTGCCCTGGCATTCTAGGGGCCCAAATGTGTGGTAAGGAGTTTGAAATCAAATTCTGTGAAAAATGACGAGTGAAATCCGAAAGGTGCTCTTTGGAATATGGGCCCCTTTGCCCACCTAGGCTGCAAAAAAGTGTCACACATCTGGTATCTCCGTACTCAGGAGAAGGTGGGGAATGTGTTTTGGGGTGTCATTTTACATATACCCATGCTGGGTGAGAGAAATATCTTGGCAAAAGACAACTTTTCCCATTTTTTTATACAAAGTTGGCATTTGACCAAGATATTTATCTCACCCAGCATGGGTATATGTAAAAAGACACCCCAAAACACATTCCCCAACGTCTCCTGAATACGGCGATACCAGATGTGTGATACTTTTTTGCAGCCTAGGTGGGCAAAGGGGCCCACATTCCAAAGAGCACCTTTCGGATTTCACTGGTCATTTACCTACTTACCACACATTAGGGCCCCTGGAAAATGCCAGGGCAGTATAACTACCCCACAAGTGACCCCATTTTGGAAAGAAGAGACCCCAAGGTATTTCGTGATGGGCATAGTGAGTTCATGGAAGTTTTTATTTTTTGTCACAAGTTAGTGGAATATGAGACTTTGTAAGAAAAAAAAAAAAAAAAAAAAAAATCATCATTTTCCGCTAACTTGTGACAAAAAATAAAAAGTTCTATGAACTCACTATGCCCATCAGCGAATACCTTAGGGTGTGTATTTTCCGAAATGGGGTCATTTGTGGGGTGTTTGTACTGTCTGGCCATTGTAGAACCTCAGGAAACATGACAGGTGCTCAGAAAGTCAGAGCTGCTTCAAAAAGCGGAAATTCACATTTTTGTACCATAGTTTGTAAACGCTATAACTTTTACCCAAACCATTTTTTTTTTACCCAAACATTTTTTTTTAATCAAAGACATGTAGAACAATAAATTTAGAGCAAAATTTATATATGGATGTCGTTTTTTTTGCAAAATTTTACAACTGAAAGTGAAAAATGTCATTTTTTTGCAAAAAAATCGTTAAATTTCGATTAATAACAAAAAAAGTAAAAATGTCAGCAGCAATGAAATACCACCAAATGAAAGCTCTATTAGTGAGAAGAAAAGGAGGTAAAATTCATTTGGGTGGTAAGTTGCATGACCGAGCAATAAACGGTGAAAGTAGTGTAGGTCAGAAGTGTAAAAAGTGTCCTGGTCTTTCAGGGTGTTTAAGCACTGGGGGCTGAGGTGGTTAATATTAAAATCCTGGAATACCCCTATAACGGCTTATTCCCGTCTCGTGAAGTGAGATTACATTCATAGGAGCTGCCAGAACTTTGTGATGGGTGGAGGTCTGACATCTGGCCCCCCAGCAATCGTGAGAAATCGGGATTTATTTTTGCCTTCCCTTCAAAGTCTTCCCTGTAATAAAGCACTACTGGTTATGCAAGGAACTGCTGCCCCATTTACATTCTCCTAGCTATATGCCTTCACTTTATGAGATGGGAATAACCATTTAATGCATCCATTAAGTGCATTCTTTTTAATCTATCAAGCTGCTCACCCTTCTCCCTCTTAACATGGAAGGTCTGCGGAATCAAGTCCTGGTTCTGAACGTGGTTACGGATGTTCAGCACACTTTCCGAACGAACAGTGATGTTTTGGCTCAGCAGTTTGCCACACAGGTATGTCACCATTAGTTGCATAACAGTATATGTAGTATGCTGATCCAATGTGACAGAAGTTTGTATGCCTGTCCTGTTAGGGATACACTCTGTCGTTTTATTTCTTTATTCTTACCATGTCTACGGTTACAATTTAGAAAATTGCTGAGCAGCTTATTTGTTTAACATCATGATTTTAGATAATGATTTCCTCTCCATTCACATTGAAAACTCCCTATAGAAATTCTGGTTTCTTCCCACTGGGGTGCAAATTTTAAACAATTAGAACTTTATCTAAGGTCAGATGTCACACAGATTTCCATGACTTGGATTTCAGGTGGCAGCAATGTGTCGTGTTACTCCCACTTTAAATGTGAATGGAGCAGATTTTTTTTTTCCACTTTAAGTTCTGCAGAGGTGTCTAATAGTTTTGCAATCTGCTTGTTTTCTCACCTGCCTACTTCATGTGGATTCTTCACACTTTCCTGTTGGGAGTTGTCACTTTTTAGAATATAACGAGAAGTTTCTTTACCTGTAGACCTTGCTGCTGTATAACGGCTGTCGCTCCGGAGAAGTGTTCTCTATTGATCTTCGTGTCCCTTATCACTCACCTAATAATTGGAAGAAAGGGGTGTCATTCTCCCAAAGCTCCGGCATCACTTGTCTGCGTCTTCTCAAGGATGAAAACTACCTCGTGGTTTCCGATATGTCTGGGCAGGTACATCCACACCAAAAAGCTTTTACATTTCTGTAGTCGGATACGATGAAGTATGCTATCTTTCCAGTAGACTTACAATGGCGCAGCAGTGTGCATGCTCAACCGCTGCATCATCCAATCATTTTGAAGATTCGTGGAGGTCCCAGACACCTCCACCAGTTAGACACTTACCACCTATCTTGTGTTGTCACATTTTAAAAGTGAGACTTGTAGGGAAAAAGTTTTTCAGGATAATTATTAGGCTACTTTCACGCCTGTGGCGTTGTGAGCCGGCCGCCAGTTGCGGCAGATAATGCCGGGAATCGGCTGGACACAAACTGCAGCCTGCACCGGTTTGTGTCCAGCCAATTCTCAACATTTTTGCCAGATTGCGGCCGGCAGCAACAGATGCGGAGAATTGCTACAGCAGATGTGAAACTATCCTTAGATTGTATATTATTTTGTGACTGCAAATTCTAGATTAAGCTATGAAATCTGCGGATAGTGAAACATCTGCACACAGTTAAAGGGGTTGTCCAGAATGGGGCTTTCCAGTAATAATTATTTTTTATCAAGTGCCTACAGCTTGGCCTCTGAAAAAGAAGATTCATACTTATCTGCTCCATGACACTCTGGTCCATCTCACTGCCTCCATCTTCTGCTTACATCCAGCTGGCCAGGGTCATGGTCCCATGCACCACTCCAGCCAAAGATTGGCTTTAGCCGTGATGTGGCTACAAGCAGCACGTCACCACTGAAGCCAGTCATTGGCTGGCACGGGCACGGTGCATTTGACCAATGTCCATAGCCAGCCGCATGTAAACAGCGCCGGGACTGGAAGATGGAGATGGCAGAGCTCAGGACCAGAGCACCATGAAGCAGGTAAGTATGAATCTTCTGTTTCAGGGGAAAGGCTGTGGGCACTTGATAAAAAAATAATTATTACCGGAAAACCCCTTGAAATATTGACGACCAAGCCTCAGGATCTGCAAATTGTGGAACCTCAAAACGGACACACTCATGTGAATGGACTCTTACAAATCATTGAGGGCAGTATGTTTTTTTTTTTTTTGTACATCTTTGCTATAACCCCTTTAATTTTAATAAACTACGTGACATCACAGGTTACACAACATAATGATTAGATTGTACATTTTTTTGTGATTGCAAATTGTAGATTAAGCTGTGGGATCTGCGGATGGTGAAAAATGTGCTGAACTATGAAGGACATATGAACAGTTACGCTCACTTACCAGTGCATGTGAAAGAAGATGAAGGGTTGCTGCTTGCAGGTATGGATTTTATACAAAATCTTCTCATCAATCCCTGTTATATACTGTATGTCAATACTTCTCATTAAAAATGACGGAAATATGAAATCTGCTCATTGTAAAAAAAAATTAAGGCAGAGAATTCTTGTTCCTAAATGTAACCTCAGATAAATAGCTGGTTCTCCTTATCAGTGGCGTGCCTGGGGGGGGCGGGAAGTGTGGTCCGCCGTGGGTGCCGGCTCTCAGGGGGGTGCCAGAAGCAATGAGCGCTTCCATCAATACAGATGGAAGCGCTCATTGCTGGAGCGCTGACGCCCACATTCTGCGGTGGGGCACGGGAGCGCATAGTTCCCTGCCGCGCTGCTGATCACCGCTATAGGCTTCAGGCCTAGTAGGCAGTGAAATCCCGGCGCAGGCGTACGTGATGACATCATTGCGTGCGCCTGTGCCCAGACGCAGCACAGTGAAGTGTGCGCGCCTGCCATCGCACGCCTGGACGTAGGTGAGTATTTAGCTTTTATTTTTTTATTATTTATTTTATGTGCCAACTTTGGGGGGACATGGGGGGGAAATTGCAGTATGGGGGCAAATTACTATGTGGGGGAGAAATATTATGGTGGGATACTGTGTGGGAGCAAATTATTATGGGAGGGATTACTATGTGAGGCAAATTACTACTATATGGGGCAATGTGGGGGAGACTATTGTGTGGGGGAAATTACTGTGGGGGGGCAGCGTGTGGGAAATTACTGTATGGAGACAGTCTGGGGGAAATTACTGTGTGGGGGCAGTGTGGGGGAAATTAATGTATGAGGGCGAGGGCAGTGTGGGGCAAAATACTATATGGGGGCAGCGTGGGGGGCGTTGCTATTGCGGAGGCACTGTAGGGGCTATTCTATTATTTTTGGGGACACTATACAGGGATTATTACCTGGAGCACAATATAGGATGTTATTATTACTGAGGGCACTCTAGGGGACATTATAGCTGCTGTGGACACTATAGGGACATTTGGGGTAATTTATCAAACTGGTGTAAAGTAGAACTGGCTTAGTTGCCCATAGCAGCGAATCAGATTCTGCCTTTCATATTTGACAGCTCTTTTGGAAATCCAGTTCTACAAATGACCCCAATTATGTCTACTAGGGTCACTATTTTTTCAGCAGTATAGTACCTGGGGCATTCGGGGGTGGGGGGCACACTATTGGGGGTGGCAGCAGGATGACACTGTTGGGACACTAGGATGGGGAGGTTGATGGAAAAACTGAGAAATCTAACATGTCTGTGTTACAAACTCTGTGATGCGGCCGAAATAATTTTTCATGGCGGTCTAACGGAGGAGAAGAGGAAAGAGAAGGTCTACATGACAGGAGATGTCCCTGGATGTAAGAGGTGTGTGGTCAAGTATTTGGGGGGGGGGGGGGGGTGACAGAGAAAGAAACACCCTAGGCACGCCACTGCTCCATATTATACTGTGGCATTTTTAGGGACAAAATTTAGTGTTGATGTATGTATTAATATATTTTTAGAGCATTCAGAGCTCTGCTTGTTTTTCCTGATATAACACGTCTACATAGGCACAGTTAAAGGTGTTTACGATTAAAACTATTTGGAATTGGTGGTTCACTCAGGGGCACCAAACTGTGCAGTACAAGATAACCGACTCTCTATGTTCATCCAGGAGTTAAAAGGGTTTTCAGAGATCTTTATACTGATGAACTATTCTCTGGTATCTGATCAGCTATTTGAGAAGGCTCCGGTGCTCACAGTAGTGCTGCAGCCTTCTCGCCGTACATTGTATAGCGGCTGTGCTTGGTATTGCAGCATTTACTTTTATGGGGCTGAGCTTCTCCTAGGCCATGTGACCGATGAACATGACGTTACATGGCCTAGGGAAAGCTGTGAGAAGGCCGCGGCACTACTGCGAGCCTTGCTGCCTTCTCAAACAGCTGATAGGCGGGAGGTCCTGGGTGTCGGACCTCCACCGATCAGTTACTGATGATCTATCCAGAGGATAGGTCATCAGTAAAAAGAAAATCTTGGAAAATCTCTTTAAATATTGATGACCTAGCCCTGACATAGGTCCTCAATACCAGTGAGTTTCCAATTCCTGGGACAGCCCTGTCTCAACTAGTTGAAGGACAAGCAATGCAGCTTCTTCTTAGTATAGAGGCTGCGGCGCGGAAATTAGGTTGGGAACGAGGTAAGTTTGCTTCTTTTTTTTTTGGTCATTGTGCGTCTGTAGAAAGTTGCGGGAGTTATTAATCTAAAAAAAATAAGAAAGAGAAATGAGAAGAAAAGGTCTGTTGGAAAAGGATAACTTTTGACATGTATGATGTTATCAACAAAAGGATGGAGACCGTTATGTACTTGCCATGCATGTTATCATGATATGCATTGAGATGTATGTCTTTTCTACCTGACTGCTGTTTTTACCTGTGCTTTTCAATAAAGAGAAGTTTAAAAAAAAAGTACTTTTAAAGGGGTGAATAAAAATAATTTGGACTGTAGTCACCGCTCAGAGAAGCTTAATTAATGCTGTCCTTTTACCGAGTAAAATGTAGGAACATTACACAGCAATGTCTTACTCTACCCCCAACCGATAAAAAGATATATTAATAAAATAATCTGCACAGAATTTTGGACCATAAATGATGTTGAAAGGTGGAAAAGTGCTGTATGCAAAAAAGAACTGTTTGCTATTGACCTATTTAGTGTAAAAAAAAAAGTGAAAATTAAATTGAATTTAGTGGCCATCAGATGATCTGTATAATTTTATCTGTTAGATTTTTTTTTTAAACATTTAAAAGACCAGTAGACTTATTGGACCAGGTGTTTTTGCACCAAGGACCTGTTTCATGCAAGACAATTTTCCCAGGGACCGGGGGGGTTGTGGTTTAGTCGGCACTGACTGATTCACGCGCATAACAAAACACAAGGTGCATATTAAAATATATAACCCTGTGTATGAGGCGGCTGGAGCCAAGGTGACATTATATTGCACGGGTACGAAGACATTATACTTTACGAGGTGGCTGGGGACAAGGTGACATAATGCATGAGGTGGGCCAAATGGTGACATTATACTGCATGAGGTGGATCAAATGGTGACATTATACTACATGGTGTGGGCCAAATGGTGACATTATACTGCATGAGGTTGGCCAAATGGTGACATTATTCTGCATGAGGTGGGCCAAATGGTGACATTATACTACATGGGGTGGGCCAAATGGTGACATTATACTGCATGGGGCAACAATTCCCCCCCATACAATATCTATTCAGTGTCTGCAAGGCATAAATAGCTGAGGGCTTGGTGGGCTTTGTAGTGCACTTAAGGCCACAGGTTGCTTTTTTAACCAACTTATTGTATGATGCAAACACAAAGCATCACCTCAGGCAGTGACAGTGACAACCCCATGACAGCAGCACACAGGGTGATGCACTGCAGGTCGTCACCAGCCCCAGTAATGTACAGCAAGCCACACTAACCTGAAACCACTACACTTCCCAGCTGTGCTAAGCCCCGTCCCCAATCCATTTATAGCCAATCAGCATTTGTCTTACCACTAACCAATCAGCTGGCCTGTTATAGCTGCTCCCACATCAGGTGTACATGAAAGAAGCACTGGGATTGGCTGCGAGCAGCTGCCTGAGGGATTGTCATACTGGTATGGAGATTGCCGGCTCCTGCATTTCTCCTTGTCTGTATTGCCGCGGCCCAGCAAACAATCATTCAGGGCCCGGTCCTGGGCCGCGGACCGGTGGTTAGAGACCACTGGCTTTAGTGACTAGCATGTTTTTACATGGCTGCAACGGGCCTTTTAACTTTCCATATCTGCCAACTAATTTTATTTTCCATGCAGTTGGACAAGATTGCTACACGAGGATCTGGAACTTCCAGGATGCCCGGCTTTTGAGGACAATCCCATCACCACATACTGCCTCCAAGGATTCTATACCAAGTGTTGTATTCTCCTCCTACCACGGAGGGAAAAGGCCGGTTCCTGGGTTACTAATGGCTGTCAAGAAATACTTGTACCACTTTACTTATGACTCACATGATGTCTGATACACATTGAAGAACTTGTTTTTCAGCGTCATTAATCCAATGTACACTTACTTCAGTATGGACCCAATAACTGCCAAAGCATTATAGGTTTGAGAGGAGCATATCTATTTTAACAGTGTAAATCATAAATTTATGAATGAGTGCTGACAGGTATTTTACATAACTAGCGATTAAATAAAATATATATTTTTTAAAAGGCTTCAGCTTCTGGATAAATCTTAATCTTTCAGACCACAATTCACACCTTTGGCCTATAAAGTGGAAGAAAAAAATAGTCACCACTAAATGTCAACGACTAGTAAGGCATTGATCCTGCAAAACTTCTCATTGGGAAAGAAAATTACCTTTTTTTTTTTTCCCCCAGACCCTACAAACCACGTCAAGATTACTATACAGGTAACAGTTTACTGCTAGCAATTCCAACAATTTTGGAATTATTATCGATAGTTTTACTGGGTAACTTGCAGCCTGTATTATTGTATGATACCTTCAATACTTGTTTGCCAATGCCACAATGTTTCGGGTAAAATCGGAGGCATACATCGGTACAGTAAGGTACTATAGCCAGCTATCAATAGTATACAACATGGATCTATAGTACAGCATGAGGCCTTTTTAGCATACAGTGGCCCCAATCTCGGATTCTTTTATCCATGTAAGTGTATCTTCAAAGTCACTAAGCTTTGCCTAAGTCAATAGTACAGGTGAATATAACAAACTTTGTAATATATCTTTCTTGCCCATATTCATTGGGGGACACAGAGACCGTGGGTATATCTATGTCCTCTAGGAGGCGTTGACACTAGTAAAAGCTGTTAGCTCCTCCCCTGGCAGCTATAGCCCCTCCAGCCTGGAGAGAGAGCTTCGGTTTTTTCTAGTGTCAGTAGGAGGCAAGACCTCCCTTGTCTGCAGGCCGGGTAGCTCCAGAAGATTTTTTTTTTTTTATTTTTTTTATTTTTTTCTTCTTTTCAGGTGGGAAACAGTGGTCGCCTCGCCTCCCTGTTCTCCGGGGGGGGGCACACCAGCGTTGGTCTGCCACGCTGCCTCCTCCCCCACAAGAAGACAAGGTGGACCAGGGCAGCCTCGCTCCCCTGCATCCCGGCAGCGGAGGGGTCACCCATCTAAGTCCCTCTTCCAGCTTCCTGCCACTACGGTGCCAGTAGCTGAAGGGGTGACCCTGCTGGAAAAGAGGAAGGATGAAGATGAGGTAAGTACACGGGACTAGGTAAGTATGTTTAACCCTCCCGTCCCCTCATCATTATCAAGCAGGGCCAGCCTATACTCAGGGGTTTAAGACACGCTCTACAACTCCCCTTCCTGGTTCTTCATGATGGCCATTGGTTACATGAAAATCAATGTCTTACAGGACTCACCATCGGTTCATTCTGTTATTGGTATGCGCATTCCCCCTTACAAGGCACACAGGGGGTTAATGCCACTGTTGTACAGCGGGAGGCCGAGCTCACCGATGTGGATCGGGGCGCTCAGTCAGACATGCAGAGGGGGAGCGGAGGAGGCTCCCGCTCCACACCCCTACCGCCATTATCCACCCTTTCGGGAGCAGACGCGCTGCAGTAAGAGCGCGCCGCTCCGGAGGGGGTTAACCGCAGCGCGATCAGCGTTCCGGCCCGCGCTTTTGTCTGCCCGGCCTGCGGGGTGGACATTCCCCCCGTCCGTCCGGGCGCATTAGCGCTGCTCTGGTCGCTCTGTGACCCAGCCGGTGCAGAATTCAGTGGCCTCTCCTGAGGCTGAGCGCAGGGAGGGGGGGGGGCACTCTCTTTGGATCGCCGCTTAGTGGCCGGCTGGGTCGCAGTCTTGGTCCCTGGAGGGGGGAGCACTCTGGCGTGAATTCTTCCCACTCCCCCAGACACCTGCTGAGCTCTGCCCACCGGTCCTCAAGACAGCCTTAACCCTTCCTGCTCAGCACCTGATTACTGGGGTTCTACCTCTAGTACAGTGTGCCATAATGTGGAGGAATTTAACTCCTTCCTGCCTCTTGTCATTGAGGCTGGCTTCCTAGTTTTCAAAAATAAATAAAAAATGTGCGTTCATATGGGTCCCCCTCCTCAGCCCTCATCACCGCAGGACCACCCTGTCTGTGTGGTCCCAGCCTGGGCCCGTGTCCTATCTCGGATAATGAGGACCTCGCATAGTTCCCAATCCGCCCTCCGGGGCCGTTTGGTTGATAATTCTCCACCTTCGCAAATCCCGTGGACAACAGCTGAAGTATTCCAAATCCACCCTCCGGGTCGTTTGGTTGACGATTCTCCACCTGCGCAATCCAGTGAAGGACCTCTGCAGGATTTCCAATCTGTCCTCCGGGGCGATTTGGTTGATAATTCTCCACCTGCGCCATACAGTGAAGAACCTCTGGATTCCTAATCCACCCTCCTGGGTCGTTGGTTGATAATTCTCCACCTGCGCAATTCCATAAGGACCTCTGGCATTCCCAATCCACTCTCCTGGGTCGTTTGGTTGATAATTCTTCACCTGCGCAATTCCATAAAGGACCTCTGGCATTCCCAATCCACCCTCCTGGGTCGTTTGATTGATAATTCTCCACCTGCACAATCCAATGGGGGACCGCTGGAACTTTCCAATCCACCCTCTGGGGTCGTTTGGTTGATAATTCTTCACCTGCGCAATTCAATAAAGGACCTCTAAAAAAAGACATTCCCAATCCACCCTCCTGGGTCGTTTGGTTGATAATTCTCCACCTGCACAATCCAGTGGGGGTCCGCTGGAACCTGCCATCCACTCTCCGGGGTTGTTTGGTTGATAATGCACCGCCTTCGCAATCCGGTGGAGAGACCGCTGGAAGTTCCCATTCCACCCCCTTCCATTGGTGGCGCGATGACATTATCACTGGTTACATTGTGTGCTGTATGCATTACCCCCTTAGGTGCAATAATTGCACTCCCACGGGGTACAGGACTCGCCATATGCACTAGTTCTCGCCGTGGGCATTCGCCCCCCTTCATAGGTGGAATATTCACCCTACCACTGGCTAGTACTTGCCGTATGCTTCCATCTTCCTTAGGTAGGTAATTGCACTACCAATGAATACGGTTCCGACTGTTGCGCTATCCTTCCATAGGCGGAGTGTTGCAAATCACCATGCTTTCTGTTACATTACCCCCTTCCACAAGTGATCCACTAACGGGGGAATAACTAAACCTCTTCAGATGCTGCAATTCTGCGGCGCCACGGCTCTAGGTGCCTTCGCTTATTTCACAAGGGGTGTGGCAACAGTCGGTACTCGCAAGTGCCTGGTATTCTTACTCTAGTGCTATATGGGTGCCACCAGTGGACACGGTGGCTATTCCTCATTGTATCCTTTTCCTTTGGTGCTGGTTTTGCGCATTATAACATCCACTCTCTTCTCAGGGGGTTTCCTAGCATCACTTATGTGTCCTAGAGACCCCCATCTCCATGGGCCTCCGTTGTTCCAGTCGGTCATGATATTGTCGGCATCAATACGTAGTGCGTACTGCATTGCACATATATGGTGAGTACGTTCCAGCGAGTAGAGTGTTTCACTGACTCCGTATTCTCTATCCACCACTCCCCCCTTCTCTGGGAAAGTGGTTATGCTGGCACTCTGGTTTAGCGGCTACAGCTTGTTCTCCTCCACAGGTGCAGCTTTTTGCTAATGCTCGAGTTCGTGGTCGCTACAGTGGGACATCCCCCTTAGGTAGTTTTTGCACAGCCACTTAATTCTTGGCTACTTCTGTATAGCGTCAGTCTCAGATAGGGAATGGGCTTAAACCTAGCCTATTCTTCTCCTGTCTTTTCCTCCTCTGGCTCATGGTTCATAGCCACCCCGCATGCCTTGGTAGTTCCTACGTTACTACCTTCCCTCATCTGCATTTGCACGGGGTATTCGTTTGGTGGCCTTCCATTCCAGGCACGCTCCGGTCCTGACTGGTGGGCTGTGGCGCCCTTCACATTCCTCCTTTTACAGGGACTCTTCCATTGGTCCAAGTGTGCTAACGGTATCTACACGAAAGCTTCCCACCTTTCTCTCCATTGCCAGAGTTCCGAAAGCATGTGACTTGGACGCCCTGATTTCTCCTAGGCGGGAGTTCTCCCTTCCTACGTGTTTCTTCCCCTCCTTCCCAGGGTTCTACGGAAGATCAAGATGGAGGACATTCCGACAAATCCTTGTCACGCATGGTACGCCAACCTCATTCTCCTTCTAGGAGACATCCCTTGGTCACTGCCACTCAGAGACGACCTTCTTTCACAGGGTCCGGTCTTACATAAGCATTCAGATGACGGCGTGGCTATTGAAACCGCCATTCTGATGTGGAGAGGGTTTTCGGCGGATGTCATCCGCACTATGATTTAGGCCAGGAAGCCTGCATCGCCCAGGATCTATTATGGGACCTGGAGGTCCTTCCTGGGCTTCTGTGAAAGCCAGGACATTCCCTCACTCCGTATTTTTTTTCTCTCCCCACGGTCCTATCCTTTCTACAATCAGGGTTGGACCTTGGTTTAGCCCTTAGTTCCTTGATGGGTCAGGTGTTGGTGCTTCTGTCCTGGGGCAGCTTTCCAGCATCCTCTGGTGCCCGTGGAAACCTTCCTTCAGGGAGTGACACATACGGTTCCTCCGTACCGTCCTTACCGCCTTGGGATCTGAATATACACTCACCTAAAGAATTATTAGGAACACCTGTTCTATTTCTCATTAATGCAATTATCTAGTCAACCAATCACATGGCAGTTGCTTCAATGCATTTAGGGGGGTGGTCCTGGTCAAGACAATCTCCTGAACTCCAAACTGAATGTCAGAATGGGAAAGAAAGGTGATTTAAGCAATTTTGAGCGTGGCATGGTTGTTGGTGCCAGACGGGCCGGTCTGAGTATTTCACAATCTGCTCAGTTAATGGGATTTTCACGCACAACCATTTCTAGGGTTTACAAAGAATGGTGTGAAAAGGGAAAAACATCCAGTGTGCGGCAGTCCTGTGGGCAAAAATGCCTTGTGAATGCTAGAGGTCAGAGAAGAATGGGCCGACTGATTCAAGCTGATAGAAGAGCAACGTGGACTGAAATAACCACTCGTTACAACCGAGGTATGCAGCAAAGCATTTGTGAGGCGGATGGGCTACAACAGCAGAAGACCCCACCGGGTACCACTCATATCCACTACAAATAGGAAAAAGAGGCTACAATTTGCACGGGCTCACCAAAATTAGACTGTTGAAGACTGGAAAAATGTTGCCTGGTCTGATGAGTCTCCATTTCTGTTGAGACATTCAAATGGTAGAGTCCGAATTTGGCGTAAACAGAATGAGAACATGTATCCATCCTCTGATGGATACAGTGAACTCATGACAATGAGTTCACTGTACTAAAATGGCCCCCACAGTCACCAGATCTCAACCCAATAGAGCATCTTTGGGATGTGGTCGAACGGGAGCTTCGTGCCCTGGATGTGCATCCCTCAAATCTCCATCAACTGCAAGATGCTATCCTAGCAATATGGGCCAACATTTCTAAAGAATGCTATCAGCACCTTGTTGAATCAATGCCACGTAGAATTAAGGCAGTTCTGAAGGCAAAAGGGGGTCCAAAAACCATATTAGTATGGTGTTCCTAATAATTCTTTAGGTGAGTGTAGTTCTCCCAGCGTTCCAGTCTTCTCCCCTTGAGCCCTTGCGGGAGTTCTCACTCCGGTTCCTGTCCTAGAAGGTAGTTTTTTCTTGTGGCCATCACATCCATTAGACAGGTGTCTAAGTTGGGGGTGCTCTCTTGCAAAAATCCCCTTCCTGGTTCTTCACAAGGATAAGGCGGTTCTCCGGCCCATTCCTTCTTCTCCCGAAAGTGGTCTCTGACTTCCATATCAATGAAGAAATTGTCCTTCCTTCACACCCTATGGAAGGGAGTTACATTATTGGACGTTTTCAGAGCTCTAATCATTATTGGCAGCCTCCAGTTCCTTCCGGCATACGGAACCCCTTTTTGTCTTCCGGAGGGTCCTCGCTAGGGATTGGCGGCCTCCGAGGTGGCGATTGCACGTTGGATTCGGTCTGCAAGTGCTGAAGCATACCGTGCCTGGAGCAGGGTTCCGTCCTTAGGTGTCACGGCTCACTCTCCCAGAGCGGTGGGCGCTTCTTGGGCTCGGAGGAATCGCGCTTCGGCTGCACAGTTGTGTAAGGCGGCTACCAGTCCTCCTTACACATGTTCACAAACGATTACCAGGTGCATACTTATGCTTCGGCGGTCGCTGCTTTGGGCCGCGTAGTCTTGCAGGTAACAGTTCTTAGATGCCTGCAGGGAGGCTTGCTTCCGTGGGTGTGGCTTTTTCCCTCCCTGTGGACTGCTTTTGGACGTCCCACGGTTCCTGTCCCCCCTCCCCCCCCCAATGAATATGGGCAAGAAAAGGAGATTTTTGTATAACTTACCAGTGAAATCTCTTTCTCGCTCTTCATTGGGGGACACAGAACCCACCCAGTATTGTTGTCCGGCCACAATTGTGGCTGTTGGCTGGTTAGAACCCCGTTGGGTCCTTTGACATGGTTGGTGTTCCACGTGTTTTTCTTTGGTTGGCTTGCTTCTCCTACTGCTTGTACACAAACTGAAGCTCTCTCTCCAGGCTGGAGGGGAGCTGCCAGGGGAGGAGCTAACAGATTTTACTAGTGTCAACGCCTCCTAGAGGACATAGCTATACCCACGGTTCCTGTGTCCCCCAATGAAGAGCGAGAAAGAGATTTTACTGGTAAGTTATACAAAAATCTCCTTTTTCAGAGGAAAAATGCCTCTTTATCCTTCTAGCCTCTCATCTCTGTGGGCAGCATGTAATCGAATCCTTCAGTGAGCTGACAGTCTGTCTCGTCTCTCAAGACAGGTTTAGCAGAGAATGTTAGTTTAGGAGGAGAAGAGAGACATTTTTCTCAGATATATTACAAATCTGTACTCACATGCACTATTAATTTATGCAAAGTTTTTTTTGAAACTTTAGTTGCCATTTAATAAAGCACTCCTACAAACATTTTTAGTCTCTGACCTGTTAGAAAGGTACATGATGTAAACTATACTGAAGGTAATCTGCTTACCAGTGACTGTATTTGTGAGTTATAAGTTAACCTCCCTTCTGATCCTCAGCTATGTCATGTGACCAACACTCTGACTCTCCAAATAACACAGCATCTTGTGTGTGAACAGAAAACCAGTTTGGGTTTTCTGTTCACACCATCACGGAGGCACCAGTATGGGTGCCTCCGTGATGGTCTCTTAGGAATGAGTAGAGATGTAATTGACTTCCTGTCTTGTGTCAGATGGAGAGGTCACATGACACAGCTGAAGAGCAGAAGGGAGGTTATAACTCACAAACACAGCGAGACTGCTACTTTAAAAGAAGGAAGGGAGATTAACTAGAAAACAAGCCTGAAATTGGATCTGCTTAGATTTCATCTTAACAGCTACCAATTGTGGACTTCTTTTAAAGGGAGTCTGTCACCAGGAAATTCACTGGTAGACCAGGCACAGTGCATTGTAGGCCTAGACCTGAATATAATGATAATTTTCACTTTACAATCCATTGTTTCATTCTGGAGAAAAAAAAAAGTACTTTTAGTCTATATGCAAATAAGTATTTATGTGCATCAAGGGCTGGCCCAAGCCAATGTGTGCACCTTTGCTCATCCTGATTTCTCTGCCGGACCCTTCTCCATTTTGATTTATAGCGCTATGGTTCCCACATACGGTATTCACCTTGCCTAGCGCTGTCAATCAAACAGGAGGGGGGCTTGCAGAGGTGCACTTAGTTGCTCATTTGCATATGGATTAAAAGTCATTTATCTCCAGAATAAAGGAACAGGATCACTAAGTGACAGGTATCTTTACATTCAGCTGAGCTAGCTCTACAAGGCATCGTGGCTGGTTCAACATTGAATTTTCAGGTGACAGACTCTATTTAATATTGGGTGATTTTAGAGTAAAACCTACTCAGTCACAACAATAGAAGTGACAGAACAAAAGACAATTTAAGAAGTATCAAGACAACACAATTACCGCATTTATGAAGTACCGCTGAGAAAGAGGGGGAAAAGAAACACAGAAAATGCATTTATCTTTTACACACTCCCAAAAAGGCACTTACAGATAAAATAAGTTACCAGTCCTGTATATTTTATCATAGGACAGACAATAAATTAAAACCAAGCAACGTTTCAATCACTCATAACAAAGGAATAGTAGATTTGCAAGTTTTACTCTCCTGGAGTAGGCAAGAGTACGAATAATAAAATTTGGGTATATAGTATATTTTTGTTTTTAGAGGATTACATTCATAAAATGTTCTTGTGACATAAGCAAAGGGATGACATTCTTCATAAACACATTTTTATATCAAATCCCTTAGACAAAATCTGTGATTAAACCTCTACTATTGCCAATGTAAAATATCCATGGAGGAGTCTCGGGCAATAAAGAAATACACCACACCCCGCTGGTTATGGGAAGCTTTCTGCATAGTGTATACAGCCACATACGCTGGACTCATCCCGACACTCCTCCGGTCATATTTTGCATTGACAGCAGTGGATAATTTGGGGCTCTGATCTTTCTTACACAGAAAAGACGTAAATCATAGTAATGTACAGAGGACCTGTCTACTCTTACAAAATGGAAAGGTGATGACGGGCTCAGATATTAAAATTATAGATAGTGCTAGCTTTACTTGGACCATTTGGAAATACTCATCATCTTCATCAGTCTTTATATTCATTGTCAGCTACAATAATATGCAGTATTTTTGAACTATCAGATGCAATTTGTAGAAAAAAAAGTTTGCTGAAAAGTGAGCATGATTTAGTCAGAAGATCGGCTGCAGCAGACTCTCCCTATTCCTAAATAATCGTGTGAAGCATCCATGAAGGTCTGTGCCCAATTCTGTATAGCTCAGGGATCAGCAACCTCTGGCCCTCCATCTGCTCTACAAAAATACAATTCCCAGAATGCTCCATTCACTTCTATATAAAAAAGAAGAAGACAGGAGGCGGCGTCTCGTGTGTGTTGCTGTATCACAGAGATTTTGCAGTTTATTCTCGGTTGCACTTACCGTATTGTGTTGTGATGAGTCACAACAACGGGGGTTTTGCCTTCGCTGGTATTTGCCCGTCCAGTGTGCGGGGATGCCGGTACTGCTGCCAAGGTCCCTTCCTGAGTCACGTTCGTGGTTGTCAGGATAAGAAGATGTGTAGATAAAAGGTAACTGGTTTGAACCTTTTTGAATGGCGCTGTAGGCAAGAAGCTTTATACCAAGTAATTATTGGTAAAAAAAAAAATCACATATTGTATAATTGTCCTGATGAAGAGGGTGGTACGCCCTTGAAACGCGTTGACATTAGCAATAAATTATTTTTTTACCAATATTCACTTGGTATAAAGCTTCTTGCCTACAGCGCCATTTAAAAAGGTCCAAACCAGTTACCTTTATCTACCCATTCACTTCTATAGGAGTTACAAGAGCATCTGAGCCAGTGTGTATGCCGGGAATTGTAGTTTTACAGCACCTGGAGGGCCGAAGGTTGCTGATAAACCACAGTCGCACAATCTATTGTATCCCTGCTCTGCAGGGTAACACAAAGGGCACATCACATTAAAGGGGTTGCCCAGATTTCTGCATCCTTCCAGAAAGGGCAACACATCTGTCCACAGGTTGTGTATGGCATTGCAGCTCAGCTCTGCTGAAGTGATTAAGGCTGAACTGCAATACTGCACACAACCTGCGGCCAAGTGTGGCGCTGTTTTTGGATGAAGGCAGCCATTTTTTTTCTAACCTTGTACAACCTCTTTAACATGATGTGCCCATGATTTTCAGTTTTTCCTCACTACCCTTCACTTATCATTAGTATTGGAGCGGGGATACAGGGGATTGTGCAGCTATGCAGTTCACTCTATGGTTAGACACATATCTTCATGGATGCTCTGCCTGATCGATAAGAAAATAGGAAAAGGTTGGTGCTGCTGGGCCCCCTGACTAGGTCAGAAAAAAAGACAACATCAATGGAGACAACTGGACACCTACTTTTACCCCCTTCACTACTTTAGGCAACCGGAGAACCTGGCATTAACCTCTCCCTATGGTGGCAAAGGAAGAAAGCAATAACCCCTCCACTACCCTAGATCACCAGGGAAGATGGAAGCTTTATAGTCCAAAAATACAGTAAATATCTAACATCAATTTAAAATGGGGATGATTAAGATTCTCAAACGAGCAGCATTCTATACGTTACTTGCATTCATTGGCTAGATTCTAGAAAGGCTGACCGTATAGAATCAGTTAAAATCTCAGTTTGACAATTAGGTTAACACCAGTTATACAGCAACTCAGAATGACGCCTATCTATATTACAGGTGATTTTTATAGTGAAAAAAAATTAACAAATTTTAAGATTTCCACATATAAATTAACATGAAGTGTTTGTCATCTTACGGTATGAGCAGAAACATGTTGGACAACCTTGGGACAATGTCCCATATTGAAATAAAAATATGTTCCAAAAAAGCAACGGCGGAAGAGAACCAAAAATTAAATATAGTCCTAGTGTGGTGGAGCTGCAAGGTGCATACAAAGTTGATTTATATTCCAATGTTACAAAGTGCAGATTATATGATTTTCTGTCTCCTAGACAAAGCATGTTTGGTGTCATCAAGGTTTAATATAATAATGATTGTAAAAATAAGGAGGAGGATGAGACCACAGCTGATAGGTCAGAGCATGCATTGGTAAAGACGCCTATAGATGAAGATAGGTTCCGTTATTATCTAGCCCTGAGTAAGTAATGCATTGTGAAATATGGTAATGGAGTATGGTTATAGGTCACCAGGCTTCTTATTGCAATTAACACACACACGGACAGGATGATCCCAGCCACGGGAGGGCACTGGTCTTTTATCACTTGAACAGTCACCACAGAAGCCCTGTCCACAAGCCCGACAATGGTGTTTGGAGAGTTTGATGTTAAATTCTTTCCTGCATTGGAAGCAATGTGTGATCTCGTGGTCTGGAATCCAGTAGGTAGGTCTTGCTGCATCTTTCATTAGTCCTTGAATTCAGCATTGAAAAAAAAAAGTATAATTATCATAAAAAGGACACCGCTACCTACAGCATTAAGAGATTAAAAAAATTTTGGCAAGTGAAGCTTGATTGAGAAGGATGACCTACCGTAAGAAGTGGTCTTCAATATTAAAATTCTAGAAAACATTCTTAAATAAGTTATCCCCTATCCACAGGCTAATCAGATTGGTGGGGGTAGAACCACTGGATCCCGCATAGATCAGGAGAACAGGGGCCCCGTATCCTGTGGGGCCCCCCTGAAATGGACATAGTGGCTGGTTGGAAAAGCATGCTTCTGCTCTATTCATTTCTATGGGAGTGCCAGAAATAGCCGAGCGCTGTATTCTCCAGCACTCCCACGAGAGGGGACGTGTTTTGCCAACCAGCCGCCCCTTCCATTTCAGTGGGGCTCCACTGGATACAGGGTCCCTGCAGTAGGACCTCACCAATCTGATATACACAGGATATAACAAAAATATCCAAAAGGTGCGGGTCCGGCCTCTGGAATCCGCTGCTTTCTGAAGAACAGGACCCTTTCGCACGCTGCAGTGAATGGGGAGCAGACTGCACATGCACTGGTCTCTGCATTTACTGCTAAGGTACTTTCAAAAACAGCTGAGCACTGTTACTTGGTTATTTTCGGATGTCCCGAAGAGCGAATCCCAGATATGGGACCTGCACCTACCAGACATTTGTCATAAATGCCATCATGCCGTAAATGTCCAGACAGGAATTCCCCTTTAAGATAGCTGTCAGCCAACAGTTATTCCTACTGGCTTCCCATCAACATGTCATGCATGCTCGTTTTATCAGTGAAGAAGAGAAAGACAAGTGACTGTCAGACCCCACCGCCAGTAGCTTATTTACTGCAGAAAAAAAAAATCATAAGGCATATTGAGATTTACCATGTCCAATTTTCTTTCCACCCGACATCTGTTATCAGTTGAGAGTCTGGCGGTCTCAATAGACACTAAAGTCAGCAGATTCCGACAGCTAATATGTACAGGCACTTCTAGTAGTGTCCTTATTATACTCCCACCATTTATTTATAGGATAACCTCTTACCTAATGGAATGTCAATAGCTGTTGCCACTGCTCCCAATGTGTTCTGTACGGCTTCACCAACCTTTCTTGCAATTAAAGTACCTCCTTCATCATCTTCACTGCCATCGGCAACTAAAATGCAAATACGAAGCAGTCAGCGGCAGTTCACTTGCAAATGTTAAATTATAATCACAGCAGTTCTGATTAATAACACAGTGTCTTAAAGGACTTTGTACACCTTTGGAGGCAATTTTAGTTTATGATTGTATTTTACAAATTTTTGGCTAAAAATCATATTTTCAAATGGCCTTTATTAAAAATATTGAGCCTTTCTGTCACAAAGAATTAACAGTTTTTCTAACTGTGTGATTGGTATTTTCACTTTGTGCCGGTCATCTAATAAACCTCATCTCTAAACTACTAAGAAGTCATAAACACTTATTTAAGCCACATTCTTATCAGTAAGATAGGAACTGAGCTATAATGAGTTTTTATAATGTTAGAGAGCAGAGATAAGGAGCCCGTCAGCTCCCCTACTGACGGAAAATAGAGAAAATCCAGAGTTTGCTACTAGACTAGAGCATTTCAGCTATGTACAGAAAAAAGGGCTCAATAGTTTTAGTAAAAAGACCAATTGAAACATTTTTCTAGATTTTCAGCTCAAAATGAGTACAATGCAATAATTTAAAAAAGTTGCCCCTAAAGGTGTACATAGCCTTTAAGGACTACTACACGGCAGTATTAATGGCAAACATGTGAAAACTGCACAACCGTGAAATACTGTACTTTAGAAACCAGCACCTTAGCACAGGACACATTTTGTACAAAGAGCCATTTTCAGTTTACCATTAAAA
Source organism: Bufo bufo (assembly GCF_905171765.1). NCBI lineage: Eukaryota > Metazoa > Chordata > Amphibia > Anura > Bufonidae > Bufo > Bufo bufo. Next base: position 38,429,835 of record NC_053399.1, on the reverse strand, counting down.
GGTTTTTTAGAGGAAGCATTAATAGCTCCAGAAAATCTCAAAAGTCTCTCACACACAAAATACACCTACTGGCCGACCATAGCAAAGAGATCAATAGTCCTAAGAGACACACTGGTAACATGGAAAGAAATCCCAAAAATTCACAAACTACCGTACCTCTTAGGCTTGTTTCACACTATCAATTTCAAACCAGGCCAAACTGGATGGACAAATGTCTTTTTTCGGCCTTATGTACTATGTTACTAACCTATATAAAAACTTACAAAATTTCTATTCAAATACACATATCCCAAAACTTTTTAAGACATGGGCCCTTCAGCTTTCAGATCAAAGCATACATAAATATTAGGATGGTCAAAAATCAAAAAATGTACGGCAAAAAATGGAAAGAAATATTCTTCAAAATAATACATCAAGCCTATCTAGGATTTAACATCCCAAAAAATAAGAATCCAAAAAGAATAACAAACTGTCATAAATATAAATCCTCAAACACAGACCTATGGCATGGATTATGGACGTGTAACAACATTTAAAACGTCCCTCATAACATCCAACAATATAAAGCAGCACACTGGAAAAATAACTATACCACTAGACCCGATATCATATATATTTCATTACAAAGAACAAGACGGGAAAAATCAAACATCACAAATCCCACAAATAATAATCCATGCCGTACTATTAGTAGCTAAAAGATGTATCATGAACTGGATACACCAGACAACCCCCACAACTAAGGAAGTGATATCCCAAATGAAGTACATGATGTGTATGGAGAGGATAGATACATTAGATAACAGAGAAAAAAACAATTTTTTTATTGAAACACACTTGCAAACTCACGAAATAGAAAATCTGATGACTCCATTCCAACACACAGAATTGTACAATGTAGTAAAATTTAAAAACACGCCAGGGAAACTAAATATTTAAAACATTTATAAAATATGTGCGTATATGATACACCTGTGTCTTAATATTAATGTTAAGTTATATATTATATTTTTTATGACTTATTACTTGTTACACCTTTTATTTATATTTACTGTAACTAAAAATTACAACAAAAAGATTTATAAAAAAAAAAAAATAAGGATTTAGGCCTTTTGATTAGGAATGCACATACATGGACAGATAATGGCAGTCTTACCAATGTATGTTCCTCTCAGGTCATAGCAGCAGTCGCATACACGAACTGGGGACAGTCCCCAACCTCGTTCAGGCACTGGACGGCTTTTAGATGAGCAGATGTCACAGAAGCCCTCTCCGCAGGCCCGGCAGTGATGTTTGGTGTCATTATCTTTGAAAGGGATTCTGCATTTTGTACATTCCTGTAAATGTAATACAAATGGAAACTATACCTTATCTGGGTTTTCAAAAAAAGTTTGCATAATAGCTGTGCTTCTTTGTACAATCATAACTGTAAAGGAACTTTTTTGGGCTTCTCTAATGTCTTTTTCAGCCTAATTATTCCCCTCTTCAGAGGCACAGCTAAATGCATTTCTCTCAGAAGCTGGGGTTGTCTCTCTTCTGTGGGACTATCTGTCCCCTTTTTCCAGGGATACTACTTAGCAGGGGGTAACAATATAAAAGAATATCTAGAACAGGGTTTTAGCGGCCCAAAATATAGTATATTTAGCATACTGGAGACGGGATTCATCAAAAATAAAGGGAAAAAATGCCCAATATGTCGAATGGTGGATTTGTCTTGGGGCAAGATAAAAAAAATATTAGGAATCTTGAACACATCATATTTTTCACCTTGGTGGTGTAATAACAACATTGTAGAATTTCAATTAATCACAGATTATAAATACTGGGAAAATAAGGGTATTCTTTATGCATCACAGTTAGTAAAGAACGGGACAATAAGAGCACTAAAAGAATTATGCCCCGGTAAAAATATAGACCCAATGAGTCAATACCGGTATTATCAATTAAAACACGCATTTGAAGCCACGCAAAATAGGGAATACTTTATTACTACAAAACACAATTTCATAGATTTTTGTTATCAACACACGACAACAAGGGTGACCATCTCCCAAGTGTATAGGATAATCAGGAAGGGAATGGGGAAAATACTAGAATTTTATAGTGAGGAAAAATGGGTAAAGGATATAGGACTAAACACAATAGAATAGGGGAACATATACAAAAACATCAAAAAGTCAACGATTTCTAGTAATTTTAGGATTATTTGCTTCAACATTATTCATAGAATATACCTGACTCCAATATTGCTAAGCAAGATTTATAAAGAACGAGAATTAAAATGTTGGAGATGTAGAGAAGAGTCTGCTAACTACATTCATATGATATGGACCTGTTCAAGTATGCAATCGTACTGGCGAGAAGTCTTTGGATTCTTAACTGCGCAGTCTTCAATACCTCTTCCATATAAACCGGAACTGGCCGTCCTAGGTTGTTTACCATCATCAATTAGGGTAAGAGAGGAAAAAAGGGTCTGGATAAGAGGCCTTATGGCGGCAAAAGTGATCATTACAAGACAGGGGGGATCAAAAAGAGCACCGAATATTAGGGAGTGGAAGAATCTATTGGCAAGAATTAAGAGATATGAGGAATATGTGGTACGTCCGGAACGTGTGTCATCTTTGTCCCGGGGCGGGGTGGGGTGAGAGGGGGGAGAGAGATTGGAGCGACCATTGGTGAAGTTTACAGAGATGACCATCATGGGGGGAGTGGGAGACGGGTGACAAGTTTGGATAGATAGTAGGTGATCCGAGTCAACTCTAGTATGGAATTGAACAGGGAGTATTTGAACTCTCCTAAAACAGTGGAGACTTCTCACTAGATTTATATGTTTCTGTCTGTTCAATGTGATATAACTTTTTATACCTGTTATGTTGGTAGATTGTGTATTGTTGTACTCGGAATCAGTACTGCTAAATTTTATTTTAATTTCAACAAAATTCAACAAATAAAAATAAGGTAAAATAAAAAAAAGAAATATATACAGACTAATATAAATCATTGTTTGGAATGAACAGAAAACATCACTAAAGTTCACATACACTATATTTAACAAAGGCGGACACGCTCTTTCCAAAACTGAACACATTAGAGCAGGGGTCAGCAACCCCTGATAAATGTATTGTAAAAATTACTCATTTACTGACATTTTCCACTTCTACTGAATGGCAGACGCTGCACAGGGAGAGATACTGACATGTCAACCATTTTAGAAAAATGTAATAAAAATAACTATACGGTTATCCAGTTTCTAACAGTGGATGCTATTCAACAAAAGAAAATTAAACTACTCAACTCAATCCTGCATCGCTCCATCAAGGATACTCCGGCAGCCCTCCCGGTCTCTGTTTACTACTGCCATCAGCACTCAGCGATGGGAACCTGAGTCACTTGTAAAACAGTCTTTGATAGACGGGCCAGACATGATGATGTCATCACACCTGGTCCTGTCAATCAAAGTGGAGAGGGTAGAGCCTCCAAGTGTAATGGCAACGCTCCTGTTGCTCCTAGAGATGCATTTGCATATATTAAAACATCATTTTTCTCAGCAATGCGGGCACATATGGACATGGGACCAACACAGATGCCTTCAGCTGCCAAGTGCACATGTAACAGGTCAGCCAAAATCAGATACCCTTCCCTCATTTTGGAAGTATAAAAAATGCAAAGTGGCCTTACAGACAATCTTATAAAAAGGTTTCCCACCTTTTCCCAGTTTAAAAGGGTTATGCAAGAATGGGTGGGAGGGGACCTGTAAAAGGAAGATTACTCCTACTTCAGGCAGGCCTGCGATACTCCGCTGGGCTTTTTTCTTTGCAAGCCAATCACTGGCTGCGGGGGTGAGCGGCTCCCCTTACATCAGGCATCCTCAAACTGCGGCCCTCCAGCTGTCGCAAAACTACAACTCCCAGCATGCCCGAACAGCCTACAGGTATCAGCCTACAGCAGAGCACTGTGGGAGTTGTAGTTTTACAACAGATGGAGGGCCGCAGTTTGAGGATGCCTGCCTTACATCATGTGACCATTTATCATAATGTAATGAGATCCGGTCTACGCTGCGGAAACAGGTAAGTAATCTTCTCTTTGCAGGTCCGGCAGAATTCTTGCACAACCCCTTTTAAAGGTTATCCCTAGTATTAGTAATGATGACTTTATGATCAGTGGTGGTCTGACCTATGGGACCACTGCCAATCTGGAAAATAAAGGCGGATAATTATTAGGACTGGCTTTTTAGCGGGGGTCTTAATAACCCCTATAGCTGGCGGTGGATCTGCCGAAGTTATGAAGAGGCGCTCTATATAACTTCAGCATATCCAGCGCCAGTCAAAATGTAAGACAGCCTCCTAGTGTCTTACATTTAGACCATGTTCTATGCCTAAAATAGGCGTAGAAAGTGATGGATGAGACGGGTCTATTGGCTTGTTCCCTTCCCACACCCACTTTTTAGACCTGGCATGAGCGGGGAAAAGTCACAGATTGCGGCGCAAATAACCTTTGTGCTGCAATTTGCTCCATAAATACGCCTAATATAGGTGTTTTTCTGGATAGTAAATGACCCCCAAAGAGTCTGCCGTGCTAGTTCAGCCAGTTGGCCCAGGAACTGCAGCACAGCCATATTCACTTAAGTGGGGCTGTGCTAAGGTTGCCTGGACAGTGGGTGACTAGGGTGCAACTATGCAACCAAAACTAGCTCCTTTAATTTCAGGGGCCCTAGCGCTGTGCAGGTTTTCCAACCCTGCTTCATTCATAGGTCCACAACACTACATCTAACCAGATGCTGGTCGGAGAAAATGTCAAAGGTACCATGACCCTATTGTTTTAGAGATCTTTAGTGAATTCCATCCCTTATTGTTTTGGGAAAACTCTTGTAGGCGAAAGGATAATATCATTATTGTTTAGGGACAATCTGAAATGAATCCACAAATGGAGACTAAGGAAAGCTTCATATCTCTTTTGGCTCTGATTCTGTATAAATGCACCATTAAAGGGGTTGGATCATGAAACATATTGTACATTTTTCAAACCAGCACCTGGATCTGAATACTTGCAATTGTATGTAATTAAAAATGTAGTATAGCCAGTGAGCTATTCAATAAAATGTATATGTAGAGCGCCACCTGCTGTTTGTTATTTTCCTTATTTCTTGTCCACCTGTCATGGCGGGGAGTGGGGAAAAACCCCTCACCGTGCAATAGCTGAGGCTGCAACGCCAGATAGCAAGGAACAGGTCACCTCCTAATGTCACCCTGAGATCTCCCTAGACTCCTAGCGCATGAGCCGCCTCAGAAGGTAAGGGGGCTCATGCTCACCAACCTAGGACCTGCTATCCCTGCTACGCCCTAGCCCTAATGACAGGGCAGAGAATACCTGTGCATCCACGACATGGATGACAGGCGTCTCCAGAGGCCCAGTAGCTGACAGGATGCAAGGTTATGGATGAAGCAGTACGGCAGGTAAGTCACACAGCAACATAACAATGCTATCTACACTTACCTGCCGCAGCCGAGATGGACGGAGGCTCCAGGCTGGGAAACCCACAGTCTTGCCTTCGCTTAACCCCTCCGGGAAAGCACGCCCCTTCCGGAGCCGTCACACACTACAATCAAACCTCCAAGCAAAACCCACACCATAACTACATACACCAGGTGGGGGTTGGAATGACAGAAACACATCGGAGGGAACAACAGACAGAGCAAAGGAAACAGAATAATAAATAAGGGTGATTCACACAGACATAATCACAAACAGCCCAGGAGCAGAGCTCCACACCAAGCTGACAACCAAAATCAAACTGACCTTCAGGCTCCACCACACCAACATATAAGGAGGCCTGAGGTCACACCCACCACACCTACCAGACACACCTTAAGCCCGTGCATAACAAAATGGGGAAACACCACATCCAAGGAAAAGTGCCTCACATGCAAACCACGTTGCCAAAGGCAACCGCATGTGAAGACACAGAGTCACGACCTAACCACGGGTCGTGACACCACCTTACTGAGCTGGTCGCACACACTCAGTTTAAGGCCTCTTGCACACGAACGTATTTTCATTCCGTCTCCGTTCCGTTTTTTTTTTTTTTTTGTGGACCGTATACGGAACTATTCATTTCAATGGGTCCGCAAAAAAAACGGAAGGTACTCCATGTGCATTCCTATTCCGAATTTCCGTTCTGCACAAAAAATTAGAACATGTCCTATTATTGTCCGCATTACGGACAAGGATAGTACTGTTCTATTAGGGGCCGGCTGTTCCGTTCTGCAAAATACGGAATGCACACGGACGTCATCTGTATTTTTAGAGGATCCGTTTTTTGCGGACCTCAAAATACATACGGTCGTGTGCAAGAGGCCTAAATCTTCCACTGCCACCAGCCATATGTTCTGTTAGAAGCTGTGGCAGTTACAGGGAGAGAGGTGCAGCAGAAAGGACACGCCTCCTGAGCTGCCAGGCTGAACATAATTGGAGCAGTGAATGTGGAGATCTCTGGACCCATGTGAGGTACAGGGCTGGTTCTAGCTTTGTTAGAGAGAGATTGTCAAGTACTATACAAGAGCGGATTGGCCATAGACCCTACAGGGAAATTTCCCAGTGGGCCGATGCCCCATAGGGCCACCCAAGTCCTCCTCTCTGCTGACAGGGTACATAATGAGCTCTGAACAGTAATTAACGCTGTGAGAATCAGGTACTCATGTATCCAGCCAGCGACTGCACATGCCCTCCTGAATTCAACTGCTGTGGCCCCACCTCCTAGGCCCCCTGCTCCATAGACAACTGGAGGAGGAGGACAGAAGATTGTAGCTACTGATGGCCACCACAGAGTGCCAGCTTTTGGGGCAGTATACTGTGTTATTTGGTTCTGCTGGGATGGTATATTGTAGTATGGTATTGTTGACTCAGCCTACTTGTGTTGCCCTGCCTTCTATTAAAGGGTTTCTACCACCTCGTTTTGACCTAATTAGCTCTCAGACACTAGCGATCCGCTAGTGTCTGATCTACCTAACCATGCTATTCTCAGACCTGTGTGTGGATCCATTTCACTAAAAAACGAACTTTTATTAATATGCTAATGAGCCTCTAGGTGCTATGGGGGCGTCTTTTCAGCACCTAGAGGCTCGGTCTACTCACATTGTATGCCGCCCCGCTCGTCCGTTAAGCCCGCCCATCTCCTCTTGAATGCCATCCTCCATCTGAGCCAGCGGACGAATTCTCGCGCCTGCGCTGTGCGCGTCTGTATTCGGCGCAGGCGCAGTGAATGTCTGACCGCTGCCTGCACAGACATCTCCACTGCGCCTGCGCCGATGACCGAGATGTCTGTGCAGGCAGCGGTCAGACATTCACTGCGCCTGCGCCGAATACAGACGCGCACGGCGAAGGCGCGAGAATTTGTTCGCTGGCTCAGATGGAGGATGGCATTCAAGAGGAGATGGGCGGGCTTAACGGACGAGCGGGGCGGCATACAATGTGAGTAGACCGAGCCTCTAGGTGCTGAAAAGATGCCCCCATAGCACCTAGAGGCTCATTAGCATATTAATAAAAGTTAGTTTTTTTGTGAAACGGATCCACACACAGGTCTGAGAATAGCATGGTTAGGTAGATCAGACACTAGCAGATCGCTAGTGTCTGAGAGCTAATTAGGTCAAAATGAGGTCAAAATTAGTTTTTTTTCCAGGGCCACTTTAAGTTCCCAGTCCGCCCCTTGTACTATATGACGTCTGATTTTAATTTTTTACACCAATCATGGCATAACCCCTTTAAGAGCAAACATAAGAACCTAAAAAGCTGAATTATCGTAATCGTACCATAATTTGGGAGTTTGGTTTCCAGTAAGCCGGGGCAATCTGATCAGTCAACCATGACGTCACAGCTTTTGTGGGTCCAATACTTAATTCAGTTACAGACTGGGCCATAAAGTTCATCCCATCCAGAAGACGCTGAGCTGCATTGTTGTTATCCTTTAAGAATCCATCAGACTAAAGAACAGAAAGAAAATATAGAGTTTTTATTTCAATGGGACATCAACTTTGAACAATTCTTTTTGATATGCGGTGCCACTTTCCTACAGCCAGCTGGGAGGTATCCTCTTAATCTAGCGTTTGACTTCAGCCTCTCACTTGCAGCTCCTGCTTTTTGGGACTTTTATTATCTAAAGATGTCAATATCTAATGCAACTCTGACATCAAATACTTAAAGGGACATTTCGATCAGAATAATGGTCCTATGTAGTGACCAGATGTGACTGGGATTACGTAAACAGCTGAGCAAAAACAATGTAGCAGCCTGCTAGGCTATGTCTGTAACCCTGGCCGCAGTGTAAGGCTGGTATCCAAATCTCAGGCATAAATGGCTGAGGTCGGAATACGAGTTTAAAGGCTATGTACACCTTTGGGGACATTTTGTACTGCTGCATTTTACTCATTTTGGGCTAAAAATATATATTTTGAATTGGTCTTTATTAAAAATGTTCAGCAGTTTCTGAGATACAAGGTTTAAAAAAACTGTCTATTTGCAAGCTGTCACATTCTTTTTTTCTTTCAATCCCGTCATTCCACGGTTTATGTGTAGCTCTTATCTCTGATCTCACAAACACTTTTGAAGCGATATTCTGAACAGTTTGATAACAATTTAGCTATAATAAGCCGTCAGATGATGGGATTCAAAGAAACCAAAAAGTGAGACCTTGCAAACAGACTAATTTTTAACCTCTGTAACTCAGAAACAGCTGAACATTTTTAATTTAGACCAATAGAAAAAAAATGTTTTACTCCAAAATGAGAAAATCATAAAAAATGCCCCAAATATAAAACTGTTATCTGTGAGATTTCTACATAAATATCTGCAGACGCTCTTCCTCTGGTTGGGGGGGGGGGGATATATGCAAATATTAGCAGATCTGCCCTAGATGTAACCTATAGGGATACCTCATAAAAAATAATAAATCACTTACATCTGGCCAGACATGTTGTATCTCTGTGCGCACAACAGTATCAACTGGATCCTGATTTCCAAACCAGTACTGACGACTGCGATAGATCACCCCACAGTTTGGGCATTCAATCACATACCTACATGCAGAAGTGAAGAAACAGGTACAGGTATGAAAAGACAACTCCATCGCAGCATCGATGAGGATGGACTAAAGTGACTTGGATAACTGTGGTAATTCTAGAGCTAATACATGCCGACGAGCGCTGACCCCCAGGGATGCGTGAGGTACATTGACTTACCCAGACCAGGCATACTTGGCAAGACCCAGCCAAGGGGAGTCTGTAGATGCAGAGGTTTTCGGTACCACATTCATTTCTCTCCCGCATTCATAGCAAGCCTAAAAGTGAGGAACACAAAAATTGACAAAATATAAAAGGTAGGTTTCTGTTCACATCTGCAGCAAAGTTTCCATCACTTTTGTTGGTAGAAATAGCACAGCACTGATAGAACCATTAACAACCAGACTGTAAGTGAACAGTCACATCTGACACCATACCCGTGCACACCCAGCCATTCTCCATAGAAATGAAAGGAGCTGTCCCACAAATAATATAGTTGATAGTTAAATCCAGCCCATAAACATTCGCTTATATGCTTATTTAAAAAATGCTTCTATCCCCAAATATTCCAGAAATATTAGTATAGCGCCACCTGCTGTTTCTATTTAAGAACTTGTCTGTGACCTCAGTAACCATGCCGAGGTGTACACACATATACAGTCTTGCCTCTCACTCCTTGCTCCTTTGGATATGCGGAGAACCTTGGAGTGGTAAGCCGGCAGCTTCTGAAGTTGCAGCATCTCTCTTTATGTCTGCAATGCGCATCCTTAGATCAGGCCTACTTTTTATTTTAAAGGGGTTATCCAACCCCTATAATGCCCCCCCCCCCCCCCTCCAAAATGCCCGGGCACCACATGTTATACTTACCCACGTCGCTCCTGATGCCCGCACGGCCGCCGCATCTCCCCTTTGCCGGGGAGGAGCTTCCATAGCATCGCGCGTGATGCTAGGGAGGCTCATTCCCGTCGCAGGCTGCTATTGGCTGAATAACCCCCCTTGGCACCGGATGTTTTGATCCACGTGACGGGGAGATGCAGTGGTGGCCGCGCAGGCATCAGGAGCGACGCAGGTGCCGAAGAGCAGGGCAAGTATAACCTGTATGGGGTGCCCGGGAATTTTGGGGGGCATTATAGGGGTTGGATAACTCCTTTTAAAGCACGCAGAGACGCAGATCACCAGGTGCAATCACATGGGGACTATACTAACATCCAGTGAGACTTTGCCCCCGGTGCGGCATATCTGACGGTGTGATGAAAAAAGTTCCCCTCTTTCTGAGATGTCTAATGCTTTTGTGAATAAGAGGTCTTGCATCAAGGGAGAGTGCTGAGTTTTCCATGCATAACCAGAGTGAGTGATCTTCTCTGCTACATAAAGTTATGACTTATAGGTAGTAATTGGGATTAGCAAGGTATTAACCCTTTCTACCCCGGGCCAGTTTTCACCTTCCTGCCCAGGCCATTTTTTGCAAATGTGTCACTTTATGTGGTAATAACTTTGGAACACTTTTATTTATCCAAGCCATTCTGACATTGTTTTCTCGTGACACATTGTACTTCATGATAGTCATAAATTTGAGTCAATATATTTCACCTTTATTTATGAAAAAATCCCAAATTTACCAAAAAGTTAGAAAAATTAGCAATTTTCACAATTTCAATTTCTCTGCTTTTAAAACAGAAAGTGATGCCTCATAAAATATTTATTACTTAACATTCCCCATATATCTACTTTATGTTGGCATTATTTTGTAAATGTCATTTTATTTTTTTAGGACGTTAGAGGGCGTAGAATTTTAGAAGCAATTCTTAAAATTTTTAAGAAAACTTCCAAAACCACTTTTTAAAGGGGTTCTGAAGTTTGTTTAAAGTGAATGTCTATCCTCTGCATCTGATCAACTGTCTGAGAAGGCAGCGGCGCTGGCAGTAGCACCGCGGCCTTCTCGCTGTTTACCGCAGGCCCAGTGACGTCACGACTAGTATCAACTTGCCTGGGCGCGGCTAAGCTCCATTCAAGTGAACGGAGCTTAGCCATGCCCAGGCTAGTTGATACTAGTCGTGACGTCACTGGGCCTGCGGTACACAGTGAGAAGGCCGTGGCGCTACTGCCAGCGCCGCTGCCTTCTCAAACAGTTGATCGGCAGGGGTCTCGGGTGTCGGACCCCCGCCAATCAGATGCTGATGATCTATCCAGAGGATAGATCATCAGTTTAAACAAACTGCAGAACCCCTTTAAGGACCAGTTCAGGTCTGAAGTCACTTTGTGGGGCTTACATAGTAGAAACTAGGGTTGTCCCGATACCACTTTTTTAGGACCGAGTACAAGTACCGATACTTTTTTTCAAGTAGTCACCGATACCGAATACCGATACTTTTTTTAAATGTCATGTGACCGTTTTGGGGGATCTGTGGATCTGTGGATGACGCACTGTCATGTGGGGGATCTGTGGATGGCACTGTTATGGGGGACCTGTGGATGGCACTGTTATGGGGGATCTGTGGATGGCACTGTTATGGGGATCTGTGGATGGCACTGTTATGGGGGATCTGTGGATGGCACTGTTATGGGGGATCTGTGGATGGCACTGTTATGGGGGATCTGTGGATGGCACTGTTATGGGGGATCTGTGGATGGCACTGTTATGGGGGATCTGTGGATGGCACTGTTATGGGGGATCTGTGGATGGCACTGTTATGGGGGATCTGTGGATGGCGCTGTTATGGGGGATCTGTGGATGGCACTGTTATGGGGGATCTGTGGATGGCGCTGTTATGGGGGATCTGTGGATGGCACTGTTATGGGGATCTGTGGATGGCACTGTTATGGGGATCTGTGGATGGCACTGTTATGGGGGATCTGTGGATGGCACTGTTATGGGGGATCTGTGGATGGCACTGTTATGGGGGATCTGTGGATGGCACTGTTATGGGGATCTGTGGATGGTGCTGTTATGGGGGATCTGTGGATGGCACTGTTATGGGGATCTGTGGATGGCACTGTTATGGGGGATCTGTGGATGGCACTGTTATGGGGGATCTGTGGATGGCACTGTTATGGGGATCTGTGGATGGTACTGCTATGGGGTGGGATATCTGTGGATGGCATTGTTATGGGGTGGGGGGATCTGAGGATGGCATTGTTATTTGGTGGGGGATCTGTGGATGGAACTGTTATGGGGAGGATCTGTGGATGACACTGCTATATGTCATCCACAGATCCCCCTCATAACAGTGTCCCCCAATACACCGGGCCCCGCCGCTCACCGAAGTATTTATAAACGTGAATCCTTATCCTGTTGTTAAGTTGAACTAACGCTGCCCTCTCCCATGTTCCCCTGTATCCCCCTGTATCTCCACAGCACTTACTTAAGCTTCCATAGCAGGCAGAGCGGACGGCACCAGTAACGTCACTCACTGACGTCGCGCGTCTGCTCCGCCTGCTTGACTCATAAAGTGGGCGGAGCAGGCGCTCTACGTCAGTGAGTGACGTTACTGCTGCCGTCTGCTCTGCCTGCTATGGAAGCTTAAGTAAGTGCTGTGGGGATACAGGGGGATACAGGGGAACATGGGAGAGGGCAGCGTTAGTTCAACTTAACAACAGGATAAGGATTCACGTTTATAAATACTTCGGTGAGCGGCGGGGCCCGGTGTAAGAGTACAGTGACTGCACCGGGCCCCGCCCATAGTTACGCCCATAGTATTCTATTTATGTATCGGGGCGGGGTATCGGCGGCTGAGTACCGCCGAGAAAACTCGGAATCGGTCCCGATACCGATACTAGTATCGGTATCGGGACAACCCTAGTAGAAACCACCCATAAATGACCCCATTGTAGAAACTAAACCCCTCAAGCTACTCAAAACTGATTTTACAAACTTTGTTAACCCTTTAGGTGTTCCACAAAAATTAAAGGAAAATGGAGATGAAATTTTAATCCATTTTTATTTTTAAACAAATCGAGGGTTAACAGCCAAATAAAACTCAATATTTAATACCCTGATTCTGCGGTTTACAGAAACACCCCACATGTGGTCGTAAAACGGATGTAAGGGCACACGGCAGGGCGCAGAAGGAAATGAACGCCATATGGTTTTTGCAAGGCAAATTTTGCTGGACTGGTTTTTAGATGCCATGTCCCATTTTAAGCCCCCCTGATGCACCCTTACAGTAGAAACTCACAAAAAGTGACCCCATTTTGGAAACTAGGGGATAAGGTGCCAGTTTTATTGGTACTACTTTGGGGTACGTATTATTTTTAATTGCTCTATATTAAGTTTTTTGTGAGGCAAGGTAACCAAAAAATTGCTGTTTTGGCACCGTTTTTATTTTTTACAGCATTCATCAACAGGGTAGATAATGTACTATTTTTATAAAGCAGGCTGTTACGGACGCAATTATATAAAATATGTCTACTTTCTTTCTTTGTTTCAGTTTTATATAATAAGGCATTTTTAAAAAAAATATATGTTTTTGTGTCTCCATTTTCTGAACGCCATATTTTTTTTATTTTTCTGCCGATCGTCTAGTGCAGGGGTTCGTTTTTTTGGTACCATTTTTAGGTACATATGATTTTTTGATCATTCATTATTACACTTTATGTGGCAAGGTGACCAAAAAATTGGTAATTTTGGCACAGTTGTTATTTATTTATTTTTCCAGCTTTCACCTGAGGGGTTAGGTCATGTGATATTTTTATAGAGCAGATCGTTACGGACGTGGCAATACCTAATATATATACTTTTTCTTATTTATTTAAGTTTTACACAATAATAGCATTTTTGAAACAAAAAAAATTATGTTTGTTTTAGTGTCTCCATAGTCTGAGAGCCATAGCTTTTTTATTTTTTGACCGATTGTCTTAGGTAGGGTCTCCTTTTTTACGATATGAAGTGACAGTTTCATAGTACATGTTGGGTTGGGTCTCCTTTTTTGCGGGATGAAGTGACGGTTTGATAGTACATGTTAGGGGGGCATACGCCTTTTTGATCACTTGGTGTTGCAATTTTTGTGATGCAAAGTGACAAAAATGGCTTTTTGTGACACAGTTTTTATATAATTTTTATTATGGTGTTTATCGGACGGGGTGAATCATGTGATATATTTATAGAGCAGGTCGTTACGGACGCGGCGATACCTAATATGTGTGTTTTTTCCTTTTCTTCCCAATTTTTATTATAAAATCAGGGGAAAAGGGCAGTTTTTTCTTTTTTTACTTGAAACATTATTTTTTTTTAATTAAAAACACTGTTTTAAACTTTTTTTTTTTTTACTTTATTTCTGACTTTAACTTTTGGGTTTCTGATTCCCTCTGCAATGCATTACAATACATCTGTATTGTAATGCATTGCCTGTTAGTGTATTACACAGAGTAATACACTAACAGGTTACCTAGGAGACCAAGCCTGAGGCTGGATCTCCTCGGCTCCCGTAGAAGGCAGTTTCCGATGGCGTGCAAGGCATTGGGCAGCCTCTGCACGGCATTGGGCTGCCTTCTCACCCATCGGGTCCCCGCCACAGCAGCGCGGGGACCCGATGGGCTCCCTCACCCGCAGCAAACCCCTTCTATGTCGCGGTCAGCGCTGACCGCGGCATAAAGGGGTTAATGCACTGGCATCGCTGTTTTCACAGATGCCAGCGCATACAGCAGGGGTCCGGCTAACGGGAACAGCCCATCCCCTGCAGCTGACCGATCAACGGGCCGTAATAGTACGGCGCTGGGCGGCAAGTCACGTCCCTCCGCGCCATACTATTACGGCGCTGGTCGGGAAGGGGTTAATAACACCATCACTGTTTAACTCAATTGTGAGAAAATCTTTTCCATTGAGCACCATTTGTTCATATTTAATAGGCAGAAATTTCTGGTGGACCATTCCTGGTGGAGATTAAAAGAAGCCTAGATGGCATTTTAACTGCACTGATTTATTGGGCTCTATACGACTTACCTTACAAGTAAACACTCTGTTGTCATACTGGTGGGAATATCTGCAGCGTCTTGAAGCTTCATGAGGAACTCCTTCCTTGCAGTGATTCATACTGTTCTTACATCCTGCTCTAGAAAACAAAAGATCAGAGTAAGAAGAAAACAGTAACAAGAAACAAGTACAGAATTAGATAGCAGAAATTAACTCTATATAGTCTTTTACTACATTTAGTGAATGACCAACTATAATAAAAGAAAATCTATCACCACAAAATGCATTGCAATCCGCAGGCAGCATGTTATAGAGCAGGAGGAGCTGAAAAGATTGATATATAGGTCTGCGGGAAAAGATTCAGTAAAACTTGTAATTTATACAATTAAATCTCTGCGCTTTCTGAGCTCAGTTGTAAACGAATGAGGTGTTATCAGTGACCAATACTATTCACTGTGTAAGTGTGTATACAGAGACAGCTGTCCGTCACTGATAGCTGTACACAGGGGAGGTGTTATCAGTGATTGATAGTATTCTCTATGTAAGTATGTATACACAGATAGCTATCAGTCACTAATAGCTGTACACGGGGGAGGTTTTATCAGAGATTGATACCATTCACTGTGTAAGTGTGTATACACAGATAGCTGTCAGTCACTGAAAGCTGTACATAGGGAGGTGTTATCAGTGATTGATACCATTCACTGTGTAAGTGTGTATACAGAGATAGCTGTCAGTCACTGATAAGCTGCACACGGGGAGGTGTTATCAGTGATTGATACCATTCACTGTGTAAGTGTGTATACAGAGATAGCTGTCAGTCACTGATAAGCTGCACACGGGGAGGTGTTATCAGTAATTGATAGCATTCTCTGTGTAAGTGTATATATAGAGATGGCTTTCACTATACTAAGCTCAGGAAGAGTAGAGATTTAAAGGGGTTATCCGGTTTCATGATATTTATGAACTATTAACAAACGACACAGTCTCTTCAAACAGCTGATCAGTGGGAGTGCCTGAGGTTGGACAACCAACAATCTGATATTGATGACCTATTATGAGGACAGGTCATCATGATCGGATGTTATGAGTTCTGATGCCATCTTGCTCGAACAGATAATTTATTAGACACAGTTCAAGTTGTTTGCAGACAAAAAAATGCCAAACTGTACTGCTTGCCTGTTACCACAGTGGTGCTAATGGACTTATTGCGAGCTACAGATAGTACGTCTCCAGACCATCCAATGCTGGGACCAAGGATGTATGTATCCAAAGACCAGAAAATACACTACAAAAGCAGCATTGTCATAATATCATGTTTTGTGATATCTAACACGTTCTTATGATCAGGGAACTTGGGTGTTTCTTTGGTCTCCAGCACCAGGATTTTCAGCCTTAGGAACCTACTGAATTACATATTGAAAGGATTCATATTTCATATTTGTGGTTGGTATGCCTGGGTCAGTAAAAAATATCCTGCAAAATTTGCTGGTTATATTATCTTTCTCAGAAATAACTACAAGACATTTTGACTGAAATTATGCCATATACAACCTTCCACTTTCTGCATGTAATTAGCAGCCTCCTGTGTTCCAGAATCTTTTCCCACAAAACTATATATCAATCTGTTCAGCTCCTCTTGCTCTATAACATGGGGCCTGCAGATTGCACTGCCTTTCATCACGACAGACTCTCTTTAAACATTATTTTCTTTTTTATCTTTTATCCAAAATTCTGTCTTTTAACTTCATAATCTTTTTGATGTCCCATCTAATTATCCCCTTATCTCTATGTCCTATTAGTTTATAGGCCCAGAAACAGATAGCTATAATTTTAACAAATATGGGTCAATAAAGATAAAATGGAAAGCACAGGCATGTTGCCATTAATGAGCAGACACTTACCCACAGCTAAGACACAGCACAGAGCAGGTGAAATACTCGTCAGGGAAGAAACAGCTATGTGTCATTTGGTCATCGGGAATTTCACCACTAAATCGATCACTCAATGCCTGGAAAGCAACATAATCAGCTGATCAGTTATGAAAAATTCATAAATTCCCTGAACAAGCATTTCTTGCTGGTAGAATAAAGTTAAGAAAAGGAAAACTCCATCTTCACAGTTAAAATGGAAATAAAAAAAGTTGAGAAACTGTCAAAACTGATAACCTTTGCCATCTAAAATTAATTGAGACGTTAATATAATTCAAAACCAGTAAATGATAAACAAGTCAGATAGTCAACATTTTATGTAGATTTATGCTGTAAGAATTCTAAATAATTTGTGTAAAAGAGGAGTTGTTGTCCTTTAAAGCGGATCTGTCAGCTAGCAAGGAGTCTGTCAACAGCGACCTCCCTACCCAACTGTTCGTACACACACATAGTTGTGGTTAACCTGATTAATGCAATCTTTTCCTTTTGTTGATTCGAGGTTTTGTTCCCAAGTTATGAAACTTTTTCTAAATATGCAAATTAGGTTTGGTGCAAGGAGGGCGTAACTATTGCTCTTGCTGCACCAAGCTTTGCTCATTTTTGTCGCCAGCCCCTCCCTCCCTGCTCTGCCAATGCCTGGCCCTGTCATTCAAAGAGGTGGGGGAGGGGCTGGACACAGAAGGAATGGAGCTTGGGTTAGGGCTCTTTCACACTTGCGTTGTCCGGATCCGGCGTGTACTCCATTTGCCGGAGGTGCCCGCCGGATCCGTAACAACGCAAGTGAACTGAAAGCATTTGAAGACGGATCCGTCTTCAAAATGCGTTCAGTGTTACTATGGCAGCCAGGACGCTATTGAAGTCCTGGCTGCCATAGTAGTAGTGGGGAGCGGGGGAGCAGTATACTTACAGTCCGTGCGGCTCCCGGGGCGCTCCAGAATGACGTCAGAGCGCCCCCATGCGCATGGATCACATGATCCATGTGATCACGTCATCCATGCGTGTGGGGCGCCCTGACGTCACTCTGGAGCGCCCGGGGAGCCGCACGGACTGTAAGTATACCGCTCCCCCGCTCCCCACTACTACTATGGCACCCAGGACTTTAATAGCGTCCTGGGTGCCATAGTAACCATTCAGAAAAAGCTAAACGTCGGATCCGGTAATGCGCCGAAACGACGTTTAGCTTAAGGCCGGATCCGGATTAATGCCTTTCAATGGGCATTAATTCCGGATCCGGCCTTGCGGCAAGTGTTCCGGATTTTTGACCGGAGCAAAAAGCGCAGCATGCTGCGGTATTTTCTCCGGCCAAAAAACGTTCCGTTCCGGAACTGAAGACATCCTGATGCATCCTGAACGGATTTCTCTCCATTCAGAATGCATGGGGATAATCCTGATCAGGATTCTTCCGGCATAGAGCCCCGACGACGAAACTCTATGCCGGAAGAAAAGAACGCAAGTGTGAAAGAGCCCTTAGGTGAGAGCAACAGCAACGTCCTTGCTGCACCAAACACCAAAGGCTACTTTCACACTGGCGTTTTGGCTTTCCGTTTCTCAGATCTGTTCAGGGCTCTCAAAAGCGGTCCAAAACGGATCAGTTTTACCCTAATGCAGTCTGAATGGAAAAGGATCCGATCAGAATGCGTCAGTTTGCCTCCGTTCAGTCACCATTTTGCTCTGGAGGCGGACACCAAAACGCTGCATGCAGCGTTTTTCTGTCCGCGATGTGGTGCGGAGCAAGACGGATCCGTCCTGGTACACAATGTAAGTCAATGGGGACGGATCCGTTTTCTCTGACACAATCTGTCCCCCATTGACTTTCAATGGTGTTCAAGACGGATCCTTTATGGCTATAGAAGACATAATACAACCGGATCCGTTCATGACGGATGCATGCGGTTGTATTATTGAAACGGAAGCGTTTTTGCAGATCCATGAAGGATCTGCAAAAAATACTAATGTGAAAGTAGCCTAACTTGCAGATTAGAAAAACGGATCATAACTTGGGAACTGAGTTTCAGATCAACAAAAGAAAAACAGATTTTTAATCAGGGGAACCACAGCTACTGTACGTGTCTATGCAAACAGCTGGAAAGCAAGGTCACTGGTGACAGATTCCCTTTAATATGTGACATTTTGCTACTGGCATCTCTAAAAGGATACAAGGACAAATATTTTGAGTCTGACTGATGAGTGCTCACCCAGACTCGCCCCACTCTTTGGAAGGTGACTGACAAGTGCATACAGAGCAGTCTGTCAAGTCACCATCCACAGGTATGTAAGGCGGGGGAGTGCTCTGCTTATGAATACAGCCGGACTCAAACTATGAGATCGAAGTATTGCTTCTTATCATCTGGCAGGCCACCCGCCAAAATCAAATTGATTTCTGTCTTCATTTGTGCATAAAAACAGGTGCAAATCAAGATAAATGCTGCCTCTATACCGCCATGACCAACTTCACCTGCACCTACTGTGTCCTTCTCCCATACCATGTAGATTGTAAGCTCTCACGGGCAGAGCCCTCTCTCCTTCTGTACCAGTTCGTAACTTGTCTTGTTTATGATTAGTGCAATTGTCTGTATTGTGTATGTATACCCCTTTTCATATGTACAGCGCTATGGAATGAATGGCGCTTTAATAATAAATAATAAATAAAAATAAATGTGTTGGCCCAGATGGCCCCACCACCACACCCTCTTTTCAGAAGGCGCAGGAACCCAACTTGTGACAAATTCTGATTTTAAAAGTTGCAAACACTGTGACCTTTTTTTACACCACAAAAAGTGGCTCAGGCAGACAATAAATCTCCCCCTATATATGCAGACTAGATGGACCATGTCGTAATTTTCTATCTTTCACCATGCACGTTTCTTTCTTTTTAATCATATTATTGGTCTTTCTCCACGTGCAGGCTGATTCGCTGACTGTCCTATCTTACCCTATGCCAGCTGATATGACTTATTAGAAATGTATTTTTCTGGAATCATTCACATGGACCCAGTACAGCTTTCACAATACAAGATCTTGAACTTGGTTACCATGGCAACTAACAATACCTATTTAATATTATGGAAATATAGATTTAAAGGAATAGGTAACTTTTATGGTGCAAAATAATAAATATCTGCAAACAAAAACAAAATCCATAGGTGAAAATACTAAAACATATTTTAACCTATGGATAGGTCATCAGTATTTGATCGGTGGGGGTCCGACACTGATCAGCTATTTAGAGGAGGCATCAGCGTCGTACATTGTATAGCGGCTGTGCTTGGTATCACGCTCAGCCTCATTTACTTCAATTGGGCTGAGCTGCACCAAGACCACGTGACCGATGTACAGTGATGTCACTGGCCTAGGAAATGCTGGAGAAGGCGGCTGTGCTCACAGGTGCTCCTGTGCCTGCCCAAACAGCTGATCGGCAGGGGTGTCAGGTGTCAGACCTCCACTGATCAGATACTGATGACCCTTTAAAGCAAAAGACTTTTAATGTTAGCTCAAAACATATTACTCATGCTACTGTGGGCATTAACTAATTGCTATAATGGTCCTGATTCGACGACCATCCTGATCATGCGACCTTCACTTATACTTATTTTTTCTGAACTATTTTATGGATAAACTAAGTATTTGTGACACCACAGTAGCTAGAGAGCCCAGAAAAAACAAGGATAAGTGATGGACCTTCCTTGTATCTTTATCACATCTCCCGTCTTTGGATGTCCATTCTTCCCCATCAGCTTTGCTGTGCTTTTACCTTTAAAGCCTTGTAGATGACGCCAGGGTGACGGGAAGATCGCGTGGTGTTGTTCTCCAGCTGCTGCTCGATGGAACGCCTAAGGCCTGAGAAGTCAGTGGGTGGGTTATAGGTGCGAGTCCCTTTATAATGTATAGAGCTGAAGGCTTCTGGGAAACGACCAAGCCTGCGGAAGCGGTCCTGAATGACCTTCTCTGGTATCTCAGAGGCTTTCTCTAGAAGAAGCATATTAAACAGTAGTAAGTAAATAGGTATTGGAACTGCTAAGACAGGACAACCATGAAGTAACGCATGAATGCGGGGTCGGATTATAAACAGGGTAAGTCCGCTTTCACACAATCAGTGTTTGGTCAGTGCTTTTTAAAACCAGGAGTGGAGGTTACTCAGAGTTTAGGCATTAGGGTCCATTCACACGTCCGTAGTGTATTGCAAATCCGCAATACACCCGGCCGGCACCCCGATAGAAATGCCTATTCTTGTCCGCTATTGCGGACAAGAACAGGACATGTTCTATTTTTTTCGGGAGCCGCGGACCGGAAGTACGGATGCGGAGAGCACAATGTTTGCTGTCCGCATCCTTTCCATCCCCACTGAGAATGAATGGGTCCACACCCGTTCTGCAGAATTGCGGAACGGATGTGGACCCATTCTACGGACGTGTGAATGGACCCTAATGGAAAGATTTGAACCTGTTGTGTGTTTTAGACCCGTACCTGGTTTTGGCTCACAGTCACTGAAGGAAATCACTGATCAAACACTGAACAAACACTGACTGTAGGAAAGCATCCTTTAGGCCTCATGCACACGACCGTTGTTTTATTCCGTGTCCGTTGTTCCGTTTTTCGTGATTTTCTGCGGACCCATTGACTTTCAATGGGTCCGTTGAAAACTCGGCTAATGCACCGTTTGTCATCCGCGTCCGTGATCCGTGGTTCCAGTCCGTCAAAAAAATATAACCTGTCCTATTTTTTTCACGGAAAACGGTTCGCGGACCCATTCAAGTCAAAAGGACCATGAAAAAACGCGGAGGCACACAAGATTGTCATCCGCGCGTCCGTTTTTTTCCTATCATTTGCATGGCAAACTTGACTTATTTTTGTCTGGTGATCCTCCAAAAATAAAGGAAGACACACAGAAACAAAAACAGAAACGGATCACGGAACAACGGAACTAGGGGTGCACCGAAATTCCGGCGGCCGAAAATATCGGCCGAAAATGGGCCTAATCCATTTCGGCCGATATTGGTACATATCGGCAGAAAATATGGGGTTTGGGATTTGTGGGATTTGTCACCCACCAAGTAGCTCACCATCCGCGGCGGCGCCCCTCATGCTGTGCCTCCTAAACGCTTGCCGCTCTAAAGAATCTCCGGCTCAGTGCTGCGCAGCCTGCTGTGTCTGCTCTGTGCTGTTGTTAATGTAGCGTGGCCGAGCTCTGTTTGTTCCGCGGTACAGGAGCTTTTGTTTCCTGTACCCGGCCGGACTGACAGGAAGTGCTCACTTAGTGTGCACTTCCTTTCAGTCCGGCCGGGTACAAGAAACAAATGCTCCTGTACCGCGGACCGAACAGAGCTCGGCCACGCTACACAGGCTACACTAGAGGTGACAAGGGAGGGGGAGGGGGGGTGTAAAATGACAGTGACAAGGGGGGGGTGTAAAATGACAGTGACAAGGGGGGGTGTAAAATGACAGTGACAAGGGGGGGGTGTAAAATGACAGTGACAAGGGGGGGTGTAAAATGACAGTGACAAGGAGGGGTGTAAAATGACAGTGACAAGGGGGGGGGGTGTAAAATGAGAGTGACAAGGGGGGGGGGTGTAAAATGAGAGTGACAAGGGGGGGTGTAAAATGACAGTGACAAGGGGGGGTGTAAAATGACAGTGACAAGGAGGGGTGTAAAATGACAGTGACAAGGGGGGGGGGTGTAAAATGAGAGTGACAAGGGGGGGGGGGTGTAAAATGAGAGTGACAAGGGGGGGTGTAAAATGAGAGTGACAAGGGGGGGGGTAAAATGAGAGTGACAAGGGGGGGGTGTAAAATGAGAGTGACAAGGGGGGTGTAAAATGAGAGTGACAAGGGGGGTGTAAAATGACAGTGACAAGGGGGGGGTAAAATGACAGTGACAAGGGAGGGGGGGGGTAAAATGACAGTGACAAGGGGGGTTTAAAATGAGAATAACAAGAGAGGAGGGGGTGTGTAAAATGAGAGTGACAAGGGGGGGTGTAAAATGAGAGTGACAAGGGAGGGGGGTAGAATGAGAGTGACAAGGGAGGGGGGTAGAATGAGAGTGACAAGGGAGGGGGGTAGAATGAGAGTGACAAGGGAGGGGGGGGTAGAATGAGAGTGACAAGAATTATTAATAAAATCATTTTAAAAAAAAGTATTTTAAAAGTATTTGGGCAAAAAGGCAGTTTCGGTTTCGGTTTTCGGTCAAGGGCATCCTGAATTTTCGGTTTCAGACCAGAATTTTCATTTCGGTGCACCCCTAAACGGAACGCCATTTTGCGGAACGGAACACAACAACGGTCGTGTGCATGAGGCCTAAGGCTGTATTACACAGCCCAATGTGGCAGACGATTGTCAGAAGGGAAGCGTTTCTTCCCGGCAATCGCCTGCTTGCTAGTGGAGGAGACCACTGCTAATACATGCAGCGATCTCCTCCGCAGCATGGGAAAGAGTGATCGCTATACCATCGCTTGTCCCCGTGCTGTATAGTGGTTAGCCAGCGGCAGATCATAATTAGACAGCACGATCGGCCGCCTGCAAATGATAATTTTTTAACAAGTCTTGTATTAACCGATGCTCGTTTATCTGGCAATCAGCAGCAGTATTACACTGCCAGATGATCGCTAACGAGCATTCATACGAATACTGGTTAGCGATCATCTGATGAAAAATCAGGAAGTGTAATACAGGCTTGAGTTTGTACACTGTAACCAGCCTGTAGCTACCAGACAATTCTTCTGCAGTATCCTCAGGAGGTGTTTAGAGCAATGGCTCCAGTGTGCAAAGCATTCAGGCTTACAGCGGGGAGGGGGTCCTCAAGCAGGAGTCACCCTACTATAATATCCATATGGACAGATGCCATCTTCCTAAAACAACCACTGTAATAAACATCACTTGCAAAGCAAATTTTTTATTAATTGGGTGCAAATTAAAGAGCTATTTACATCACCGAAAATGAAGGTATATCATTAGGATACACTATTACTTTGTTATCGGTGGGGGACACGACTGCTGGGACCCTAACTGATGAGGGGATTGAAGAAAACACAGATAACAGGGAATGCTTGCTCAGATAACCAATAACCCTATGGCCTCATGCACACAAACATATTTTGTTTCCATGTTCGTTCCGTTTTTTTTTTGCGGATAGGATGCAGACCCATTTGTTTCAATGGGTCCACAAAAAATGTGGACAGCACAACGTGTGCTGTCCGCATCAGTATGTCCGTTCCGTAGCCCCGCCAAAAAAATATAACATGTCCTATTCTTGTCCGTTTTAGGCATTGTTACAATGGATCCGCCCCAAAAAAAAAAAAACGATGGCATACGGATGTCATCCTGTTTTTTTGCGGATCCGCAGTTTGCGGACCGCAAAACACACAGGGTCGTGTGCATGTAGCCTAAGGCTACGGAACGGACATACTGATGCGGACAGCCCACGGTGTGCTGTCCGCATTTTTTGCGGACTCATTGAAATGAATAGGTCTGCATCCTATCCGCAAAAAGTTATTTTTTTTCAACATTTTTAAGTCGACCACTACTTAGGCCTCCTTCACACGACCATATGGCTTTTTCAGTATTTTGCAGTCCACAAAAAACACGGATTACATCCGTGTGCATTCCGATTTTTGCAGAACTGAACATCTGGCCCCTAATAGAACAGTACTATCTTTGTCCGTTACATGGACAATAATAGGACATGTTCTATCTTTGAGCAGAACGGAAATACGGAAGCGAAGGGCATACGGAATACCTTCCTTTTTTTTGCAGATCCATTGAAATGAATGGTTCCGTATACGGAACACAAAAAAAGGAACGTGAACGGAGGCCTTAGCAAAGGAATTACAACCATGTACCCCCAGGGCAACAACCACCATATTCATATTCAACACTATGAACTAATTATTAATTTACGCCATTGCCTTGATTCATATTTAGAGTAAGGAATAGTGTCCTTACATTACATGGCCATGCAGGGGGTTCAGCTCCTAACTCCAAATTCTGACTTAAATTCTGACATAAATATGTTTGCAGCATAAAGCAGAGGAACACTGCAACAGTGGAAGAGGCAGGAATGAAAGTAGAGAAGTCTGGGGGCCCCAAATGTAGACCTTAGACCTATGGCACACAGCCCCTAAGATACGACTCCAAGAGAATCCAGACTTTTAATTTTTTTCATTGGTTCTTTAATAATCGGAAACTAAAAGTCTCATTGCAATAATAAAGACAAGCAATCATTTCAGGATTGTATTGGTGAAAGAATAACAAATGACAAAGACAGACTGGAATGTGGGGACAATGTGACAGCACCGCAATGTACAGGAAAGTCAGGTCCGTTTTGAGATAATTGAGATTCTGTAAAATATTTCACTGAGGCACCTGTGTGTTACACGTGCCGTCAGTAGTTACATAACTTGTTTTAAAAGGTGTGAATATACAGCATATAGATGGAAGTACTAGGGTACACTTCCTGATCCTAGAATTCTGGCCTTTCATTCAGTCCCACTGCCTTTACAAAAATGTGTAATCTTCTCGCACTGTCTAGTAAAAAATAAATAAATACACAAACAACGCAAATAAGGCAATACCAGCTGATGCATGAGGGGAAGGGGGTACAAGTTAGGACCACTCGGCTCATACCGTTGAGCTAGGGGCACAACAACCTAGCAGACCAAGAATGCAAACAGAGGCAAGTTGCCAACTGGTCATCCCACCAGATGGGAAATTCTGAATCCAAAGTCATTGTGTGGCAAGTGGTTCTTTCCCCTTTAATATCTTGTAATATAGTTGGTCAGTGGTACCAGACTGTGTTCCTGAGGTCTGAAGAAACCGTACATGCTTACCGTACACTGAAGACCTTTAGAAGGGACCAGGAAGCTAAAAAAAACAGCTAGGCAGGTAGCAGGAGTCAGCTCCATTGAAGACATCATCAGGGTAAGATGTGTCTTGCCACCACTACCTCTGTTTGCATCACGTGGGCGTCAGCCAGGTGCCATTTTGGGAACTAGTCGATGGGGAGATAGCTCATTTTTACATGGCTTTGGTGACTATTACTTACTTTATGTATATATTCGTTTTATATATCTTTTATCGCAGTTTAGCAATTTTTTTATGCACCTAAGTCGTGTTTAGCCTATTTATTCCCTGATCTTTAGAATTCATGGCAATACAGCCAATAACATATGAACAAAAGGAAGAGAGGACTTTTTAAACGACGCTGCTAACCCTAAAGGCATTTCAGGGAAGTGATGTTATATCAAGCAGTTTATTAAAAAAGTGTATAAAAACAACACGTTTCGAAACTTTCGGGACCGGACCAGTCCCTTCCTCAAGGTAATATATACTAAAATGTCAAGTGTAGCCACACAAACATTGATCAGACCAGGGGAATGTCTGAGTGAGAGAATCCCTCACTCCTGGTGCCCTGGAGATGAGAGGGGAGCCTACGGTCTCTCGCAGGGAACAAGACAGGTAGATGGCATGTAGGTGAGCTCAATACTATGAGGGGAAGATCTCAAATGATACTTTGGATATAGTGTGGGGATATTTGGTGGGGTGTGAGAATCATGCTATACACGTGCAAGAATGGATTTAGGATAATATGGATTCCGGGAAAATTGATTAAACTTAGTGTATTGGGTGAAGTGGTCAGCTAAGACCACTTCTGTTTCTGCTTGGCTCTCTGATAAAGGAAGAGTGTGTGGTGTACGGATTCATAGTTCTATAAATGCTTATACCGCATACTCGGGCTTTCTCTGAATCTGCACACCGTATACTGGTCTTTCCTCGGAAAGCTGAACAGACACAAAGGAGCAAAGCAGCCAGATGAATGCTTCTTTGTGCCCCTTAATTAGTTTACAGATATGAGGGAGTCTCAGCACCCGGACCCCCACGGATCAAAACCTTATGACTAGTGTTGAGCGAACTTCTGTTTTAAGTTCGGCGTCTAAAGTTCGGCTTCCGGTTAGCGGAGAATCCCGATATGGATTCCGAATTCCGTTGTGGTCCGTGGTAGTGGAATCAATAATCGGCCATTATTGATTCCGCTACCACGGACCACAACGGAATTCGGAATCCATATCGGGATTCTTCGCTAACCGGAAGCCGAACTTAAAACAGAAGTTCGCTCAACACTACTTATGACATTTTAGCAGTTTCGAAAAATGATAGGTATGCATTAAAATAAACAAAGATATGATTCTAAACCCTAACTAAACAGGACTTCTATTTCCAGGTCATTTTGTTTGTGAAAAAGGAAGGCTTTATGGTCATTTCCAATTTTTATATTAGTACTACCTGCTCCTTCAGGATTGCCAAATAACTGGCAATGGTTCACTTTAATCCATTCAGATATATCAATTAACCTAATATCTTACCAAGCATGGAATTGCTTACCTGATCCCAATAGTTTGGTGTGTACAGTTTCATGAAATATGATGACTCCAGGTCCCAAAGTGGAAAGTGGCACATCTAAACCACAGCGAGCAGTGGTGGCCTTCAGCTCCTTAGTAAAATGTTTCAAGTAGGCTTCAGAGGCATCACCAAGAAACTTGAATAAATCATTGTGCAAACGATCTGCGTGAGTCCTATAGATGACTAGATCTGAAATGGCTAAGACTTTAAGAAGCAACCGAGTTCTTTGACTCAGGTTGACCGTGGCCCCGAGCAGTCCTTCTGTGTCAATGACTACCACTTTGTGGACGGGATCAAACGCTGCCCATACGCCAACAGTGCAGGACTCTTGAGCAGGAGAGGTTTTGAACACTTCACGTCCATAGAAGAACGTGTGGTTGAGGGTGTGAGATTTACCATCACCGGTGTTTCCAAATATTGAGACAACTTTTAGTAAATCCTCAGGATTGCAATCTAGTTTTCTCAAGAAATCCTCTTCATCTTCTACCTATAGTTTCAAAAATATGAAGCAGAAAAATTATATTCAGATTAATTTTTTAAACAACCTATGAAAAATGAGAATGGAAATTGTATCAGTTGCTAGGGGACGCCCCTCCATTAGTTATTTTTTTAAATAATTTTCCACCAACAGATTTTTTAAATGCTGGTCTATTAATCTTTAAAAGGTTGTCCCTGATAGGTCACATGGAAGTGAAAGAGGAGCAAGTTCATCACTTTAGATACTTTATTAACCAAAGAGGAGAGCTGGCAATCACCCAGAATCGTAAAGTGGTTCTCTGAGAATTAAGAAAATAATATTACTAAAAATACATAAATATTACTTTATAATTAATGAAAGGCATTTGGGCATATATTTATAATAATGGTTCATGAGGAGGTAAGTTCTAGACTTGACTGCAGTGAGTCAATGGATGTCGTGTATCTGGACTTCTCCAAAGCATTTGATACAGTGCCACAAATAAGGTTAGTATATAAAATGAGAATGCTTAGACCGGGGGGAAATGTCTGTAAGGCTACTTTCACACTCGCGTTTTGGGCAGATCCGTCATGTATCTGCAATAACGGATCCATTACAATAATACAACCACATGCATCCATCATGAACGTTTCCGTTTGTATTAACTGTAACATAGCCAAGACGGATCCGTCATGAACTCCATTGAAAGTCAATGGGAGACGGATCCGTTTTCTATTGTGCCAGAGAAAACGGATCCGTCCCCATTGACTTACATTGTGTGTCAGGACGGATCCGTTTGGCTCCGCTTCGTCAGGCGGACAGCAAAACACTGCAAGCAGCATTTTGGTGTCCGCCTCCAGAGCGGAATGGAGACTGATCGGAGGCAAACTGATGCATTCTGAGCGGATCCTTTTCCATTCAGAATACATTAGGGCAAAACTGATCCGTTTTGGACCGCTAGTGAGAGCCCTGAACGGATCTCACAAACGGAAAGCCAAAACGCCAGTGTGAAAGTAGCCTAACTGGCTCAGTGATAGAAAACAGAGGGTGGTTATTAACCCCCGAGGACAGGGCGATTTTACATTTTTGTGTTTTCATTATTTTAATCCCTCCCTTCCAGGAGCCATTACTTTTTATTTTTCCATTCACATAGCCATATGTGGAGGCTTGTTTTCTTTTTGAGGGACAAGTTGCACTTTCTAATGGCATCAGTTTACATTACATAGGATGTAGAAAAAAGCTGGAAAAAAATCCAAAGTGTAAAAGGGGTGGAAGTGTAAAAAAAATAAAATATATTTGTTTTTACCACGTTTCCTATGCTGTTGTAAAACTGACCTGTTATCTTCATTCATTTCCATAGTTTTTCTTGTTTTAATACTTTGTTGTTTTTTTTTTCCTTACGGCGGTCACTGTACAGGACAATATGTTTATATTTGAACAGTTTAAGAGTTCTGGGACATGGCGGCAAATTATTTTTATTTTGTTATTGTTTATTTTTATTACGGGGAAAGGCGTGATTTGAATATATTTTTTGAAACTTTTTTTTTCTTTTACATATTTTTAAGTCTCCTTAAGGGACTTGAACATGTGATCATTAGATTGCTTATCCCACAGACTGCAATGAATTATCACTGCAGCCTATGGGACATTCAATACGTTTCTATGGAGCCCTGCCACAGGAACTATTGCTGTGGTAGAGACCAAAACTACCACAAGGAACAAACGCCCCCCCCCCCCCAATTGGCTCACAATTACGACTGACCACGGCATCTGAGGAGGTTAAAAAAAGTCTGTCATCAGCGATAACATTAGCCCTGGGTGTCCACTGTTTAAAACACCAGAAACTGGGTGTCTATGGCATCCTCTGCACCCTGGAGCGGACACCATTTTTAGGAAATGGGCTTGCACTGTACATGTATGGTAAAGGTCCTCAAGGGGTTAACAGTACATATTCAGACTGGGTCAAAGTCACTAGAGGGTACCTCAGGGGTCAGTACTGGGCCTTTTTTTTTTCAATATTTATTAATTATCTTGTAGAGGGGCTGCACAGTAAAATATCAAGTTTTGTAGACAATACTAAACTGTGCAAAGTAATGAAAACAAAAAAAGTATCCCATTCATGTGACTGATAAGGATTCCAGCACTAATCAGATACTGATCACCTGCCCTGAGGATAGATTAAAAAAAGTTGTCATTCTGGGACAACTAGAAAATCAGAAACAGTGCAAACACTGGAACGGGGAATTCCGCTGAGCTTTCTCTGGCGCACACAGCTCGGGGAATTCCTCACCACTGAGATAATTTCACATTAAAATGAGTAAAAAAAAATAAATGTTGTTGTAACCCTTGGAACGTTCAGATTAATGCGCGCATTACACCAGTGCATGTAACCAATGACTATCCGGTCTCTGCTGAGATAATAGACAGCAGTTAGCGGATATTCATTACAAATCGCCGATAATACTGTGGCTACACTGTTTATATTTTAAACAGTACTCTCACTATTAAATGAGGTTATAGTAATGAAAAATAAAGGTTAAAGGGAACCTGTCATCAACTTTATGCTGATCTCACTGGGGGCAGCATAAATTAGTGACAGAAATGCTGATGTCAGCGCTGTGTCACTCATGAGCTAAAAGTAAGTGGTTGCTGAGAACCGACATCATAATCATTGCTGACTGGGCCTTGAGAAGAGTCCTGGTTATTCCTAATCTCCTGCTCTCTCCCCATCTGCTGATGATCGGCAGTTCTCTCCCAGAGAGAAAGAGAGAAAACTAGGTAGAAGACTGTCAGCCATCAGCAGGTGGGCAGGAATTCATGAATAACCAGGACTCTTCTCAGGTGGCTGTGACTCTTTTCCAGGCCCAGTCTGCAATGATTGTGATGTTGGTTCTCGGCAATCGCTTACTTTTAACTTATAAATGACAGACCGCTGAAATCAGCTCACCTGTCTGTACTTTATACTGCCGTTAGTATGGGCAACATAACGTTGATGACAGGTTCCCTGAGAAACAGGGTGATATTTTGTCTACTAGGACTTTGTGTAGGAGAAATATTTGATAAAAAGCGCCCATCACCTACTAAGTGGGTTATTTGGGATTGCCTGCATTTCTTATTTCCCACAGACCACTAGCTAAAAACTGGAGCTGGTGATTTTAGGCCAAAAATACAGGTGCAAAAACCACCAACGTGCAGAAAAACACACACACAAAAAAAACTTTAGGTTAAAGCCCAATAATGAAAGAGAGGATTTTTGTTCTCCATGGCATTTTTACACCACCTATAAAAGTGTCATGATCAATAGCCCAGCTATCTGCGGAAATAACATTGGATCCTGGGAAGTGTCCCTCCTGCTGCCTAAGGCCCCATGCACACGACCGTATATTTGGTCCACAATTTTTCGGCATCGACTGCGGACCCTTTTCTTTCAATGGGGCTGCAAATAATATGTGATGTTCGCATCCATATGTCCATTCCACCATCCCGCAAAAAAGATAGAACATGTCCTATTCTTGTTCATTTTGCAGGCAAGACTAGGCATTTTTAATATAGAATGGGAGAAAATGTGGATATTCATGTTTTGCAGATCCCAGCAGAAATTGTCACGCTGCAGATTTAAAATCCGCACAGCGGATCAGGCTGGGGATTTTTTTGCAGTGTGTGGATGAGAGTTCTGTAAAATGCTGCAAATTGGCCACAAGCACAATCAGAGCATATCCATCTCATGTCAATGCACCCTTAAAGGGGTTGTTCAAGTGTTTATCCGTTTTCTCGGCTCATCCACCCCATGGCACTCATGCCGATCAGCTGTATTAAAAGGTCATGCCGCCTCTTCCTAGGCCAGTGATGTCACGTTCATCGGTCACATGGCCTAGGCGCAGCTGAGTCCCCTTAAGACAGTGGATGAGGTTGAGCTGCAATACCAAGCACAGCCACTATCGAATGGGCGGCACTGTGCATGGTAAGCTGCGAGGAGGTCACTGACCAAACACTATGTGAAAACGGCCTTACGACTGGGCTTTCGGCCAACAGTTATTCAGATGATCATTCCCTACTTACGACTGTTCATGCGGCCATTCATTTGCACTGTTGTCAGCAGCACATCCCTTGTTTACACGTGCAGAAACATTTATATATTCTTTCAACATCAGGACAACACCATACACACTCAATGGTTATCTGGTCCCACCAAAATCGGTGACCGATGGTCATCTAATCTGTATATCAGCAGAAAAAAATCCCGCGGTGCAAAAACCATCCAATAGTAGAGTTTAAATTCCAGCGATTTATTTGGCAGGTGGTGCAACGCGTTTCAGGGACAACGGTCCCCTTCATCAGGTACAGATTGCAATGGTTTTTTCGCCGCAAGATATTTTTCTGCTGATCTACTTGCCTTTCCAGGCATCCCCTACTAGAAGTACCTGCATCCTTGGCTGCATACCTTCCACCGCAAGGGGCATCCAACACCCCCCACCCATAAGTCTACACTAGAGTTGTGCCTACGTTTAGTACAACCACACAAGGCGAGCCTCCACTTTGGAGAAATTTCTTTACTATAACCGTACGTTATTACTCTATGGTGCGCCTTTTTGTGTTTCCCAGCTAAACACCGCCTGCCCAATCTACTAATCTAATCTGCCTTCAGAATTAGCCTGGAATACCTTTACACAAGTGGCATGAACAAGCAAATAACTCCCACGACGTCTGTGATTTTTTATCTTTTCTCCCCTCCCCCCCCCCCCATGGAAATGGGTTGTCTCACTTCAGCATGTGGCATTTATCATGTAGGTAAAGTTACTAAATGTATTGTGATTGTCCATATTGCCTCCTTTGCTGGCTGGATTCATTTTTTTCCCATCCCATTATACACTGCTTGCTTCCAAGGGTTACGACCACCCTACAATCCAGCAGCGGTGGTCATGCTTGCACATCATAGGAAAAAGCACCGGCCTCTCTGGTAGCCGGGACCGTAGCGCACATAGGCACATGTATGCACAGCATCTCCTGTCCTGACCACCTTGTATCTGCACTGCAGCGGTGGTCGTAACCCCTGGAAACGAGCAGTGTAGAATGAGATGGAAAAATGAATCAACCCAGCAAAAGAGGCAATATGGACAATCACAATACATTAGTAAGTGCCTGGTATTCACTTTGTCTGTGAGACAACCCCTTTAATTTTTATATGTGATGCCAGAGTCTGGATCTGGCGTCCTCAGATGTCCCCTGGCTGATTCTTTCACATCAGGAGTGGACACCTTCGTCATGTGTACCGAGTGTGAAATCATGAACAAGGACAGCCGTATGTATACTCCCTCTGCTGGAACCTGTAATATCCAGCAAAGGAAGTACATGTTAATGCATATGACTGTGCAGGTGCTGACTGTATAAACGTATAGAAGTAAACGGCATAGAAAAAGCTGGGACTTCAGGGGAAATACACAGCACGGTGGCTCACAATGTTTCCTTGCAGCAGAGGACCTGAGTTTGAATCAGACCAGGGACAAGATCTGTATGGACATTTTACCTTCTACCTGTGCTGTGTACGTCACCTCAATATACACTGGCTTCCTCACCAACCCCCAAAATATTACTAGCTTAGGCCAAATTCACATCTCCATTCGGAGATCATGCAGGCTGTTCCGGCACAGAGCAGCCTGCTGGATCTCACAGGATCCGGTATTGCTGGATCTTCTACTTCACCGCTGGATCCCCACTGGCTGCAATGAAGTCTGGCAGTGATCGGGCCGATTTCCAGCATAAGGCTACATGCACACGACCGTTCCATTTTTTGCGGTCCGCAAACCGCGGATCCGCAACAATCGGAAGCCGCCCGTGTGCCTTCCGCAATTTGCGGAACGGAACGGGCGGCCCATTGTATAAATGCCTATTCTTGTCGGCAAAACGGACAAGAATAGGGCATGTTCTATTTTTTATGCGGGGCCACGGAATGGAGCAACGGATGCGGACAGCACACGGAGTGCTGTCCGCATCTTTTGCGGCCCCATTGAAGTGAATAGGTCCGCATCCGAGCAAACAACGGCCGTGTGCATGAGGCCTCGATGTCAGGTTTTGGCTGGACCAAAAACATTGCATACAACGGTTTTTGTCCAGCCAACAGCCGGCATTTGCACCAATCTCCTAAACGGAGATGTGAACGCAGCCTTAAAATAAAACTGCCTCTACTAGTTTTCGTCAAGATGGAAAAAATTGAGACAAGTAATTAGACGGTGTATACTGCGCTATGAAATATTACTGTAAAACGTAAATACCTGAATTTGCTCAGTTTCATCCACAAGTAGGAAACTGACAACTTTCTCGGTCATCTTCTTTTTCTGGGTCTCGTCATCCATCTTTGGACCTTCCTGAGGCTCATGGCTCTTTACTGTTTGGTAAGAAGTGACTTGATGCTTTCGTTTGTTCCCCCCAGAGTGAGTCCGCTTCTGACAGTCCGTACAGAGATCAATTTTACAAGAGAGACACCTCACCGCCGCCCGAGGTCTAGCTCCCGCAGGGCCACAGTTGTTTGCCCCTTTACATGAGGAGCAGTAAGGGACATAGCCAGGCGGTATCAACGCCCGCTCGTGGTTCTGGAGCCTCTCTTGCTTGTGCAGAACCTCTTCGCAACGCTGACATTGTAATGTTTTGCACTCGTCGCACTCGAAAACGGCTTCTTCGCTTCCAGAACATGCAAAGTTCTCCTGGCACATCAAACCCGTCATGGCCATTTTATCACCCTGGCTGCTCATCTTCTAGTTAAGAGCTAAAACCAAAGTTCCTTCGAAATGTTAAAGGCTATGGTTAAATTTACCAAAGAGCAAAATATTGGTTCAAAGGAAAGCTAACCTAATAAAAATATAGTTACTAGTTCTAGAAATTAGGTTTATTGCACAGTATTTCCATTAAAATTAAACCACGTGACTCAAAACTAAGCCAGGGCTCCGAAACCAGTAGTGATGTAGGGTCTACTGAGAGACTTCATTATCGAGGAGTCTAGAAATCTGAAATGCCCACCTGTAATCTAGAACGGCACGTACAATGTACAGCCAGGGATGTCAGGCTTGCTAGACATTAAACTTACATCTGGTAAGACAAATGCATTGCCACCTGAGATGGGGCTCCCTGTCAGCTGAGGTGTCACCAGTGGACTATTCTAGAGTGACGAGGAAGAATAACAGTCATCTAGTCCTTCCCTCCAGACCCGTCTTACTCAATGTATACAGTGATGTGTGTGGATGGAGACAATGACCAAAGTAAGTAAACATAAAAAAATTTAAATTAATGCGTGTAAGAGCTGGAGTCTCTTCTAGAAGATCATCTACCAATTCAGCAGCACTTAGACCCGTGGATGAAATGGCATCAATGTTCTTCAGAGGAGACTGTCTCCTTAGTTGTCCTTGATACTAAAGCAAATTATATTCTCAGATGATTGTTACAAGGAAGACATCTTCTGATGACGCTAAACTAAAACTGGAAGAATCTTCTGCATGGAGGATCAGGGTCATCACACTTCATAAGAGGGATCTTCTGTAGAAATAGGGATCGTTCCTGAGTCACGTTCTTCGTAAGAAAGATCTCCTGTCAATAGGGATGGCCCTGGGTTATGTTCTTCGTTAGAGGGATTTTTTAGTGCATCACAGTGTCTCAATGGGTATCGCCTAGAGTTACAATGTTTGTAAGAGGGATCTCTTGGTTCAGAAGGGATCGCTCCAAGTTACGCTCTATAAGGGTTGGATCTTCTGGTGTCACGATGCCTCAACAAGGGTTACAGTATTCGTAAGAAGGATCTTCAAGTGTTACAATGTAACAACCGGGATTATTCAAAGTTTACACTCTTGGTGAGAGGGATCTTCGTCTTCTGATCCCTATTCCAAACTGTGATCTACTGAGGATCAACGTTGCAATGTAGGCATCTCCTGGGATCAACTAAAAGGGTCCAAAGGTCCAGACAGGGATCTTCTGGGGTTCCAGAGACTCAGTAGGCTGCTCCTCCTAGATGGACAGTGTCCTGGAGGAACCTACACCCGGCACAGTAAATATTCCAAGGACTGCTGGATCATGGGATCTGACGCAGGAGGCCAGGAGAGCTGTAGGAGGCCGCTCAGATGACAGGAGGCTGGAGGCACCTGGGATGGTCCTGCTCAGGAAGACACTACAGGCATCTATTGTTTACAGTACCAGCCGGCATCCGGCAGTGACTCAGGGATCCCACGGCAGCTCCTCCCGGACACCGGACAACTCTACAGGCCGGATCTATGGTGCGAGCCGTGACCGGCGGAGACTGTTGTGACAGCGGCGCTCTCCCGGGTCAGCCCCCCGGTGACTTCTGACACGGTAGTGCCTAGAATGGAGTTGCTCCTGGTAGGTGTGATGATGTAAGAGTCACGTGCTGTGAGGTGGTCACATGACTCTTCCCTGCAATTTCCTACATGACGGGGCTGTGTAGTCACTTGTGTTGTGAACAACATGTTGTGGGAGGCATGGTGGGGGAGGTGCTGGGGTGTTCCCTCCCTCAAATGTCCTCTGCATCGCATGATAACAGCCTGGACATGCTGGGAGCTGTGGTTCCCCTATATTCTCATGTAATGTCTTCTAGTATCCCATAATAATATCCTGGACTTGCTGGGAGCTGTGGTTCCCCTATATTCTCATGTAATGTCTTCTAGTATCCCATAATAATATCCTGGACATAATGGGAGCTGTGGTTCCCCTATAGTCTCATGTAATGTCTTCTAGTATCCCATAATAATAGCCTGGACTTGCTGGGAGCTGTGGTTCCCCTATATTCTCATGTAATGTCTTCTAGTATCCCATAATAATAGCCTGGACTTGCTGGGAGCTGTGGTTCCCCTATATTCTCATGTAATGTCTTCTAGTATCCCATAATAATATCCTGGACATAATGGGAGCTGTGGTTCCCCTATAGTCTCATGTAATGTCTTCTAGTATCCCATAATAATAGCCTGGACTTGCTGGGAGCTGTGGTTCCCCTATAGTCTCATGTAATGTCTTCCTATATCCCATAATAATAGCCTGGACATGCTGGGAGTTGTGGTTCACCTAGATACATTGACATGTCTTCTAATATCCCATAATAATATCCTGGGCATGCTGGGAGCTGTAGTTCTCCTGTATGCTTACATTATAATGTCTTCAAATATCCCATAATAATAGCCTGGACATGCTGGGAGCTGTGGTTCTCCTAGATACTCACATTGTAATGTATTCTAATATCCCATAATAATAGCCTGGACATTCTGGGAGTTGTTGTTCCCCTATATTCTTAATCTATAATGTCTTCTAATATCCCATAATAATAGCCTGGACATGCTGGGAGTTGTGGTTCCCCTCTATTCTTACACTATAATGGCTGCATTCACATTTATTGAAGGGGTTTCCAAGGCTTTTAATATTGATCATCTATAGGACCTGAGGATAGTTCATCAATATCAGATCTGCGAGGGTCCGACACCTGGCACCCCCGCCAATCAGCTGTATGAAGAGAAGGCACGCACTGTACCGTCTCCTTCTGCTCGCAAGCAGGACAAGGTTTTTTATAATAACACACTGCTGTCTAGCAGTGTGTTCGGTGACGTCACCGACTCTGATGGGTGGACTTTAGTGCTGCCCTAGCCATTTTACAGGCTGTGAGAAGCGCTAAAGCCCGCCCATCAGTGTCGGTGATGTCACCGGGCTCACTGCTAGGCGGAAACCTCTGCCTAGCTTACCCTGTGGAGAGCCCGAAACGTCACCGGATGGGTGAAATTGCAGGTATGTCCAGGTTCAGCTCTGTTCAGTTTTGTTTTTATATATAATATATATACAGTCAGGTCCATAAATATTGGGACATTGACACAATTCTAACATTTTTGGCTCTATACACCACCACAATGGATTTGAAATGAAACGAACAAGATGTGCTTTAACTGCAGACTGTCAGCTTTAATTTGAGGGTATTTACATCCAAATCAGGTGAACGGTGTAGGAATTACAACAGTTTGCATATGTGCCTCCCACTTGTTAAGGGACCAAAAGTAATGGGACAGAATAATAATCATAAATCAAACTTTCACTTTTTAATACTTGGTTGCAAATCCTTTGCAGTCAATTACAGCCTGAAGTCTGGAACGCATAGACATCACCAGACGCTGGGTTTCATCCCTGGTGATGCTCTGCCAGGCCTCTACTGCAACTGTCTTCAGTTCCTGCTTGTTCTTGGGGCATTTTCCCTTCAGTTTTGTCTTCAGCAAGTGAAATGCATGCTCAATCAGATTCAGGTCCGGTGATTGACTTGGCCATTGCATAACATTCCACTTCTTTCCCTTAAAAAATTCTTTGGTTGCTTTTGCAGTATAGAAACATAGAAACATAGAATGTGTCGGCAGATAAGAACCATTTGGCCCATCTAGTCTGCCCAATATATACCCTTATATGAAGGATGGCCTTATGCCTATCCCATGCATGCTTAAACTCCTCCACTGTATTTGCAGCTACCACTTCTGCAGGAAGGCTATTCCATGCATCCACTACTCTCTCAGTAAAGTAATACTTCCTGATATTACTTTTAAACCTTTGACCCTCTAATTTAAAACTATGTCCTCTTGTGGTAGTTTTTCTTCTTTTAAATATTATGGAAACATATAGCGCTGTGCCTGGTAGGTCCTGACACTCGCAGCAGTCCACCGCTCTAATTCCTTGCAGGGTCTGTATATCCCGGGTTTAGGAGTCTGGGGGGGTTTCAAATCTGTGATTGACAGCTTCTTTATACACACACATACAGAGAGGGATGTCAAGACCAGAATAATCAAGGGTTAAATGAATAAAGTACAATGTGTACAAAAACGATATATTAATCTGGTCAGGGCAACTGATCTGTCCACAGAGAGGACAACATGGCCACCGGGGTCGATTACCCTTTCTATGTATGGTCCATGAATAGCGCTGAATGAGTGCATGAGGCTTGGATGATGAGAGTGGTTGTGCACCTCTGTCAGCGCACACTGCAAACATGGAGTGATCCCATCATGAAGAACGTGTCAACACCTTCATCTCCAGAGACCCAACCCGGATATGACCACCAGGTCGAAAAATATTGACTTTTCTAGAGCGTCCTACAAAAAGGAAGCCTCAGTGACGGGTCTCCCTCCTTCCCTGAAGGTAACCATCAGCCTTCTGAAGAAGAGCTGAAGGAGCCGCTTTGTGTCCAGGTCCTGGCATCTGCTCATATAAGCAGGCCCGGCAGACAGGTAGCTGCTGTTTTAGAAACTGAGATTAAGCAAACTGAAACGCGTCCAAAATGGAGTGAAGAACGTCTTCATTAGTATGCTTTGGGTCATTGTCCATCTGCACTGTGAAGCGCCGTCCAATGAGTTCTGAAGCATTTGGCTGAATATGAACAGATAATATTGCCCGAAACACTTCAGAATTCATCCTGCTGCTTTTGTCAGCAGTCACATCATCAATAAATACAAGAGAACCAGTTCCATTGGCAGCCATACATGCCCACGCCATGACACTACCACCACTATGCTTCACTGATGAGGTGGTATGCTTAGGATCATGAGCAGTTCCTTTCCTTCTCCATACTCTTCTCTTCTCATCACTCTGGTACAAGTTGATCTTGGTCTCATCTGTCCATGGAACACTGGGTGAGAACAGTGAGTGTGAGGCGAGGATTGCGGAGAGAGGAAGCTGACCACTATGAGCGCGAGTTTTCTTATCTCTTTTATCTTTTTCCTTTTTTTTTTTACCCCCTACACCCTCCCCCCGTATATTGTTTTTGGTGTGTGGCTGAAGAGGCAGCCACATGGCTGCTACGGAGGCTGGAGGAATACTCCAGCCCCGGAGACATATCTATCGTCCCCGGAGGCCCCCGTATGGCCAAAAGCCAACAACATCTGGCTTCACCACGCACCATCTGACAGCAGGATTGGAAGGTATCATGCCGGTTATAACATCACCGTCTGAAACACCTAGACAGGAAACTGGCCGATTCCATCGACTGCAGGGTGGACCACCACTACCGCCGGCAACACCACCTGCTGATACCATTATTGCAGCAGAGGTAGAGAAGGAACATCACATATCAAAGAACACCAGAACACCAGGTGAGGTGCTGACCCATCCCCACATGCCAGGTTACCATCTGTCTGGAAGTTTCTGAGACTATTATCAGCGCCAGTAACATCTAGAGTCCGCAGTATGCCTTACGCCCTACCACCGCGCATTAAGGTCACTGCAAGACAGCGCCGTGACTCTGCACAAGGCACACCTATCAGTTATGAGGCTAAAAAGATCATAAAAGCAATACCAACCACAATCTTTGTGGATGTGCAGAGCTTCGATGTGAGGGATGAGGGAGACATCCTGTCAGGTACACCTTTTCCCGTTATCTCATCTTCCATCCGAGAGACTATCACAGGAAAATCTCCTTCCGCTGCACAATAATGTAGTGGTGAAGCCCCCTGCAGCGTGCAAGTACCATCTTAGTGCACACCTGCTATTCAGATTGATTTTCTCTGTTTTGACTTCGGCTTGACTAATGGACTATGTTTTTTGACTGCTTCCTGCCCTGACACCGGACTGTTTTTGTACTACGATTGTTTGCTGCCTGCCCCGACCTTGGCCTGTTTTTTTACTTAGATTTTTTGCTGCCTGCCCTGACCCCGGCATGTTTTTTTATTACGATTGTTTGCCGCCTGCCCTGACCTTTGCTTTCTTTCGACTACTCTTCTGCCTGCCGATTTGGTACCTTCTTGTAAATGACTGCACAACAGACAGTCCCTCTATCCTGGCCTCACTTCTGGGCAGATCCTGTTATGTCTCCCACAAATAATCAGTAGTAATCTTGAACGCTTTCACTCTTATGGAGAGAACTATTGTGGTCTCCATTCTCCCACAAAGCAAATACCGTGAAATTGACCCATATTTTGTGTCAGTCATCAAGTCTGACATCTTTTTTATGGTCTGCCCATACTATATTCTTTTGCTTCCTGACTATATGGGTATTGGCACTGTCATTTTTGTTTTGGGCAACAGGCACGCAGACACAATGAAGGTGTGTGGCCTAGACTGATAACCCCAAAGAACAGATTAGCGGTGGGCTAGTCAGTCAGGGGGCCAAATTACATGATAAAGCTTAAACTGCAGTGCTAATGCCAGCAATGCCATATCAGTGCAGTTTCCTTAGCCAGAAGAAGTGAAGGACCTGTGGTGACATCTTGGTCACTTGACCACAGGTCCTGCACCTAGTAGTTTAGGGGGAATTGGGAGAAAATACATGATCTGAAGAGAGGAGTCTGGATAGTTCTAGGGTTAGGGGAAATGGGGAAGTGTTGCTACCAGTGAAAGAGGTGGGAATGTTGAAATTCTACTGTCAGGGGAAGTAATGAATAAAGAAGGACAATGCTGCTGCCAATGGGGGAGAGATGGGAAGGGGGGCAGAGCTGCTGTCAGAGGGGGAGGGGGAAAAAGAAGGACAATGCTGCTGCCAATGGGGGAGAGATAGAAAGGGGGTCAGAGCTGCTGTCAGAGGGGGGGGGGGGAGAAGGACAATGCTGCTGTTAGCAGGGGAGTGATGGGAAGAGGGGGCAACGCTTCTTTCAGAGGAGGAGGGGTAGAAAGAAAGACAGTGCTGCTGTCAGCAGGGGAGATGGGAAGGGGCAATGTTGCAGTCATTGTGGGAGGGATGGGAAGGGGGAAATGTTCTGTCAATGGTGAAGGAGGGGAAGGGGTGGGAAATGCTCCGTCAATGAGGGAGGGGAGTAGAAAGGGTAAAATGCTGCTGCCAATGGGGAGGCGTGGAAACGGGGAAATGTTGCTGCCAATGAGGGAGGGATGAAAAGGAGTACAATGTTGCTGCCTTGTATTATTTGGGGAGGCACGTTGAGCTGTGATGTGCTGTCTGTTTGGCACTGCTGGAGACGCGTGTTGGGTTGCACTGGATGCATTTGAATCCCAGTCCAGTCTTTGATGTAAAGTGTGTGCAGTGCAAGTGTCAGGACATCCACATAACCACATTGTCTGGACCAGTCATTACTTTCTGCTCCCTCCCTGGTGACAACTGATATACAACTCTTCAGAAAAATCCAGAATAAAAAGCCGGTGGCCGACCTGAACAGGGGCATCATCTCCTCCCTGCTACTACTACACCTGCTGGACTTGATCAAGATCCGCTCTGCAGGTACGCTCTGCACATACACCATGGATGCTCTTTTATTCCGTGCACTGTAAATGTATGGCACAGCTGGAGAGTCATTTTGGTGCTGTGATGATGCAGGGTCAGAAGCAGGCCTGCGACCTAGAAGATGCCAGAACGAGCACGATTATTGTGTGGAGGGCATTATTACTATCTAGGGCACTGTTGATTGTGAACATAGAGGTGGGTAAAAGGTACAGAGAATGGTAAGCAATGAGCCAAAGATGTCTGTGCATTACATTGTGGCTGGAGGAAGTCTTCATAGCACTCTGGGCCAGATGGAGAAGAAAAGAGCAAGTGAAAGACTCCAATTAGAGACATCACTTGTAAGCCACTGGATATAACTGTACTGTTGAACTATCGAACATTTATAGAATATGCTATCAATATGCCCAGATGGGAACACCCTTTTGTCACGGCGGACAGGAACTCAGATACACAAACAACCAAATACACAAGTGTCTAGGCTAGATGCTGGGGACAGGTCACCTCCTAGCACATCCCTGACTTCTCTCCCTATGCTGCTAAGCCCACTTTCAGACCTTAATGGTAGGAATGAAGTGTCCACGTGCCTGGACTGCAAACACCCTAGAATCCCTGAGATGGTGAGAGGGGAGAAGGGGCAGAAGACACACAAATAGCCTAGACCGCAAACAACACAAACAGAAATCAAACTTATCTGAGCTGGAACAGACAATCCTTCCTTCCTTGAATCCAAGGCCAGACAGAAAGCTATAACACGCACGGCCCTCTGGGATTGAAGGCAATTTAAGCCAATGACCCCACCCAGAGCACCTGAAGGAAGGCGGATCCAGCATGATTCCAAAACAAACAAAAGGTTAGACACGTGCTGCCAATCTGACAGACCTCCGCACACCGTCAGAGCCGGGCATGACACCTTTATGTGCTGAATTTGGTAGAAAAACCGCTGCTCTAACCCTGTGATTGTTAGCGTAACTCCAGTGGGTAATGAGACGCCCCATCTATTGACTGCAGCCACTAATAAGACGGACTGTGCACTTCTTACAATATTAGGTTATATTTATGTCCCTTCTGTCTTACAGAAAAAATCTGGAATAATGCTGGAGATCCACTGGCCTGCAGGGTGATGGACACTTTACCAAGAAGGCAAACTCTGCTGCCGCCGGATTCTGCAACCTGGACAAGAGCAGATTTATATTTTTAGTGAACTCACCATCACCACCTCCTCAGGCAGAGAGTTCCATAGTCTCACTGCTCTTACCGTAAAGAATCCTCTTCTATGTTTGTGTACAAACCTTCTTTCCTCCAGACGCAGAGTATGTCCCCTCGTCACAGTCACAGTCCTGGTGATAAATAGATGATGGGATAGATCTCTGTACTGACCCCTGATATATTTATACATAGTAATTAGATTTCCCCTCAGTCGTCTTTTTTCTAAAGTGAATAACCCTAATTTTGATAATCTTTCAGGGTACTGTAGTCCCCCTATTCCAGTTATTACTTTAGTTGCCCTACTCTAAACCCTTCTCCAGCTCTGCTATGTCTGCCTTGTTCACAGGAGCCCAGAACTGTACACAGTACTCCATGTGTGGTCTGACCAGTAATTTGTAAAGTGGTAGGACTATGTTCTCATCACGGGCATCTATGCCCCTTTTTGTGGTTCAATAAGATTTTATTATTATTATTATCAAATACAATCATAAGAGAACATCCCAAATTGCAGTATACATACCGCATACAAAGATACATTGCGACATGCAATCATGAACAGCAGTACAGCATAAAGGACAAGGTATAAGCATGTATCTGTATCTGTATAACAAACAGTCAGCTGACAAAAAGTCAGAGGAAACAAAGGCCCTAAAGGGCTTAATAAGGCCTCAAACAAATGATGTATAGGCCAATAATTCTAGACAAACTTGACATAAAAGGGGGGAAGACAGGGTGACAAACAAGAGGAGGGGAGGGGGGGGGAGAAATCATAGGTCATATCTAGAGAATAGCTAG
The DNA here is from genome assembly GCF_905171765.1 of Bufo bufo. NCBI lineage: Eukaryota > Metazoa > Chordata > Amphibia > Anura > Bufonidae > Bufo > Bufo bufo. Next base: position 38,385,917 of record NC_053399.1, on the reverse strand, counting down.
GTACTATTAAGGAGGAGAATCAGGGAGAACCCCAGATGCCAACCAAATCGAAAACGACATAGATGATCTAAACCTGGACCATGGCTCCCAACTCCTAAGAAACGCCGGAATCTTGTTGTGATCAGAGGCATACATCTCTTCCCTGTGTAACAGCTCATCCAGTGCAGAGGCCCAAGTGATCCTTTTCAAACTCTCGGTTGACTTCCAATTGCGTGGGATAATTTGCCTCATGGCCAGCATAAAGAGCCGCAATGAACCTTTCTTAACATGTGAGATTCGCCCCGGGAAAATAGAAAGCAGAGCGATGGAAGGGGAAAATGCAATGGAGGCCCGGAATAGAAAATTATAAAGCTTGAAGACATCTTTCCATAATGGGTTAAGCCTCGGACAATCCCACCATATATGGGTCATAGTCCCCCTAGCACCATGGCATCGCCAACATAGTTCAGAAACCGAGGGGTAGAACCGATGCAGTTTCTCTGGTGTCCGATACCATCTGGTAAGTATTTTATAGTTGAGTTCTTGTAAATTACACGATATAGAGATCTTATGCGTGAAAAGCAAAGAGCGTTTCCATTGATCCCCAGTAAAAGTATCACCTAATTCCGTCTCCCAATCAAGCATAAACTTGAGTTTGGGGTAGGAATCTCCAGATTGGCTGCCCTCAGTGACCTCGGTGTTCAGCATGATGTAAAGCAAGGAAATAGCATGGCCAGGGGCAGCCTGAGCAACACATAGCTTTTCAAAATCTGTTAGAGATGTATGGGACCGCAAACCAGGCATCAGAGATCCAACAAATCCCCTGAGTTGAAAATAGAGGAACCATCTTCCAGGAGATGATGGGAATATGTGCGATAGGTCCTCAAGAGGGCGTATCCCAGTAGAAGAACAGACGTCTCTCAGTCTGACAGTAGATGTGTGGGTAGTTCGGAAGGCGGGCACCTGTCTCAGACCCATAGGTAAATCTGGATGGTCAGTGAGCATTGAGAGGGGACCTGGGATCTTAGCCAAATTCAGTTTAGGTGCAAACTTTATCCATGAGGCTGCTAAAGTAGGGAGGAGCATATCAGATTGGGCATGCGGGAGGTTGCATAGGGAGTTAGGGGACAGCCAAAATATACCTGTTGCAAGGTGGGGATTCGTAACATGCTCTATTTCTACCCATATCTTAGTATTCTTATTATGAAAAAGATCTAAGACGCAGTTCAAGACTGCAGCCCTGTAATAAGTCAAAAAGTTAGGTAAACCTGTCCCTCCCTTTAATTTAGGGCGAGTCAAAAGACTATGGCCAAGCCGCGCTCTGGATTGATTCCACACGAATTGGGAAGCCAAGCGCCGGAGGCGAGTAAATCTATGCCCCTTTTTGATGCAACTCATTATCTTATTGGCCTTGGCAGCAGCTGCCTGACATTGGTTTCTACAGCTTAGTTCACTAAAATTCCTAGATCCTTTTCCATGTCAGTGTTACCCAGTGTTTTACCATTTAGTATGTACGGGTGACTTGCATTATTGCTTCCCATGAGCCTAACCTTACATTTGTCAGTGTTAAAGGGTTTCTGTCACCCTGCAAAACTCTTTTTTTTTTTTTTGGATAGTTAGATTGCTCATAGTGCGATATAGCAGAATATAATGCTCTTACTTACTTTCATGCGGCCGATTCTTTATAAAACGAACTTTTATAATATGTAAATGAGGGCTCTACCAGCAAGTAGGGCGTCTACTTGCTGGTAGCTGCTGCAGAAATCCGCCCCCTCGCCGTGTTGATTGACAGGGCCAGCCGTGATCTCCTCCTCCGGCCGGCCCTGTCAGTAATTCAAAATTTGCGCGCCTCGCGTCATTCGGCGCAGGCGCTCTGAGATGAGGAGGCTCGTATTCTCAGCACTCCCTCAGTGCGCCTGCGCCGATGACATCACCGAAGGAGAAGACGTCATCGGCGCAGGCGCACTGAGGGAGTGCTGAGGATACGAGCCTCCTCATCTCAGAGCGCCTGCGCCGAATGACGCGAGGCGCGCAAATTTTGAATTACTGACAGGGCCGGCCGGAGGAGGAGATCACGGCTGGCCCTGTCAATCAACACGGCGAGGGGGCGGATTTCTGCAGCAGCTACCAGCAAGTAGACGCCCTACTTGCTGGTAGAGCCCTCATTTACATATTATAAAAGTTCGTTTTATAAAGAATCGGCCGCATGAAAGTAAGTAAGAGCATTATATTCTGCTATATCGCACTATGAGCAATCTAACTATCCAAAAAAAAAAATAATTAGTTTTGCAGGGTGACAGAAACCCTTTAAACCTCATCTGCCACTTCTCTACCCAAGCCTCCAATCTATCTAGATCCCTCTGTAGCAGTATACTGTCCTCTTCAGTGTTAATTACTTTGCACAGTTTAGTGTCATCTGCACAAATTGATATTTTATTGTGCAAGCCTTCTACAAGATCATTAATAAATATATTGAAAGGAATAGGGCCCAATACTGACCCCTGAGTTACCCCACTAGTGACAGTGACCCAATCTGAGTGTGTACCATTAATAACCACCCTCTGTTTTCTATCATACTTTGAGACATTTTCTCCCAGTCCAAGCATTCTAATTTTATATACTAACCTTTTATGTGGTACAGTGTCAAATGCTTTGGAGAAGTCCAGTTATACGACATCCATTGATTAGCTGCTGTCAAGTCTAGAACTTACCTCCTCATAGAAACTGATTAAATTAGTTTGGCATGACCGATCCCTCATAAAGCCAGGCTGATATGGCGTTATTTGCTTATTTTCATTGAGGTGCTCCAAGATAGAATCTCTTAGAAAACCTTCAGTTTACCACCGACAGATGTTAAACTTACCGGCCTATAGTTTCCGGGCTCTGTTTTTGGACCCTTTTTGAATATTGGCCTGTGGAGCACTCCCTGTCAGTATAGAGTCCTTAAATATCAGAAATAAGGGTCTGGCTATGACATTACTTAATTCTCTTAGGATACGGGGGTGTATGCCATCTGGTCCTGGCGATTTGTCTATTTTAATCTTTTTAAGATGCCGCTGTACTTCTTCCTGGGTCAGACAGGGCACGTTTAATGGGGAATTTACTTTTACATTCTGCATTTCATCTGACAGTTTATTTTCCTCAGTGAATACAGTGGAGAAAAAAATATTTAATAGCTTTGCTTTCTCCACATCGCTCTCTGCAACTCCCCCCTCATTACTCTGTAAAGGGTCGAAACCTTCAGATTTATACTTTTTACCATTTATATAATTGAAGAACATTTTAGGGTTAATTTTGCTCTCTTTAGCAATCAATCTCTCGGTCTCTAGTTTGGCTGCTTTTATTTGTTTTTTACATATTCTATTTTTTTACTTATAGTTTTTCAGTGCTTTCTCGCTACCCTCCTGTTTTAGTGATTTAAATGCTTTCTTTTTGTCATTTATTGCTTTCTTTACAGTTCTATTTATCCACATTTCTTGTTACTTAACCTTTTATCCCCATAAGGTATGTACCTCTCACAATTAGATTTTAGGATGCTTTTGAAAATATTCCATTTTGTGGCTGTATTTTTATTTTTGAGGACTTTGTCCCAGTTAGTTAGGCCTATGGCCTCTCTTAGTTGGCTAAATTTTGCACATTTTTTGTAGTTTGGTATTTTTGTTCCTCCCTGAAGAAACACTCTTTTGAATGACAATTGGAAGGTTATTACTTTATGGTCTCTATTTCCCAGGTGTCCACCAACCTGCACATCTGTTGTTCTGTCAGGTCTATTGGTTAATACTAAGTCCAGTATGGCCGTCCCTCTAGTCGGGTCCTGAACCAGTTGGGAAAGGTAATTGTCTTTGGTTATTGCCAAGAACCTGTTTCCTTTATGAGATATACAGGTTTAAGTTTCCCAGTCTATATCTGGGTAGTTAAAGTCCCCCATAATAATGACCGCATTATGATCTGCCGCCTCATCTTGTTTAGTAGTGTACTTTATATATTTTTATGTTCATCCGTTAATCCAAGCTGTTCATTGTAAAAATTCTTTAAGGAGGTATTCTGGTAATTTCAAGTTTTCCTCTATTCACAGTATCAGTGATAAATCTTAGAATGGTGGGAGTCCTACCATTGGCACCCCTACCAATCACAAGAACGTAGGCCCTGTAATCCGCAGGGCCCCTAAAGTAGCCGAACTCAGTTATCTCCGGCAGTCCCATCGGGATGAATGGAGCGGTAGTGCTCGTGCCCACTTAGTTTATTTTGGGGGGCCTTGTGGGGTACAGGGACACCATTTTTGTGATCATCAGGGGTCCCAGCAGTAGGACTTCCATGAATCTAATAGTTCTTTCCTATCCTGTGGATAGGGGATAACTTGAAATTACCTTTAAAGGGCATCTGTTAGCAGATTTGTACCTATGACACTTGCTGTGCACTTGGCAACTGAAGACATCTGTGTTGGTCCCATGTTCATATGTTCCCGCATTGCTGAGAAACATTAAGTTTTAATATATGCAAATGAGCCTCTAGGAGCAACCGGAGCATTGCCATTACACCTAAAGGCTCCACTCTCTCAGCAACAGCTGCACCCTCAGTACTTTGATTGACAGGGCCAGGTGTGTCACATTTTCACTGACTGGTCCTTTTTTTTTCCCAAAAAAAGTTTGGTTCAGACCCGAATAGATTCTACCCCAACCAGTATTTTTAGGAAAAGATGTTATCTCTCTTTTTTTTTTTTTAACCATACTGCAGACTGCACTTTCCTATACAAAGGGGCCAGTAGAAAAAGAATTTACTGTGCAGTATATATATTTGGTTACAACCACAATTCCAAAAAAGTCAGGACGCTGTGTAAACTGTAAATAAAAAATGAAGGGGAAGGTTTGCAAATGTCATAGACCCATTTTATTCACACTAGAACACATATCAAATGTTGAAAATTAGACATTTTACTATTTCATGAAAAAAAATAACACATTTAGAATTTGATGGCAGGAACACTTCTCAAAAAAGTTGGGACAGGCCATTTCTATTATTTTTTTTTTTTTTTTTAAAGACAATTTTTATTTTCATTGAAAGGATGTAACATAAAGTACAAAGAATACAGAGAACAAAGCACAGCATGACTGTTACATATTATTTTCCATAGAGCATACATTAACACCTGATTAGGCAGTTTAGAGATACGTAACAGAATGACCCCAAGAGATACGTTCCTCCTAAGGCGTTTCCCCCCCCCCTCCCACCAAAAACCTAAGCCCCCACCCTCCCATCCTCCCAACCCCACCTCAAAACCAATTAACTTTCTTTTCTCTTTTTTTTTTTTTTTTTTTTCTTTTTTTTTTTTTTGTCCTGCCAGAACAATTGCCAAGCTTCATGCCAAACAAGGGCCAACCATATAATGTCGACATATGGGCAAATTCTCTATCATTGTGCCAAGCGACCTAGCGTCCCTTTCAATTGCTCCTCTAAATACCACTTTGTAAGTGTAAAAGGTTTCATAATATCATCAATCTCGGAGTTAGTAAAGAACTGGATTAGAAAACCTCGCCATTTCCTAAGAAACTTGCCTCCCTTCCCTTCCTTATGTCTTATTACATCTCCTCGTTCTAAAGCTAACAGTTCTTTAAGACTAGCTATAATGTCATCCCTAGAAGGGACCAGGGGCTGAAGCCAGCGTTGCAAAATGCTCCTCTTGGTAACCATGCAAAGTGCATGGAAGAGAGTAGGCAGTCTACGCTCCACAGGGACCCCATCCTTTAGTTCCTCCCAATAATGAAACAAAAAGATCATCGGGCTTAACGGGACCTTCAGGTTCCAACTATCCTTTGAGAGCTGGGCTACCTGGGACCACAGGCTTTGAATTTGAGGGCAGGACCATAAACCATGATATAGATCGGTGTGCATCACTTTACACTTTGGACAACTAGTGATCCTGTCCGGTTTGTCAGGCGCCGCCGGGAGATTGAAAGCATATATGGCATTGTGCATTATCCTGAACTGTGTGTCCCTCCAGGTTTCATTTATGACCGAGTTCCTTAACGCCCACCATCCTTTTAAGATCTTATCTCCTGCCTCACCATCCTCTAAGATACGCTCCCATGGACGAAAAGCCAGTTGTGGCAGTCCGTCTCCCATTATCTCCCGAAGTTGGGAATATAAGAGAGAAATGGATTGTGGGCCAGTGCCCTTTAGTACTATCTTATCAAACTCATTTTTAGTTCTTTCCTTAGCGACATCCTTCAACCTCTCTGCGAGAAATTTACTGACTTGGGTGTATTGGATAGTTTGAAAGGGATTCAGATGAAAGGTGTCTCTAACTTCCTGGCACGACAACCACCTATTCTCAGTCTTATGCAACAAATGCTGGGCCGTTAATATTCCCTTCTGCTTCCATTCCTTAAATAAGGCATTACTCCTACCCTGCTCAAATTCCGGATGTCCCCACAAGGGCAAATATTTTGAAACCCTCTGGCAGAGTCGCAGATTCTTCCTAATGCTACGCCATGCTGCCCAAGTGTGACGGAAGATTATCGAATTACGCAAGTGCATGGGGAGGGCTCTCAATGCCGTGTGTAACAAGGTGCAGGGATCCCAAGGTGCACAAAGATCCTTTTCTAGGTCATAATCCGAATGGAAACTCGTGTGACGTAGCCAATCTACAATATGCCTAAGAAGACACGCATGATTATACGTCCTAACATCAGGCACATTCAGACCTCCTTTAATTTTGAGGGCCATCAGCTTCCTCAGGCTTATTCTTGGCCTCCTACCCCTCCATATAAAACATGTCACTTCGCTTTGGAATCTATTGACATCCACGTGTTTGATCATCAAGGGCAGTGTTTGGAGAGGGTAAAGAAGCCTGGAGAAGCTGATCATTTTGACCAAATGAATTCTGCCCAGTAGGGGCAAGGGTAAATTTTGCCATTTGCGCAGCTCCGAGGTCACCTTGTTTAGTAGAGGGGTGTAGTTCAGCCCATATAAGGAGTCCGCTCTGGGGCCTATCTTAATTCCTAAGTATGTAACGTGATCCTTGGCTACCTGTATCCCATCTATTTCACCCCTCGAGCTTAATCTTGTCCCCCCCCTCCCTAGCTGTAAAAGGGCACATTTGTTTTTATTTAATTTGAAGCCTGAGAGCTGACCAAAATCTGCTATGGTACTCAATACCTTCTGTAAGTCAGAAATGGGGTTTTCCATGAACAAGAGTATGTCATCCGCAAAGAAAATAGCTTTTAGTTCAGCTTTCCCTATTCTAATACCCTCAAATATCCCTCCCGAGTTCAGGAGACGAACCAGTGGCTCCACCGCCAAGTTGAATAATAAAGGGGACAGGGGACATCCCTGTCTGGTTCCCCTATGTAAACTAAAAGGGTCAGAAAGAAAACCTTGCATGCCTATCCTGGCCATAGGAGTTGCGTACAGCTGAGAAAGATACTCCCTGAAGGATCCTCTTACCCCAAATTTGTCCAACACCCTCCATAACCACTCCCAGTGAATTTTATCGAAAGCTTTCTCAGCGTCCAGGGTGATCATGGAGGGTGCCGATCCACCTCCCTGCCTTCTACCCACCTCGTCCAGAACCGCCAAGACTCTACGCATGTTGGTGACCGCCGAGCGATTTCTAATAAAACCAACCTGGTGTGGGCTGATCAAACTCGGGAGGATACAGGCTAGTCTATTGGCCATAAGCTTCGACAAGATCTTAACATCTTGGTTGATGAGAGATATCGGTCTGTACGAAGCTGGGTCTTCTGCTGGTTTACCTTCCTTAGGGAGCATACGTATATGTGCCATATTCATTTGAGCGGATAATCTACCCCCCTGCAAGAGGACATTCCCTAATTTAGATAATACAGGTGATAGTTGAGCTTTAAGGGCCTTATAGAAGTCACCCGAGTAACCGTCAGGTCCCGGTGCCTTGTTCCCTGGGAGTTGCGCAATCGTTTGTAGAATTTCCTCTTCCGTGATGGGCTTATTAAGTTGAGTCAGGTCCTCCTGTGAGATCAATGGAAGATTTAGACCCTCCAGTAGACTAGGGCCTGTCGCTACAGTGTCAAGTGGTCTGCTATATAAGTCAGAGTAGAAACTTCTAAAAATTTTTAAAATGTCAGGGGGATGGGACCTTAATTTACCTGCGGCATCTCTCAAATGGGTAATTGGGGCTGTTTGTCTGCGCCCTTTGGCCAAATTGGCCAGTAGCCTTCCTGCCTTATTCCCGAACTTATGCAGTTCTAATTCCCACCTAGCTTTATGGAAACTCTCCTTTCTTTTTGCCCAGAGCTCAAAATCCTCCCTGGCTGCCACCCATTTACCTTTGTACTCTGAAGTTGGAGATTGCATAAAAGCCCTATAGCAAACCTGAACTTCCTGACTACACTTAATGAATTGCGCCTTCGTAGCTCTCTTGAGACCTGTTATGTAAGCTATTAATCTTCCCCTTATAACGGATTTGCCCGCTTCCCAGAATAGCAATGGGTCAGATTCATGTTCCTGATTAAGCGTGCTGTACTCTAACCACCAGCCCCGTAGTAATTCTACAAAGGTTTCGTCATCTGCTAAAAAAGATGGAAATTTCCAGATATGCTCTGTTCCTCTTGGTTCCCTATCCGCCAATGTCAACACCACTGGCGAGTGGTCAGAAATCACCAAATTTTCAATAGCCACCTCACTAATCCTGGAGAGCAGTTCTGGTTTGGTGAACCAGTAGTCTATACGGGACCAAGAATTCTGTGCATGGGAGAAGTGGGTGAAGTCCCGTTCATCCGGATGTGATATCCGCCATGCATCCACCACCGCAATGTCTTCAGCAAGGGAGTGCAATACCCCTCTTCTCCCATGCACCTTCCCCCCCACCAGATCTGACTGTCTGCGGTCCTCGCTTTCCACCATAGTGGCATTAAAGTCTCCTCCCATCAAAATGTTACCCACAGGATCCGCTAAAATCTTGTCCCTCAATGAGGCAAAGAAACGACCCTGCATTACATTGGGTGCATATACATTATATAGGTTAAGACTCCCGCTCCCATCTTTCAAAGTTAGAACCAACACCCTACCTTCATCATCTGCTACATGGCTCTGGATCCTGTGCACCAAATTCTTATGAACTAAAGTAACTACACCCGCTTTACCCTGTACAGCCGGAGAGCCATAAACCCCTCCCACCCACAACCTTGACATTCTCATGAAATCTTCCTCCAGGAGATGCGTTTCCTGCAGGAACGCAACATCAGCACCTAAGCGCTTCAGATGGCGCAGCACCATAATGCGTTTCTGCGGGGAGCGCAGGCCCTTGACATTCCAAGTTATGCACTTAATCATTACCCCACCATTTTAGAAGGTATTTCCCCCCGCTGGCATGTGCAAGAACCCTGAGAAGTGGCAGGACAGAACTATCAAAACTGAAACATAAAATAAGAACATACAATAACATTCCTGAAAAGCCTGCTAAGGCAAAGGCAAGTGAACTTAACAACACATCTTGGACTTCACTTTTTTCTGGTATCATGTCACATTACCACAAACTTCCCCCTAGATAGCTGACTTCGGAGGATTAAACTATCAGAGCAAACAGCCCCTCTTCATTTTCTTCTCTCCCCCTTTTTATGGAGGCGTCCATGTGTGAAGCATAACGTCTCTCATTTTCGCTGCTTCCGCTGGCTATTTGACGCAAACTGCTGAACCTCTCCCTTCCTTTGCGCCTTGTCACGAAAAGTCCCTTGCGAATCAGACTGTGGACTCTGTGAATTCCTTCTCCCCCTATCCGCCGGCTCCTCAGGTATTGAGACATAGGGGCCTTGAGAAAAAAAAGCCGTAGCATCCGATGCATTGTTAAAGGTTCTATATTCTCCGTCTGCACATTTCACCTTTAAGACTGCCGGATATAATAGTTGAAAACGTATTTTTCTCTGGAATAACGACGTGCAGATTTCACTAAAGCCTCTCCTCTTCTTTGTGATTACCGCTGAATAATCATTAAAGAGCATAATTTTCTGCCCCCTATATGTCAGAGGCTCTTTTCGCGCCCTAAAAGCGCGTATAATGTCCTCTTTATCAGAGAAGTCAAGGTATTTCATTATGACTTGTCTGCCCTTCTGTGGGCGATTTGAGCTCTCTTTGAATCCCCCTGGAGGGTTTTGTAGTGACCCCAACCTATGCGCTCTTTCCACTTTGCGGGGAATCGAGAGTCCCAGCGCTCTAGGGAGTTCTGACTCACAGATATGCTTGAGATCTGATCCCGGTATTTCTTCAGGGAGGCCCACTAACCTGATGTTACTACGGCGCGACCGATTTTCCAGGTCGTCTACCTTTTCTTTCAGCTCGTTCACAGTCTGTACCAGCATTTTCATTCGTGCCTGGGTGCCATGCATATCTTCTTCCACGCAAGAGGTCCTCTGCTCGAGCTCGTCTATGCGATATCCCTGCTGATTGTAGGCTTCCTGCAGCTCATTAAGGGATTCCTGTATGGTAGCCGCTAGCGTGGCTTTCAGATCTGGTGCTAGATGGGCTGCAACTTCTATTGCTAGCCTTTTAAGATCCGCCGCAGGCAGTGGGGTGTGCTGGAACAAGTCCTCTTGTGATGGTAGTAAAGGCTGATGCAAATCAGCAGCCCGTGGCGTGTCCTCAGTATCGGACGCCATCTTTGCTTCTTTATGCAGCCGCTCAAGCCGCGACTCTTCTCCGTCCTCCGGCTTCTTCCCGCTGCGCAGCAGGTACCTCTCCATACACAGCGATTAAACGCCCGATATTCACCACACTTCGTGTGGTCAAAAGAGCCCGTAGGCGATGACAGGAGGGTAAGGATGACCGGGAAGGTGGCGGAGCTCCGCTAACCGCGTCTCCTCATACCAGCGCCGGAACCGGAAGTCCGCCATTTCTATTATTGTGTAGCATCCCCTCCTCTTTTAACAACAGTCTGTTAACGTATTGGAAGATAGGAAACCAATTGCTGGAGGTTTGGGAGGGGAATGGTGTCCCATTCTTGTCTGATGTAGGATTCTAGCTGCTCCACACTCCTAGCTCTTCTTTGCCGGATTTAAATTTTCATGATGTGCCAAATTTTTCTATTGGTGAAAGGTCTGTACTGAGGACAGGCCAGTTCAGCACCAGGACCCTTCTTCGAGTCTTGCTGAAATATGCAAGGCCTTCCCTGAAAGAGACGGCTGGATGGGAGCATCTGCTCTAAACCCTCTATGTACTGTTCAACATTTATAGTGCCTTTCCAGATGTGCAAGATGCAGGCTTTTGAACTGCACTGATAACAAGCTGGATGGTTCCTCTCAAGTCCGCAGGACACGGCGTCTGTGGTTTAAAAAAAATAAAATGTTGATTAGTCTAGCCACAGAGCAGTTTTCCATTTTGAATGTGCTTTGGCCAAGAGAAGACAGCAGCATTTCAAGCATGTTTTTCTTTGTAATTCTGCCTGTGAGACAGAGTTGTCTTTTTACTGTTGCAGGTGACATTGATCTGCAGGCTATGATGAACGTATCCTCTTGTGCAGTTGTACACTTTTTTTCTGTATCATGGATAGACCCAGGATATACAGTACATTCGGAAAGTCTAAAGACCCTTTAATTTTTTCACATTTTATGTTGTGGCCTTGTGTTAAAAAAAAAAGTTTACCCCATCAATCTGCACTCCCAAGAGCACAGTGGCCTCCATAATTCTTACATGGAGAAAGTTTGGAACAACCAGGACTCTTCCTAGCGCTGGTGCAGATGGCAGAGACTTCCAGAAGGTCAACCATCACTGCAGCATTCCACCAATCTAGGTTTTATGGCAGAGTGGCCAGAAAGAAGCCTCTTCTCTTTAAAAAAAATAAACACATGAAATCCCACCTGGAGTTTGCAAAAAAGCACCTAAAGGACTTTCAGACTGTGAGAAACAAGGTTTTCTGGTCTGATAAAACCAAGATTTAACTTTAAGCGTCTTATCTGGAGGAAACCAGGCCAATACCATCGCTACAGTGTAGCACTAAAGTGGCAGCATCATGCTCTGGCGGTGTCTTTTAGCTGCTGAGATAGGGAGAAGGGTCAGGGTTGAGGGGAAGCTGAATGGAGCAAAGTGATATTGTTAATGAAAGCTGATCCAGAGGAATCAGACTGGGCCGAAGGTTCAACAACCAATAACACAATGACTCTAACCACACAGTCAATCAAATATCTCTGGAGAGACCTGAAAATGGTTGTCCACCAACAGTTCCTATCCAACCTGACAGAACTTGAGAGGATCTGCAGAGAATGGCAGAGAATCCCCAAATCCAGGTGTGCCAACCTTGTGGTGTGGCATTATACCCAAGAAGACTGGAGACTGTAATTGCTGCCAAAGGGGCTTCAACTAAGTCCTGAGTAAAGGGTCTGAATTCTCACGTTAATGCTTTATTTTATTTTGCTCACTTATATAGCTCTGACATATTCCACAGAGCTTTATAGACATTAGCATCACTTGCTGTTCCCAGTGAAGCTCACAATCTATGTTCCCTATCAGTTTGTCTTTGGAGTGTAGGAGGAAACCAATGCAGAAGTGAGCAGGCACAGTGGGCCCCCCCAGGAGCAGTGGGCCCCAGCACTTGCACGGGTGTTGACGCCGGCCCTGGTCTTTGGTCAGATTTGAACCTAGGACCCCCAGCACTGCAAGGCACCAGTGCTAACCACTGAGCCACTGTGCTGCCCTTACTTAGTTGAAGCACCTTTGGCAGTGATTACAGCCTCCAGTCTTCTTGGGTATGATTCCACAAGGTTTGCACACCTGGATTTGGGGATATTCTGCCATTCTTCTCTGCAGATCCTCTCAATCTGCCCATGTTTTAGTTTTTCCTTTTCAATAAATTAGCAAACATTTCTAAATTTCTGTTTTTGCTTTCTTATTATGGGGTATTGAGCGCAGAATGGAGAGGAAAGACTTGAATATCTTTCATTTTAGCACAAGACCGCAATATAACAAAATATGAAAAGACTGAAAGAGTCTGAAGATTTTCCAAATGCATTGTATCTCTCAAGACAGTAGTAGACAACTATGTATGAAATCCTGAGTCTCCTCACAGATAATTTCCTTGATTATCGGCCCGATTTAAAGGGGTCTTTAAGTGTACCTAAGCCTATAAACATCCTGCCTGTGCCCACTCGGGTGTCACGGCCTATGGTGTACGTTGTGACACTGTTGCCACACTTGCGGTTGCCCGCGGCAACTTGTTGCTGTGAGAGCATGCGGTGGCAGTGTCTCGGTCTTCTGGGTGATTGCCATGACATGGCTGCCACGCATGCTGTTGCTGGTGGTTACGTGTTTGGTATGCTTGTGTGTGCACTTCCCCTTTAAGTTGTAGCCTCCCTCTGTCTGGTGCTGTAAGGGTTAACTCCCTGACTGGGTGTGGTCACTTGGCTTATATCTTCTGTGGTTTCCTGGCTGGAGTCAGTTGTACTTCAGCTGTGGTTGGTGCTGGAGCTCTGCTCCAGTCCGGGGTGTTCCATCAGTCCAGTGAGGGCCACCCTTGTGGTCATCAATGTTATCCCAGTGTCTTCTTCCCTTCCTGTCCTTATTTGTAGGGGGTGGGTTATGTTCAGGGTGTTCGTATGTCTAGTTTGGTGTTACATGTCTGGTGGTGTTTGGTGTCTGTTTACTAGACATTCCCCTGTCTCATGTTTATTGTAGCTATGGGTGTCCTGGGTTCCTGTGTGGTTTGTGGTGTGTACTGTGTCCTTTAATGTTAGTGTGTATACAGTCAGTGTGTCTGTGGCAGGTAAGTGTGTTACTGGTTTCACTTACCTGCCATCTCCTTTAGCTGTATGTGTTCCCCTCTCCTTGCAGCCTGGCCTCAGATAGAGACTCCTGTTCCTCCATGACTGGGATGAACAGGTCGTCTCTTCCCTGACTACCAGGGCGACTTGAGTCGTCCTACCATCGGGGTCCGCTCATACAGTGAGGAGTCAGGGAGAGGATTAGGGATGCTGTAGGAGGTGTCCTGCTCCCTTATTACTCCTTTTGGCCAGGCTGATCCCCTTTTACCCTTTGACACCGCACGGTGGGGGGTTTCCCCCACTCCCCGCCCTGACATCGGGTGAAATCTGCTGCAATGACTTGGGTACTGCGTTCCCTGGAGATCAGCACAATCTCTGTCCTGGCATCGCCGCGCGTGTTATTTCTGCAGCCCTGTGTATGTAACAATGAGAAAATTGTTAATAACTTTGGTGGGAATAAAGGTATGTCACAGTTAAGTACAGGTTTGGATCCCTCATCGAATTCTCTATCAGATACATATATCACATGGCCTCCTTCCCATTTGAAGATGGCGACTTTTAAAATGGCCACCGCCCCTTACAAATTTGCCCCCTCCGCTTTAGCAACATTCCACACACAGGATGGTGTTCGCAGCCACGTTTTCCATTTTTTTAGGTGTCTCCATGCCTTTGCACGAAAAAGTAGCCCACCTCCAGTGATAGTACGACAATATGAACGAGCAAGCGGATTAAATTATTTTTTAAATTACCCACAAGTCACAAAAGACGTTGAAAGTGGTCCCCGTTGAGGTATATGCATCTCTGGGCAGGTCGGATTATGTCGGCTGATACTGCTTGTAATGCTGCGGAATGTTAGGGGTTGGCGATATGGCCTAAAATCTATATTGTGATATAATTTTAAGCATGTGCGATATATATTGCAATATATTCTATATTTCGGGGGTTAAACTTTTTTTTTTTTTTTTTACTTTTTATTTAATAACTTTTAGCCTCCTTAGGGGCTAGAACCCTTGTCTATTCACCCTAATAGAGCTCTATTAGGGTAAATAGGACTTCACACTCTCCCTGCTGCCCTGTGCATAGTGCACACGGCAGCAGGGAGCTGACTATGGCAGCCAGGGCTTCAGTAGCGTCCTGGCTGCCATGGTAACCGATCAGAGCCCCCCGATCAGAAGCTGCCACCCTGGGGCCACTGCCACCAATTATTTAATCGTGTGGAGGGGGGCCGCAATTAATATAATACTTAGAAGAGAGGGGCTGTGGCCACTGCGCCACCAATGAATATAGTTAATATGCCTGAATACAAACATAGCCTGCATGTGACGGCCATTAACCCCTCAGGACCTGCCACAGTCCCTCCTCCTCCTACTCTGTTCTCATTGATGGTGCAGTGGCCACAGTCCCTCCCCTCCTCCTCCTACTCTGTTCTCATTGGTGGTCAGCGGCAGCCGCATACAATGGGGAGGGAGGGACTCCTCTCCTTCTCCACTGTGCCGGCTCAGGAGAACATGGTGCGTGCCGAGAGTGGCGCATGCCATTTTCTACCGTGATATGGCGATATAAATGAAATCTCTATCGTTGGCCAAATTTATATTGTTTATATTGCATATCGTCTATATCGCCCACCCCTACTGCGACTAGTGTTTGTGATGTTTTCCTTGAGTTCATCCAGGGGATGTAGATTGTTAACGGACACTTCTGAAGCCCACAAGGCGGCCGCTGCTTCTCCCAGTGCGCGAATAAAAACATCCGGCATTTGGGGGGGGGGGGGGGTGTTCTGTGTGAGGGGCCTGGGCATATTGGGGGGTATTTCAGGGGTCGGATAACACCTTTAAATTTTACCACAGATAAAAATGGCATGTGGACAAGTCTGGGGAACGTGGTGGCCATAACCCATTGCGCACAGTTTGCTCCTCAAAAAAACGGTTCATGAACCCGTGCCAGTGAGTTCTATGAGGTGCGGAATGTTGCCCCATCTTGTTGGAAAAAGCAGAACATTTTTTCTTCTGCAGCATCATCCAGTCTCAGACAACATAATCCGACGTGCCCAAAGACACGTAGACGTGAACGGGGACCACTTTTAGCATCTTTTATGACTTGTGGGTAATAAAAAAAAAAAATACAATCCACTTGCTTGTTCATCTTGTCATACTATCGCTGGAGGCGGGCTACATTTTCTTGGGTCACCCTGTACATACAGTAGGTATAGACTACACCTCATACCTCACATCAGTACACTGCTATATATCAATACCCACCGCATCCTTTTTACCATATAAGGCTACTTTCACACTGCCGTTTTTGGGTCCACCTGTGAGATCCGTTTCAAGGCTCTCACAAATGGCCCAAAACGGATCGGTTCAGCCCCAGTATTAGTATTGCAATTAAAGGGGTTATCCGAGTTCTATAATGCCGCCACCATATGCTCGCTCCCCGCCACCCGCGTCGCTCCAGATCCCTGCACGGCTGCCGCTGCATCTCCCCATCGCACTGATGAAAACATCCGGCGACAGCCAATAGCAGGCCATGACGGGAACGAGCCTCCCTAGCATCGCAGGTGACGCTAGGGAGACTCCATGGCCTGCTATTGGCTGTGTAGGATTAGCATTATGGTTAGGGGTTAGTATTAAGGTTAAGATTAGTATTCGGATTTTGGTTCAGGTTAGTATTACGGTTAGAGAAAGGCCTCATGCATTGCACACCAACGTATTTTTTTTTCCATGTCTGTTCCATTTGTTTTGCGGCCCGTATGTGGAACCACTCCTTGCGCATTCCATGTCCGTATGACTTTCGCAAAAATATAGAACATTAGAGCATTACAGACACGGACAGGACTGTTCTTTTAGGGACCAGCTGTTCCGTTCTGCAAAATAAGGAGTGCACACGGCCGGTATCCGTGTTTTGCAGATCCGCAAAACAACCAAAGGTAGTGTGCATGAGGCTTTAGTATTATGGTTAGAGTTAGGGTTAGTATTGGAGTTATTATTAGGGTACATGGATAGAAAAGGAGAGGACCCCCTATCACCTCCTCCACTTACTGACTCCAGGGGGAGGACCCCCTATCACCCCCTCCATTCACTGACTCCAGGGGGAGGACCCCCTATCACCCCCTCCATTCACTGACTCCAGGGAGAGGACCCCTATCACCCCCTCCATTTACTGACTCCAGGGAGAGGCCCCCCTATCACCCCCTCCATTTACTGACTCCAGGGGGAGGACCCCCTATCACCCCCTCCATTCACTGACTCCAGGGAGAGGACCCCTATCACCCCCTCCATTTACTGACTCCAGGGAGAGGACCCCTATCACCCCCTCCATTTACTGACTCCAGGGAGAGGCCCCCCTATCACCCCCTCCATTTACTGACTCCAGGGAGAGGACCCCTATCACCCCCTCCATTTACTGACTCCAGGGGGAGGACCTCCTATCAGCCCCTCCATTACTGACTCCAGGGGGAGGACCTCCTATCACCCCCTCCATTACTGACTCCAGGGGGAGGACCTCCTATCAGCCCCTCCATTACTGACTCCAGGGGGAGGACCTCCTATCACTCCCTCCATTCTAGCCCCAGCCCTCAGCCAGCCTTTCCCACCACCGACCTTACTGATGTGACGTCACCAGCCGCTCCTCCTGATTGACTGAGCGCGCTGGCCCCGCCCCTATCGCCGTGGTGCATGCTGGGCCCAGCGAGCGGCTCTGCGGCGTGAGTGCGGCCTAGTAGTGGAGTGTTCCGTTCTCTCGTGTACGTTCACGGACGGAGCTCGGGCGCCAAAGCCGCACCGGAAAAGGCGAGCTTTCGTTAACCTTCCAGGAAGAGAAGGAGCGGCACATCCAGCCAGACGTCCTCTACCCAGCGGGGGTGGGTGAGTACGGCGGCCCTCACACGGGCGCACAGGCTGCAGTGCGGTGGTTGGGGGGCCAGTCTGATGGGGGCCGTCTTCATCTCGTCGTCAGGTGGTAGAATGGTTACACCGGGCAGGTCACTGGCGCCCTCCACGTTCCGCCATAGTCTCGGGCCTGTGGTCTCAGGGCTCCTGTGTAACAAGCTATGGGGGCAGTTACCCATAGCAACCAACCTGAGGCTCCTGTGAATGGTTGCTAAAGGCAACTGCCACAGCTCTCTTGCATGGGGTTATATAAATCTGCCCCATGATATGAGTGTGAAGGGTTAAATGGGTATTGTGGTTACTAGTCATCCCCCTATTCACTGGATAGGGCAGTGAAACACCCAACATGTGCTGTCTGTGACCTCCACACATCTCTCCGGGACCCACTGACTTTAAAGGGGGTTTCCTGTAGTTTTTTTGGCTGATGACTTGGGCTACTTTCACACTTGGGGCAGAGTGATCCGGCAGGTAGATCCGTCGTTGGAACTGCCTGCCGGATTCGGCAATCTGCACGCAAATGGACAGCATTTGTAGACGGATCCGGATGCGGATCTGTCTCTCAAATGCATTGCAAGAACTGATCTGTCTGTCCGTTTGTCATACGGACAAACGGATCCGTTTCTATTTTCTTTTCACATTTTTAAAGCTCTGCGCATGCGCAGGACGGATCTGGCATTGCGGTATTTTTAATGCCTGATCCGGCACTAATACATTTCAATCTGGCAACTGATCTGGAATTTTGGACGGAGATAATACCTCAGCGTGCTGCGGTATTTCCTCCGTCCAAAACGCCGTTCAGTGACTGAACTGATGCATCCTGAACGAATTTCTCTCCATTTAGAATGTATTAGGATAAAACTGATCCGGTATTGAGCCCCTAGGACGGAACTCAGTGCCGGAAAAGTTTAACGCTAGTGTGAAAGTACCCTTACCCTCTGGATAGGTCACCAATATCTGATCAGTGGAGGGTTTGACCCCCGCTCATCAGCTGTTTGAGAAGGCAGCGGCACACGCAGTAGATAGATAGGCATTGTTACAATGGATCCGCCAAATAAACGGATGGCATACAGAACGTCATCTGCGGACCGCAAAACACATACGGTCATGTGAATGTAGTCGAAGACACACTGCTGTTTCCTCCCTTGCTTTTTTTGGGGAAAAGTGTGTTTTATAGTCCAATAAATGCGGTAGTCTCCTGACTGCCTGCCTTGTCATTATAGCTGCATCCCTGTGGCCTCATGGTTTGCTTACGGCTGTAGCTTGCACCTGGACTGTGGCACAATATTTTATTTGAAGGTGTTGTCCCATCTGCATGATATGATGTAAAAGATAGGAGCAGGTCCCAGAGGTGAGACACAGCTATCTAGAGATTGGGACCCCGTCTTACAATGCCAAGAACAGATGGGTGCGTGCGTATGCACTCCATTTACTTCTGTGGGACTTTAGAAAATAGCAGGGCACATTCTGGATATTTTGGGAACTTAGTAATTAATGGAGAGAGCCCCGCAAGTGAAAAAAGTGCAGATTTTTCCCTGTGCTCCATTCACAGACTGCAGTGCACCAGACTAAAAAAAATAAACAGGAGCCATTGACTCCTAAACTGAAAAATTTAGGAGCCAAATTGAAAATATATATAATTATAATAAAAAACTTGGAGAAGATGAGACGCAGGTTACAGTAATGAGCCAGTACTACATATTAGGGTTTTCACGATATCAAAATTTTGATTTTGTTTCGATACCATAAAAAATGATTGCGATACTCGATACCACGCAAAAACCCCATTCCGCATTTTATGGAATGTCCAGCCCATAATAGAACAGTCCTATCCTATTTTTTGGGGGGGGACAAGGTGACACGGTTATAATTTTTTTTTTCTCGCCCATATTCATATTCGTATAGCTATGTACTCTAGGAGGCGTTGACACTAGTAAAAGCTGTTAGCTTCTCCCCTGGCAGCTATACCCCCTCCAGTCTGGAGAGAGAGCTTCGGTTTTTTTCTAGTGTCAATAGGAGGCAAGACCTCCCTGCTCTGCAGGGATCTCCTGAAGAATTTTTCTCTTCTTTTTGGTGGGAAACAGTGGTCGCCTCGCCTCCCTGTTCTCCCGGGGGAGCACGCCAGCGTTGGTTCGCCACGCTGCCTCCTCCCCCACAAGAAGACAAGGTGGACCAGGGCAGCCTCGCTCCCTGCATCCCGCCAGCCAAGGGGTCATCCGTCCAAGTCCCTCTTCCTGCCACTACGGTGCCAGTAGCTGAAGAGGTGACCCTGCTGGAGAAGAGGAAGGGTGAAGATGGCGGCTGGACAGATAAGTAAATACCTGCTCCAGGCAATCGTTTCCCCCTCTTCCGGCCGCTGCTCAACCTCTCTTGCAAGGGGTTAATCTCAGCAGCAGCATGCATTCTACTCTGGGCCCCAGAAAATATAGTTTATCGCAGCTGCTGCATGTGCCTTCCTGAGAACTTCGGCGGTCGTTTAGCGCTGGGGCACATACATGGGCCGCATCCGATCGCATGAGGGCGGAGCCAAGCGCACAGGAGCGCTTATAAGCCGTTTCTCGGCTAGGGCTGGCGGCGCTCCTGCTCCCATAATGTTTGGGCGGCTGCCTGCTATATGGCGCTGCTTTAGCAAGCAGGGGGGACCAGGGGGTCACAACGGTGGTCGATTCCAGCAATGCGGGGGTTAATGGACGCACGCATGCGGCTCTCTGGAGGGATGCAGGACCTGAGGGGGCGGGACCTATTCTTCCCTCCTCATTTCACTGTATCCCTCCAGCCTCAGTTATCATGTCTGATCCCCCTGTGGTTCTTCCGTGGCCAATAGCTGTCCACTATGCCTGCTCTATATGTCAGGTTAAATTCTCTTGCGGGCAACAGGATTCTGTCTGCACTGCTTGTCAGACGCTCAGGCAGTGCCCCGTCAGCCCATACCTCTGCTCCCCCTCTGGCATCTGAGTTGCCCGACTGGACCAAAACGCTCTCTCAGGTGGTGGAAAAACTTGCTCAAATCTATAGTGGATCGCTTGGTTGAGAATCCGCTGGCTGTGCCTCCCTCAGATGCACCCTCCAGAGCTTCTGGCTCGGGCGACCCCTTCCCCCCCCAAGGTCACTTCCGCCTGATGATTCCATCACCGTACAGCATTTACAAAAGCGTTCCAGAGTAGAGCATGTTTCGTCCTCTGACGCATCTCCCTCTCCACCACGTATACTGTCTCACTTGGGTTTTTCTTCTGGAGACGTGCCGTCCGACGGTGAGGTTGAGGATTTGGAGCAGCCTTCTAAGTTGCCCTCCACTGTGGATAGCCTCATTGCTGCCATCTGCGACACCTTCCGGGGGCAGGACTGACCAGCAGGGGGTGTCCTTCTTCCATCCAAAACCGGCCTCCAAGGTTTTTCCTCGCCATAATGATTTTTCGGTGGTGGTTTCCCAGGCTTGGGATCACCCAGACATGTGTTTTTCCGCCCCCAAAAAACTGAACATCCTATATCTTTTTCCAGCGGACTGCGTTTCCATGTGGACATCCCCTCCTAAGGTGGACCCACCTGTAGCACGGCTAGCCAAAAATACGGCTTTTCCGATAGCTGATGGATCCTCCCTTCAGTCCGCTGAAGATCGTCGGATGGAATCCTTGACGAAGTCCCTCTTTGCAGCCACGGGGTCAGCCCTTAGGCCCGTGTTCGCCTCCGCGTGGGTGGCAAAGGCAATCTCAGAGTGGGGCAGCCAGCTGGACCAGGACTTAGTATCCGAGGTCCCTGCTCATGACCTCCGATCCTTGGCGCAGCTGATTATTCAGGCAGGGAAGTTCCTCTGCGAAGCGTATCTGGACGCTGGTGCCCTCATCGCGCGCTCTTCGGCGCTTGCAGTCACCTTACGCCGCGAGCTTTGGCTGAAGCTGTGGGCAGCGGACTCGACTTCCAAGCGTTCTTTAGTCTGTCTCCCCTTTGCTGGCACCCGTCTCTTTTTAGTTCTCGGCTGTACGAAATTATTTCTGAGGCCACGGGTGGCAAGAGCACTCATCTCCCACAGCCTAGGGCCTAGCGGGCCTCTCACGTTAGGTCAGGTTTCTCGCGTGGCAGACCTTTTTGTAGATTCGCTAGTTCCCGCCCTGCAGCTAGTTCATCCGCTGGGGGCGGCGGCTTTCCTTCTCAGGATCGACGCAAAAAAACTTCCTTCGGGCACAGACCTCAGGCTGCTTGACCCCTTGCGGCTAAGCAGGCCTCAGCCTGAAGGTGCGCCCCCACCCAACAGGGTGGGGGGGCCGCCTCCTCCTCTTCCAGGACGTCTGGCGGGCCCACGTGTCCGGCGCTTGGGATACTTTGTTCGAGTTCCTGTCTCTTCCCCAAGACAGGTTTTTTTCAATCCTGTCTTCCACGGTACCCTGAGCGGGCAGCCGCCTTATCCCAGGCCAATTAAGTCCCTCCTGGACCGGGGAGTCGTCTCTCCCGCTTCCCCAGCAAAAAGGTTCAAGGGGTTCTATTCAAACCTTTTTGTGGTCCCCAAAAAGGAGGGCTCGGTGCGCCCAATCCTGGACCTCGAGCTGCTGAACAAGTTCCTCCAGCGGTTTCGGATGGAATCCCTTCGTTCCGTAATTGCTTCTCTGCACCAGGGGGAATTCCTTTCGGCCATAGATATCCAGGACGCATACCTCCACGTCCCCATCGCACGTGGAGGTATGCGATAGGAGACTGTCATTACCAGTTTGTCGCCCTCCCGTTCGGGCTGGCAACTGCGCTTGGGTCTTCACAAAGATTATGGCCCCTCTTCTCGCCCTGCTCCGTTCCAGAGGCATCTTCCTTATGCCTTAACTGGATGACATCCTCATCAAGGCCTCCTCCTTTGCTCATGCGTCGAACAGCGTTCAGATTACTCTGGAAGCCCTGGCTCCCTTTGGGTGGTTGGTCAACCTACAGAAGTCATCTCTGACACCCTCCAGACAATTGCTCTTCCTGGGTATGCTTCTGGACACGGACGCAGCACGGATTCGCCTTCCCCCGGACAAGCGACTGGCCTTGCACCATTCCTTGAGGATCCTTCTCGACTGCAGACTTCCGTCCATTTGACTCTGCATGAGGACGTTAGGGAAGATGGTCGTCGTTTTCGAGGCGATTCCCTTTGCCCAGTTCCACTCTCGCACGTTCCAGAGAGCGATCCTGTCCTCCTGGGACAAGTCTTCCGAGAGCCTGGACCAACTCATCAGTCTCTCCCCTCAGGTGCGGTCGTCCCTTTTGTTGGTGGCTGTCTGTTCCTGTTCTGGGAAGGTCCTTCCTTCCGATCTCCTGGACGGCAGTCTACTGGGTTGGGGAGGGGTGTTCCCTCCCAGGACTGTCCAAGGCACATGGTCTCGGTCGGAGTCCAAGCTCCCGATCAATGTTCTGGAACTCAGGGCAATTCTTCTGTCCCTCTGGCACTGGACCCACCTCTTGAAAGGTCGCCCAGTCAGAGTCCAGTCGGACGCCACGACTGTGGCGTACATCAACCACCAAGGGGGAACACGCAGGAATCTGTCGATCTTACGATGGGCGGAGGCCCATGTACCGGCAATTTCAGCAATCTACATCCCGGGTGTGGAGTACTGGACTGGACTTCCTCAGCAGGACCACGATAGATCCGGGCGAGTAGTCCTTCCACTCGGAAGTATTTGAGGCGATCTGTCTCTGTTGGGGTCGCCCCGACATGGACTTGATGGCCTCAAGGCTCAATCGGAAGCTTCCCATCTTCCTTTCCCGCGCAAGGGATCCGGAAGCTTGCGGCGTGGACTCTCTGATCTCCTCTTGGCAGGGGTTCTCCCTCCTTTGTGTTTTCCCCCTCCTGCCCCGGGTTCTATGGATAATCGGGATGGAGGGCATTCCGACTATCCTCGTCGCCCCAGATACGCTGACCTCATTCTCCTTCTAGGAGACATCCCTGGGTCACTGCCACTCAGAGACTACCTTCATTCACAGGGTCCGGTCTTACATCAGTATTTAGGGTCTTTGGTTGACGGCGTGGCTATTGAAACCACCATTTTGACTTGGAGAGGGTTTTCGGCGGACGTCATCCGCACTATGATTCAGGCCAGGAAGCCTGCGTCGCCCAAGATCTATTAGGACCTGGAGGTCCTTCCTGGGCTTCTGTGAAAGCCGGCACATACCCTCACTCGTTTTTTCTCTCCCCCACGCTCCTATCATTCCTACAATCAGGGTTGGACCTTGGTTTAGCCCTTAGTTCCTTGATGGGTCAGGTGTTGGCG
The DNA here is from genome assembly GCF_905171765.1 of Bufo bufo. Taxonomy (NCBI): domain Eukaryota; kingdom Metazoa; phylum Chordata; class Amphibia; order Anura; family Bufonidae; genus Bufo; species Bufo bufo. The sequence goes on along the minus strand of NC_053399.1, from coordinate 38,362,106 downwards.
CTCTCCAGCGTCCTCTGGTTTCCCTGGTGCCCATGGAAACCTTCCTTCAGGGAGTGGCACATACGATTTCTCCGTACCATCCTTTTCTTCCTTGGGATCTGAATATAGTTCTCTCAGCGTTCCAGTCTTCTCCCTTTGAGCCCTTGCGGGAGATCTCACTCCGGCTCCTGTCCTAGAAGGTAGTCTTTTCTTGTGGCTATCACATCCATCAGACGGGCGTCCGAGTTGGTGGCGCTCTCTTGCAGAAAACCCTTCCTGGTTCTTCACAAGGATAAGGTGGTTCTCCGGCCCATTCCTTCTTCTACCGAAGGTGGTCTCTGACTTCCATATCAATGAAGAAATTGTCCTTCCTTCACTGTCCCTCCCCTTCACACCCTACGTAAGGGAGTTACATTATTGGACGTTGTCAGAGCTCTGATCATTCTTTGGCAGCCTCCGCTCCCTTCCGCCGTACGGACTCCCTTTTTGTCATTCTGGAGGGTCCTCGTAAAGGTTTGGTGGCCTCCAAGTTGGCAATTGCACGTTTGATTCGGGCTGCAATTGCGGAGGCATACCGGGACAGGGTTCCGCCCTTAGGTGTCACGGCTCACTCCACCAGAGCAGTGGGCACATCTTGGGCTCGGAGGAATCGCGCTTCGGCTGCACAGTTGTGTAACGCGGCTACTTGGTCCTCCTTACATACATTCACAAAATTTTACCAGGTGCGTACTTTAGCATCGGCGGACGCTGCCTTAGGCCGCATGGTCTTGCAGGCGGCAGTTTCCTAGATGCCTGCAGGGATGCTTGTTTCCATGGGTCTGTGGTTTTTCCCTCCCTGTGGACTGCTTTTGGACGTCCCACGGTTCCTGTGTCCCCCAATGAATACGGGCGAGAAAAGGAGATTTTTGTATAACTTAGCAGTAAAATCTCTTTCTCGCTCTTCATTGAGGGACACAGCACCCACCCAGTATTGTTGTTCAACCACAGCTGTGGCTGTTTCTGGTTAGAACCCTGTTGGGTCCTTGGCATGGTTGATTCCATGTTTTTTCGTTAGTTGGCTTGGTTCTCCTTCTGCTTGTCCACAAACTGAAGCTCTCTCTCCAGGCTGGAGAGGGTATAGCTGCCAGGGGAGGAGTTAACAGCCTCAAACGCCTCCTAGAGGACAAAGCTATACCCACGGTTCCTGTGTCCCCCAATGAAGAGCGAGAAAGAGATTTTACTGCCAAGTTATACAAAAATCATTTATTTTTATTTGTTCCGGACCCATTGAAATGAATGGTTCCGTATACAGTCCACAAAAGAAAACTGAACGGACACGGAATGAAAATGCGTTCGTGTGCAAGAGGCCTTAGACTAATGCTGGCCGAGCCCACTTAATGTGTATGCCACTTCTTTTGGTTCGCAAGGAAGATAAGCTGTCGCCAGAGGAATCTGGCAGTGACTTATCCAATATCATATCGGGCTGATTATCAAGAACCAAGTATTCATAGACGCAATTGTTCCCAATAATTGGGCTGTATAATCAGCTGATTAACAGCTGCTTGGCATCTTTTATCAAGATGAAAGATGCACGGTTATTGGTGGCACATTTCCCTTTAATCAGGGATGTGCTGGCGATAAATGAGCGAGGGAGGAACGTCTGCAGTAGCAATCGTTCTCTCCTCATTCACATTGCAGGGGGTTGGAGGGAGAGCTGACAGCTCTTTACACAGGCTGATGCACAGTCAATTATCAGGAACGATCCAACGTTCACGATTATTGCCTGATTGAGATCATAGCCGCTTTTTACTGCAATTGTTTATTCCTATTCAGATTCATTCTTTGGACATGCATACTGTTTACACAGTTCAAATTGCTGCGTACAAACTATTATATTATATGTAACATAACACGTGTTATCACCTGATGAACAATTTCCTTGTTCATCAGGTGATCGCTGGCGCTTGTACATGGGGCAGTTAAGATAATTACACCAATCCTCAGCTTGTGCAAAATGGCATTTTACAGTAATTGCTATCACCCCTTTGAAACAGATGTCTTCAATACTCAAGTTGTGTTTATCAATTTATTGCAGGAAGACATAAATGCAATAGAAATGGAAGAAGATATTCAAGACCTGATAGCCCGCGAGATCAGTAAATTCAGAGAAACACACAAGGTAATGTTTGATTTTTGTTTCTTCCTTTCTGATAAGTGTCCTTGCAGATTCAAGAACCACATAGCTTTAACACAAGCATCATGCCTAGTATGTGAGAGAAGATAAATGTAGATATTGAAATTCAGCATTTTGTATTGTAACAGACCGATTCGGCAGACAAGGGGTTAAAATCCGTTTAGGCGATGTGCCCCTTTCTGAGAGACAGGCACAGCTACTGCAGAACACCAAACTCCCGAACTGGATACAAAATAGCACTCCAAACTGGAACCTCACGAATAGCTGCTAGCAGACGAACAGGGATCAGCTTACACTTCTGGCAATCGGTCTTCTAACAGCATACAGTGAATCCCCCCCCAATAACGAGACAAGGCTCCGTGTTGAGGGTCAAGCAGTGGTCTGACTACTTCACGTACAGCCTCTTTTATTCATAAACCACAAACATAGTACTGCCCACAGGGGTTTGAATTATAACCAATCAGTAATTTACAACACATACAATGTAACTACAGCAACCAATCGTTCACGCCCCCAGAGGACCAGAATGAAGACTGTGACATAGGACAACATATCCCCACAATGCATCATGGTTTCCTCCTCTCTGTCCCGGAGACAACCTGAGGAGCAATCCAATTATCTCTCAGGACAAAGGGAGATCGCCAATACTAGGGATCGACCGATTATCGGTTTGGCCGATATTGAGGATTTTGAACGTTATCCGTATCGGCATCTATTTTGCCGATATACCGATAACGTATTGGGAACACAGAACGCGCTGCTCTCAGCGCGTTCAGTGTTCCCTCCGCAGCACAGGGGAGAAGGAAGCAGTGTCTCCTCCCCCTGTGATGCTGCTGCCGCTGCCTCCAATGACAGGACGGAAGACAAGAGGAGGGGAGGGGCTGTGGCCGCTGCGCCACCAATGAAGATGAGTCTTTCATTAATTCAAATACAGGAGGCGGGAGCTGGCTGCAGAATCACATAGCCGGCTCCCGACCTCTATGAACGGCAGCTGCGGTCCGCGGTAGTTAACCTCTTAGGTGCCGCGGATCGCAGCTACCGCTCATAGAGGTCGGGAGCCGGCTATGTGATTCTGCAGCCAGCTCCCGCCTCCTGTATGTGAAAGAGAGGTATCTTCATTGGTGGCGCAGTGCGCCCCCCCTCAAGCCCCCTAGTATTAATCATTGGTGGCGCAGTGCGCCCCCCCCCCCCCCCCCCCCCCAAGCCCCCCAGCATTAAAGGGAATCTGTCACTAGCAATGTTTAAAATTTTTTTTTTCATGGATCCATGTTTAATAAAGTACCTTTTTTCCATCTGTGTTCTTCTTTTCCATGTCAGTCTTGTCCTTTCTTCTAAAAATCGATTCTTAGGATATGCAAATGACGCTGTAAGGAGCTCAGAGGGGCGTTTTTCTTTCTCCACGGTGCCCCTCTGAAGTGCCGTGCCCGCCTAAATATGAAAACTACTAACGCCTCCATGTTTAGCTGAATCGCCTCCCAGAGGCGCGGCTAAGTCCTCAACATTCACCCCCCCCCTCCTCCTCCTCCTCCTCCCTCCCCCTCCTCAGCGCCGCGCTCTGCGAACACCCGATCCTCCTCAGCCGTATTATCAGAGCGCAGGCAATCGCCGGCACTGCGCCTGCGCAGGATTTGGGACGCCGACGAGAGGAGGATCGGGTGTTTGCAGAGCGCGGCGCTGAGGAGGAGGATGGGGGGTGTTGAGGACTTAGCCGCGCCTCTGGGAGGCGATTCAGCTAAACGTGGAGGCGTTAGTAGTTTTCATATTTAGGCGGGCACGGCACTTCAGAGGGGCGTTCCTGGGCACCGTGGAGAAAGAAAAACGCCCCTCTGGGCTCCTTACAGCGTCATTTGCATATCCTAAGAATCGATTTTTAGAAGAAAGGACAAGACTGACATGGAAAAGAAGAACACAGATGGAAAAAAGGTACTTTATTAAACATGTATCCATGAAAAAAATTTTTTTAAACATTGCTAGTGACAGATTCCCTTTAATCATTGGTGGCGCAGTGCGCCCCCCACCCCAATAGTAAAAACATTGGTGGCGCAGTGCGCCCCCCACCCCAATAGTAAAAACATTGGTGGCGCAGTGCGCCCCCCCCCCCCCCTCAAGCCCCCTAGTATTAGTCATTGGTGGCGCAGTGCGCCCCCCACCCCCATCCCAATAGTAAAAACATTGGTGGCGCAGTGCGCCCCCCCCCCCACAGTTCTAATCATTGGTGGCAGTGGCCACAGGATCCCCTCTCCCCTGCTCCTCCGATCGGAGCCCCAGCAGTGTAAGCCTGGGGCTCCGATCGGTTACCATGGCAGCCGGGACGCTACTGAAGCCCTGGCTGCCATGTTCAGCTCCATGCTGCTGTGTGCACAGAGCACAGGGCAGCAGGGAGAGTGCGAGATCCTATTCACTCTGATAGAGATCTATCAGGGTGAATAGGACAAGGGTTCTAGTCCCTAAGGGGGCTAAAAGTTAGTAAAAAAAAAAAAAACACAAATATTAAGTATAAATGAAAAAGATTTACAAAAAAAATAAAATACACGTTAACAATAAACATTAATTTTCAGCAGATTTGTGTAGGTTTTTTTTTTTTTTCCTCAAAAATAAAAATACCCAGAATATCGGTATAAATTATCGGCTATCGGCCTGAAAGTTGACAAATTATCGGTATCGGCCCTAAAAAATCAATATCGGTCGATCCCTAGCCAATACACATGTAGATACAACAGGACACACATCACCATTTAAACACACAATGGGACAATGGCACAATAGAAACACACCCAGCATTTTCCTCCCAAGCTGGCAAGTTACACTTATTATAAATTGTTACAACTTTGTGAGTTTACATTGGCCATACATATAACTTATATAAATTTAAACAGTATAACTTGGGGACAAACCTATCCAAAATTCACTTGAATAGGTTCAGGGGTTTAAAAGTTAGTATATGGCCCATAATCCAGGGGCAAGAGGCCGGCAGCCTGTCCTCTCCAAAACCCAGTGGCGAGGTTGGTTTCGCCACATGTATCTTTCCTAAATAGTGATTGGCATTAACCATTGTAACTCGCTGTTATTGTCACAGCAACAAAGAAAACTGACTAAGCTTTTATCATCGAATGAAAGCTAAGAGATTTGAAATATTTATAGCCATCTCACCACCATATACAACCTTTAACAACATCACACGTAATATTTTCAAGAGCTAAATGAGTAAAAGGCTTTCTACATGCTTTTAGTGAATCAAAATAGATCAGTGGTTTCCACATGTGCCACAGTTAAGATGCATGGAAGATTTGTAAATTCCCTATAAAGCTAATCTATTCATTGACCCCCACAATAAAAATAATTGCTATTTTTTTGGCCATTGCTATGGAACGAACGGATACCCCTGTAGCTTTCATGTCGCAAGCGATTTCCAACCGTCCTGCAGTTTCTATGTTTAGCATCCTTCTGTGAAGCGCTAAACCAACATTTGTAAGTTTACTGACGTTCCTAGTCTTGTTGTAGGTAAATGTTCCCATTGCATTTAATCAACGTGCCCACCAATTTTTGCCAGTAGAATTTGACCTCAGATAGTGTACTTGAAGCTTTTTAATGTCCCCAAGTACACATTTCATTTTCTTTCTCTTGTGTTTATTGTGCTCTCAAAAGCAGCATTTCATGTTTGCACTTTTGAATGTTTAGTTTTTATTGAATAATCTCTTAGAAAAACGTGTCATTTCTAAATGATTGATGTCTGGACCACCTCGTCACCAGCTATTTGGACTTTTAACTCCAGAAGTCTCTTGAGTCAAGATCTTTATTTTTTTACAAAAAATATTACTGTACCTTTTTATGACATTTGCCAGAAAAAAAAATTGGATGCTGTGCTAGATTTTGGTACTAGGACTAAGTGCAACAGAATTTCATATATCCATGCCATATATCTTGGCCACTGTGTATCCCATGTCATGTTTGTTTTTTTTTTTTTGTTTTTTTTGTACTGGTTATGAAATGCTGCTTTACCTGGAGCCCTGGATCCTTTAGAAAACATGGTTGGCGATTGCTGGTCCTTTTATAGCAATATACTTCTTGCACGAAATCTAGTCTTGTGCCTTTTTTCTTTTTGCTACCCATTTTGATTGTCTTTAATTTTGAAATAAAAAAAAAGTAATTTTGCAATAATATGTTTCTCTTTTTTCATAGAAACTGGAAGAGGAGAAAGGCGAAAAGGAAAAGGAGAGACAGGAGATTGAGAAAAAAAGGAGGGAAAGGCAGAGGGAACGTGAGCGAGAAAGAGAGCGTGAGAAGGAGAAAGAAAGAGAGCAGCGGGACAGAGACAGAGACCGATATCGTGATAGAGCGAGAGACCGTGGGAGATATCATAGTAGGGATCGGAGTCGATCAAGGTACATCTATTATTTTTCTACACATGAGGCTATATAGATATTATCACACCTTTTTTCCTTTTATTTGGACCAAGAATTTCCATCATGTTTGGTATATCTTTGTAATGTTATTGCCTTGTGTGCTACAGATATTAGAAACATTTTCTATAATTTTGTTTTCTTATGCACATTTACTAGATAATTATTGGTCTCAAATGTTGCCAAAAATATACATATCTAGATGAACAGATAGCCATGCTCATGCTGCAGAAAAGACCTTATTCACATTGATGGAATGGATTTTTCAGTCCCAAAAATAAATAAAAATTAGAGGGTTGACAACTGTCTGTGAATATATACATCTTTAGACCTAAAGTGGTTATCTTATTATTTATTATTATTATTGCGCTATTCATTCCATAGCGCTGTACATATAAGGGTTGCACATACATAATACAGACAATTGCACTAAGAATAAACGAGACGAGTTACAAACTGGTACAGAAGGAGAGAGGGCCCTGCCCGTGAGGGCTTACAATCTACATGGTATGGAAGAAGAACACAGTAGGTGGGGGTGAAGCTGGTCATGGCGGTATAGAGGCAGCAGGGTCACTGGTTGTGGGCCTGTTTGAAGAGGTGGGTTTTTAGGTTTCTTTTGAAGGATTCCACTGTAGGTGAGATTCTGATATGTTAGGGTAGCAAGTTCCAGAATGTGGGGATGCACGGGTGAAATCTTAGAGGCGATTGTGGGAAGAGGTGATAAGAGGGAGAGAAGGAGGTCTTGTGAGGAAATAAGTTCAGAGAAAGTAGCTCAGAGATGTAAGGAGGGGACAGGTTGTGGACAGCCTTGTATGTATTTGTTAGTATTTTGAACAGAATTTGCTGGGCAATGGGGAGCCAGTGAAGGGATTGGCAGAGGGGAGAGGAAGAGGAGTAACAGGCTAAGGCTACTTTCACACCTGCGTTCAGGTGTCCGCTCGTGAGCTCCGTTTGAAGGGGCTCACAAGCGGCCCTGAACGCAGCCGTCCGGCCCTAATGCATTCTCAGTGGAGGCGAATCCACTGAGAATGCATCCGTCTGCCAGCGTTCAGCCTCCGCTCCGCTCAGTGAGCGGACACTTGAACGCCGTGCGGAGGTGAGCGGATCCGTCCAGACTTATAATGGAAGTCAATGGGGACGGATCCGTTTGAAGTTGACACAATATGGCTCAATTTTCAAACGGATCCGTCCCCTATTGACTTTCAATGTAAAGTCAAAACGGATCCGTTTGTGCAGATACCAGACGGATCCGCACCTAACGCAGGTGTGAAAGTAGCCTTAGAGGTGGAGTCGGGCAGCAGAGTTGAGGATAGATTGGAGGGGTGCGAGAGTGCTAGATGGAAGACCACAGAGGAGAATGTTGCAGTAGTCTAGGTGGGAGAAGATGAGGGCATGTACAAGCATTTTCGCGGATTCAAAGTTAAGGAAAGCACGGATGCGGGAGATTTTTTGAGTTGGAGGCGGCAGGTGGTGGAATGGGCTTGGATGTGTGGTCGGAAGGAGAGGGCAGAATCCAAGGTCACTCCAAGGCAGTGGACTTGGTTGACTGGGGAGAGTGTGCAGCCATTGATCGTGATAGATAGGTTTGTTGGGGGGGGTTGAAGTAGGCCTGTTTTCTTCAGCAAGTGAGGATTTGAATATGAGGAGGGATTGCTTGTATGCAGTGAATTGATCTTTAGAGTTGGATTTCTTCCATCGCTGCTCAGCAGCTTGTCTGAGTTTTTTGGTCAGGTTGGTGTGCCAGGGTTGTCTGTTCGGGTTTTGTTGAGTGTGAGGGGGGCAACAGTGTCCAGAGCTGTACTTATTGTGGTCTTATATAGGGTGGTTGCAGCATCTGGGTCTTGGAGGGAACAGATGGTAGAGAGTGGGAGAAGAGTCAGAAAGCAAGCAAAAGTTGAGATGTTTAAGGTTCCTGCGGGGGGGGGGCTCTATTGTGTGGACCGGGGGAGCAGCAGAAGAGACCAATGAAGAGAAGGTGAATATGTTGTGGTCGGATAGGGGGAGAGGCGAATTAGAAAGGTTGGATAAGGAGCAGAGGCGGGTAAAGATAAGATCCAGAGTGTGACCATATCTGTGGGAGCTGAAGACCACTGTGAGAGGCCGAAGGAGGAAGAGAGTGATAGGAGTTTTGAGGGATGTTGAAGTCACGCATGATGATTGTGGGGATGTCGGCAGAAAGAAAGTGTAGTAGCCAGGTGTTAGTGGTCAAGAAAGATGGTGGCTGGGCCTGTCTGGCGGTAAATGACAGCTACTTGATGTTTGGAGGGAGAGTTGATGCGAACAGAGTATACTTCAAATGAGGTGAGTGTAATGGAGGGTGGCAGTGGAGTTGGGCTCTATGAGCAGGTGTCTGATAGAAGACCAACTCCTCCACCATGTTTGCCGCCGGGACGGGTGTGAGTGAAATTAAATCTATATGAGAGTGCAGCAGGGGAGGCGGTGTCAGCCATGTTTCTGTGAGACCCAGAAAGGAAAATTTTTGAGATGAAAAGATCATGAATGTAAGACAGTTTGTTACAGACAAGGCATGCATTCCATAATGCTCCTGCAAAAGGAACCAAAGAAGCAGGGGTCAGAGGAATGGTTATTAGGTTTAAGGGGTTGCAGAGATTTGTACTTGGACATGAAGGTGATAGTAGGGATTTGATAATTATCTCATAATTAATGTAAAAAATGAAGTCAGACATCATTAGACAATCTCTTTCTAAGGGTACTTTCACACTAGTGTTTTTCTTTTCCGGCATAGAGTTCCGTCACAGGGGCTCTATACCGGAAAATAACTGATCAGGCATATCCCCATGAATTCTGAATGGAGAGTAATCCGTTTAGGATGCATCAGGATATCTTCAGTTCAGTGATTTTGACTGATCAGGCAAAAGAGAAAACCGTAGCATGCTACAGTTTCATCTCCAGCGGAAAAAAACTGAAGACTTGCCTGAATGCCGGATCCGTCTTCTTTCCCCATAGGAAAATATTCGTGCCGCACATGCGCTGACCGGTAAAAATTTGAAAAAAGATACAAGACTGATACATCTGTCCGCATGACAAGCAGAGAGACTGATCCGTTCTTGCAATGCATTTGTGAGACGCATCCGGATGCGTCTCACAAATGCTTTCAGTCACATCCAGATCGGTGGATCCGGCAGGCAGTTCCGTCGACGGAACTGCTTGCCGGATCACACTGCCGCAAGTGTGAAAGTAGCCTAACAAAGCTAGAACCAGCCCTGTACCTCACATGGGTCCAGAGATCTCCCCATTCATTGCTCCAATTGCTTCAGGCTGGCAGTTCAGGAAGCGTGCCCTTTCTCGGGGGGGAATGTTCATGTCCTTTTTGCTTCAGCTTGCTCCCTGTAACTGTTAGAGCTCAGGGAGCATGTCCTTTCTCAAGGGGTCTGTCCTTCTCTCCATGTAACTGTCACATCTTCTAGCAGTAGAAAGGGCTGGGCTAGTTGAAGGATGGAACGGAACATGTACATCCACCTCAGAGAGGCTGACGGCAAAATAAGTAACATGGCAAACGGGTGGCACTATACAGATGCATTTTATTGTATAACTCAATGGCCATATTGCATTTTTATTTACACACAATTACAAAAGTATTCAGATCCAGGTGCTGGTTTGAAAAAAAATATGGATTTTTGTACTTGCCGTAAAATCCTTTTCTCGTTGGATGCATTGGGGGACATTGCCCAGCTGACACTAGAAAGGAAAAGTGTTGGCTCCACCCAGATGGGCTATACCCTTTGCACAGACACTAAACCAACCAGTTGATACTAAAGCAGTAGGAGAACCAAACTCCAGAGAGAAAAGTGAAGCTAACATGTCCTAAACCAGAAAGAGGACCAATATCGAAGAGTCCCGGAAAACCGGATAAAGAAAAAAAAACTAAGGTTGGGATCTGTGTCCCCCAATGCATCCAACGAGAAAAGGATTCTACGGTAAGTACAAAAATCAATTTTTCTTGTGAATAGCATTGGGGGACACAGCAGCATGGGACGTCCCAAAGCAGTCCCTGAGGGTAAGAAGAAACAGCCATGCGAAAAACCTAATGCACCGCTGCTTGCAGAACCTTGCGACCCAAACTGGCATCAGCAGAGGCCAAGGAATGGATGTGGTAAACCTGGAGAAGGTGTGAACTGAGGCCCAGGTGGCGGCCTTGCAGACCTGGGAGGCAGAGGCCAGATGCTGGACCTCTCAGGATGCCCCGACCGCCCTAATGGAGTGAGCGGTCAACCTGAAAGTGGATCACGACCCTTCGCCACATAGGCTTCCTTAACAGTCGACCGAATCCAAGGAAATGGTGGCTTTGGAGGCTTGTAAACCCTTACGTGAGTCCTCAGGCACTACAAAGAGAGTCGGAACGACGGAAGGACTCCGTTAACTGGAGATACAGCCGGAGCGCCTGAACCACATCCAGACGGTGAAGAGACCGCTCTCTGGGATGAGAGGGGTTGGGACAGAATGAAAGCAGTACAATCTCCTCATTAATGTGGAAGGAGGAAACCACCTTGGGAAGAAAGGGGGGAACTGGGCGCAGGAATACCTTGTCCTGGTGAAAAACCAAAAAGGGAGACCGGCAAGAGCGCTGCCAGCTCAGAGACTGCAAATGGAGGTAATCGAGACTAGAAAGGCAACCTTAAAAGAGACTAAGTAAAGGGAGATCTCCTTCAAGGGCTCGAAGGGAGAGGACTGAAGGGCATCTAAGACCAGATTCAAATCCCATGGTTCCACTGGAGAAAAATGGGGCAAAAGGTGCACCTGGGATCCGAGGACAGGCCAGAGAAGATGCAGGACTAAAGTAGAAGAAAAGGCCGGGGAGAGGTATGGGTGGCCAGGGAGAAGGGAGCCCAAGGGAGGGAAGAAAAAGCCCCCCCCCCCCCCCCCGAATAAAGTGAATCCCACCCTCTGACCAAAAGAGGGGAATTTACCCAGGAGACCCCATGGGGCAGCGACACAGTGAGGGTACTTACCGTCCAGCGTCTTCAGGCGCTGCTGGGTCACCCCTTCGGCAAACTTTTTATTGGGCAGACTAGATGGGCCAAATGGTTCTGGTCTGCCGACGCATTCTATGTTTCTAAACTCGCACTTGCGTGGGATTGCCGGCATGCCACTGCTGATGCAGTAATGGGGGACTGGACGACCGGCGAGGTACAATAGTATGCGACCGCAGGGGGTTCTACTAAAGTGGAGTCCACAATGAAGCCCCTTCCTGCAGCAGGCAGAGGCCTGCGGAAGAAAAATAAATGGGGAACTTAAAAAAGCAACAAGACCTGCAATAAAATCAGAACACGTCATGTCTGCCTCCTACGGACACTAGACTAAAACTGGTTAGTTTAGGGTCTGTGCAGAGGGTATAGCCTATCTGGGTGGAGCCAACACTTTTCCTTTCTAGTGGCAGCTGGGTATATACCCATGGAGCTGTGTCCCCCAATGCCATTCACGAGAAATGTAAAAAGAAAATTGTGCCAAAACTCTTAAATATGAGAGTACAGTAGCCTTTGAAACGTAACTTATATTATATATTTATATTTTTTTTGCAAAAGCTTCACTGTTTATATTTAACTTTTTTTTCTTTTAGGGAGAAAAGTAGAGACAGGGGGAGAGAGCGGGAACGAGAGAGAGAACGAGAAAAAGCTGCAGCATACCAAGAGGTAAATGTTCAAATATTCCACCATTAGTAGGGAGGCATAATTTATTTTAATATTGTCTTCCAGACTCTTTTTTTCAAATTCAATTAAATTTCAATTTCATGTTTTTTTTTATTTATTTTTTTTATGTTTTTTTTTTATTCTAGGTAAATACCTTTTTACTTGCGCAGTACCCCCTACTGGGACTGCCACTCTGTTGGCTCCTCCTATCTGGGCTATACCCACTGCAGATGCAGGAGCAAACAAGTTTTTTTCTAGTGTCTAGAGGAGGCAGACACGACCTGCTTTTTTCCTGCAGGTCTTGCTGCTATTTTGTTGTTTTATTTTTTCTTCGTGTTTTTTTTTCTTCTTTATGCAGGATTTTCTCACTGGGAGGGACCTCCTGCTTAGCTCCTATCACGGCTAAGCGCGTTTTTTCCCTGTGGAGGGGCGGTATCTTCTGCTGCTTAGAAGAGGCTCCATCTTGCAGCTCAGGGCCTGATCGCCATTTGGAGTGTTCCTGTTCTCCCTTCGCTGCTTCTGCGCATCGTGGGGCACAGCACCTGGGGGTCTGGTAGAATAGCCTCTCTGGCTAGACACTTATTTTCTGTAGTTGGTCTCTTTTTGCCATTATGTCCTTTGCTAGTACGGACCCTAAAGCCTGGGTGCCTATTGGGGTGGCTTTTTTTTAATGCTTGCTCTAAGTTCAATAAGGCTTTTCCTTCCCCGCAACCTAACTCGCTCTGCGCGCACTGCGCTGCTCCCATGCCCCCTCCGGACGCCCTGGCCCCCCCTGCGGTGGCGGTCCCTCCTGATTGGGCCGCCTCACTGTCCCAGGCCATAGGCGACCTTGCCAGCCTGTCCTGGTCCATGGTGCAGTCGCTGGATCGCTTGCCTGCTCAAATTGCGGCAGTCTCTGGCCCTCGCAGGGACCATGTTGCTGAAGGGGCTCGCCCCTGCTCTGACACCAGGTCCCGTAAAAGACCTCGAGTGATCTCAGCCAGGTCCCGCTCTTCCTCGGCGTCCACTGGTCCCTCCCTGGACAAGTCTGAGGCAGGCAAGGCCTCGTCTTCTGCCGCTTCTGGGGAACACCTCTGACTCCGATTCTGTATCGGAGCAGAGTTCTACTTTATCTGTGGCCATGCAGGACCTCATTAAGCCGGTTAGAGACGCTCTCCATGTGCAGGAGGGTACTCCCTCCTCTTCTCAGGATTCTGTGTCCTTCCGCCGTTCCAAGCGGTCCGTGTTGGTTTTTCCTAACCACCCGGACCTCGACGCACTCCTGGCCAAGGAGTGGCGTCAGCCTGATAGGTGCCTGCAGACATCTAAGGCCCCTTTCACACGGGCGAGTATTCCGCGCGGATGCGATGCGTGAGGTGAACGCATTGCACCCGCACTGAATACCGACCCATTCATTTCTATGGGGCTGTTCACATGAGCGGTGATTTTCACGCATCGCTTAATGCGTTGCGTGAAAATCGCAGCATGCTCTATATTCTGCGTTTTTCACGCAACGCAGGCCCCATAGAAGTGAATGGGGTTGCGTGAAAATCGCAAGCAAGTGCGGATGCGGTTCGACTTTCACACACGGTTGGTAGGAGACGATCGGGATGGAGACCCGATCATTATTATTTTCCCTTATAACATGGTTATAAGGGAAAATAATAGCATTCTGAATACAGAATGCATAGTAAAATGGCGCTGGAGGGGTTAAAAAAAATGATTTAACTCGCCTTAGTCCACTTGATCGCGAAGCCCGGCTTCTCGTTTGTCTCCTTTGTTGAACAGGACCTGTGATGAGCATTAATTACAGGAACAGGACCTGTGATGAAGTCACTCCGGTCATCACATGATCCATCGATCATGTGATGACCGGAGTGACGTCACCACAGGTCCTTTTCCTGTAATTAATGCTAACCACAGGTCCTGTTCAACAAAGTAGACAGACGAGAAGCCGGGCTTCGCGATCAAGTGGACTAAGGTGAGTTAAATTTTTTTTTTTTTTTTTTAACCCCTCCAACGCTATTTTACTATGCTTTCTGTATTCAGAATGCTATTATTTTCCCTTATAACTATGTTATAAGGGAAAATAATACAATCTACAGAACACCGATCCCAAGCCCGAACTTCTGTGAAGAAGTTCGGGTTTGGGTACCAAACATGCGCGATTTTTCTCACGCGAGTGCAAAACGCATTACAATGTTTTGCACTCGCGCGGAAAAATCGTGGGTGTTCCCGTAACGCACCCGCACATTTTCCCGCAACGTCTGTGTGAAAGGGGCCTTAGGGTTTGTACGCTCTGTTTCCTTTCAGTGCAGAGTCCATGAACCTCTGGTCAGTCCCACCCCTGGTTGATCCTCAGGTGGCCCGTTTGGCCAAGGCCACCACCCTTCCCTTGGCTGATGCGGCTTCCTTGTCGGATCCCACTGACAAGAAGATTGATTCCTTGGCTAAGGCCGTTTTTTGTAGCGGCAGGCTCCGCTGTACAGCCTGCTTTCGCCGCCTCCTGGGTCGCCAAAGCCTGCGTGGTCTGGCCAAGCAGTTCATCCGTTTGCTGCCGGATTCTGCTCCAGGTGAGATTTCCATTCTTGCCTCTCAGCTCCTCCAGGCTTCCCGGTACCTATGTGATGTCTCCCTGGAATCAGCTCGCCGGTCTAGCAGGGTGACTGCTCGCTCTGTGGCCATCCGCCGTATGGTCTGGCTCCGTTCATGGGCGGCAGATGAGGCTTCCAAAACGGCACTGATCTCTCTCCCTTTTCAGGGTGAAAAGCTGTTTGGAAAACGCCTGGTGGAGCTTATTTCAGAGGCCACGGGAGGAAAAAGCTACCTCCTCCCCCAGAACAGTCGCCCTCCCTTGGCGGCTTCAAGGTCCAAAAATGTTCGCTCCTTTCGAGACTCTTCCTCCCGCTCGGCCAAGGAGTGGCCTTGAAAGTCGGGGGGGCCTTCCTTCAAGGCCGGACCTGCCTGACATTCTCGCCCCAAGCCTTCAAAGCCACAGTCTGCAAAAACCTCTTCTGCATGACTGCGCTTTACCACATGTGGGGGGCCGCTTGCTCGACTTTCAGGACTTGTGGCGTGGACTACGCATGTGTCCTGGAGATCGTTTCCTCCGGTTATAGGATAGAGTTTTGCATTCTTCCTTCGGGTCGGTTTATCATGTCGCGTCCCCCCAAGTCTCCCGTAAAGGTGGCAGATTTTTTCTGGGCCATTCAATCCCTCGGAGTGATTGTTCAAGTCCCCGATTCGGAACACTTTCAGGGATTTTATTAAAATCTCTTTACGGTCCGCAAGAAGAACGGCTCCCTCCGCCCTATCCTGGATCTGAAGGCGCTCAACCACCTTGTTCGGACTTGGCACTTCCGCATAGTCGCTCAGGTCGGTGATTTCGGCTTAGTGTCTGCCCCGAGGGTCTTCACGAAGGTCCCGGCCCCTCTTATCGCTCTCCTCCGCACTCGGCGGGGGGGGGGGAGTGTGTGTTAGCGATTCCCTACCTGGACGACCTGTTGGTGAAGACTCCGTCCCTGGAGGACAACCTGGCCAGCCTCCTTATCACCCCGTCTGTCCGGTTTCAGTTCAGGTGGTTGGTCAACTATCCCAAGTCCTCCCTGGTTCCCCGCCAGAGAATGGATTTCCTGGGCATGATCTTAGACACTCGCCTCTGTCGAGTGTTCCTTCCCCAGGACAAAGTGGTGTCTCTCCGAGATGCAGTGGTTCGCCTTCGCAAGTTGCCCCCCTCTGCATGCAGGTTTTGGGCTGGATGGTTGCCTCTTTCGAGGCAATTCCCTTTGCGCAATTCCTGTCCAGCTGGGCCTCGACCGTCTGGTTCGCCCATCACATCTCGTCCGCAAGGAGTTGCGCTGGTGGCTTCTACCTCGCACCCGATTGCTGGGCAAGTTCTTTCTTCCCCCTCGTTGGCGGGTGACCTCCATGAACGCCAGCCTGACTGGGTCAGCAGCGGAATCCTCCCTGCACATCAATATTCTGGAGCTTAGGACGATTTTTCTGTCTCTCTCTCTCTCATTGGACACACCTTCTCTCCGGTATGAATCCAGACGGACAACTCCACTGTGGTGGCATGCCTGAATCATCATCAGGGAGGCACCAGAAATGTGAGGGTCATGGAAGAGGCCTCACGCATACTTCGGTGGGCGGAGTCCTTTGTTCCGGTCCTCTCCGCAGTCGACAATTGGGCAGCAGACTCACTCAGTCCCCAAAGCCCTGACCCGGGCGAGTGGTCCCTTCACCCAGAGGTTTTTCTTCGACTCTGTCAGCGTTGGGGCACGCCGGACATAGACCTTTTCGCCTCTAGTCTCAACCACAAGGTACCGCGTTACTTCGCGAGGTCCCGGGACCCTCAGGTGCTGGCCTCGGATGCTTTGGTCCTTCCTTGGTCCCAGTTCAGTCTCTTGTACCCCTTTTCCTCCCATTCCGCTCCTTCCCAGAGTTCTCAAGCACCTGAAGTCGGCCCGGGTTCCGGCAATTCTGGTGGCCCCGGACTGGCCTCGCTGAGCATGGTACGCGGATCTTCTGTTCCTACTCGCAGACGCGCTGTGGCGTCTCCCTCTACGTCCCGACCTCCTTTCTCAAGGTCCGCTACTCCACCCGAGTTTACATCAGCTGCGTTTAATGGCGTGGCTGTCTCTCAGAGTCTGTTATCCAGACTATGCTCCACGCACGCAAGCCCCAGTCTTCCATAATTTATCATCGTACCTGGAAGACTTATTTTTCCTGGTGTGAGGCTGCTCAGTTTCACCCTCTCTACCTTTCTATTCCCAGAGTCTTGTCTTTCCTCCAGGCGGGCTTTGACAAGGGCCTTCGCCTGGCCTCTCTCAAGGGTCAGATTTCGGCCCTATCTGTTCTTTTCCAGAAACCTCTGGCTTCTCGCCGCCAAGTGAGAACCTTTCTGCAGGGGGTCGCTCACCGCGTTCCCCCTTTTCGTCCTCCTGTGGAACCTTGGGACTTGAACATTGTTCTGGACCCTCTTCAGGCCTCTCCCTTTTGAGCCTTTACAGGATATTTCTCTTTCCTCTGTCGCGTTTAAAGTCTCCTTTCTTGTGGCGATTACTTCTATTCGCAGAGTTTCTGTACTTGCTGCGCTCTTGCAGATCCCCTTTCTTGGTGTTTCATCAGGATAAGGTGGTTCTGCGTCCGGTCCCTTCCTTTCTCCCTAAGGTGATGTCCTCATTCCACATTAAAGAGGAGATTGTCCTTCTGTCCTAACCCCTCTCATCCTAGGGAGCGTTCTCTTCACCGTTTGGATGTTGTTAGGGGTCTTCGCCTCTATCTTCGGTTGACTGAGTCCTTCCCCCGGTTGGACTCCCTCTTTGTGGTCCCTGAGGGTCCTTGCAAGGGCCTGCAAGCTTCCAAGGCCACCATATCCTGTTGGATTAGGTCGGCTGTTAAGGAGGCCTATATTGCGAAGGGTCATGTTCCTCCCTTTCGGTTGACCGCTCATTCCACTAGGGCGGTCGGGGCTTCTTGGGCGGTTAGCAATCAGGCCTCAGCTTCCCAGGTCTGCAAGGCCGCCACCTGGGCCTCTGTCCATACGTTTTCCAAATTTTATCACATCCACTCCTAGGCTTCTGCTGATGCCAGTTTGGGTCGCAGGGTTCTGCAAGCAGCCGTGAGTTAGGTGTGTTGCATGGCTGTTTTTCTGCCCTCACTTGTGGACTGCTTTAGAACGTCCCATAGTGCTGTGTCCCCCAATGCATTCAAGAGAAAACAGCATTTTTGTACTCAACGTAAAATCCTTTTCTCGTAAAATGCATTGGGGGGGACAGATCCCACCCTTTGTGGCTAGTTTTTTCTGTTGGTCCTCTCTGGTTTAGGACTTTTTGGCTTATAGTTTTGTCTTGTGTTCCTACTGCTTTTCTACCTACTGCATCCTACGAGAAAAACATTTTACGGTGAGTACAAAAATCCTGTTTTTCAGATAGCTGTTGACCAACAGTTATTCCTACTGGCTTCCCATCAACATGTCATGCATGCATGTTCTATCAGTGAAGAAGAGAAAGACAAGTGACTGTCAGACCCCACTGGCAGTAGCTTATTTACTGCAGAAAAAAAAAAATCCTAAGGCATATTGAAATTTACCATGTCCAATTTTCTTTCCACCCGACATCTGTTATCAGTTGAGAGTCTGGCGGTCTCTATAGACACTAAAGTCAGCAGATTCCGACAGCTAATATGTACAGGCACTTCTAGTAGTGTCCCTTTTATACTCCCACCATTTATTTATAGGATAACCTCTTACCTAATGGAATGTCAATAACTGTTGCCACTGCTCCCAATGTGTTCTGTACGTCTTCACCAACCTTTTCTTGCAATTAAAGTACCTCCTTCATCATCTTCACTGCCATTGGCAACTAAAATGCAAATACGAAGCAGTCAGCGGCAGTTCACTTGCAAATGTTAACTTAAAATAACAGCAGTTCTGATTAATAAGTGTCTTAAAGGCGATGTACACATTTGGAGGCAATTTTTGTTTATTTTCAAATTTTTGGCTAAAAATCATTTTCAATTGGACTTTTTAAAAAATATTGAGCCTTTCTGTCACAAAGAATTAACCGTTTTTCTAACTGTGTGACTGGTATTTTCACTTTGTGCCAGTCATCTAATAAACCTCATCTCTAAACTACTAAGAGGTCATAAACACTTATTTAAGCCACATTCTTATCAGTAAGATAAGAACTGAGCTATAATGAGTTTTTATAATGTCAGAGAGCAGAGATAAGGAGCCTTTCAGCTCCCTTACTGACGTAAAATAGAGAAAATCCAGAGTTTGCTACTAGAGCATTTCAGCTATGTACAGAGAAAAAAGGGCTCAATAGTCCTAATAAAAAGACCAATTGAAATGTTTTTTACATTTTCAACTTTTATTTAAACACACTTGCAAACACCCCAGGGAAACTAAATATTTAAAACATTTATAAAATATGTGCGTATATGATACACCTGTGTCTTAATATTAATGTCAAGTTATATATTTTTTTTTATGACTTATTACACCTTTTATATGTACTGTAACTGAAAATTACAACAAAAAGATTATAAAATAAGGATTTAGGCCTTTTGATTAGGAATGCACATACAGGGACCGATAATGACAGTCTTACCAATGTATGTTCCTCTCAGGTCATAGCAGCAGTCGCATACACGAACTGGGGACAACCTCATTCAGGCACTGGACGACTTTTAGATGAGCAGATGTCACAGAAGCCCTCTCCGCAGGCCTGGCAGTGATGTTTGGTGTCATTATCTTTGAAAGGGATTCTGCATTTTGTACATTCCTGTAAATGTAATAAAATAAAAAATGTAATAATGTAAACTATACCTTAACTGGGTTTTCAAAAGTTTGCATAATAGCTGTGCTTTGTACAATCATAACTGTAAAGGAGCTTTTTTGGGCTTCTCTAATGTCTTTTTCAGCCTAATTATTCCCCTCTTCAGCGGCACAGCTAGATACATTTCTCTCAGAAGCTGGGGTTGTTTCTTTTCTGTGGAATCTGCCAGCACTGTAGTGCTGTGCCATCCTTTCCTTTACTTCCCACTATGTTTGTGGAAAGCTCACAGAAAAGAAAGGCAGGAGGCTCCTGTGATCTTCAGAAGCATTGTAGAAGCAGTTCTTTTATCAGACCCAGGATCTCAGCTAGCTCTGACACGCCCCCACTTCATCTCTGTCGTCTTGTATGTCTTTGTCACTAGGGACAGATCTTACCTTAACAGGCAGTGGACTGCAACTTAGGTGGAAGTGAGACCCCCTAGTGGCCATGACGACAACTTTTTTTTTGAGGTGGATGAAGGCAGATGTTTTAAACAAACTGATTTAGAAGTTTGCTATTTTATTAAATGTAATTGTTTGAAAGCAGAGTGACTCTTTAAAACATCTTCCCATAAAATCTACTTGTTGGCATTGACACAACTCTCGTGATACAACACCATTTATTCCAGCATATTGCCTGCCAGACAACAGCCTGTTCATATATCAACCTTAAACACCAGCATCCCGTTACATGCCAGGCCACGCTTCAATGAGATCCATGCACTGCTATAGCTCAGCGGCAACAGAATGAATATTTGAAAAGGTAAAATAAAAAAAGGTACATTTATACAGACTAATATAAATCATTGTTTGGAATGAACAGGAAGAAAACATCACTAAAGTTCACATACACTACATTTAACAAAGGCGGACACGCCCTTTCCTAAACTGACCACATTAGAGCAGGGGTCAGCAACCTTTGGCACTCCAGCTGTTATGAAACTACAATTCCCAGCATAATCAATTCATTTTTGTGAGAGAGCAAAGGAAGTATGCATGCTAGGAGTTGTAGTTACATAACAGGTGGAGTGCCGGAGGTTGCCTACCCCTACATGAGGGCAAATTTTACAAAATATTTAAGCCATTTGCCAGGTTTTTTAATTACATATATTTCTGATGCTTCTGAACCACTTTTTCTAAGAGATAAATGTATTGTAAAAAAAAAAAAATATGTTTTTAAAGTCACGCTCAGCATGACTCATTTACTGACATTTTCCTCTTCCACTGAATGGCAGACGCTGCACAGGGAGAGATACTGACATGTCAACCCATTTTAGGAAAATGTAATAAAAATAACTATACGGTTATCCAGTTTCTAACAGTGGATGCTATTCAACAAAAGAAAATTAAAAACTACTCAACTCCCTCTATCAAGAATACTCCGGCAGCCCTCCCGGTCTCTGTTTACTAAGTGCCATCAACACTCAGCGATGGGAAACTGAGTCACTTGTAAAACAGTCTTTGATGTCATCACACCTGGTCCTGTCAAACAAAGTGGAGAGGGTAGGGCCTCTAGGTGTAATGGCAACACCCCGTTGCTCCTAGAGGCTCATTTGCATATATTAAAACATTTTTCTCAGCAATGCGGGCACATATGAACATGGGACCAACACAGGTGCCTTCAGCTGCCAAGCGGAACATGTAACAGGTCAGCCAGCCAAAATCAGATGCCCTTTCCTAAAATGCAAAGTGGCCTTACAAACAATCTTATAAAAAGGTTTCCCCCCTTTTCCCAGTTTAAAGAGGTTGTGCAAGAATGGGTGGGAGGGGACCTGTAAAGGGAAGATTACTCCTTCTCCTCCAGGTATGCGATACTCTGCTGGGCTTCTTCTTTGCAAGCCAATCACTGGCTGCGGCGGTGAGCGGCTCCCCTTACATCATGTGACCATTTATCATAACGTAATGAGATCCGGTCTACGCTGCGGAAACAGGTAAGTCATCTTCTCTTTGCAGGTCCGGCAGAATTCTTGCACAACCCCTTTAAAGGTTATCCCTAGTATTAGTAATGATGACTTTATGATCAGTGGTGGTCTGACCTATGGGACCGCTGCCAATCTGGAAAATAAAGGCTGACCATTATTAGGACTGGCGTTTTAGACGGGGTCTTAATAACCCCTATAGATGGTGGTGGATCTGCCGAAGTTATGAAGAGCTGTCTTACATTTAGACCATGTTCTATGCCTAAAATAGGCGTAGAAAGTAATGAATGAGACGGGTCTATTGGCTTGTTCCCTTCCCCACCTTTGCCACACCCACTTTTTTGACCTGGCACGAGCAGGGAAAAGTCACAGATTGCGGCACAAATTACCTTTGTGCTGCAATTTGCGCCAGAAATACGCCTAATATAGGCGTTTTTCTGGATAGTAAATGACCCCCAAAGAGTCTGCAGTGCTAGTTCAGCCAGTTGGCCCAGGAACTGCAGCACAGCCATATTCACTTAAGTGGGGCTGTGCTAAGGTTGTCTGGACAGTGGGTGACTAGGGTGCAACTATGCAACCAAAACTAGCTCCTTTAATTTCAGGGGCCCTAGCGCTGTGCAGGTTTTCCAACCCTGCTTCATTCATAGGTCCACAACACTACATCTAACCAGATGCTGGTCGGAGAAAATGTCAAAGGTACCATGACCCTATTGTTTTAGAGATCTTTAGTGAATTCCATCCCTTACTGTTGTGGGAAAACTCTTGTAGGCGAATGGATAATATCATTATTGTTTAGGGACAATCTGAAATGAATCCACAAATGGAAACTAAGGAAAGCTTCATATATCTCTTTTGGCTCGGATTCTGTATAAATGCACCATTAAAGGGGTTGGATCATGAAACATATTGTACATTTTTCAAACTAGCACCTGAATACTTGGAATTCCATGTAATTAAAAATGTAGTATAGCCAGTGAGCTATTCAATAAAATGTATATGTATAGCGCCACCTGCTGTTTATTTTCCTTATTTCTGGTCCACCTTACTGAGCTGGTCGCACACACTCAGTTTAAGGCCTCTTGCACACAAATGTATTTTCATTCCGTGTCTGTTCATTTTTTTTGTGGACCAAATACAGAACCATTCATTTCAATGGGTCCGCAAAAAAAACGGAAGGTACTCCGTGTGCATTCTATTTCCGTTCCACATTATGGACAAGGATAGTACTGTTCTATTAGCGGCCAGCTGTTCCGTTCTGCAAAATACGGAATGCACACGGATGTCATCCATATTTTTTGCGGACCTCAAAATACATACGGTTGTGTGCAAGAGGCCTAAATCTTCCACTGCCACTAGCCATATGTTCTGTTAGAAGCTGTGGCAGTTACAGGGAGAGAGCTGCAGCAGAAAGGACACGCTTCCTGAGCTGCCAGGCTGAACATAATCTAGCAGAGTCATTGGAGCAGTGAATGTGGAGATCTCTGGATCCATGTGAGGTACAGGGCTGGTTCTAGCTTTGTTAGAAAGAGATTGTCAAGTACTATACAGGGGTGGATTGACCATAGACCCAGTGGGCCGATGCCCCATAGGGCCACCCATGTCCTCCTCTCTGCTGCTGGTACATAATGAGCTCTGAACAGTAATTAACGCTGTGAGAATCGGGTACTCATGTATCCAGCCAGCGACTGCACATGCCCTCCTGAATTCAACTGCTGTGGCCCCACCTCCTAGGCCCCCTGCTCTATAGACAACTGGAGGAGGAGGACAGAAGATGGTAGCTACTGATGGCCACCACAGAGGGCCAGCTTTTAGGGGCAGTATACTGTGCTACACTGTTATTTGGTTCTGCTGGGATGGTATATTGTAGTATGGTATTGTTGACTCAGCCTACTTGTGTTGCCCTGCCTTCTATTAATTTGGACCTGCCTACAAAATGGAGCCACTTTTAGTTTTTTTTCCAGGGCCACTTTAAGTTTCCAGTTCACCCCTTGTACTATATGACGTCTGATTTTCATTTTTTACATCAATCATGGCATAACCCCTTTAAAGCGAACCTTTCACCAGGATTTCACTTAATAAACTATTACCAGTACCTTATAGATTATCCTCATTCTGTTTCAATGCATTCTTGTGCCACTTTCCTGGGATGTATATTCATGAAAAAAACAACTTATAAAGTACTCGTCTCCAGCTCCTGAAGTCACGCTAGAAGTCAAGGGGATAGCCCTTCCCTCACTCCAGGCTGTAACTCCCCTGCCCTAACTTCTCCTCTAAGTAGTGTAACTGACACACGGCTCAGTCGCCGGGACCGCGCTTGTATAGGCGGCGCATGCGCCGTCGGACTCAAGCGCGATCCTGTAACTGAATCGCGCGTGAAGAAGAGAAGACAGGCAGGCGTCGGGGACGGCGCATGCGCGATTCAGTTACAGGATCGCGCTTGAGTCCGACGGCGCATGCGCCGCCTGTACAAGCGCAGTCCCGGCGACTGAGCCGGGTGTCAGTTACACTGCTTAGAGGAGGAGTTAGGGTAGGGGAGTTACAGCCCGGAGTGAGGGAAGGGCTACCCCCTTGACTTCTAGCGTGACTTCAGGAGCTGGAAACGAGTACTTTATAAGTCGTTTTTTTCATGAATATGCATCCCAGGAAACCGGCACAAGAATGCATTGAAACAGAATGAGGATAATCCATAAGGTACTGGTAATAGTTTATTAAGTGAAATCCTGGTGAAAGGTTCGCTTTAAGAGCAAACATAAGAACCTAAAAAGCTGAATTATCGTAATCGTACCAGAATTTGGGAGTTTGGTTTCCAGTAAGCCGGGGCAATTTGATCAGTCAACCATGACGTCACAGCTTTTGTTGGTCCAATATTTAATTCAGTTACAGACTGGGCCATAAAGTTCATCCCATCCAGAAGACGCTGAGCTGCATTGTTGTTATCCTTTAAGAATCCATCAGACTAAAGAAAATATAGTTTTTATTTCAATGGGACATCAACTTTGAACAATTATTTTTGATATGCGGTGCCCCTTTCCTACAGCCAGCTGGGAGGTATCCTCTTAATCTAGTGTTTGACTTCAGCCTCTCACTTGCAGCTCCTGCTTTTTGGGACTTTTATTATCTAAAGATGTCAATATCTAATGCAACTCTGACATCAAATACTTAAAGGGACATTTCTATCAGAATAATGGTCCTATGTAGTGACCAGATGTGACTGGGATTACGTAAACAGCTGAGCTGTCTGTGCTACACTGTTTAATGGAATTACAAAAACAATGTATCAGCCCGCTAGGCTATGTCTGTAACCCTGGCCACTGTGTAAGGCTGGTATCCAAATCTCAGGCATAAATGGCTGAGATCGGAATAAGAGTTTAAGGCTATGTACACCTTTGGGGACATTTTGTATGGCTGCAATTTACTCATTTTGGGCTAAAAATATATATTTTTAATTGGTCTTTATTAAAAATGTTCAGCAGTTTCTGAGATACAGGGGTTAAAAAAACTGTCTATTTGCATGCTGTCACATTCTTTTTTTTCTTTCAATCCCGTCATTCCACGGTTTATGTGTAGCTCTTATCTCTGATCTCACAAACACTTATTGAAGCGATATTCTGAACAGTTTGATAACAATTTAGCTATAATAAGCCGTCAGATGATGGGATTCAAAGAAACCAAAAAGTGAGACCTTGCAAACAGACAAATTTTTAACCTCTGTATCTCAGAAACGGCTGAACATTTTTATTTTAGACCAATTGAAAAAATTATTTTCACTCCAAAATGAGTAAATCATAAAAAAAATGCCCCAAATATAAAACGGTTATCTATGAGATTTCTAAATATCTGCAGAAGCTCTTCCTCTGGTTGGATATATATGCAAATATTAGCAGATCTGCTCTAGATGTAACTTAAAGGGATACCTCCTAAAAAAAATAATAAATCACTTACATCTGGCCAGACATGTTGTATCTCTGTGCTGTCATGCATTTTCATAAGTATACAGTCTTATCTGAAGATATTATAGTCTAAATATCAATGTTTATTGACGTTAAATGTAAAAACAGACTGAACCAGAGTCTAAAATCTTTTCCTTAGGATTGAAATAGGGCGAGATGAGTTCATGCTGAGTTCAATTTGGGTATAATGTTTGTAGCGGACATAGTCTATTGTCTCTTAAAAATTATTGTGAGCAGATGTGGTGTATCTGTTAATACTATAATGAGTCCTACAGATAATTTATAAAGCAATGTATTATTTTACTTCATTACAAGGTCATTAAGGAAGTCATGCTTTATGGGAAACATTTGGTGTGTGATGTCCAATTCATGTATTCATAATTGTATTCTATATATCTCTGTGTGGTATATTTAGATTTAGATTTGCAACTTAACCAATGATTTATATAATGTGTCATTTATGTGTAACAGTTTGTCTATATATATATATATATATATATATATATATATATATATTTTACACAGTATATATTGTACCATGTATGTGTCATTTAGAATATATATTTTATGCCGTGTGTATCTCACTGACTGAATATAGCCTTAGAAGGTCTAGAAAGTATTGAAATTGTCTTCCTACTAATTGGATTTCATGAGTAGAGCTGAATGTTATTAGTCATCCGTGTGGACAAGTTAAATATATAAACCCGGATGCCAAGTAAGAAGGCCCATTGTCCCGTTGTCCATTATCATGAATTTTAAAAGATAGTGACTCCAACATGTCTAGATTATGGCTAATTAAAAGTGTCAGGAAAAAAAACCCTTTATTACTGATGTATATCGGAGAGGTTAAGAAGGTCATGTGAACGTATTAGGAATTTAGAATTAATGTTTAAAGTTGTGATATTCATCTGCAGTGCAACAGATGGACAGCATCCCATTTAGTATATCAAGGGTTAAGATGACCTCATAGTAGTATTTACATATGTTACACCCTCCTCAGTTGATTGGGAGATCATAATCTAGGAAGAGGTAACGTAAGATATCAGGGAGGATAAGTACTGCTAGGGTAGGAACATAGGAGAGAGATCTGATTCAAATCATCTCTTCTCACAAGAAAGAAAAGATCCATAAAGGAAGCTGATCATAAGAAAGATATATACAGTGGGGGAAATAATTATTTGACCCCTCACTGATTTTGTAAGTTTGTCCAATGACAAAGAAATGAAAAGTCTCAGAACAGTATCATTTCAATGGTAGGTTTATTGTAACAGTGGCAGATAGCACATCAAAAGGAAAATCGAAAAAATAACTTTAAATAAAAGATAGCAACTGATTTGCATTTCATTGAGTGAAATAAGTATTTGAACCCTCTAACAAAAAAAGACTTAATACTTGGTGGAAAAACCCTTGTTTGCAAGCACAGAGGTCAAACGTTTTTTTGTAATTGATGACCAAGTTTGCGCACATTTTAGGAGGAATGTTGGTCCACTCCTCTTTGCAGATCATCTCTAAATCCCTAAGGTTTCGAGGCTGTCTCTGTGCAACTCTGAGCTTGAGCTCCCTCCATAGGTTATCGATTGGATTAAGGTCCGGAGACTGACTAGGCCACTCCATGACCTTAATGTGCTTCTTCTTGAGCCACTCCTTTGTTGCCTTTGCTGTATGTTTTGGGTCATTGTCGTGCTGGAACACCCATCCACGACCCATTTTCAGTTTCCTGGCAGAGGGAAGGAGGTTGTCGCTCAGGATTTCACGATACATGGCTCCGTCCATTTTCCCGTTTATGCGAATAAGTTGTCCTGTGCCCTTAGCAGAAAAACACCCCCCAAAGCAAAATGTTTCCACCCCCATGCTTGACGGTGGGGACGGTGTTTTGGGGGTCATAGGCAGCATTTTTCTTCCTCCAAACACAGCGAGTTGAGTTAATGCCAAAGAGCTCTATTTTGGTCTCATCAGACCACAGCACCTTCTCCCAGTCACTCTCTGAATCATTCAGGTGTTCATTGGCAAACTTCAGACGGGCCTGCACATGTGCCTTCCTGAGCAGGGGGACCTTGCGAGCCCTGCAGGATTTTAATCCATTGCGGTGTAATGTGTTTCCAATGGTTTTCTTGGTGACTGTGGTCCCTGCTAATTTGAGGTCATTAACTAACTCCTCCCGTGTAGTTCTAGGATGCTTTTTCACCTTTCTCAGAACCATTGACACCCCACGAGGTGAGATCTTGCGTGGAGCCCCAGAGCGAGGTCGATTGATGGTCATTTTGTGCTCCGTCCATTTTCGAACAATCGCACCAACAGTTGTCACCTTCTCTCCCAGCTTCTTGCTAATGGTTTTGTAGCCCATTCCAGCCTTGTGCAGGTCTACAATTTTGTCTCTGACATCCTTGGACAGCTCTTTGGTCTTTCCCATGTTGGAGAGTTTGGAGTCTGCTTGATTGATTGATTCTGTGGACAGGTGTCTTTTATACAGGTGACTAGTTAAGACAGGTGTCCTTAATGAGGGTGACTAATTGAGTAGAAGTGTCTAACCACTCTGTGGGAGCCAGAACTCTTAATGGTTGGTAGGGGTTCAAATACTTATTTCACTCAATGAAATGCAAATCAGTTGCTATCTTTTATTTAAAGTTATTTTTTCGATTTTCCTTTTGATGTGCTATCTGCCACTGTTACAATAAACCTACCATTGAAATGATACTGTTCTGAGACTTTTAATTTCTTTGTCATTGGACAAACTTACAAAATCAGTGAGGGGTCAAATAATTATTTCCCCCACTGTATCAGAAGAAACTTGAATTATATTTTTTACTATTAGAGAACTCCTGAGAACTGGTCCCATCCGAGACTCTGCCCATCCTTGACTTGGTAACGTATGTTATACTTATTACTTGTGATATTAATAAGATACTTCTATCGGTATATAGATAAAAATCCCCATATTGTGTGAATATATAGTGTCAAGCGCCTCCATAATGTTTAGTGTTCTATTAGCAAAGATGCATATTGCTAATGGAAAATCTGGCATTATTTGTAAAGACGACTAAACCTTTGGAAAGTAATTGTCACGTGGTAGCATCACGGGTATAAAGATAGAGCGGAGGTGCACCCCCTGAGCTGCCACCCCGTCCCATGTCCCTGCCTACTTGCACCACCCGCCCTAGGTGACGGGACCCAACTGGGCAACAGTCCCTAACCTGAGTAAGTGCAAGCAGAGAGATAGAGACAGCAGGGAACCAGACAGCCAATGAGAGGTAGCACTTGAGCGGACAGAGAGGTGGAACAAGCAAGGTACCACCAAAAACGGAAGGGCGAGGCGGGTCAACTAGCCAGGGTCAGTCCATGAGGTCACGTCAGTACAAGGGTGGAGACAGAGACAGATCCGAGAGCGGGTCGAGGTCAAAATCCGGGAGGTCACATCAGTACAAGAGAAGAGGCAAAGACAAAATCCAAAATCAAGCCGAGGTCAAAATCCGAGAGGGAGCAGGCAGAAGAGTTGTCAGGAAGCAGATCAAGGGTCAAATCCAAAGGCCAGCAGGTTGCCTGTATTTATAGTGGGGAGTGAGGGTCATGTGACGTGGCCAGCGTCACATGACAGACAGACAAGTCAAGCACCGAGTGATCATCTCGGCGCTCAAGGCAGACCTAGGAGCAGGGAACCTCCCAGCTAGCAAAAGCTGCCCTGGGAACGAGGCCGAACACAGATCCGAAGCTAAGCAGCAGGTCTGCGGCTGATGGGAGACCTTCGGCACCCCGTTACAGTTATATTTCGTAGTCTGATTGCCGAATTGAATATATTATCATAATAATATCATATATATTTTATATTGTCATAGGCTGAGACAGAGTCGAGGGATAACAATCATTGTTCTTGTATTAATCTCTGTTTTGTCATGTTATAACTTGTCTGCTAAACAGAAGATCCTGAGTTTCTCTTGATATATTAATTATTGGTCTGTTTGCTAAAAATATAGCATTTGCATTTTATCATATGTAACTTTAAGTCGTTCTGTATTGGTGAAGTGATGTTTTGGTTACAGCACCATCTAGTGGTGGTGAGTTGTATTAGTTTAAAATCTGTATGTCTGAAAATTATCAGTATTTTATTGGATTTATATGCACTCTGTAAATAAATTTAATATTTTTGCATAATTGATTGCCCTTTTTTTTAATTAATTGCATAAATTAAATTTAGTCTCAAGATAAAAGAAAAGGCGTTTTTATGTCCGCCTAGTGGATTTCCTGACTGATTTCAATATTTTATTGACATTTTAGCTCTTCTATAAGATATTTATATTTTATATAAAAGATATTGTTTTGATAGTGCGCACAACAGTATCAACTGGATCCTGATTTCCAAACCAGTACTGATGACTGCGATAGATCACCCCACAGTTTGGGCATTCAATCACATACCTACATGCAGAAGTGAAGAAACAGGTACAGGTATGAAAAGACAACTCCATCGCAGCATCGATGAGGATGGACTAAAGTGAGGTACATTGACTTACCCAGACCAGGCATACTTGGAAAGACCCAGCCAAGGGGAGTCTGTAGATGCAGAGGTTTTCCGTACCACATTAATTTCTCTCCCGCATTCATAGCAAGCCTAAAAGTGAGGAACACAAAAATTGACAAAAATCAAAATATACAAGGTTTCTGTTCACATCTGCAGCAAAGTTTCCATCACTTTTGTTGGCAGAAATAGCACAGCACTGATAGAACCATTAACAACCAGACTGTAAGTGAACAGAGGCACACCCAGCCATTCTCCATAGAAATGAAAGGAGCTGTTCCACAAATAATATAGTTGATAGTTAAATCCAGCCCATAAACATTCGCTTATATGCTTATTTAAAAAATGCTTCTTTCCCCAAATATTCCAGAAATATTAGTATAGCGCCACCTGCTGCTTCTATTTAAGAACTTGTCTGTGACCTCAGTAACCATGCCGAGGTGTACACACATATACAGTCTTGCCTCTCACTCCTTGCTCCTTTGGATATGCGGAGAACCTTGGAGTGGTAAGCCAGCAGCTTCTGAAGTTGCAGCATCTCTCTTTGTCTGCAATGCGCATCCTTAGATCAGACCTACTTTTTATTTTAAAGGGGTTATCCAAACCCTATAATGCCCCCCCCCAAAAAAAATGCCCGGGCACCACATGTTATACTTACCCACGTCGCTCCTGATGCCCGCACGGCCGCTCCTGCATCTCCCCGTCGCTGGGGAGGAGCTTCCATAGCATCGCGGGTGATGCTAGGGAGGCTCATTCCCGTCGCAGGCTGCTATTGGCTGATTACACCCCCCCCCTTGGCATCGGATGTTTTGTTCCACTTGATGGGGAGATTGGGTGGTGGCTGTGTGGGCATCAGGAGCGACGCAGGTGGCGAAGAGCAGGGCAAGTATAACCTGTATGGGGTGCCCAGGAATTTTGTGGGGCATTATAGGGGTTGGATAACTCCTTTAAGCACGCAGAGACGCAGATCACCAGGTGCAATCACATGGGGACTATACTAACATCCAGTGAGACTTTGCCCCCGGTGCGGCATATCTGACGGTGTGATGAAAAAAGTTCACCTCTTTCTGAGATGTCTAATGCTTTTGTGAATAAGAGGTCTTGCATCAAGGGAGAGTGCTGAGTTTTCCATGCATAACCAGAGTGAGTGGTGATATCTGCTACATAAAGTTATGACTTATAGGTAGTAATTGGGATTAGCAAGGTATTTACCCTTTCTACCCCAGGCCAGTTTTCACCTTCCTGCCCAGGCCATATTTTGCAAATCCGACATGTCACTTTATGTGGTAATAACTTTGGAACACTTTTAATTATCCATGCCATTCTGAGATTGTTTTCTTGTGACACATTGTACTTCATGATAGTCATAAATTTGAGTCAATATATTTCACCTTTATTTATGAAAAAATCCCAAATTTACCCAACATTTTGAAATATTCGCAATTGATTTTAAAACAGAAATGTCATTTTATTTTTTTAGGACGTTAGAAGGTTTAGAGTTTTAAAAGCAATTCTTAACATTAAGAAAATTTCCAAAACCCACTTTTTAAGGACCAGTTCAGGTCCGAAGTCACTTTGTGGGGCTTACATAGTGGAAACCACCCATAAATGACCCCATTGTAGAAACTACACCCCTCAAGCTAGTGAAAACTGATTTTACAAACTTTTTTAACCCTTTAGTTGTTCCACAAGAATTAAAGGAAAATGGAGATGAAATTTCAAAAAAACTTTTGGCAGATTTTCCATTTTAATCCGTCGAGGGTTAACAGCCAAGCAAAACTCAATATTTATTACCCTGATTCTGTGGTTTACAGAAACACCGCACATGTGGTCGTAAACTGATGTAAGGGCACACGGCAGGGCACAGAAGGAAAGGAACATCATATGGTTTTTGGAAGGCAGATTTTGCAGGACTGGTTTTTAGATGCCATGTCCCATTTTAAATCCCCCCCCCCCCCGATGCACCCTTACAGTAGAAACTCCCAAAAAGTGACCCCATTTTGGAAACTAGGACTAAGGTGCCAGTTTTATTGGTACTATTTTGGGGTACATATAATTTTTAATTGCTCTATATTACGTTTTTGTGAGGCACTGTTTTTATTCATCTGACAGGGTAGATCATGTGCTATTTTTATAGAGCAGGTTGTTACGGACGCAATGATATCAAATATGTCTTTTTGTTTCAGTTTTACATAATAAAGCATTTTTGAAAAAAAATATTGTCTCGATTTTCTTTCTGCCGATCGTCTTGTGCAGGGTCTCTTTTTTTGCAGGAAGAGTTGACGTTTTTATTGGTACCATTTATAGGTACTGTGACACAGTGAGGGGTTGTGTCCCAGCATGTGAGGTCAAATACTGGACTAGAGTTTAAGTGCCGGTCCGGGTTTTGGCAGCACCTGGCTGTCCTTAAATAGGCAGCTGGGCTCAGCAGAGATGTCTGTTTTTGGGATCTGAGGCTTGGTGCCGTGCTAGAGGGCTGAGAGCTGCATGCTGGGCGAAACAGGCCCCCTAAAGCCTGCTGTGGACTACTGGAGGCAGAACTGCCAGCAAGGTGACTTGTGTTATATGAACCTTCCATTGTGTGTGAATTAACACCAAGATTGCAAAGTTACGTGCTGTTTTGTGCAATTGCCTCAAGTGTGAATAATGATGATTACTTACCGGTAATTTGATTTTCTAGAACCCATGACTCACCACGAGAGAGGGGATCCTCCCCCACAGACAGGAAACCTACAGAATAAAAGGGCAGACACTCTCCTCCCAATTCAGTATGATATCCAAGCACCAGAGGAAGGCCGCCAACATATTGTTAGATAACCGTTTTTAAATACACTTTTTTTTTTTTTTTTGCTACACCGTGGGAATATAGAACCAACACACAGAAAATAAACCCCAAGAGGGAGAGAATATAAGGGTGCTGTCATGGGTTCTGGAAAATCAAATTACCGGTAAGTAATCATCATTTTTCCCTTCACCCATGACAGCACCACAAGAGAATTCCCAAAGGAAACAATCAGGGTGGGAGAGTAGAAAGGAGGACCTTTTCCCCAAAGGAGGAGCCAGAAGGAGAGGTATTCAAATCCAAACGGTAGTGTTTAAGGAAAGTGCAGGGAGACAACAAAGTGGCGGCTCTGCAGATATCCTCCATAGGTACCGATGATCTCTCTGCCCAGGAGATGGCCACCGCTCTGGTAGAGAGAGTCTTCAGCCCCGCAGGACGGGAAACACCAGAGGACAGATAAGACAGAGAGATAGCAGAGACGATCCATCTAGCAATAGAGTTCTTGGATGCTGCACCTCCCTTATTCACGCCTTTAAAGAGAACAAAGAGTGAAGAAGTTCGGCGCCAATCCTTTGTGTAAGATAAATAGTTAATTAATGCCCTTCTGACGTCCAAGCAGTGAAGGGATCTTTCTTCTTCTGACCTAGGATTTTGAAAAGAGTCGAAAGAATAATCTCCTGAGATCTATGGAATTTGGAAACCACTTTCGGAAGGAAAGCCGGATCAGGACGTATTACCACGTTGTCCTCTAAGATTGTGGTATATGGATGGCTGATGGAGATGGCCTGGATCTCATTCACTCTGCGGGCAGATGTTAAAGCAATTGGCAAACTTAACTTCAGGGTGAGGTTCTTGATAGAAATGGATTCAATTGGTTCAAATGGGGGGACGAGTCTGAGCTTTTAAGACTTAGTCTAAATCCCAGGGTGGAGTTCTAGGTGTCGCTATTGGGGTAGAACGTTCTACTGCCCTAAAGAATCTTGCAACCCATGGGCATCCTGCAATGTCCTGATTAAATAGAGCAGAAAGGGCCGAGACATGAACTCTTAAAGTATTAGCTGCCAGCCCTAGGCTCAGACCCTTCTGAAGAAATTCCAATACTAAATGGATGGGCGCTGAAAATGGAATCGCCTTCATCTGGATCTGTCCAAAAACCTTTGCCACACCCTAGCATATATGGCAACCTTCTTTCTGCTTTTAAGAAGGGTAGACATCAAAGGGTTGGAGAACCCCTTTCTCTCTAACAGGAACCTCTCAAGTTCTAGGGAGTTAAGTGGAGATTTCTCAAGCCCGGATGAACTACTGGGCCCTGGCTCAACAGGCCCCTGGATCTCTGGAAGGACCCATGGCTCCGATATTGACATGATCCAGAGCCACGTGAACCATGATCTCCTTGGCCAAAAGTGGGCAATGAGAATGACCCGTGCTTTGTCTTCCCTGATCTTTCGTAACACACGAGGGATCAAAGGAAGGGGAGGAAATGCATAGGCCAGGTGAAAGTTCCATCTCTGTACTAGAGCGTCGATCCCATAGGGGGATCCTGCTGGATCTAGGGAGAACATTTTTTGAACCTTCTTGTTCTGGTGGGTAGCAAACAAATCTATCTCTGGCTGACCCCAGAGGGCTGTTATCGCTCTGAAGATGGCGGGATCTAAAGCCCACTCCCCCTGAGACGGTGATGACTGAGAAAGTATGCCTGTTTGTTGTCCACCCCCTTTATATGCACCGCCGATATCTATGCACATTCTCTTTCGGCCAGTAAGAGAATTTTTCTGTCTTCCTGCATTAAAGTCCTGCATCTTGTACCTCCTTGTTTGTTCAGGTAAGACACAACAGTCCTGTTGTCTGTCATCACCCTTAAATTTCTGTCCTTTATCCTTATAAGAGAGGAATTCATTGCCAGACGAACAGCTGTTAACTCTTTCAGGTTGGAAGATCCTTTCTTCTGACAACTGCTCCACTGACCCTGAAGGGAAATTTCCTGAACATGCGCACCCCACCCCCAGGGACTTGCATCCGTAGTTAGGCATAGTACATCCTCTAATCTCCATGGCACCCCCTGAACTAGATTTTCTCTCTCCAGCCACCAAGTCAAATCCTGGAGCGTACAATCTGAGATTATCTTTTTTCCTAGAGAAGCATCTTTCTTCCAGGGAGACAGGATCCCCCACTGCAAAGCCCTTGAGTGAAGCTGTGCCCATCATATGGCTGGAATACATGATGTGAGAGATCCCAGGATAGGCATTGCTTTTCTTAGAGAAACCACGGGATTCCCCATCAGATGCTTGATTTTCTACTGGATGAGAATTACCTTCTCCTCTGGAAAAAAAAAACATTTCTGGCATGAAGAGTCTAAAATCAACCCCAGAAAGGACTCTTTCTTGGTGGGACATGGCCTTGATTTTTCTTGGTTTACAATCCAACCTAGTTTGTCTAGAATTTCTACCACTATCTGTGCTGCCATTTTTCAAGCATATTATGTTTCTCCTACAATCAAGAAATCGTCCAGGTACGGGATGAAAAGGACATCTTTCTCCCTTATGTGAGCTGACATTTGTGCGATGATTTTTTTAAAAACTCTTGGGGCCATCGAGAGGCCAAACGGTAGGGATTGAAACTGGAAATGTCTCAACCGACCCCGTATGCTGACTGCGACTCTTAGGAATCTTTGATGTTCTGGAGAAATTGGGATATGAAAATATGCATCTTTGAGATCTAACACTGCCATGAAGCAGTGAGGAAACAGTAGGTTTATGGCAGATTTTATAGTCTCCATCTTGAATTTCTTTACCTGAAGAAAAAGGTTAAATTTTTTAAAATGTATTATTGTTCTTAATGAGCAGTCTGTTTTTTTTTTTTTTTACCAAGAACAGGGGGAAGTAATATCCTTCGCCCATCTCCTTTTCTACCACCGGGATTAAGACTGATTTTTCTAATAACTTCGTTTTCCATAGCGGAAACGCCTAGAGTTGAAGGCTGAATCCTTGTAGGTAAAAATTTTACTTGAGGGATATGATGGAATTCTAATTTTAATCCGTTGCGAATGGTGTCCAAGATCCATGGACTTGAGGAAATTTGGGAACAGGCATGAAAGAAATTTCTTAATCTGCTCCCTACCTGTCACCTGGCGTCATTGTTGATCTTGTTTTTTCTTGTCCCCAAAGGACTGATTGAAGAAAAAGCTTCTACCTTTCCTTTGGGTACGAAATCTATCTTCTCTGGTCTTTTTTATCTGACCCCAGACTACCTCTAAAGGGATGAAAAGGACGGCTGAATTTATTCCTAGACGGGAAGGAACTTTGAAATCCTGGAAATTTTCTCTTCTTATCGGCCGCTTTGTCTAATAAATTATCCAGGGTCGGCCCAAAGAGGAATTCCCCATCACAAGGGACCCCACACAACTTATTCTTAGAAGGAAGGTCAGGAACCCAATTCTTTAGCCAAAGAGCCCTGCGTGCTGAATTAGACAAAGCGGCGGACTTTGCTGCCAGCCTGACCGAAACGGCAGAGGCGTCTGCCAGGAAATCAGCTGGTTTCTTTATTGTTGGTAGAGATGCAAGAATGTCCTCTCTAGGGCATTTATTTTTTAATTGGTCTTTTAACTCAGATAACCATATCATGAGGGACCGGGCCGTGCAAGTAGAGGCTATGCTAGGTCTAAAGGAGGAAGTTGATGCCTCCCAAGCCCCTTTAAGAAAATAATCTGCCTTCTTGTCTAATGGATCTTTTAACATTCCCATATCATCAAAGGGCAACGCTGTTTTCCTGGAGACTTTGGAAATCGCCACCTCTATTTTAGGAGCTTTATCCCAGAAAGCACAATCCTCCTCTTTATATGGATATTTTCGTTTGAGATTCTTTGAGATGAAAACCCCTTTGTTAGGCTTTTTCCTTTCTCCTTTAATCAAGGCGGTAACATTTCTATGGACTGGGAAGGTACTGTGGTGTCGAGATTCCAGTCCCCTAAACATAATGTCCTGAATAGACCTGGGTTCTTTTATTTCTTCCATGCCCATAGTAGAACTAACAGCATTTAGGAGTTTCTCAGTATCTTCCATGGGGAAGCATGGCCTGCCGCTAATCTCACCTTCCTCAGCGGACGAAAGGGAAGAGTCGCCAGAATGGCCAAATAAGGAGGAATGAATCTCTTCATCCGAATCAGATGACCAGTGTTCCTGTGCTGATTCCCTGCGCTTTGTTCTAGGGTCTTTCTCCCCTCCCCCTTTCTTGGATAATAGTGTAGAATTGACCTCTGATCTAACCAAATGTTGTAGACATTTATAAAAAGATGGTGACTGTTCTGCCACTATTTTGTCAATGCATGGTTGGCACATTTTCTTCTACCAGTCAGAAGATAGACCCACTTTACATATAGCACACTCTTTGTCTCTTTTTAGATACCACTTTCCTAGGCTTAATCTGCAAGACATTAATACAAGTGTATAAGCATATAAAATCCAAGCTAAAAGCCCAGGCACTCACCCCTCAAAAGGTACCGATGTAGGAGGGACCGCAGACTCCTCAGTCAGCTTGTCTTCCTTCATGATACAGCAGCTGGCCGCCCGGGAACCCTCTCCTTCGGTTTTGGACGCCAGCCTTGTAACACAGTGCGCCTTTAAACCGGCGCATCCTGATGACGTCACAGCCGACGCAGTGCGCCAATCACGTGATCGGAAATACAGGACATACACTGCACTCTGCCGGAAGCTCCTCCTCCTCCCCCTGGTATTTGCATCCGTACCCAGCAATCTCTTCCTGCACCGTAAAGCCCTGGCACACATCACCCCCTCCGGGGATTCGCTGTGCCTCTGCCCGTCCCTCGTCCTGCCGATGCTGCTCCTGATACAAAGACCGCAGGTATCGAGGGGAAAGCTCCATGGGGCACCGCCAGAGGGAAGGACCTGTAATGAAGAAAAACTATAGGCTTCCCCAGAGACAGGAAACCATACTGAATTGGGAGGAGAGTGTCCGCCCTTTTATTCTGTAGGTTTACTGTCTGTGGGGGCGGATCCTCTCTCGCATGGTGCTGTCATGGGTGAAGGGAAAAAACACTGACGTTTTGAGTTAAGAACTTGTATTTTGCCTCTGTACAGCACCCGCTTACCCTATCTACCAGAGCAAAACCCCAAAGTACATATGATTTTTTGATCATTCATTATTACACTTTATGGGGCAAGGTGAATAAAAAATTGGTAATTTTGGCACAGTTTTTATTTATTTATATGTATTCTTTTTCTTATTTAAGTTTTACACAATATTTGAAACAAAAAAATTATGTTTTAGTGTCATGTTCTGAGAGCTATATTTTTTTATTTTTTTAGCGATTCTTATGTAGGGGCAAATTTTTTGCGGGATGAGGTGACTGTTTGTTTGTTTTATTGGTATCACTTTGTGGGACATATGCCTTTTTGATCGCTTGGTGTTGCACTTTTTGTGATGTAAGGTGACAAAAATGGCTTTTCTTGACACATTTTTTTTTTTTATGGTGTTTATCGGACGGGGTGGATCATGTGATATATTTGTAGAGCCGGTCATTACGGACGCAGCGATACCTAATATGTGTGTTTTTTTTCTTTCAATTTTTCATTATAAAATCAGGGGAAAAGGGACGTTTTTTCTTTTTTTACTTGAAACTTAATTTTTTTAATTAAAAACACCAGTTTTTTACTTTTTATTTACTTTATTTCTGACTAACTTTTGGGGGTCTGATCCCCTCTGCAATGCATTACAATACATCTGTCATGTAATGCATTGCCTGTTAGTGTATTAAACAGAGTAATACACTAAGGCTGGGTTCACATGGGCGTTGCGGGAAAATGTGCGGGTGCGTTGCGGGAACACCCGCGATTTTTCCGCGCGAGTGCAAAACATTGTAATGCGTTTTGCACTCGCGTGAGAAAAATCGCGCATGTTTGGTACCCAGACCCGAACTTCTTCACAGAAGTTCGGGCTTGGGATCGGTGTTCTGTAGATTGTATTATTTTCCCTTATAACATGGTTATAAGGGAAAATAATAGCATTCTGAATACAGAATGCATAGTAAAACAGCGCTGGAGGGGTTAAAAAAATAAAATTTAACTCACCTTAGTCCACTTGATAGCGCAGCCCGGCATCTCCTTCTGTATTCTTTCTTCAGGACCTGGGTAAAGGACCTGTGGTGACGTCACTCCGCTCATCACATGATCTTTTACCATGGTGATGAATCATGTGATGGACCATGTGACGACCGGAGTGACGTCACCACAGGTCCTTTACCCAGGTCCTGAAGAAAGAATACAGAAGGAGATGCCGGGCTGCGCTATCATGTGGACTAAGGTGAGTTAAATTATTATTATTATTTTTTTAACCCCTCCAGCACTATTTTACTTTGCATTCTGTATTCAGAATGCTATTATTTTCCCTTATAACCATGTTATAAGGGGAAATAATAATGATCGGGTCTCCATCCCGATCGTCTCCTAGCAACCGTGATTGAAAATCGCACCGCATCCGCACTTGCTTGCGGATGCTTGCGATTTTCACGCAACCCCATTCACTTCTATGGGGCCTGCGTTGCGTGAAAAACGCAGAATATAGAGCATGCTGCGATTTTCACGCAACGTACAAGTGATGCGTGAAAATCACCGCTCATGTGAACAGCCCCATAGAAATGAATGGGTCGGTATTCAGTGCGGGTGCAATGCCTTCACCTCACGCATCGCATCCGCGCGGAATACTCGCCCGTGTGAAAGGGGCCTAACAGGTTGCCTAGGAGACTGAGGCTGGATCTCCTGGGCACCCGTAGAAGGCAGGTCCCGATGGGCTCCCGCAGCAAACCGCTTCTATGTCGCGGTCAGCGCTGACCACGGCATAAAAGGGGTTAATGCGGCGGCATTGGTGTTTTGTTTTTTTATGCAGAGGGTGTGTGTGCTGTGTAATTTTGTAGGGGGGGGGGGGGGCGCAGTGTGATTTTGTATGTGGGCTGCTATCTGGGGAGGCCACATTGTATGTGACATGTTTTACTGAATACAACAGGTTTTCAGTATGTTCTCCGCACCCGATATTTATTCATATATGTTTTCTATTGTACAAGTCGAAGTGAAAGCTGCCGGTTTTACTGTTTTTAATAAAAAGTTATCGTTGAACCCAAAAAAATGTTTTCTATATATTTTTGTTCATTTCTCAATTTTTTATAAATTTGTTGTTTTTTTTTTTTACATTAATTGGCATTCTTCTGTATTCTAGGCGCTTGTAGGTGTGCATAGAGATGGACGCAGACGTCTATAATGGTTAGTGTTGAGCGAAGCGAGCTTCAGATGCTTCATCAAAAGTTGCTCCATTCAAAACTTCGGAGCAATACTGTACGGAGATTCGTCCGTACAGTATTAGAATGTATGGGCTCTGAGAAGCCGAAGTAAGTTATTCACTAAGTCATGCGAGACTTCTTTGAATAACTTAGGTAGTTGATTTTTTCAAAGTGGAAAAACACTTTAAAACTTGAAACTGAACTCTGCTTCGGTTCAGAGGTACTAGACGGAACCGAAGCAGAGTTCATAATGTATACAATCAAAGTCCCTTTTAGAGACCCTCTGGATATTTATATAATTGTAGCAATGGTCTGTTAAGACCTGTAATCCCTGTAGGGGTCCCTAACAAATGTTAAAATTTTTGTCTTTATTGGTTGATGGACAAAACACTCTATACAAAACAACAATACACTTTAAAATCATCAGTGCTTCAGTGTATGTTATGGGGTAGTGCCGGAGTAGTGTGATTACATTTTCAGGAGGTGACTACATATACGGTGAATCGGGATCCCTAAATGGGGTAACCTCATCCCACCAGCTGATATGGGATGGTATCACCACTGGCGGTTACTTATTCAATTTGCTAACAGTGGATCACCTTCAGGAGCACTGGTGAATATGCCTCTCCTGCCAATATTTGCCACTATCTAGTACCTTTGGTTAAGGTTGCTAGAAAGATAACAATGTTGCTAGTCCTCTATATTAAATTTAATATAGAGGACTAGCAACATTGTTATCTTTCTAGCAACCTTAACCAAAGGTACTAGATAGTGGCAAATATTGGCAGGAGAGGCATATTCACCAGTGCTCCTGAAGGTGATCCACTGTTAGCAAATTGAATAAGTAACCGCCAGTGGTGATACCATCCCATATCAGCTGGTGGGATGAAGCAGAGTTCAGTTTCAAGCTTTAAAGTGTTTTTCCACTTTAAAAATCAACTACCGAAGTTATTCAATGAAGTCTCGCGCGACTTAGTGAATAACTTACTTCGGCTCCTCAGAGCCCATACATTCTAATACTATACGAAATGAAACGAACAAGATGTGCTTTATCTGCAGACTGTCAGCTTTAATTTGAGGGTATTTACATCCAAATCAGGTGAACGGTGTAGGAATTACAACTGTTTGCATATGTGCCTCCCACTTCTTAAGGGACCAAAAGTAATGGGACAATTGGCTTCTCAGCTGCTCCATGGCCAGGTGTGTGTTATTCCCTCATTATCCCAATTACAATGAGCAGATAAAAGGTCCAGAGGTCATTTCAAGTGTGCTATTTGCATTTGGAATCTGTTGCTGTCAACTCTCAAGATGAGATCCAAAGAGCTGTCACTATCAGTGAAGCAAGTCATCATTAGGCTGAAAAAACACAACAAACCCATCAGAGAGATAGCAAAAACATTAGGCATGGCCAAAACAAATGTTTGGAACATTCTTAAAAAGAAGGAATGAACCGGTGAGCTCAGCAACACCAAAAGACCCGGAAGACCACGGAAAACAACTGTGGTGGATGACCAAAGAATTCTTTCCCTGGTGAAGAAAACACCCTTTACAACAGTTGGCCAGATCACGAACACTCTCCAGGAGGTAGGTGTATGTGTGTCAAAGTCAACAATCAAGAGAAGACTTCACCAGAGTGAATACAGAGGGTTCACCACAAGATGTAAAC
The DNA here is from genome assembly GCF_905171765.1 of Bufo bufo. Classification (NCBI taxonomy): domain Eukaryota; kingdom Metazoa; phylum Chordata; class Amphibia; order Anura; family Bufonidae; genus Bufo; species Bufo bufo. The sequence continues at coordinate 38,320,494 of NC_053399.1, read as the reverse complement.
CATTGGTGAGCCTCAAAAATAGAAAGGCCAGATTAGAGTTTGCCAAACGACATCTAAAAAAGCCTTCACAGTTCTGGAACAACATCCTATGGACAAATGAGACCAAGATCAACTTGTACCAGAGTGATGGGAAGAGAAGAGTATGGAGAAGGAAAGGAACTGCTCATGATCCTAAGCATACCACCTCATTAGTGAAGCATGGTGGTGGTAGTGTCATGGCGTGGGCATGTATGGCTGCCAATGGAACTGGTTCTATTGTATTTATTGATGATGTGACTGCTGACAAAAGCAGCAGGATGAATTCTGAAGTGTTTCGGGCAATATTATCTGCTCATATTCAGCCAAATGCTTCAGAACTCATTGGACGGCGCTTCGCAGTGCAGATGGACAATGACCCAAAGCATACTTCACAAATAGTGTTTCTATGGAAACAAGAAGCGTTTTCGTGCCAGGATTCTAATAATGACATCACAAAAAGTGTGACCATGCCAGGATTCTAATAATGACATCACAAGCAGTGCCTCAGCATGACAGCGGCCATCTTGAATGTAATGGGCTAACACTTTAGGAACATACTCTTAAGGGAAATATATTACTAGTGGATGAAGTATTAACTGAGGAGGATTTTTTGGTACACACAGATTTTATGCAAAAATGTTTGACTAAATAATACACTTTTAAACATTGGTAACTCACCCCTTCAGGCTTCAGCTCTACCCATAGAAAATAAGGACTGATTATAATTTGTGAAATTTGATAAGTAAGAGAATTAAAACACCATTTTTTTTCTTTAAAAAAACAACTGTTTATTATGAAACATTTTGGGTTTTCAGTGCATTTTTTGCGGCTCTGGCTCTTTAAGGAGGCGGTGGCTCCATCTTCAGGATTGGCTGGATTCAGGTCCGCTAACTTCTAAAGAGGAGGTCTGTGGTCGCACTTCTGGCAGAATTTCAGGGACGGTTCCTCATGTTGTTTTGTAGTCGGATCCTAGAAGAGCAAATATCCACATAAGAAAAACTGTTTACAAATACACAAGGAGAAGACGGAGGGAAACTGCGAAACTTACCGGACCTGGTCGTGCACCGCTCATCTTCAAGGGAATTTCAGAGGGTTTGGATGGTAAAAACCATCTATAGATGGTAAATGGGCCCCAAGGGATAGATGGTAAATGGGCCCAAAGGGCTAGATGGTAAATGGCCCCAAGGGGTAGATGGTGAATGGCCTCAAGGGGTAGATGGTAAGTGGCCCCAAGGGGTAGATGGTAAGTGGCCCCAAGGGGTAGATGGTAAATGGCCCCAAGGGGTAGATGGTAAATGGCCCCAAGCCACAGATGGTAAATGGCCCCAAGCCACAGATGGTAAATGGCCCCAGGCGGCAGATGGTAGTGGGAACCAGGCAGCAGATGGTATTTGGCTGAGGGGCAGATGTTATTAAAGGGGCCGAGGGGCAGATGTTATTAAAGGGCCCGAGGGGCAGATCTTATATCCGGCGGCAGATTATACACGATGGCCGCTTTCTCTTCCGGGGGATTGAGGCCCTGATGGTGGTGGTGGCCCCCTGAAGGTCTTTCATAGCTATATCGTCGGGATATTGGCGAGGGCCAACATCCATCTTCTCATCCTCGTGGACAGACTTCATGTCTTCATCATCTGGATACTGCCATGGGCCGATATCCATACTCTCTACTGCATTCACCACAGATACAGTCAACCTCCTCCTCTTCCTAGACTTCCCCATGGTGACAGCCAGCTAGAGAAACTGACACTGATGTCAGGGCGCGACCCTGATTTATGGGATTAGACCACACCCCCTGATTGTTATGTCATGATTCCCCTTTATGACATCACAAGTGAAAGGGTCACGGCATAGCAAGGGGGGCACAGGGGGGGGGGGGGGGAGAAAAGCATGACGGTGGCATTCTAATGATGACATCACAATAAGTGCCTTAGCATGATAGCGGCCATTTTGAATGTAATGGGCTCACACTTGGCCCCTAGGAGTGTTCGAGGGACAATTTTTGTAATATCACAGCATCTACATACATGTTCTTGTATGTAATTTTCTTCATGTCTGTTCATTCTCTTCCTATAGATTTTGGGGTGAGTGGTGGGATATATGACCCCAGAGGTGGAATTATGGGGCAGATTTATGAAACCATCTAAAAGTAGAACTTTGGTTCCTGTATCAGCCAATTACAGAGCAGCTTTCATTTTGCATTCTGCTCTGTGATTGGTCGCTATGGGCAACAAGGACAGATTTCCTTTTTGCCCATTTCACCACCTCTGCCCCATCGTCATCTACAGTCAGGTCCATAAATATTGGGACATGGACACAATTCTAACATTTTTGGCTTTTTATACCACCACAATGGATTTGAAATGAATCGAACAAGATGTGCTTTAACCCCTTAACGACTCAGTCCTATTTCACCTTAAGGACTTGGCCATTTTTTGCAAATCTGACCAGTGTCACTTTAAGTGGTGATAACTTTAAAACGCTTTGACTTATCCAGGCCATTCTGAGATTGTTTTTCGTCACATATTGTACTTCATGACACTGGTAAAATGAAGTAAAAAAAATTAATTTTTATTTATAAAAAAAAATACCAAATTTATCAAAATGTTTTAAAAAATTGCAAATTTCCAAGTTTCAATTTCTCTACTTTTATAATACATAGTAATACCTCAAAAAATAGTTATTACTTTACATTCCCCATATGTCTACTTCATGTTTGGATCATTTTGGGAATGATATTTTATTTTTGGGGGATGTTACAAGGCTTAGAAGTTTAAAAGCAAATCTTGAAATTTTTCAGAAATTTTCAAAAACCCAATTTTTAGGGACCAGTTCAGGTCTGAAGTCACTTTGCGAGGCTTACATAATAGAAACCACCCAAAAATGACCCCATTCTAGAAACTACAACCCTCAAGGTATTTAAAACTGATTTCACAAACTTTGTTAACCCTTTAGGTGTTCCACAAGAATTAATAGAAAATAGAGATACAATTTAAAAATTTCACTTTTTTGGCAGATTTTCCATTTTAATAATTTTTTTCCAGTTACAAAGCAAGGGTTAACAGCCAAACCAAACTCAATATTTATGGCCCTGATTCTGTAGTTTACAGAAACACCCCATATGTGGTCGTAAACCACTGTACGGGCACACGGCAGGGCGCAGAAGGAAAGGAATGCCCAAAGCATACTGCAAAAGTAACCAAAGAGTTTTTTAAGGGAAAGAAGTGGAATGTTATGCAATGGCCAAGTCAATCACCTGACCTGAATCCGATTGAGCATGCATTTCACTTGCTGAAGACAAAACTGAAAGGAAAATGCCCCAAGAACAAGCAGGAACTGAAGACAGTTGTAGTGGAGGCCTGGCAGAGCATCACCAGGGATGAAACCCAGCGTCTGGTGATGTCTATGCATTCCAGACTTTATGCTGTAATTTACTGCAAAGGATTTGCAACCAAGTGAAAGTTTGGTTTATGATCATTATGTCCCATTACTTTTGGTCCCTTAACAAGTGGGAGGCACATATGCAAACTGTTGTAATTCCTACACCGTTCACCTGATTTGGATGTAAATACCCTCAAATTAAAGCTGACAGTCTGCAGTTAAAGCACATCTTGTTCGTTTCATTTCAAATCCATTGTGGTGGTGTATAGAGCCAAAAATGTTACAATTGCGTCATTGTCCCAATATTTATGGACCTGACTGTAGGTTAGTGTTACGGTTAGTATTACAATTAAAGGGGTTATCCGAGTTCCATAATGCCCCCCCATATGCTCGCTCCCCGGCACCCGGATCCCTGCACGGCTGCCGCTGCATCTCCCCATCGCACTGATGAAAACATCCGGCGACAGCCAATAGCAGGCCATGACGGGAACGAGCCTCCCTAGCATCGCAGGTGACGCTAGGGAGACTCCATGGCCTGCTATTGGCTGTGTAGGATTAGCATTATGGTTAAGGGTTAGTATTAAGGTTAAGATTAGTATTCGGATTTTGGTTCAGGTTAGCATTACGGTTGGAGAAACGGCTCATGCACACCAACGTATTTTTATTCCATGTCTGTTCCATTTGATCTGCGGCCCGAATCTGGAACCATTCATTTCAATGGGGCCACAAAAAAAAACAAACGGAAACAACTCCTTGTGCATTCCATGTCCGTATGACTGTTTCGCAAAAAAATAGAACATGTCCTATTATTGTCCGCATTACAGACACGGACAGGACTGTTCTTTTAGGGACCAGCTGTTCCGTTCTGCATAATAAGGAGTGCACACGGCCGGTATCAGTGTTTTGCAGATCGGCAAAACAACCAACGGTAGTGTGCATGAGGCTTTAGTATTATGGTTAGGGTTAGGATTGGAGTTATTATTAGGGTACATGGATAGAAAAGGAGAGGACCCCCTATCACCCTCTCCATTTACTGACTCCAGGGAGTTGACCCCCTCCATTTACTGACTCCAGGGAGAGGACCCCCTATCACCCCCTCCATTTACTGACTCCAGGGGGAGGACCCCCTATCATGCCCTCCATTTACTGACTCCAGAGAGAGGACCCCCTATCACCCCCCCCCCCATTTACTGACTCCAGGGGGAAGACCCCCTATCAGCCCCTCCATTACTGACTCCAGGGGGTGGACCTCCTATCACCCCCTCCATTTACTGACTCCAGGGGGAGGACCCCCTATCCCCCCCTCCATTTACTGACTCCAGGGAGAGGACCCCCTATCACCACGTCCATTTACTGACTCCAGAGAGAGGACCCCCTATTACCCCTCGATTTACTGACTCTAGGGGGAGGATCCCCTATCACCCCCTCCATTTACTGACTCCAGGGAGAGGACCCCCTATCACCACGTCCATTTACTGACTCCAGAGAGAGGACCCCCTATCACCCCTCCATTTACTGACTCCAGGGGGAGGACCCCCTAACACCTCCTCCATTTACTGACTCCAGGGGGAGGACCCCCTATCACCCCCTCCATTTACTGACTCCAGGGGGAGGACCCCCTATCATGCCCTCCATTTACTGACTCCAGGGAGAGGACCCCCTATCACCCCCTCCATTTACTGACTCCAGGGCGAGGACCCCTATCACGCCCTCCATTTACTGACTCCAGGGGGAGGACCCCCTATCACCCCCTCCATTTACTGACTCCAGGGGGAGGACCCCCTATCACCACCTCCATTTACTGACTCCAGAGAGAGGACCCCCTATCACCCCCTCCATTTACTGACTCCAGGGGAAGGACCCCCTATCACCACCTCCATTTACTGACTCCAGAGAGAGGACCCCCTATCACCCCCTCCATTTACTGACTCCAGAGAGAGGACCCCCTATCACCCCCTCCATTTACTGACTCCAGGGGGAGGCCCCCCTATCATGCCCTCCATTTACTGACTCCAGGGAGAGGACCCCTATCACCCCCTCCATTTACTGACTCCAGGGGGAGGACCCCCTATCACCCCCTCCATTTACTGACTCCAGGGAGAGGACCCCTATCACGCCCTCCATTTACTGACTCCAGGGGGGGGACCCCCTATCACCCCCTCCACTTACTGACTTCAGGGGGAGGACCCCCTATCACCACCTCTATTTACTGACTCCAGAGAGAGGACCCCCTATCACCCCCTCCATTTACTGACTCCAGAGAGAGGACCCCCTATCACCCCCTCCATTTACTGACTCCAGGGGGGGGACCCCCTATCACCCCCTCCACTTACTGACTTCAGGGGGAGGACCCCCTATCACCACCTCTATTTACTGACTCCAGAGAGAGGACCCCTATCACGCCCTCCATTTACTGACTCCAGGGGGGGACCCCCTATCACCCCCTCCACTTACTGACTCCAGGGAGAGGACCCCCCTATCACCCCCTCCATTTACTGACTCCAGGGAGAGGACCCCCTATCACCCCCTCCATTTACTGACTCCAGGGGAAGGACCCCCTATCACCACCTCCATTTACTGACTCCAGAGAGAGGACCCCCTATCACCCCCTCCATTTACTGACTCCAGGGGGAGGACCCCCTATCATGCCCTCCATTTACTGACTCCAGGGAGAGGACCCCTATCACCCCCCCCCCATTTACTGACTCCAGGGGGAAGACCCCTATCACCCCCTCCATTTACTGACTCCAGGGAGAGGACCCCTATCACCCCCTCCATTTACTGACTCCAGGGGGAGGACCCCCTATCATGCCCTCCATTTACTGACTCCAGGGAGAGGACCCCCTATCACCCCCTCCATTTACTGACTCCAGGGAGAGGACCCCCTATCACCCCCTCCATTTACTGACTCCAGGGAGAGGACCTCCTATCACCCCCTCTACTTACTGACTCCAGGGAGAGGACCCCTATCACCCCCCCCCCCCCCCCTTACTGACTCCAGGGGGTGGACCTCCTATCACGCCCTCCACTTACTGACTCTAGGGAGAGGACCCCTATCCCCCCCCCCCCCCCCACTTACTGGCTCCAGAGGGAGGACCTCCTATCAGCCCCTCCATTACTGACTCCAGGGGGAGGACCTCCTATCACCCCCTCCATTTACTGACTCCAGGGGGAGGACCTACTATCAGACCCTCCATTACTGACTCCAGGGAGAGGACCCCCTATCACCCCCTCCATTTACTGACTCCAGGGGGAGGACCCCCTATCACCCCCTCCATTTACTGACTCCAGAGGGAGGACCTCCTATCACCCCCTCCATTACTGACTCCAGGGGGAGGACCTCCTATCACCCCCTCCATTACTGACTCCAGGGGGAGGACCTCCTATCAGCCCCTCCATTACTGACTCCAGGGGGAGGACCTCCTATCACTCCCTCCATTCTAGCCCCAGCCCTCAGCCAGCCTTTCCCACCACCGACCTTACTGATGTGACGTCAGCAGCCGCTCCTCCTGATTGACTGAGCGCGCTGGCCCCGCCCCTATCGCCGTGGTGCATGCTGGGCCCAGCGAGCGGCTCTGCGGCGTGAGTGCGGCCTAGTAGTGGAGTGTTCCGTTCTCTCGTGTACGTTCACGGACGGAGCTCGGGCGCCAAAGCCGCACCGGACAAGGCGAGCTTTCGTTAACCTTCCAGGAAGAGAAGGAGCGGCACATCCAGCCAGACGTCCTCTACCCAGCGGGGGTGGGTGAGTACGGCGGCCCTCACACGGGCGCACAGGCTGCAGTGCGGTGGTTGGGGGGCCAGTCTGATGGGGGCCGTCTTCATCTCGTCGTCAGGTGGTAGAATGGTTACACCGGGCAGGTCACTGGCGCCCTCCACGTTCCGCCATAGTCTCGGGCCTGTGGTCTCGGCCCCCGTGCAGGGGCTCATGGCGGGAATCCCCCATTCCCCTCCGGTCTGGACGTACTTTCTTCGGCCGGAAGTAGAGGTCATGGTGTGCACAGGGCTCCTGTGTAACAAGCTATGGGGGCAGTTACCCATAGCAACCAACCTGAGGCTCCTGTGAATGGTTGCTAAAGGCAACTGCCACAGCTCTCTTGCATGGGGTTATATAAATCTGCCCCATGATATTAGTGTGAAGGGTTAAATGGGTATTGTGGTTACTAGTCATCCCCTATTCACTGGATAGGGCAGTGAGACACCAACATGTGCTGTCTGTGACCTCCACACATCTCCCCGGGACCCACTGACTTTAAAGGGGGTTTCCTGTAGTTTTTTTGGCTGATGACTTAGGCTACTTTCACACTTGGGGCAAAGTGATCCGGCAGGTAGATCCGTCGTTGGAACTGCCTGCCGGATCCGGCAATCTGCATGTAATCGGACAGCATTTGTAGGCGGATCCGTCTTACAAATGCATTGGAAGAACTGATCAGTTTATTTTTATTTTTTTCACGTTTTGCATGCTCAGACCGGAAGGACGGATCCAGCATTGAGATATTTTTAATGCCGAATCCGGCACTAATGCATTTCAATGTATCCGGAATTTTGGACTGATAATACCTCAGCGTGCTGCAGTATTTCCTCCGTCCAAAACGCTTTTCAGTGACTGAACATAAGACGTCCTGATGCATCCTGAACGGATTTCTCTCCATTCAGAATGCATGGGGATGAAACTCATCAGTTCTTTTCCGGTATAGAGCCTCTAGGACGGAACTCAGTGCCGGAAAAGAATAACGCTAGTGTGAAAGTACCCTTATCCTCTGGATAGGTCACCAATATCTGATCGGTGGAGGGTTTGACCCCCGCTCATCAGCTGTTTGAGAAGGCAGCGGCACCCGCAGTAGTGCCACGGACTTCTCGCAGGCTTCCGTAAGCCGTGTAATGTCAAGTTCATTGGTGACATGGCCTAGACGCAGCTCAGTCCCATAGGAGTGAATAGGACTGAGCACGATACTAAGCACAGCCGCTGTACAAGGTAGGGTGCTGTGCTTGGTGATCTGAGAGAAGGAAGTGGTGCTACTCCCACCAATCAGATACTGATGACCTATCCTGAGGATAGGTCATTGGTAAAAAACATTTGCAAAACCACTTTGTGATTAGTGGGGCCCCTAGCTCCAATGGTTATTCCATATCAAGTGAATTGGGGCTAACGTGTCACTAGGATTCCCCATTATGGAGGATGTCTCATGAGTACAACCCTTCCCCAAATGTCATTTACCAGGAGGGCTGCAGAGGAAATGTAAGAACGGCCACCATTTCCCCCATCTTCAGTAGCTCTAAAACGGTGGGTGTTTAAGAAACCAGACTGGTGGCTATCAGATCTCCGCTGGAGGACCAGATCATCACTGCACTGACGGCCCTTTTAATTGTTATTCTCAAAATGGGCAGCCAACATCTGTCCACATTCCCTCTTAGAAGGTATGTCTCAAAAGGTGGTCACCTACTTTGGACCTATAGGTCGGATTTGGATGGTCATGTCTACTTATGTCTACAAAGGACTGACATATGTGGGTATCTGTCCATTTTTTGCTGGACCCATTCATTTGAGTCCGAGTCTTGGACTGAATAAGGACATGCACTGTTTGCTTTCTATTATGGAAACTTCCTGGGGCCCCCTTGGATCTGTCCTCTACTCTCTTCCGTATAACCATGCAGCCAATCATTGGCCTCAGTGGTGTACAGACATCACAGCAGCAGCCACAACTAAATATCAGTGGCTGCAGACTGGTCATAGGCCAGAGCAGCAGTTTCAGATAAGGTATCTGGGAAGATGCGTGTAAGGCTACTTTCACACTCCCGTTTGGTGCGGATCCGTCATGAATCTGCACGGACGGATCCGTTAGGCTCAGTTTCGTCAGACGGACACCAAAACTCTGCAAGCAGCGTTTTGGTGTCCGCCTCCAAAGCAGAATGGAGACGGAACGGAGGCAAACTGATGCATTCTGAGCGGGTCCTTTTCCATTCAGAATGCATTAGGGCAAGAATGATCAGTTTTGGACCGCTTGTAAGAGCCCATGACGGATCTCACAAACGGAAAGCCAAAAAGTGAGTGTGAAAGTAGCCTAAGTGCATTCAATATTTTCTCAGACCCAAACAGTTTCCTGAAATGAGGTTTTCTAGCTTTTTTTTTAATTTTTTTATACTATTTTACATTTTGGCCTCATGCTGCTGTGCTGCTTATTTCCTGAACCATAATGTTAAATAGGAGGAAGATAAGAAATAAAATATTTTTTATTGGATCTCAGATCAGGCCCAAAATAAAGGAACTCTCCTGCTTCATACGACGCTGTCACTCTCAGATCCAGCGTGCTCTTCCTGCACTCCCTGGTCGTCTGCCTGCACCGTGCTGCATTGTGACTTGACGTTGCACAGCATCCGGTCATAGTGTGCGCTTATGCTGTACGACGTCAGGTTACAGCATAATCAAAATGCTGGCAGAAGAGCGGTGAGTAAAGCCGGGACCAGGTGCACTGTATTCACTGCTCCCGACTCTTATTGTGTACAGTACTGTGTACCTAATGGAAGCGCTCATTAATATTTTCTTCATAAGACACACTTTTGGGAGGGGGTGCATCTTATGGTGCGGGATATATAGTTGGACAGGATTGTGTGCCGACTGCAATGATCCAGTAGTGACTTGCTGCTTGGCAGGACGTCACTGCTTCAGCTTGGGGAGAGGATGGGGAAGGAGAGGCGGTGTTGGATCAGATGTGTCCAAACAGATTTTGGGAAGAAAAAAAAAGTGGACAACCCCTTTAGGGTCCGTTCATCTGGATAACACATGATAGAAATGACTGTTCTCTGAATCGACCCTCGCCCAGAATGCAGGGCTGCTAATAGGAGGTTCTTATTCTTCAGGGGTCTCTGCGTACTGCATTTAACATGGTTGACCATTCATTTGGGTTTGGATGCTACTTCCCATGGTGTTACCAGCTGGTCATTGAGGGTTTTAGGAGCTGAACTGACCACCACAGTGTTGTTGTTTTTTTTTGTTTTTGTTTTTTTTCCCCGGAGAAAAGGTTGTCGGGTCATTCATTACATATTGAAAAAATAAAACCCTGTTTGCATTTTCCACATAAATCGTACTTCAGGAGGTGCAAAGATAGTTTGGGACATGTTCTATTTTTTGGTGGAACGGCTGTGTGGACATACGGACATGTAATTTCAGCAACAAAAAACCCCAGAATGGACACGGGGGGGGGGAAAAACACATTTGTGTGCATGAGCCCTTATGGTGGGAAATTTAAAGCAGATTCTTGTCAGTAAGGCATACGAGCATATTTTCGGTTCACATTTGAACAGCTTTTTTTTTTTTTTTTCATTTCTATGAGAACACAAAAATGGACAGCACACTTTGTCATCAGTGAGCTGTTCGCATCCATGTTTCCATCCTGCAAATTATATAGTATGTCCTATTCTCCGTTTTACGGTCAAGAATAGGCGTTTCTACCGTTGGGCCTGCAAAAAAGTGGCATGCTCCTTCAGTATCTGTATTTTGTGGATCTGTGGTTCGCAGACCCAAATACGGATGCTGTCGTGTTCATGAGACATCAGATTCCCCCCCACCCTAGCTCCATGAGACCCCCATCAGACCTCTCTATCGGACCCCCATTCCTCCTCAGATCAGACTCCCATGCTACATTAGATAAAGAGAAAAAAATAAACTTACTTCTCCTGTACTCGCTGCTCCTTGGTCCTTTTCCGGGCCCTGCACTGCGATGTCACACAGCGTCAGGTCATAGTGCATGCCTATATGTAGTCAGGAAACAGTGCAGAGCCGGTCCATGAAGATGACTAGGGAGATGCGAGTACAGCCAGTGCAGCACTTTCCTCTCTGCTCCTTGCACCCTTCTACCTACATATGACCACTTTTATTATAGAAGTGGTCATTAGCATTCACACTACATTAACACGAACGTATTTTGTTTTCGTGTCCGTTCCGTGTTGTTTTTTTTTTTTGTTTTGCGGATAGGATGCAGACCCATTCATTTCAGAGGGTCCGGAAAAAATGCGGACAGCGCACCGTGTGCAATCCGCATCCGTATGTCCGTTCCGTAGCCCGCCCCCCCCCCCCCAAAAATAGAACATGTCCTATTCTTGTCCGTTTTGCAGACAAAGATAGGCATTGTTAATGGGTCTGCAAAAAAAACGGATGCCATTCATCCGTTTTTTTTTTTTTTTTTTTTGTGGATCCGCAATTTGCGGACCGCAAAACACATATACGGTCGTGTGAATGTAGTCGAAGACACACTGCTGTTTCCTCCCTTGCTTTTTTTGGGGAAAAGTGAATCTTATAGTCCAATAAATGCAGTAGTCTCCTGACTGCCTGCCTTGTCATTATAGCTGCATCCCTGTGGCCTCGTGGTTTGCTTACGGCTGTAGCTTGCACCTGGACTGTGGCACAATATTTTATTTGAAGGTGTTGTCCCATCTGCATTATATGATGTAAAAGATAGGAGCAGGTCCCAGAGGTGAGACACAGCTATCTAGAGATTGGGACCCCGTCTTACAATGCCAAGAACAGATAGGTGCGTGCGTATGCACTCCATTTACTTCTGTGGGACTTTACAAAATAGCAGAGCACATTTTGGATATTTTGGGAACTCCAATAGAAATTAATGGGGAGAGCCGCGCAAGTGAAAAAAGTGCAGATTTTTTTCTTGTGTTCCATTAACAGACTGCAGTGCTCCAGACTAAAAAAACTAAACTGAAAAATTTAGGAGACAATATATATAATTATAATAAAAAAATAAAAAAAAGACTTGGAGAAGATGAGACGCAGGTCACAGTAATAAGCCAGCACTACATATTAGGGGTGTCACGATATCAAAACTTTGATTCGGTTTCGATACCATAAAAAAGGATTGCGATGCTCGATACCACGCAAAAAAATAGCCAAAAAACACCATTCCGCATTTTATGGAACGTCCAGCCCATAATAGAACAGTCCTATCCTATTTTTTTTATTTTACGACCGCATAGGAGATATTTAATATTTTAATAGTTTGGACTTTTCGCACGTGGCGATAAGTAATATGTTTTATATATTTTATAAGTAAAATTGGGAAAGGGGGCGATTTATACTTAAAGGGTTTCTGTCATCAGAAAAATTGTTATGTATCTGGCTGACATTAGCGATGCGCTAATGTCAGCAGTACATAACTGTGATTTTATTTTTTTAACTGCCTGCCGACGTTCCCTCAAAATAAAGACTTTTATAACCTACTAATGAGCCTCTAGGTGCTACTGGGGCGTTGCTGCCTCACCTAGAGGCTCCGTCTTCTCACCCTTTGGCATGCCTATTGGGGTGAATAGAGCTCTATTAGGGTGAATAGGACTTCACACTCTCCCTGCTGCCCTGTGCATAGTGCACACAGCAGCAGGGAGCTTACCATGGCAGTCAGGGCTTCAGTAGCGTCATGGCTGCCATGGTCACCGATTGGAGCCCCAGGATTACACTGCTGGGGCTCCGATGGGAACTGCCACTGAGATGGAGGGGACTCTGACTTTAATGACTTTAATACTTGGAGGGGGGTGCACTGCGCCACCAATATTTTTAATACAGGGTGTAAGGGGGGGGGGGGCACACCGCGCCACCAATGATGTTAACTCGCCCATTAATTCAAATACAGGAGGCGGGTGCTGGCTGCAGAATCACATAGCCGGCACCCGACCTCTGACAGGTAGCTGCCATCCGCGGCAGTTGAGGAGTTAACTGCCGCTGACCGCAGCTACCTGTCACAGAGGTCGGCTGCCGGCTATGTGATTCTGCAGCCAGCACCCGCCTCCTGTATTTGAATTAATGGGCGAGTTAACATCATTAATGGCGCAGTGGCCACAGCCCCGCCTCCTCCCGTCTCTTCTCATTGGTGGCAGCGGCACAGAGGGAGGGAGAGAGTTTTGGACGACTTTGATGCACACTGTCACATCTTCAAGGGGCATTCCAAGGTTGCTTTTTATTAAAAAATCTCCTCACCGGACGGACCTCTGAAGGTAATCGTACTTACCTGCTTCTAGCGGCTTTGCCCCTGCTCTATGGGTCCACCTTTTGTCTTCACCATGCTTTGTCCCCGCATGTAAATTTCCTGCATGGTTGGTGTCCCGTGTGCTGCTGCAGCCAGTGACTGGCTGCAGGGGTTACGTGTCCCTCCAGACAGCACATGACTGCAGGACACTGTCCATGTCCTAAGTTTACATACAAGGACTGAAACACGGTGAAGAAAGCAGTGCACACAAGGAGCCGGGACAAGAGACGTGGAGAAGGCAAGTATGGTTCCCTTCACAGGTTGGAGGGGGGGGGGATATAAAATCGAATTTCCCTTAAGGACCATCCACTGTCTTTCATTCATTTTAGGGGGAGCTGCGTGCCCCTACTCTGCGAATGAACTGTAACTGATTGCCACAGTCTGTGACCGTACCATGATCAAATGAAATTTTCTCCCTTTGGGTTGCAGTGATCCGATGTAGAAAGGAACGGAAGACATCCTGAATGCATTGGGACAAAACGGAAGTGTTTTTTTTTCTGGTATTGAAACTTTTTACCGGATTTCAATACCGGAAAAGAATAACGCTAGTGTGAAAGTACCCTTAATTGGATTATTTAAAAAAATTAATAAAAATGAAATAATCGTTAAAATGGAAAAACCTCACAATAAAAAAAAATCTATTTTTCTTAAAATATATTTTATTGTGCCTTTTGAAGAAAAAAAAATTAAACACACTTGTTAGGTATGCACACTACCAAAATAGCTTCTACTTGGTGTTAGAATATGTACAGTATGCATATGCAGTTATTTTTCGGGCAGAAAGCCGTAAACCTGACTGGTCCTGTTATAGTGAATGGGGATTAGGCGGTGTCCGTCTGTACTAGATACGGTAACTCCGGCATTCTGCTCCTCTGCTGGGACTGAGAACTTAGTCTTAAAGGGGTTGTTGTCTCACTTCAGCAAATAGCGTTTATCATGTAGAGAAAGTTAATACAAGGCACTTACTAATGTATTGTGATTGTCCATATTGCTTCCTTTGCCGGCTTGATTAACTTTCTATCACATTATACACTTTTCGTTTCCATGGCTATGACCACGGTGGCCCAGTTTGCACACTGTAGAAAAAAGCGCCATCCTATTCGCACTCCCACGGTACCGGCCACCAGAGAGGCCAGCCAATAGTCTGCAAGCACAACCACCACTGATGGATTGCAGGGTGGCCGTTACCATGGAAACAAGCAGTGTCTAATGCAATGGAAAATGAATCAAGCCAGCAAAGGAGGCAATATGGACAATCACAAAACATCAATAAGTGCCTTGTATCTGCATGATAAATGCCACTTGCTGAATTGAGACATGAATAGCTAGACAGTTAATGCTAGTCTATTCACTTTAATATCGCTAACTTTTTTTTTTGTTCAACAGGTTGATACTGTAAACATGTCTTACCCACCGCATCTTAACCGTCCACCTATGGGGATTCCAACTCTCCCTCCAGGCATTCCTCCCCCACAGTTTCCTGGGTTTCCTCCCCCTCCAGGTAAGTAGCAATGGGTGTGGAGTAATTTGTGGCAGCATAAAATGAATCAAGTTTTCCCCGCCAAAAAAATGTGACTAATGAACGTGACGTCACTGACCTAGGAAGAGGCCACAGCACTCTTCTTAGAGGCCCAAGGATAGGACATCAGTATTGTACTTCCGGAAAACACCTTTAAATTTCTCAAACAGTAAGCCCTCATGCACACGACCGTATGTATTTTGCGGTCCACAAAAAATAAGGCTGACATTCGTGAGCATTCCGTATTTTGTTGAACGGAACAGCTGGCCCCTAAAAGAACAGTCCTATCCTTGTCCGTAATGCGGACAATAATAGGACATGTTCTATTCTTTTGCGGAACGTAAATGGAATCATACGGAGTAACTTCCATTTTTTTTTTTGCGGACCCTTTGAAATGAATGGTTCCGCATACGGTCCGCAAAAAACTGGGACGGACACGGAAAGAAAATACGTTTGTGTGCATGAGCCCTAAAAGAAAGTGCTAGCAAGCGTGCACAAAGACAATGCTAATAGTTAAAGGCTATGTCCACCTTCGGAGGCAATTTTATTTTAATGATTGCATTTATTCACTTTGGGCTAAAAATCGTTTTTTTCAACTGGTCTTTATTAAAAATATTGATCTTTCTGTCACAAAGGTTTAACTTTTTCTATCTGTGTCAATGGTACTAATAAACCTTATCTCTAAAGTACTAAGAGGTCATAAACACTTATTTAAGCCACATTCATATCAGTACAGGGCTCCAGACTAAAAAAAAATACCTAGTAGCCATTGGCTCCTGAACTGAAAAATTTAGGAGCCAGATTCAATTTTTAGTCGCCAAATCGAAACCGAATCAAAATTTTGGTATCGTGACAACGCTACACCGATCAGATCGGCGTAGGGTTGTTTCAATACCAAAATTTTGATTCGCTTTCGTCACCATAAAAAAGTATTGCGATACTCAATACCACGCAAAAAAAAAAAAAAAATCACCAAAAAAGCTGCGTGCATTTTGCATTTTATGAAACGTTCGTCCAATAATAGAACAGTCCTATCCTATTTTTTGGGGTGACAAGGTGACAAAAAATGGCGAATCGCATGGTTTTTATTTATGTCTGTTACGGTGCTCACCGCATAGGAGATATTTTTAAATAATTTAATAGTTTGGACTTTTCGGTCGCAGCGCTATGTAATATGTTTATTATTGTTTATATATTTTATATGTAAAATTGGGAAAGGGGGGATTTAAACTTAATATTTTAGGGTACTTTCACACTAGCGTTTTTCATTTCCGGCATAGAGTTCCGTCACAGGGGCTCTATACCGGAAAAGAACTGATCAGGCATATCCCCATGCATTCTGAATAGAGAGTAATCCGTTCAGGATGTCTTCAGTTCAGTCATTTTGACTGATCAGGCAAAAGATAAAACCGTAGCATGCTATCTCCGGCGTAAAAAACAGAAGACTTGCCTGAAGGCATTTTTCCCCATAGGAATGTATTAGTGCCATTCAAAATACCGGATCCGTCCTTCCGGTCTGCGAATGCGCAGACCGGTAAAAAAAATTGTAAAAAGATACAAGACGGATCCGTCTGTCCGCATGACAAGCGGAGAGACTGATCCGTCCTTGCAATGCATTTGTGAGATGGATCCGCATCCGGATGCGTCTCGCAAATGCTTTCAGTCACATCCAGTTCGGCGGATCCGGCAGGCAGTTCCGACTACGGAACTGCTTGCCGGATCACACTGCCGCAAGTGTGAAAGTAGTCTTAGTGGTTTTTTTTCCCTACTATTAGCCCCCTTATGGGCTGGAACCCTTGTCCTATTCACCCTTAGGCCCCTTTCACACGGGTGAGATTTCTGCGCGGGTGCAATGCGTGAGGTGAACGCATTGCACCCGCACTGAATCCGGACCCATTCACTTCTATGGGGCTGTGCACATGAGCGGTGATTTTCACGCATTTTTACTTGTGCTTTGCGTGAAAATCGCAGCATACTCTATGTTGTGCGTTTTTCATGCAACGCAAGCCCCATAGAAGTTAATGGGGCTGTGCAAAAATCGCACCAATGAAGATAACTGACCTGTTAATACAAATAAAGGAGGCGGGTGCCGGAATCACATAGCCGGCACCCGACCTCTATGACGGGGAGCGGCGATCTGCTGCAGTTAACCCCTCAGGTACCGCACCTGAAGGGTTAACTCAGCTGCAGCGGATCGCAGCTCCCTGTCATAGAGGTCGAGTGTCGGCTATTTGATTCCGGCACCCGCCTCCTGTATTTGTATTAACAGGTCAGTTGTCTTCATTGGTGGCGCAGTGGCCACAGCCCCTCTTCTTATTGGCAGCAGCAGCACAGGGGGGAGGGAGAGAGAGACTCCTTCTCCACTGCGCTGCTGAGAAGAACATCGGCGGCGGGGCAGAGAACGATCATCTCCTGTGCCCGCCGCTGTATTCAACGGCAGAGCTGCGGCGCTGGGGCAGAGAACTATCAGCTCCTGTGCCCGCCGCTGCAGCTCTGCCATTGAATACAGCGGCGGGCACAGAAGCTGATAGTTCTCTGCCCCAGTGCCGCAGCTCTGCCTAAAAAGTCTTGTCGCCATTTGTAAATTCTAAGTCGCATTGGCGACCGTTTTGGTTGCCATCTGGAGCCCTGTCAGTAAGATGAGAACTGAGCTATAATGAGTGTTTATAAGGTCAGAGACTGAGTCCGTCAGGTGAGCTGGCTGATGGAGCAGACAGAAAATTCAGATCCCCCTATTAGAGCATCTCTGCTCTGTACAGAAAAAAGAGCTCCATATTTGTAATAAAGACCAATTTAAAAATGATTTTTAGCTCAATGTATACAATGCAGTAGTAAAAAAATAATAATAAACTCCCACAGATATGCATAAGGCATATGCCTTTAACTGTACTCCAGCTCACATACCTAAAGGGATAGTATACTGCCAGTACCCAGTTAGATCATAGCACAAAGCTGTCAAAATGTACCTCCAAATATCCAACAACGCTGGTGCAATCACTTTCTATGGTGGATTTTGATTGTCCTGAAAATAAACTGCTTTCTCAAATGTATTCATGTTTATTTAAAATGAATTTACTTGTATTTTATTTTTTATTTTTTTTAAAGTCTACGTTCATACCAGAACTAATTCTTGTAGTAATCAATTTCTTTGGTAACACTATTATCTTGCTTATTTTTACTATAACATAACTTCAACAAATTAATTTCATGGAATTTATGTTGCAGGTACTCCAATGATTCCTGTACCGATGGGATTAATGGCCCCAGGACCAACTGTAAGTTTGCATTGCACTCTTGAATTGTGGGTATAGCAATGATCTAAAGACTCCCATGTTGTCTATGCATTCACAGATATTTAACACTAAACCTAATTGCAGACTGAAGCTGGCTGTACACATGAGAAGTTACAAGTTTGTCAGCTGAGCGCTCATATAGCAGTTGGTTCCCATGTTATTCCACTGACAGTGTTATATACACTGCATTATTATGTCAGCATATGCTTCATATAGAAATGGCTTACAGTAAAAAAGTGTGAAAAATATAATTGGTGTGAGATCTACAACATTTGTTAAAAGGGTTATGCCAAGTTCTGAAGTTATCACCTATCCATAAGATGGGGGATAATTGAATGATCGGTGGGGGTCCAATTGCTAAGACCCTCTGATTCTGATAAAGGGGGTCCCGTTTCCCCCATCTGATGGAGCGGCAGGGTGCACTCGTTCTTTCTCTATAGGACTGCCGAAGATGGCTGAGTATAGGTCCTTCTGGCAATACCGTAGAAAGTGAATGGAGTGGCAGGGTGCATGCTCGAACTGCAATGCCATAAGTTTCTGGGAACAGGGCCCCCGTTCAGACCCCCATTGATCGTATAGTTTATCCCCTATCCTATGGGTACGGGATAACTTCAAATCTTGGCACAACCTCTTCAATTCTTATTCCAAAGTTGACGTTTTAATCTTCTTTTTTTTTTTTTGTCTCTTTTCAATCACAAGGTTTTGTTGCCAACTGTACCTATGGTCGGAAAGCACATGGGTCCTCGCAAAGACTTAATGGGTATGAAAAATAAGGAAAATGACGAAAACAGCGGCCCTACAACCACCGTTTTTGTAGGAAATATTTCCGAAAAAGCATCAGACATGCTTATTAGGCAGCTCTTGGCTGTGAGTATATATCGTTTTTTTTCCAGTTATATATCCACGTGTTACAACTCTGTGTCAGTTTTAGTTACATTTTGAAAACAAATTTTGGTGTTCTGCCCTGGGATGTATGTACAGTTTTCTATAGCTTTATATATTTTTTTCTCTCTATAGAAATGTGGTTTGGTATTGAGCTGGAAAAGAGTTCAAGGGGCGTCTGGGAAGCTGCAAGGTAAGTGTGGTATGTAAATCTTTTATCTATTTCACTTAGACTAATTTATTACAATTTATTACAGCTTTTCCTGTATATTCTTGTTTGTGACATTGCTCTAAACCCGTTAATGACCTCCCATTGTCTCGACAGCCGACAGGATCCTCAGTTTGCAGTGACGTCTTTTGAAATCGCACCTCCTGCTGTACTATCGGATTTGGAGGAATTTCAGTCCTGTCTGTTTAGCACTTTTGATTCAGTCTGTGCCCGCAGCATTATCAAACGGGGACTCCCTCCTTTGATCAGGTCACCAAGTTTCCCAGTGAACTTATCAGAGATTAGGGGCGGGCCTGCATTAAGTCCTGGAAACCCACAAAAGACACCAGGGCTGTCAATACACTTAGCCTGCACTTTGGGAACTTGAAGGGGCCGTTTGGACTGCCTCTTTTGCAGACACAATTTGGTGTGGATTCTGTGGCAAAAAAACGCTGTGTGGCCTCTTGAAATCCATCCATCTATTTTTTTTTTTTTTTTTTTTTCAAGTGGAGGCTGATGCCGTAAACCATGGCTGTATCAACAACAGTGCAGCCTCCCACATTAAAAACAGAGTTATATACCGTCTGGCAGCAATGTGGCATATAATCCACACTAAATTCAATCTGCAAAAGGTGCAGTATGGGGAGTTCCTAAGTTGCCCTTGAGCAGGCTTTCTGAGAGAGACAGCATAATGTACAGGAATATGTTAGTGCATTATAAATGTAAAAGATGTCATAGTAATCCCTTGATGGGGTAACAAAAAAATTTGGTCTGTAAGAAGTAAACACATTATGGGAAAAAAACCTACAACATTCAATAAGATTAAGGCTGCATTCACACGTCCGTGGTGTGTTGCGGACCCGCAACACACCAGCCCGGCAACCCCATAGAAATGCCTATTCTTGTCCACAAGCTGCGGACAAGAATAGGACATGCTCTATCTTTTTGCGGAGCTGCCTACCCAAAGATCGGGGCCACGCACACTGTGTGCTGTTCGCATCCATTCCGTCCCCATAGAGAATGAATGGGTCCACATTTTGCAGAACGGATGCGGACCCATTTTGCGGACGTGTGAATGGAGCCTTACAGTATAAAATAGTGCCAAAATTCCCCCCCCCCCCCCCTACAATAGTGCTATAAAAATTGTGTATATTACGCACTACTTCATGCACAACCCAAAGGCATCCACAAAAATATATGATTTCCCTCATATTAAACAAGGCCTTGTGCAGCCATGTCAGCCGGGAAAAAAAATCTAGTATTTTTGTCCTTTAAGATGCACCGGCCCATAAGATGCACCTAGGTTTTAGTGTCAACATTTTTTTATTAAAGACATCAAGAGCATAATGACAAACTACATATTCTCACATCGAAGTACTGTCATGCCACTGCGTAAGGATTATAACCAATACAAAAGATGTAATTTTGTCATAGTTGCAATTCCCATTAAGACAATGGATAGTCCACATAAAAGGCATGGCATTATGGAGAAACATACCTGTGTAGTGTGATAACAAAAAAAAGGTCAAGCCATAAATGAACAAAACCATAGAAAACAACTGGGGTAAGGGGGAGTCAGAGGGACGGGAGGGAAAGCAGGAGAGGGGATAGTAGAGATCCGGTTGGTTCCTTTTCTCACATAGGGGAAATATTACTCTGCAAGACCCGAAACCATTAAGACGCACCTAGGTTTTAGAGTAGGACAATAAGGAAAAAAAATATTTTTCATTAGACTGCAGATCAGACCTCAGCTCACAGCCCCCATCAGACCCCCAATGTTAATAAACCCTCAGTCATACCTCAGCTCAGACCCCAATGTGAATGACCCCCAATCAGACATCAGATAAGAGCCCCAATATAAATACAGACCTCAGAGCAGCCCCCAGCCTTAGATTTACTTACCTCTCCTGCTCCAGACGCTGCCGCCGCTCCTCACCTCCAGCACTCTTCTTCCTGCTGCAGCTGTGCTTTGACTCAACGTGCACAGCTTGAGGTCATAGAGCGCCCTCGCGCTGTGCGCAGCCACAGCACGGCAGAGGACCAGGGAGCGGTGAGTACAGAACCCGGGGAGCGCTGCATTCACCGCTTCCCGGTCCTCCGGTACTAATAAGCGATTCCATAATGGAAGCGGTCATTAGTATTCACCACATAAAACGCAGTGACATTTTTCCCCCACTTTGGAGGGAAAAAAGTGCATCTTATGGGGTGAAAAATACATTGTACCTGGCCCTTAAAGGGGTTTCCTGGGAGTAAAATATTGATGACCTAGGAGGTCATCAGTATCCAATTTTTGGGGGTCTGACCACCACCACCACTGATCAAATGTTTGAAGAGGTCGTGGCTCTATGGTGAACGCTGTGGCCTCCACACAGCATACCAAGCAAAGCATCACGCATTGTATAGTATTCTCAGTAAAGAATCGGCACTCTAGTATCCTCTGTGGAAGCTTTTTAAAAATGGTTCCATCTAGGGACTGAAACGTTACTGTTCTTTGGGTGAATAAGTGACAGTTTCTTCAAGATATTGGAGTGCTGCTGCTTCACTGGAGATATGATTAAGGCTACTTTCACACTTGCGGCAGAGTGATCTGGCAAGCAGTTCAGTCGCCGGAACTGCCTGCCGGATCCGGCAATCTGCATGCAAACGGACAGCATTTGTAGACGGATCTGGATCAGTCTCACAAATGCATTGCAAGAACTGATCCGTCTGTCCGCTTGTCGTACGGACAAACGGATCAGTTTCTATTTTTTCCCCACATTTTTAAAGGTCTGCGCGTACAGGAGGGGCGGATCCGGCATTGCTGTATTTTTAATGCCGGATGTGGCACTAATACATTTAAATGTAAATTAATGCCGCATCCGGCATTCCGTCAAGTGTTCCGGAATTTTGGACTGAGATGAAACCCACAGCATGCTGCGGCATTGTCTCCGTCTTAAATGGATTGCTCTCCATTAAGAATGCATGGAAATAAAACTGATCAGTTCTTTTCCGGTATTGAGCCCCTAGGATGAAACTCTGTGCCGGAAAAGAAAAACGCTAGTGTGAAAGTACCCATATCTGAATTTTTTCAATTGTTTATTTATTACAAATGTATAACAGTTTTTTTTACTCTACAGTGCATTTGCAGACTTGCATTTTGCTCATTTTGTTCCCGATAATTGCCTTCTCGACATATGGTGAGATCTGCATTTGCATTAGCTGGCACCTCTGCAGTATGGGACGAGCATTTGACGCTGAGATTCCTCCTACAGATTTTCTGGGTAGCAGAATGTGCTGTGTAAATAGGGCAATCTGCTGCCCAGAAATTATGATTTTAGATGTCCACATCAACGGTGCTTTCAGCCGATAAGAGCTTTTACTTGTTCATTTGGTTATTAGCGGCACCTTTTTACAAGGGTTGATTATCAGGCCTAAGTAAAGGAGCCTTGAGTTTTCTGTATGCCAAATCACCTATTATATACACATTTACTTCCACCAAAAATCATTGATCTCTGCCCAGTGAAAAACTTGATGGAAAGGAATGTATATTAAGATGTATGCACACAACTTTATTATAGTAGCTTTAGTTCGTAACCAGTCTCCCAAGCTGGTACTTGCCCAGCCTTAAGCTGCTTATCTTCTGCGATCTGACGAGTGCAGGTACATTCAGCTTAGAATAACCGTTGACAGTTCGTAGCCTGACTATTTCTAAACTTTCAGCCGGATTACTAATCCTGCTGAAGACATTGACGACATAAAGTTACAGTCAGACTAAAAATATGCCACCTTGTAAAGTAAAATTGGTGCATAGCTAGACACTTGTCTCTATTGGTTGACTGACTTTGCGCCATAATTTTGGCACTGTGTTAGTGCACAATGTCTCATCTTAAGGGCTCATGCAAACAAACATATTTTCTTTCCGTGTCCATTTTTTTGCGGACTGTATGTGGAACCATTCATTTCAATGGGTCCACAAAAAAAACTGAAGTTACTCCATGTGCATTCCGTTTCTGTATGTCCGCATTTCCGTTCCGCAAAAAAAAAAATAGAACATGTCTTGTTGTCCACATTACGGACAAGGATAGTACTGTTCTATTAGGGGCCAGCTGTTCCGTAAAATACGGAATGCACTATATTTTGCGGACCGCAAAATACATACGGTTGTGTTTGAGCCCTAAGGCACACTTTTTTCAGTAAGCAATGCTCCATTGCCGAGCTAAAACACGCACAGTGGATTTTTATTTTACCACATTTGCTTCATAAATAGGTCTAAATCCAACATTATTCACCAGAAAACTGCCAAGTTTTGGGTCATTTTAGGACAAGGTCTAGTAATTGTGGTCTATTGAGTTTTATTAATAACAGGTGTTCACCCTTCAGCTTCTGAGATGTTTGTTGTATCTTTTTGTAAGACCTTTTCTCTCTCATCTTCCTTCCTATATAGCTTTTGGATTTTGTGAGTATAAAGAGCCAGAATCTACTCTGCGAGCATTGCGGTTACTTCATGATCTACAAATTGGAGAAAAGAAACTACTTGTAAAAGTAGACGCTAAGACTAAAGCTCAACTGGATGAATGGAAAGCCAGCAGGAGGGCTTCTAATGGGGTGAGTAGCACATAGAGCGTTTTCTTTCTAGAAGTCTCTAACTGTTTGGGAACAAACAAGTCTTGTTTGTTTTTTTTATTAAAAAAATAAATAAAACAAGCATATTATAAATTACGTTCCAGAATGCCCGTCCTGAGAGCGCTGCTGAGGAAGATGATGACCTTGATGAAGAAACAAAAAGAAGGGATAGCATTTTTAAAACTTCAATTGAGCTTCTAATAAAAGAGTATTCTAGTGAGCTGAATGCACCATCTTTGGACT
Organism: Bufo bufo; assembly: GCF_905171765.1. Classification (NCBI taxonomy): domain Eukaryota; kingdom Metazoa; phylum Chordata; class Amphibia; order Anura; family Bufonidae; genus Bufo; species Bufo bufo. The sequence goes on along the minus strand of NC_053399.1, from coordinate 38,296,329 downwards.
CTGACTCACATCCTAAAAAGAAAAGGAAAGATAAAAAGGAAGAATTGTCAGTAAGTATTCCATTGTGTGTAGATGATGGCTTATTCAACCTGACTGCACAAATTAAGCTACCCATACACATTCAATAACTGTTAGCCAAATGATCATTTGGCTGACGGGTATCTCTCCTGGCTTCCACATATACTACTGGGAGAACAAAAGGATCGGGCGAAAATATAAATTTTGCCCAATTCTTGTCTTCCCCGACATCATCTGTCAGTGGAGATTTGGGTGCTTGCCACATTATAAGCTTTAGACCTCTTCCACACGACGGATCCGCAAAAAATACGGATGACGTCCGTGTGCATTCCGTATTTTGCAGAACGGAACAGCTGGCCTCTAATAGAACAGTCCTGTTCTTGTCCGTTACGCGGACAATAGGACAAATTCTAAATTTTAGCGGAATGGATATACAGAAACTAAATGCACACAGAGTACTTCCCCCGCCCCCCCCCCCGCCTCCCCCCTTCGGACCCATTGAAACGGTCCTCAAAAGAAAACTGAACCGACACGGAATGAATAGTTTTGTGTGCAAGAGGCCTTAGACTAATGCTGTCCGAACCCACTTAATGGGTATGACACTTGCTTGATACTTTGGTTCGCAAGGGAGATAAGCTGTCGCCAGAGGAATCAGGTGATCGCTGGCGCTTGTACATTGGGCAGTTAGGATAATTACACCAATCCTCAGCTTGTGCAAAATGGCATTTTACAGTAATTGCTATCACCCCTTTGAAACAGATGTCTTCAATACTCAAGTTGTGTTTATCAATTTATAGCAGGAAGACATAAATGCAATAGAAATGGAAGAAGATAAGCGAGACCTGATATCCCGCGAGATCAGTAAATTCAGAGATACACACAAGGTAATGTTTGATTTTGTTTCTTCCTTTCTGATAAAAAAAGAAAAAACGTGCTCCTTGCAGATTCAAGAACCACATAGCTTTAACACAAGCATCATGCCTAATATGTGAGAGAAGGTAAATGTAGATATTGAAATTCAGCATTTTGTATCTTTCCTAAATAGTGATTGGCATTAACCATTGTAACTCGCTGTTATTGTCACAGCAACAAAGAAAACTGACTAAGCTTTTATCATCGAATGAAAGCTAAGAGATTTGAAATATTTATAGCCATCTCACCACCATATACAACCTTTAACAACATCACACGTAATATTTTCAAGAGCTAAATGAGTAAAAGGCTTTCTACATGCTTTTAGTGAATCAAAATAGATCAGTGGTTTCCACATGTGCCACAGTTAAGATGCATGGAAGATTTGTAAATTCCCTATAAAGCTAATCTATTCATTGACCCCCACCATTATGATAGAGATCATATGGTGACTAATGCAAGATGAAACTCAGCTTGGAAAGTAACATGGAATAAGAATGTAAGTATGAGCTCCCATTTTTTTTACTATTTTTCGGATACCCCCTCTGAAAAATGTGCAAAGCGGCAACTGGCTTGGTTATGGATCATTTTCTGAGCATTTGTGCCCCCTTAAATCATTTTTTTTATAATTTTTTTTGCGCTGTGGGGTGTTAATAATTGTATAGAAACAATTTATTTAACTCCACTAATATTGCAGTTTAGAAGTTTACATTTATCTGAGCTGTATTATGAATCTTCCACTTTGACAGTACACAACTATACATGTATGTGCTTTACCTTCTCCCTAAGGTTTATTTGTATTTAATCTGTGTACATGGAGTATATTTGCAAAGGCGTGGTAATCAGTTCTAGCATTTAGTGTAAAGGCTCTGCTGTGTTTTTGTAGAGCTGTGGTAGCACAGTGAACCTTTGCATGTTTGATAGGGATTTCTAAAATAACACTGCAGCCACCTTGCGGCTGTCAGGGTATGAGCAATGTAGGGGGTGTCCATTTACAGCACTGATGAATCTGAAGATCATAAGGTAAGATTTTTCTAGTTCTAAACTTTCTCTCTTTGCCGCGATTTCTGTTTTACCCTATCCTTTCCTATTCCCTTCTGTTTCTTCTAATACTAACAAAGTGCAAATAAAACTACACATCATTATGAACTATTTTTGATTGATCTGTATCACCATTGCTAGCCTGAAGATATAGCTTTTATACAAATAGCATATTTTTATAACTCCTGGGATTTATATAATCCTTTCATATAATATTTTGGATCATCCCTTGGCTCTTCTAGATATTAAAATGTAAGTATTGTTAATTTTGGTGGAGATACTTTACAGTTGTAATGCTTGAAAGAGGTAAGTTTCCCAAGATATACATTACAATTTCAGTAGAAGTTATAACTTTAATTGACCACGTAGATACAGTTCTCCTTTGTGTGATGCACTTTGTGTGTTTATTATTCCTTTCCATTTCTTGCCTTGCCTGTACTGCTAAAACACGCGAGGCTAACCATGTCTCATGACCAGCTGCATTTGCACTGTGAATGCCTTCCCTTCTGTCTGTGTCCTTGCTCTATTCCTTCTTACCTGTATGTACTTTTCCCCGGGATCCAAAGGCAGCTGATTTGTAAGGTAAGATGCCTTTTAATTTATTTTAATTTTTTTTTCCTGTAAAATGCATTGTTTGTATTCTTGTAGTTTAATTATCTGACATGAAATTGAAGGGATGAGCGGTCATCTGTTGGTAAATGCGATGAAATCTAAACTGTGATGCGTAGACATTTGTGCACCTAGACTTGTCTGTCTTTGAAAATTTACTTGCTCTTCCTCCCAGAATCATAGCTTGTAGGCAAAGTTAATCCCGTGTTGGAGAGCCATGTCCTAGCACATCATCTGTAAGTTAATTCAAAACAATTGCTAACAAGGATGGGATATATGATCTGTGGATGTCGTATTTCCAATGTGTTTAAGGTATTTTGGGCATAGACACATTCCTCCCCTTTCCCCCACAATAAAAATAATTGCTATTTTTTTGGCCATTGCTATGGAACGAACGGATACCCCTGTAGCTTTCATGTCGCAAGCGATTTCCAACCGTCCTGCAGTTTCTATGTTTAGCATCCTTCTGTGAAGCGCTAAACCAACATTTGTAAGTTTACTGACGTTCCTAGTCTTGTTGTAGGTAAATGTTCCCATTGCATTTAATCAACGTGCCCACCAATTTTTGCCAGTAGAATTTGACCTCAGATAGTGTACTTGAAGCTTTTTAATGTCCCCAAGTACACATTTCATTTTCTTTCTCTTGTGTTTATTGTGCTCTCAAAAGCAGCATTTCATGTTTGCACTTTTGAATGTTTAGTTTTTATTGAATAATCTCTTAGAAAAACGTGTCATTTCTAAATGATTGATGTCTGGACCACCTCGTCACCAGCTATTTGGACTTTTAACTCCAGAAGTCTCTTGAGTCAAGAGCCTGGACTACTTTGACCATCCCTGGCAGTAGCTGTGGGTTGGAGTGGCTGTAGAAATTTTGCCATTTTCTGACATGTTCAGTGTTATTAGATCTTTTTTAAAAATAAAAAATATTACTGTACCTTTTATGACATTTGCCAGAAAAAAATATTGGATGCTGTGCTAGATTTTGGTACTAGGACTAAGTGCAACTGAATTTTATATATCCATGCCATATATCTTGGCCACGGTGTATCCCATGTCATACATTATTATTTTTTTTCCCCCAAGCTTATTTTTTTTGTACTGGTTATGAAGTGCTGCTTTACTTGGAGCCCTGGATCCTTTAGAAAACATGGTTGGCGATTGCTGGTCCTTTTGTAGCAATATACTTCTTGCACGAAATCTAGTCTTGTGCCTTTTTTCTTTTTGCTACACATTTTGATTGTCTTTCATTTTTTATTTTGAAATTAAAAAATATATATATAATTTAGCATTAATATGTTCTTTCTCTTTTCATAGAAACTGGAAGAGGAGAAAGGCAAAAAGGAAAAGGAGAGACAGGAGATTGAGAAAGAACGGAGGGAAAGGCAGAGGGAACGTGAGCGAGAAAGAAGAGAGCGAGAACGGGAACAAGATAAAGAGCGTGAGAAGGAGAAAGAAAGAGAGCAGCGGGATCGTGACAGAAACAAAGACCGAGACAGAGACCGGGATCGCGATAGAGACAGAGAACGTGAAAAAGAAAGAGACCGTGGGAGAGATCATAGTAAGGATCGGAGTCGGTCAAGGTACATCTATTCTTTTTATACATGAGGCTATATAGATATTATCACCCCTTTTTCCTTTTATTTGGACCAAGAATTTCCATCATGTTTGGTATATCTTTGTAATAGTATTGCTTTGTGTGCTACAGATATTAGATACGTTTTCTATAATTGTGTCCTTATGCACATTTACTAGATGAATATTGGTCTGAAATGTTGCTAAAAATATACCTATCTAGATGAACAGATAGCCATGCTCATGCTGCAGAAAAGACCTTATTCACATTGATGGAATGGATTTTTCAGTCCCAAAAATAAAATTATAGAGGGGTGGCAAATCTGTCTGTGAAAATAAATATATCTATATCTCTTTAGACCTAAAGTGGTTATCTTTATTATTATTTATTATTAAAGCGCTATTCATTCCATAGCGCTGTACATATGATAAGGGCTGCACATACATAATACAGACAAGTTACAAACTGGTACAGAAGGAGAGAGGGCCCTGCCCGTGAGGGCTTACAATCTACATGGTATGGGAGAAGGACACAGTAGGAGAGGGTAAAGTTGGTCATGGCGGTATAGAGGCAGCAGGGTCACTGGTTGTAGGCTTGTCTGAAGAGGTGGGTTTTGAGGTTTCTTTTGAAGGATTCCGCTGTAGGTGAGTCTGATATGTTGGGGTAGCGTGTTCCAGAGTATGGGGGATGTACGGGAGAAATCTTGGAGGCGATTGTGGGAAGAGGTGATAATAGAAGGAGGTCTTGTGAGGATCGGAGAGTGCGTGTGGGAATGTATCGGGAAAGTAGCTCAGAGATGTAGGGAGGGGACAGGTTGTGGACGGCCTTGTATGTATTTGTTAGTATTTTGAACGTAATTCGCTGGGCAATGGGGAGCCAGAGGGGAGAGGAAGAGGAGTAACTGGGTGAGAGGTGGATTAGTTGGGCAGCAAAGTTGAGGAGAATAGATTGGAGGGGTGCGAGAGTGCTAGATGGAAGGCCACAGAGGAGAGTGTTGCAGTAGTTTAGGCGGGAGATGATGGCATGTACAAGCATTTTCGCAGATTCAAAGTTAAGGAAAGCGCGGATGCGGGAGATGTTTTTGAGTTGGAGGCGGCAGGTGGTGGTAAGGGCTTGGATGTGCGGTCAGAAGGAGAGGGCAGAATCCAAGGTCACTCCAATGTAGCTGACTTGGTTGATCGGGGAGAGTGTGCAGCCATTGATCGTGATTGATAGTTCTGTTGGGGGGGTTGAGCAAGATGGGGAAAAGATGATGAATTCTGTTTTTATCCATGTTAAGTTTTAGAAAGCGTGAGGAGAAGAAGGAGGATATAGAAGATGGACATTGTGGGATTCTGGATAATGTGATGTCGTCTGGACCAGAGAGGTAGATTTGTGTGTCGTCAGCATAAGAGTGATACTGAAAGCCAAGGGACTCCGATTGATTCAGTGGTGCAGGCCAGATTATCGCGCACTATTATCTCCATGGCTTATGCCAGTCTACTAGATAAAGTAGTATGTGATCCATTAACCAGTCTTAAGGCTAAGTGGGAGAGGGATGTTGGAGAACTGTCGGAGGAAAAATGGAGGGATGTTTTGGGGGCAGTACCCACAATATCTGAGTGTGGCACATAGGCGATCGCAATTATTCCTTATTCATAGGGTATACAAGACGCCACGGCTCCTGTTTAAGATGGGTCTACGTGCGGACTCTAACTGTCCTAGGTGTGCTGCCCCGGTTGCAGACTTAGCTCATATGTTTTGGTCCTGCACAGAACTGGAGCGTTTCTGGTGTGGAGTGTATAGACAAATAGAAAACAGCTATGGAGTTATTTTACCAAAGACTCCACTGGTGGGGTATCTTGGGTATGTAGAGGACCTAACAACCACCAATGATTATAAATTAGCAATTGCCAAATTATTGTACATTGCACGTAAATCCATTACAAAACACTGGATACAGCCGATCTCTCCGACTAAGTCAGAGTGGATAAATATGGTCAATCATATGATATCCATGGAGAGTGGCATCTAAATTAAGAGGTACTGTACGGAAATTTAAGAAGCAATGGCAGGTGTCTCAGAGATCGATGCATATTTGGAATGGAATGGTCCTAAGGGGATTTGGAAGCTAAGATGTAAGAGAATTGGAGCATTTTTGTCCATGTCGAGGGAGATGACCACACGGGGAGGTGGGGGGGGGACTGGGAGATTTAATAAAGATTGATTTTTTGATGCAGTGTTATTGACATGCTGATTTGGATAAAGTATGATTGATTTTACTGTATTGATATCCTATTGTCATATAATGTATGGTTTATCTGAACAATTGGCTGTATGTAAAACCTTTAATAAAAATGATCTGATTCAAAAAAAAAAAAAAAAGGCCAAAAGTGTAAATAGAGAAGAGCAGGGGTCCTAGGACAGAGCCTTGCGTGACACCAACAGAGAGGGAATTAGATGAGGAGGTGGTGTGAGAGTGGGAGACGCTGAATGTCCGTTCTGTGAGGTATGATGTGATCCAGGAGAGGGCCAGGTCAGTGATGCCAAGAGATGAGTGTGCAACAGAAGGGAGTGGTCGACAGTGTCAAACGCAGAGGACAGGTCAAGGAGGACAGAGTAATGTTTTTTGGTTTTGGCTGTTAGTAGGTCATTGGTGACTTTGGTAAGGGCAGTCTCAGTCGAGTGGTGGGGTCGGAAGCCAGGTTGTAGCCAGTCAAAGAGGGAGGAGAGATGAGAAGACAGTTCTGAATGGACATGTTCAAGTAGCTTTAAGGCATATGGAAGAAGTGATATGGGGTGATAAGTGGACGAAGATGATGGGTCAAGTGAAGGCTTTTTGAGGATAGGTGTAATGGTAGCATGTTTAAAGGCAGAGGGGAAGACACCAGAGGTTAGTGATAGGTTGAAGAGATAGATAGAGTTAGGGCTGGGATAAACACTATGATGTGGTTAGTGATGAGGTGGGATGGGATTGGGTCACGTGCACAGGTGGTGAGATGAGATCTGGAGAGTAGAGTGGAGTTTTTCTTCTGTAATGGTGGAGAAGTAGGTTTTGGGAGAAGAGGACCGAGCAGTTGTGTAGAGGGTCCGTGGGGACTGTGTACTGAAGCTTTCTCTGATGTTGACTTTATTTTAAGTATGTGGCAAAGTCCTCAGCTGAGAGGAGAGGGTGGGGGCGCTGGGGGATGGAGAAGGGAGTTAAAAAGTTGTTTAGGGCTGTTGGGACAGGAAAGATGAGGGATGAGAAGTAGGCCTGTTTTGCATCAGAAAGTGGGGATTTGATTATGAGGAAGGGATTGCTTGTATGCAGTGAATTTAACTTTAGAATAGGATTTCTTCCATCGCCGCTCAGCAGCCCTGGAAGCTTGTCTTGAGTTTTTTGGTCAGGTTGGTGTGCCAGAGTTGTCTGTTGATTTTTCGGGTTTTGTTGTGTGTGAGGGGGGCAACAATGTCCAGAGCTGTACTTATTGTGGTGTTATATAGGGTGGAGGCAGCATCTGGGTCTTGGAGAGAACAGATGGTATAGAGTGGGAGAAGAAGAGTCAGAAAGCAAGCAAAAGTCTAGATGTTTAAGGTTCCTGCGGGGGTGTGCTAGTGTGTGGACCGGGGGAGCAGCAGAAGAGACCAATGAAGAGAAGGGGGAGAGGCGAATTAGAAAGGCTAGATAGGGAGCAGAGGTGGGTAAAGATAAGATCCAGAGTGGTTACCATCTCTGTGGGTGGGAGCTGAAGACCACTGTGAACGGCCGAAGGAGGAAGAGTGATAGGAGTTTAGAGGCGGCTGAGTGGCAGGTGTCAATAGGGATGTTGAAGTCACGCATGATAGTAGGGATGTCGGCAGAATGAAAGTGTAGTAGCCAGGTGTTAAAGTGGTCAAGAAAGATGGAGGCTGGGCCTGTCGGTTGGTAAATGACAGCTACTTGAAGGTTGGAGGGAGAGTTGATGCGAACAGAGTGTACTTCAAATGAGGTGAGTGCAATGGAGAGTGGCAGTGGAGTTGGGCTGTAGGAGCAGGTGTCTGATAGAAGACCAACTCCTCCACCATGTTTGCAGCCGGGGCGGGGTGTGTGAGTGAAATTAAATCCATATGAGTGCAGTAGGGGAGGAGTGTGTCAGCCATGTTTCTGTGAGACCCAGAAAGGAAAGTTTTTTAAATGAAAAGGTCATGAATGTAAGACAGTTTGTTACAGACAGAGCGTGCATTCCATAATGCTCCTGCAAGAGGAACCAAAGGAGCAGGGGTCAGAGGAATGGTTATTAGGTTTAAGGGGCTGCAGAGATTTGTACTTGGACATGAAGGTGATAGTGGGGATTTGCTAATTATCTCTTTTTTTTTTTTGCCTTCCTCTGGATCAACTTGCAGGATAACAGGCCGAACTGGATGAACATATGTCTTTTTTCTGCCTTATGTACTATGTTACTATGCTACTATGTTATCTCATAATTAATGTAAAAAATTTAAGTCTGACATCACAAGACAATCTCTTTCTAAAAGTACTTTCACACTAGCGTTTTTCTTTTCTGGCATAGTTCCGTCACAGGGGCTCTATACCAAAAAGAACTGATCAGGCATATCCCCATGAATTCTGAATGGAGAGTAATCCGTTCAGGATGTCTTCAGTTCAGTCATTTTGACTGATCAGGCAAAAGAGAAAACCGTAGCATGCTACGGTTTTATCTCCGGCGGAAAAAACTGAAGACATGCCTGAATGCCGAATCTGGCATTTTTTCCTGGAGGAATTTATTAGTGTCGGATCCGGCATTCAAAATGCCGGATCCGTCCTTCCAGTCTGCGCATGCGCAGAATAGTAAAAATGTGAGAGAAGATACAAGACGGATCCATCTGTCCGCATGACAAGCGGCGAAACGGATCTGTTCTTGCAATGCATTTGTGAGACGGATCCGCGTCTAACAAATGCTTTGTCACATTCAGATCGGTGGACCCGGCAGGCAGTTCCGATGGCGGAACTGCTTGCCGGATCACACTGCCGCAAGTGTGAAAGTAGCCTAACAAAGCTAGAACCAGCCCTGTACCTCACATGGGTCCAGAGATCTCCTCATTCATTGCTCCAATTGCTCTGATAGATTTATTTCAGATTGGCAGTTCAGGAAGCGTGCCCTTTCTCAGGGGGAAATGTTCGTGTCCTTTTTGCTTCAGCTTGCTCCCTGTAACGCTTACAGCTCAGGGGGTGTGTCCTCTCCATGTAACCGTCACAGCTTCTAGCAGTAGAAAGGGCTAGGCCAGTTGAAGGATGGATCGGAACATGTACATCCACCTCAGAGAGGCTGACCGCAAAATAAGTAACAGGGTAAACGGGTGCCACTATACAGATACATTTTATTGCGTAACTCAATGGCTATATTGAATCTTTAGGGTACTTTCACACTAGCGTTTCTCTTTTCCGGCATAGAGTTCCGTCACAGGGGCTCTATCCCGGAAAAGAACTGATCAGGCATATCCCCATGCATTCTGAATGGAGCGTAATCCGTTCAGGATGTCAGTTCAGTCGCTTTGACTGATCAGGCAAAAGATAAAACCGTAGTATGCTACAGTTTTATCTCCGGCGAAAAAAAACTGAAGACATGCCTGAATGCCGGATCCGGAATGTATTAGTGCCGGATTTCGCATTCAAAATGCCGGATCCGTTCATCCGGCCTGCGCAGACCGGTAAAAATGTGAAAAAAGATACAAGACGGATGCATGACAAGCGGAGAGACGGATCCGTCCTTGCACTGCATTTGTGAGACAGATCCGCATCCGGATCAGTCTCACAAATGCTTTCAGTCAGTGGCGGATCCGGCGACCAGTTCCGACGACGGAACTGCCTGCCGAATCACACTGCCGCAAGTGTGAAAGTAGCCTTAATTACACACAATTACAAAAGTATTCAGATACAGGTGCTGGTTTTAAAAAAAAAATAAAATATGGATTTTTGTACTTACCGTAAAATCCTTTTCTCGTTGGATGCATTGGGGGACATTGCCCAGCTGCCACTAGGAGGCTGACACTAGAAATGAAAACTGTTGGCTCCACCCAGATGGGCTATACCCTTTGCACAGACACTAAACCAACCAGTTGGTACTAAAGAAGTAGGAGCACCAAAATCCAGAGCGATAAGTAAAGCTAACACGTCCTAAACCAGAAAGAGGACCAATATGAAAGAGTTCCGGAAAACCGAACAAAGAAAATAACAAGAGGGGTGGGATCTGTGTCCCCCAATGCATCCAACGAGAAAAGGATTTTACGGCAAGTACAAAAATCTATTTTTCTCGTGAATAGCATTGGGGGACACAGCACCATGGGACGTCCCAAAGCAGTCCCCGAGGGTGAGGAGAAACAGCCATGCGAAAAACCTAATGCACTGCTGCTTGCAGAACCTTGCGACCCAAACTGGCATCAGCAGAGGCCAAGGAATGGATGTGGTAAAACCTGGAGAAGGAGTGAATTGAGGCCCAGGTGGCGGCCTTGCAGACCTGGGAGGCAGAGGCTAGATGCCAGACCTCCCAGGATGCCCCGACCGCCCTAATGGAGTGAGCGGTCAACCTGAAAGTGGATCACGACCCATCGCCACATAGGATTCCTTTTGACAGTCGACCGAATCTAAGGAAATGGTGGCTTTGGGGGCTTGTAAACCCCTTACGTGAGCCCTCAGGCACTACAAAGCGAGTCGGAACGACGGAAGGACTCTGTTAACTGGAGATACAGCCCGAGCGCCTGAACCACATCCAGACGGTGAAGAGACCGCTCTCTAGGATGAGAGGGGTTGGGACAGAATGAAGACCGTACATACTCCTAATTAATGAGGAAAGAGGAAACCACCTTGGGAAGAAAGGAGGGAACTGGGTGCAGGACAACCTTGTCCTGTTGAAAAACCAAAAAGGAAGACCGGCAAGAGAGAGTCCCTCTGCGAATGGAGGTAATCGCGACTAGAAAGGCAACCTTAAAAGAGACGTAGTAAAGGGAGATCTCCTTCAAGGGCTTGAAGGGAGAGGACTGAAGGGCATCTAAGACCAGATTCAAATCCCATGGTTCCACTGGAGAACGGAAGGGAGGGACGCAATGAGCCACCTCCTGAAGGAAGATTTTCACTTGGGAACAAGAAGCCAAGGGCCTTTGGAAAAGGGAGATTGTTCGGGGGTTCAGCCACCAACGCAAGTCCCGGCGGACCTGAGAGGAAAGGCGAACTGGGCGATCGAGGCCTGACAGAGGCTTGTTCCACCGGGCAAGAATTGAAAGCTAAAGGGACAGAGTGTGGAATTGGGCATAAGGAATTGCCTCGAAGGCGGCAACCATTCGGTCCAGAATGCGCATACATGCCCTGATGGGCAGAGGAGAAGGCTTGCCACTACCTTGTCCTGGGGAAGGAACACTCATCTGAGGCGAGTATCGAAGACCATGCCCAGCAAATTCATCCTCTGGCTGGGAACAAGGGAGGACTTGGAGTGGTTCACAAGCCATCCGAACTGGAAAAGCATGGACAGGGTGATGTGGAGTTTGGACAGGTTAATAGAACGGCGGAATGGTACGGATTCCTGAGCAGAGTAGGAGGGGTCTTAAAGTGGTATTCTCATGACGCCGTTTAATACTTACCTGCTCCCGGCGCGCTGTCCACTTCCTGGTTTCGACAGGGGGCGGGCTCCATCTTGATTGATATCTTCTCCCGGCCGCGCGCTGTACTGAACGCGCACGCCGAGACCGCGCATGCGCCCTGGTGACTTCTTCTTGGCAAGTATACTATACTGGCCAGGAAGCGCATGCATGGTTTCGGCGCGCGCGTCCAGTACAGCGTGCGGCCGGCCGGGAGAAGATAAGAAGTCGTAAGTATAGGTTTATTTTCTTCTAAGGGGTGGGAATTAGTTAATTAAATATATTTAGAAAAATGATCATTGTTAAATCATTAACAGATTTAACAGTGATCATTAAGATAATACCCCTTTAATGCACGTGGAGGGTGTCCCTAACTGCCCTGATGAGATCCTGCATGGCCGCAGACAAGTCAGAGGTGTCCCTGGCTTGGGACAGGGAAGAGTCTCATTCAGGAGGGACTGACACAGAAGGGGAGGTCAGGGCGTCCTTAGAGGGTCTGGGGACAAGGCACTGCGCACAACCAGGTTTAGGCTGACCATATGGCGACATTTTATTGCAATGGCGCACGTAAGATACGTGGCGACCCGAGGGGGGGCTGGGAATGGGAGTCTTCTCTGGAAGAGGACATGAGGGCTAAGTGGGAGCCTGAAAAAATAAAAGCGGCCAGCCAGAGGCTGTCCTACCGGACCACAGGTGCTGTGTCCCCTGAAGAAGTGGTGCAGCAGCCGCAGAAGCAAGATGCAGATGCAGGTGCAGAAGCTAAGTGCAAACTCCGCCCACAGGGTAAAAGCCTGCGCTTGACTGTGGGGTGGGGTGTCTGGCGGTTGAGGATGCAGCCTAAGCGAGGAAAAAGCCAGGGCCTCGATTTGATAAAGTGGCCTGTAGGAACTGCGGGAAACCGGGGGCCCCCTGGAAAAGAAAAAATAGGTGGGGGGCTCCTGAGGAGGAAGAGACACCCAGGGAGGGGGAAAAATGGGGCAAAGGGTGCACCTGGGACCCGAGGACATGCCAGAGAAGATGCAGGACTAAAGTAGAAGGGAAGGCTGGGGAGAGGTATGGGTGGCCAGGGAGAAGGGAGCCCAAGGGAGGGAAGAAAAAGGCCCCCCCGAGTAAAGTGAATCCCACCCTCTGGCCAAAAGAGGGGAACTAACCCAGGAGACCCCATGGTGCAGGGACAGGGAGCAAACTCGCACTTGCGTAGGATTGCCGGCATGCCACTGCTGATGCAGTAATGGGGGACTGGATGACCGGCGAGGTACAATAGTATGCGACCGCAGGGGGTGCTACTAAAGTGGAGTCCACGACGAAGCCCCTTCCTGCAGCAGGCAGAGGCCTGCGTTAGATAAATAAATGGAGAACCTAAATAAGCAGCAAGAACTGCAATAAAAACAGAACAGGTCATGTCTGCCTCTTATGGATACTAGACTAAAACAGGTTAGTTTAGTGTCTGTGCAGAGGGTATAGCCCATCTGGGTGGAGCCAACACTTTTCCTTTCTAGTGTCAGCCTGCTATTGGCAGCTGGGTATATACCCATGGAGCTGTGTCCCCCAATGCCATTCACGAGAAATGTCAAATTTTTTTTGTAGGGATCGACCGATTATCGGTTTTACCGATTATTATCGGCTGATATTCAGTATTTTGACCGTTATCTGCATCTATTTTGCCGATATACCGATAACGTATTGGGAACACAGAACGCGCTGCTCTCAGCGCTCTCCGTGTTCCCTCAGCAGCACAGGGGAGAAGGAAGCAGTGTCTCCCTCCCCCTGTGATGCTGCTGCTGCCGCCGCCAATGAGAGGAGAGAAGACAAGAGGAGGGGAGGGGTTGTGGCCACCGCTCCACCAATGAAGATAAGTCTCTCATTCATTCATTCATTTACAGGAGGCGGGAGCTGGCTGCAGAATCACATAGCCGGCTCCCGACCTCTATGAGCGGTAGCTGCGGTCCGCGGTAGTTAACCCCTTAGGTGCCGCGGATCGCAGCTACCGCTCAGAGGTCGGGAGCCGGCTATGTGATTCTGCAGCCAGCTCCCGCCTCCTGTATATGAATGAATGAGTTATCTTCATTGGTGGCGCAGTGCGCCCCCCCCCCGTCCCAATAGTAAAAACATTGGTGGCGCAGTGCGCCCCCCCCCACCCAGTATTAATCGTTGGTGGCAGTGGCCACAGGATCCCCTCCGATCGGAGCCCCAGCTGTGTAAACCTGGGGCTCCGATCGGTTACCATGGCAGCCAGGACGCTATTGAAGCCCTGGCTGCCATGTTCAGCTCTTTGCTGCTGTGCGCACAGAGCACAGAGCAGCAGGGACAGTGTGAGATCCTATTCACCCTGATAGAGATCTATCAGGGTGAATAGGACAAGGGTTCTAGTCCCTAAGGGGACTAAAAGTTAGTAAAAAAAAACAACAAAAATATCGGCTATCGGCCTGAAAGTTCACAAATTATCTGTATCAGTTTTGGCCCTAAAAAATCTATCGGTCGTTCCCTATTTTTTTTGTGTGGCACAACTCTTAAATATGAGTACAGTAGCCTTTGAAACATAACTTTATTTGTTTTGTTTTTTTTAAAAAGCTTCACTGTTTTATATTTAACTTTTTTTTTTTTCTTTTAGGGAGAAAAGTAGAGACAGGGATAGAGAGCGGGAGCGAGAGAGAGAACGAGACCGAGAAAGGGACAGAGAAAAAGAGAAAAAAAGGGACAGAGAGGAAGATGAAGAAGAAACTTATGAGCGACGTAAACTAGAAAGAAAACTGCGTGAAAAAGAAGCTGCATACCAAGAGGTAAATGTTCAAATATTCCACCATTAGTAGGGAGGCATAATTTCTTTTAATATTGTCTTCCAGATTCTTCTTTTTTTTTTTTCAAATTAAATTTAAAGTAGACCTTTCATGTTGTGTGTGTGTGTTTATATATTTTTTTTATATTCTAGGTAAATAACTTTACTTGCGGGGTACCCCCTGCTGATGCTGCCACCCTGCCTTTTTTATTTTTTTTTTAAATATGGGTTCTATGCCCAGCTGTGCCCCCCTGAGCATCTGTACAGGGAGGAGGAGATGCCAGGGTTTCTCAATGGGAGTCTCCTCCCTGGTTGTGACGCTCTCCCCTGTGATTGGATTGCAGCACAGCCAGGCAGAAGGAGTCACCCACTGAGAAAACCTGTACAGATGCTCAGTATTAACATGCTGAGCGGGAAAACTACAGGGGGGCACAGCGGGGCGTAGGAGTCGGGAGGCAGCATCAGCGGGGGGTACCCGGCATGTAAAGGTATTTATCTAGAATAAAAAAATAATTTGGCCTTAAAGGGAACCTGTCACCAGGATTTTGTGCATAGAGCTGGGGACATGGGCTGCTAGATGGCCGCTAGCACATCTGCAATACCCAGTCCCCACAGCTCTCTGCTCTTTTATTGTGTTAAAAAACCTTTTTGATCAATATGCAAATGACCTGATATGAGTCCTGTGTCCGGAGATGAGTCAAGCGGAAAGGAGCCCAGCACCGCCCCACGTCCTCCGAATCTCCTCCTTGCTGGCTGACGTCAGAGCTGGAGCGCTGAAATCTCGCGATGCGCGAGCTAGTGCATGCGTAGTTCGTTCCCTGTGCTGATGCCAGCACAGGGAATGAACATGATGCCGACACTGCGCATGCACTAGCTCGCGCATCGGGAGTTTTCGGCGCTCCATCTCTGTGACGTCAGCCAGAGAGGAGGAGATTCGGAGGACGCGGGGCGGTGCTGGGCTCCTTTCCGCTTGACTCCTCTCCGGACACAGGACACATATCAGGTCATTTGCATATTGATCAAAAAGGGTTTTTAACACAATAAAAGAGCAGAGAGCTGTGGGGACTGGGTATTGCAGATGAGCTAGTGGCCATTTAGCAGCCCATGTCCCCAGCTCTATGCACAAAATCCTGGTGACAGGTTTCCTTTAAATGCAAAGATTGCACTGCCACATTGAAATGATCTTTCCTTCTTTTTAGCGTCTTAAAAATTGGGAGATCAGAGAAAGGAAAAAAGCGAGAGATTATGAAAAGGAATCTGAGCGAGAGGAAGAAAAACGCAGAGATGTGGTATGTTTTTCTGTGATGGTCTAATTTTATATTTTGTCTCTTTAACCCACCAACATTAATCCTTTCCTTATTGTGTACAATAATAGGCCTTTTTTTTATTCCTGCCTTCTAAGCAGGCAAAAGAGGCAAAAAGGTTAAAAGAATTTTTGGAAGATTATGATGATGACAGAGATGATCCCAAGTATTACAGGTATTCTGCATATTTTAGTTTTCCAGACGTGTATTTACTGTAATAAGCAGAATTAATGTTGTAACTGTAATGTGCAAATTTTATTTTTATTCAGAGGTAGCGCACTCCAGAAAAGATTAAGGGACAGGGAAAAAGAAATTGAAGCAGATGAACGTGACCGTAAAAGGGAGAAAGAAGAGCTTGAGGAAATCAGGCAGCGGTTGTTAGCAGAGGGACATCCCGATCCGGATGCTGAGCTTCAGAGGGTCTGTATTAATCACTTCTGACACCTTTTTTAATTATTCTTTTTTTTTTCAAATTTGCAATCAGCAGAGGCTAGATTTATTAACACATTTCGACTACTGATGTAAATATATGTATAATAGTGAATTTATAATCTGATATTATGTGAACTACATTTACCTGTAGCAATGGTAGGATGCTTTTCTTGTTACTTTTAATAAGGCCACGTGAGTAGTAATGGGTGAAATTCTTACTGCAATGATTTGCTCAAAGACTAAATATTTTACTGTTCAATATCCTCATGTGTATCTTTAATTGCAGATGGAACAAGAAGCTGAAAGGCGAAGACAACCACCACAGATTAAACCACAGCCAGAATCTGAGGAGGAGGAAGAGGAGAAACCCATCAAAGAGGAGAAACATGAGGAACCTATTGAAGAGGAGGAAGAGCCTGAACCAAAACCCTGCCTTAAGCCCACCATGCGGCCTATTAGCTCTGCCCCATCTGTCTCTTCTGGTAGTGGCCACGCCACTCCTAACTCTCCAGGCGATGAGTCTCCTTGTGGTATTATTATTCCACATGAAAATTCACCAGAGCAGCAACCACAAGAGGAGTACCGACCAAAAATAGGTCTTAGTCTCAAGTTAGGTGAGCATGAAATGGTTTATATGTAGGTGTGGACATGTTTTGTTTTTGTTTTTTGGAGGGAGGAGGGGTGACTTAACAAATCCTGGTTTCTGGCCCATTTTCCTGGGGGGACACAGAAGACCTTGAGTATAGCTCAGCTCCCTAGGAGGCGTGACACTAAGTGAAAACTGTTAAGCCCCTCCTCCAGCAGCTATACCCTCAGCCTGGAGAGAGAGACAGACAGTTTTTGCTTAGTGTCCAAGGAGGCAAGACACTCCCTGTTTTCTCCTTTTGTTTAAATTTAGATTTTTACCTTTTTTCTTTTTCTTCCAGACCATCAGGGACAACAGAGACGCAATAGACCTCTCTGTTTCTCCCGGGGTTGAGCTGCGCCAGTGCCGGTCACCCGCACTGCTGCCTCCCCGACCGAAGGCAAGGTGGACCAGGGCAGCCTAGCTCCCCTGCATCCCGCCAGCGCAAGGGTCGCCCGTACGCCAAGTCCCTCTTCCAGCGTTCTGCCATTACGGTGCCAGTAGCTGAAGGGGCGACCCTGCTGGAACGGACCGAGGGTGAAGACGGCTGATGGTGAGAGAGAGTGGCTTCTTCAGCCCTACGTTCTCTCCCCCCCCGGTCTCCTGCGTGCCTGACCCCCATACTGGTGCCTCTGGACCCTTCTGTCCCTGCTGGACCTAGGCTGGCCCCTGGCGTGCCGCAGGGCGGCAAATCTGCTCCCTCTCCTGGCCTCCATAGGACTTTATCCCCACCGCTCCTGAAGGCAGCTGCAGAATGCTGCAAAACAGGTTCAGCCGCACTGCCTCCCTTCTCCCTGTGAGAGGAATGCTGCAACAGGGCCCGGAGGCCCGCACCTAGCTGCCCCTGACGGAGGGGTTATGCCGGCGTCCCTGTTACGCCTCCTAGGGAGCTGCCTCTATCCTCACGGGCACCTGGTCTCAGGGTCCCCCCATCCCCTTACCAGTGCGCTGCTCAGGGCCAGGGGCCCGCTCCTGATGGCCGAGGCGCAGGGTCCTCGCTTCCGGCCCGCGGGGAGGGCACCCGCGGCCGGCATGGACTGCTCCAACAGGCCCCGGCCGACCATCTGTGCATTCCAGTCGGCCGGGCTCCGCAAATTTTGGCCCAGGCTTCGCGGCCTGCTGGGCAGCAATTCCGGCACTCCTCCCGGGCCCCCTGACTCATCCGGCTCGCGGGGTGGACTCCCGCGGCCGGTATGTACATGCGCCACTTCGGCTCCCTCCAAAAAATTTAGCCCCCGCTTCGCGGCCTACTAGGCCGCAAAATTCCGGCCTCGGTTGGAGGGGGTGAATTCTTCCCGCCTGGAGGTTCCCCCGCCCCCAGGGGATCGCTGCGCCGCCCCCAGGCCGGAACCCTGTTAACCTTTTGGGTACCGGCCGGCTCCCATCTAGAGGAGACCCTCTAAGATCTGGGCGTCCTCATGGGCCTGTATGGCTGGCCCCTTTCCTGCCTCTCAGAGAGGCTGTGCCCCTGTATGGTGGCCCCCTTCCTGCCTCAGCTGTGTTTTAAAAAAAAAAAGAAGAGAAATAACGGAATTCTTGTTGGCTGCGCAGGACGCTGCAGCCTGATCTCAGTAGTGCTGGCCGTATGCATGCCCCCCTTCCATAGGCAGCATGTCGCGCTTGCTGGCCAGGTGCATGTTCCCCTTCTAGGCGGACCCTTGCCCTCTCCCGGGAATACGGTGCTGGCCATGTGCATGCCGCCCTTTCTATAGGCAGAATTCGTCACCCTCTCCAGTTACGGTGCTTGCCATGTGCATGACCCCCCTTCCTAGGCTGAATACTGCACTCTCCCTGGCTGCGGGCTGGCCTTGTGCATGATCCCCTTCTATAGGCGGAATACTGCACTCTCACCGGATACGGTGCTGGCCATGTGCACGACCCCCTTCCATAGGCGGGACGCTGCACTCTCGCTGGATTCGCTGCCGGCCATGGGCATGCCTCCTTTACTCAGGCGGCATACATACACTCTCACTGACTGTGGTTGTTCTCTCGCCGGTACGTTGCTGGCCACATGCATGACCCCCATCCATGGCGGGGTGCTTGCACTCTCACTGGATGCGATGCTGGCCATGAGCATTGCCCTCTTCCATAGGTGGAATGCTTGTACTCCCATTGGATACGGTGCTGGCCTTGTGCATGACCACCCCTCATTCCATGGGGCGGAATTTTGCACGCTTACGAGACTCATGGCTGTCCTTGTATATGCTGTGCTGGACTCGTACATGTTCCCCTTCTAGGCGGACCCTTGCTCTCTCCCGGGATACGCCGCTGGCCAGTTGCATGCCACCCTTTTATAGGCAGAATTCGTCACACTCTCCAGTTACGGTGCTGGCCATGTGCATGACCCCCCTTCCTAGGCGGAATACTGTACTCTCATGGCTTCTCTGAAGTTGGTACTGGCCTTGGGCATCACCCCCTTTTGGGGCGGGCCTTTGCACTCTTGCCGACTGCAGTGTTTGCCAGGTACATTTCCCCCCTTTCTGGGCGGACTGCCTTCGTTCCATCGCATGCCGTACTACTCTTGTGCATAACTACCTTTCAGGCTGCACTTTGCACTTCCGTAGATACTGTGGGACTCTGTGGCTGGCCCCCTTCGCTGAGTGACTATTTTGCAGTGAGTGGACGTTCTTGTGCGCTCTGTGCGTTGTTTGGGCCGTGTATGCCTTCTCCCGTAGGTGGGTTGGCCTTCTCACTGCTTACGGGGCTGCTTGTACGTATGCCTCCCTTCCTTCTGCGACATACTTGTTTCTCTTGGGATACAAAGCTTGCCGCAAGCCTTGCTCTCTTCTCTGAAAAGATCATTCTGCTTCCACCTGACCCGGAAGGGCTCTACTTGCTCTCTACTGCACCGAGCTAGGCGGTACTCGTTCTCGGGTTTGGATTGTATATTGCGGTTCCGTTGTGACGGTATCCACCATGTTTGTTGGCCCTTCCACCTGGGGAGTGTTCGTGGTTCCTAGATGCGTACCCATTCGTCCTCCCATGGCATTGCTTCCCTGTGCAAGCGGTCACATGGACGAGTGCTGTCTGCAGCGCCCCTCGAATTCTGTGTTTGCTCTGACGGGACTACGGTTCCCTCGCCTACTACCATTTCCTCCTCTTCGGATGCAGTGTGGTATGGGTCCTTCTTATTGGCGCCTTCTGCGCTTCAGTTCTGCTCTGCTGCCAGGTTCGGGCCGCTCTTCTCGGGAAGGTCACCCAACTTCTCTTGGGTGCTCAGTTATCCAGGTCCGGGGGACCTCAACTTTTGGTTCTTCAGGGTATTCGCCTTCTGCGAGGTGGTGAGCCGGGCGTCTCACAGAGTAGCAGGTGTTCTGCCTTTGAGCTGTCCTACTATGACTTCCTGTTACCCACTCCTCCTTTTGGTCGGAGGGTGTTATGCCGGCCTCTGTCTCGACTGCTTTTTCTCGCCGGCTCTGTTTTTGGCTCCCGCTCGGGGCATATCACTCCGATGTGGCTTCTGCCTCGGCCAGGCTTCAGAGGCTGTTCCTTCACTGCCCTCCCCTTCTGGGGAGAGCATGGTTGTTCACTTGGATGGTTCCGGTGTTCCTTGTGGCCTCGTACAGTCTCCCTCGTTCACACTGGCTGTACTAGCTGTGCGCCCATTTACCGGGTCTACCGCTTTCTGTCCTCCCGCTGGGTGCAGATTGCGTTTTCCATTCTAGGCGATGGTCCTGCTGTAGACTTATCATCTTGGTAACTTGGGAGGACTACCCTTCGGTCAAGATTGTCCTTAGATCTCCCACATCGGGACTATAGAACCCCTTCCTCTGGTGGCAACATTGACATGGACTTTAGCCTGTCTTGTCCTGGCATCTGTCGGATGCTGTGTGGACCCTTTCGGTTCCTTCCGTCTTTCCTGCTCCCCCACTCCGGGTGGATATGGGACGACGTTGCTCGGGCGCCGACGGGACCAGTTTTGCCGGACTTTTCTGCCTGTGTTGCTGGTCTGCGCCTGATCACATTGGGTTTTTTCCCGCTTGCCAGGCGATTCCAGCGGGCACGCTAGTGTTCGCTCCCAGCCATGCTTCGTCCAGGATCTATTATCGGACTTAGAGTTTTTACCTGGGGTTCTGTGGGAAGCTGGGCATTCCCCCACTCTGCCTTTCTCTCCCCATGGTTCTGTCCTTCTCCAGTCCGGCCTGGACCTGGGACTGGGACTCTGTTCCTTGAAGGGTTAAGTGTCGGCGCTGTCCATCCTCTTCCAGCATTCCCTGGCCCCTCTTGGGCCTGTCAAGACCGTCTTCCACTGAGTGGCTCATTGGTTCCCCGGTACCGCCCTGGGAACTACATACTGAGCTCTCGGCACTCCAAGCTTTCCCTTGGAGCCGTTACAGAAGTTCTCTCTACTCCTTCTGTCCTGTACGGTTGTGTTTCTGTAGCCATTGTGTCTCTGACGGGTTTCTTGTTCCGAGCCTTCTGTTTTTCCCCAGGACAGGGGTGTTTTCCATCCCGTCCCTTCCTTCTGAGGGTAGTATCTGCCTTTAATTTCAACGAGGCGATCGTCCTCCCCTTCCCACCCCCGGGAACGGACACTTCACCGATTGGACGTTGTTCGGGCCTTGCAGTTTTACTTGGAGATCACCGGCTCTTGTCGACGCTCGGACTCTTGTGTTTCCAGGAGGTCCGCGCAAAGGTTTGACGGCCTCCAGGGTGGCTTTCCCCCGCTTCATCAGAATGGCTATTGCTGAGGTTACCGCACCGAGGGCAGGGTCCCACCTTCAGTGTCACTGTTCATTTCACCAGAGCGGTCGGTGCATCCTGGGCCGGAGACATTGAGCTTCGGCCGCGCAATTGTGCAAGGCGGCCACCAGTCTTCCTTGCACGCCTTACCAAGTTCTACAGGGTGCATACTCTGGCTTCGGCGGATGCTGCCTTGGGCCGCCTGGGTTTGCAGGCGTTGGTTCCTTGATGACTTTGGGTGCTTTGCCTTGGAGCTGTGGTTCCCCCTCCTCCTGGACTGCTCTCGGACGTCCCAAGGTCTTCTGTGTCCCCCAAGGAAAATGGGCGAGAAAACTAGATTTTTGTATAACTTACCAGTAAAATCTCTTTCTCGCTCTTCCTTGGGGGACACAGCACCCACCCATTCATTGTTTTTTCTACACGGTTTCCGGACTTGGTTTACCCTGTTCGGTAGTTGGCTTGTTGGTACCACTTGTTGGACATTGCCTTTTCTCACTACTTGGACATGCAACTGGCAGTCTCTCTCTCCAGGCTGAGGGTACAGCTTCTGGAGGAGGGGCTTAACAGTTTTCACTTAGTGTCAAGCCTCCTAGGGAGCTGAGCTATACCCATGGTCTCCTGTGTCCCCCAAGGAAGAGCGAGAAAGAGATTTTACTGGCAAGTTAGACAAAAATCTTGTTTTGTGTAGCAGTAGCTACGAGTATTTTTCTTGTCTGTTACTCTCACTATATAATCTTTCTTTACTATCTTGTTTTCAATCTTAGGTGCTTCCAGTAGCCCAAGCCAAACAAATGCTGCTAAAAGGAAGAAGCTGCCAGCAGTGGATAGTGTTTTCAATAAATTTGAGGATGAAGATAGCGATGAGGTTCCTCGGAAAAGGAAGCTGGTGCCATTGGATTATGGCGATGATGACAAAGCCTCTGCCAAAAATAATGTTAACACCGAGGAGAAGCGCAAACATATTAAGAGTCTTATAGAGAAAATCCCCACAGCTAAACCAGAGTTATTTGCTTATCCTCTGGACTGGTCCATTGTAGACACTGTGAGTACATTTTTTGTGTTTCAATGATTTTTAGTTGATGGCTGTTTGAAATC
This sequence comes from Bufo bufo, assembly GCF_905171765.1. Taxonomy (NCBI): domain Eukaryota; kingdom Metazoa; phylum Chordata; class Amphibia; order Anura; family Bufonidae; genus Bufo; species Bufo bufo. The sequence goes on along the minus strand of NC_053399.1, from coordinate 38,273,692 downwards.
TTTTCACTACCAAACCGTTTATGCAGACTACAAAAGACTAGGAATTCTGGTGCAGGTGCGCTGCCACGCTACATTATTTTTCTGCTTTTTTTTTTTGAAACAAAAAAAAAAAGAGCCTAGGGAAGGTCTAGACAACCTAAGTGTACACGATCTATAGGATTAGTAAATCTGCTCCTGTGTTTCTATGACATTTTATGTTTTCCTACATCTAACATCTGCATGCAGCATTTTTTATTGCATGAAAAGCACCACTGGAAGTAGCAGCCTTTTCACAAAAAGACAGTGTGACACCTGCGTAGCTATAGTTTTTAAGACTCTTATTTGCTGAATACTGTATTGAAGTTATGAAATAGAATATTATTTATTTGAAACCGCCAATAATTCTGTGGCGCATCAAGAGAGGGTTACACATACATAATATAAAAATATTATAAACAAGGAACTATTAACAGACTGGTACAGAGGACCCTGTCGGCAAGAGCTTACAATCTACAAGATGCATAATGCACTTTATTTTTACCAGTAATGCATCATTGCCCCCCCCCCCCCCCCCCTCGAGTTTACGCCCTAGTGTGTATGCTGAATGTATGATTAGGGTCCTATTGATCCCACTTGAGTGTCCTGTTAGCATGCGTTTTTCATCTGTATGGTGGTCATATGTCAGTTTTTAGTGATTTGCTACACAATTTCCCTCCTCTTAGACGTTAATGGAGCGAAGAATTAGGCCATGGATCAATAAGAAGATCATTGAATACATTGGTGAAGAAGAAGCTACACTAGTTGACTTTGTGTGTTCTAAAGTAAGTAAAATAATCAAGCGATTTCATATGCATGCTATATGTACCTTGGGTAATTTTACAGCATTTGGGGTGCAAAAATACATTCTAAAATTATAATGTGAAGGTTATTCAACATTCTCCATTGTGTATTCACACAGACGGAATTAAACGTTAAAGGGGGTTGTCCAAGTTATATTTATTGATGACCTATCCTCGGCATAGGTCATCAATATCCGATCAGCGGGGGTCAATACTCCCGCCGATCAACTGTTTGAAGAGGAGGTGCGCGGCGTGCCAGTGCTGCCTCCTCTTCATTGTTTACCTGCTCGCCGTCGCATCTGCAGCGGTGAGCAGGTGTAATTACAACCAAGCCGTTCCATTCATTTCAATGGGACGGCTCACTCCTGTTCACTTCTATAGGAGCGATCCGTCCCATTTGGTAATTACACCTGCAGATGCGACGGCGAGCAGGTAAACAATTAAGAGGAGAATAGGTCATCAATAAAAAATAACTTGGACAACCCCTTTAAACCATGTGCATCTGGCGTAATGGTGGACACCTATAACATGTTGTGCAAAGCACTTTTGGAAAATGTGACCGCCATTTCCTGCGAAACTTCCAGTGTGTTTCAGTAAATTGTAGCCAATAATCTATCACATGACCCACTTCCCATTGGAAAAGCTTGAGCTGAATTCAACATAAAGCCTATTGGCAGCTAAAACCATTTCCTCCACTAAGTAATGCAGCTGAAGCCTGAGGCTTTAGTGTCCTTCAGACGAGCAAACACCTTATGGCAGTTTCATTTTATTGTCCGTAATATGGTTGCAAGAACCAGGATTCCTACCCTCTGAGCAGGGCTGAACAGACCTTTAATTCAAATTTTAAATAGGACAAGGAGAAGTAATCTGGTAATCATATTACATTTTGTTTGACTATTATATTTGACTTGCATTTTTTTGTTTTGCATGATAGGTAATGGCTCACAGTTCACCGCAAAGCATTTTAGATGATGTTGCCATGGTAAGTTTTTCTTCTATGTTTGCACAAATGTTCAACCCTATGTTGTATGGTATGTCGTTATATGTGGCATGTCATGATATCATTGGGACCTCCACTGATAACATTAGAAAAAAGGGTTGCTGTGCTTTACTAGTACCTTGGCCCATTATATAACTTAATATTTTCAGAATACCTCTTTAAAGTGTTTTCCACTCTTTTTGATATTGATTGCCTCAGGATAGGCCATCGATTCACGATCAGCAAGGGTCCAACACCCCAGCTGTATCTACAAAGCTTCATCCACTACTCTGTTATGGAGTTGTATAATACTTGTGCTAATCTTCAACAGCTGATCGGTGAGATGTTGGACTCCTGCCATTCTGATATTGATGGTCTGTCCTGAGGGGGGTTTACGGCTGAAAGTTTTGTGACTTAAGAAAAAAATCTTGTAAAAAAATGTCAACACAACAAAGCAGGCAGCATCCTTAGGCCTCTTTCAGACGGGCGTTGCGGGAAAAGGTGCGGGTGCGTTACGGGAACACCCATGATTTTTCCGCGCGAGTGCAAAAGATTGTAATGTGTTTTGCACTCGTGTGACAAAAATCGCGCATGTTTGGTACCCAAACCTGAACTTCTTCACAGAAGTTCGGGCTTGGGATCAGGGTTGTGTAGACTGTATTATTTTCCCTTATAACATGGTTATAAGGGAAAATAATAGCATTCTGAATACAGAATGCATAGTAAAATAGCGCTGGAGGGGTTAAAATAAATAAATGTATTTAACTCACCTTAGTCCACTTGCTCGCGCAGCTCGGCATCTCCTTCTGTCTCCTTTGCTGAACAGGACCTGTGGTGACGTCACTCCGGTCATCACATGATTTTTTACCATGGTGATGGATCATGTGATAACCGGAGTGACATTACCACAGGTCCTGTTCAGCAAAGGAGACAGAAGAGATGCCGGCTGCGCGAGCAAGTGGACTAAGGTGAGTTAAATTTTTTTTCATTTTTTAAACCCCTCCAGCGCTGTTTTACTATGCATTCTGTATTCAGAATGCTATTATTTTCCCTTATAACCATGTTATAAGGGGAAATAATAATGATCGGGTCCCCATCCCGATCGTCTCCTAGCAACCGTGCGTGTAAGTCGCACCGCATCCGAACTTGCTTGGGGATGCTTGCGATTTTCACGCAACCCCATTCACTTCTATGGGGCCAGCGTTGCGTGAAAAACGCAGAATATAGAGCTTGCTGCGATTTTCACGCAACTCACAAGTGATGCGTGAAAATCACCGCTCATGTGCACAGCCCCATAGAAGTGAATGGGTCGGTATTCAGTGCGGGTGCAATGCGGTCAACTCGCGCATCGCATCCGCGCGGAAAACTCACCCGTGTGAAAGGGGCCTTACACTATTTTCACACTGGCGTTTTGGTTTCAGTTTGAGATCTGTTCAGGGCTCTCACAATTGGTGCAAAACGGATTAGTTTTGCCCTTAATGCATTCTGAATGGAAAATGATCCGCTCAGAATGCATCAGTTTGTCTCCATTCCGCTTTGGAAACGAACACCAAAACTCTCCGTCTGACGAAACTGAGCCAAACGGATGGGGACATAACCGTTTTCACTGACATAATATGGCACAATAGTAAACTCCCGAAACCGCCCCCCCCCCCCCCCCCCCCCCCCCCCCTTTGACTTTCAATGGTGTTCAAGACTGATCCGTTTTGGCTATGTTAAAGATAATATAAACTGATCCGTTCTGAACGTATGCATGCGGTTGTATTATCTGAACCGGATGCGTTTGTGCAGATCCATGACGGGTCTGTACCAAACGCGAGTGTGAAAGTAGCCTAAGATTTTAAATCTGAATGTGCTTTATGTTAAATACAAAAAAATAAATAAAACAAGAATATGAGGAATATTTATTGTTGGAGTGTCTGGGTATTTCTAATTTTAACCAAATAGTATTTAGTGTATTAAACATTAAAATGTTACAAACAGAGTACAAATCAGGAAGAGTCATTTCTTTGAGCCTTCTAGTAATAAAATTTGTAGTCCTTCTTTTTTATATATATATATATAATAAATATTATGACACCTAATGTATTTTTTTTTCTGGCTCATAGGTGCTGGATGAAGAAGCAGAAGTATTCATAGTAAAAATGTGGAGGCTACTAATATATGAAACAGAAGCAAAGAAAATTGGTCTTGTGAAATAAAGCACATTGGCTTAGTACAAAAAAACAAATCTCGTATGGAGCCATTACATCTTTGCTGTCAGTAGGGCCACTGAAACATCGAGGAACAATATGTTGCATCCCCAGATTTCTGCAAGGTTGTTCTTAATTCCTCAGTCCTCAGACATTTGTAAGATCTGGACTTCTGTGCAGACCATGTCTTTTTTCCCCCCTTTCCATTAATAGTAACTCTGGCTATTGAACTCTTAGAAGTTATCATCACAGTATTTAGGCACAAAAGCAATCCGGTGCGTCAACTGGTACGGTTTAAAAACTACAGCTATTGTACAATGGCATCTCCTGCTATTTTTCCAAGTTTATGCTGTACATATTAAAATTTCCATTTTTTTGCAAACTGATTGCACTTACCATATGTCCCATGCCTGTTGTACATATGAAGAACAGACTTTTGAGTCACTTGTGTCTTTTAGGATTTGAAGACAGGTCCGCCGCACTAATTTAAATTAATTGTGCTTCAATCTGTTAATTTTTTCATTGCAAAAAAAGTTATTGTCTCAGACCTTTTATTCTTCACTCCTGGTTTCAGTGTGGACACAGTTTTCTGTGGCTTTGGGTCGCACACCATGCTGCCTGCCAACGTTGAGGCTTCCTGCCCCTGGTGTGTTCTACATTGCACTGCTTTCTTCCGACTCCCATTTCATGATTGTAATACATATCGCTTTGTACCTAATTTCCCAACCCCAAATATTCCTTGTGAGCATTTTAAGCCATATCCTTTTGTTCTTGTCTACACAGTGCTATTGTGGTGCAGTTTTTGTACTACTTCTTCTCATTTGGAAATCATTGTGGTTTTTGGGTAAGAACATAAATTGAAAAGCTGCACCAAAATTGTACTGTGTGCAGCGGGGGTTGCCTCTTTACTAAGTTGTAATACCTTTTTGAAAAGGTCTGCAACGTAGTGTCTTATATCAACATTTCTTGCTCTAAATTTTTTTACTCCCTTTTTTAATGTCCTTTATTTAAAATGACTAGCCAAACAAAAGGTTTGCCGTCAGGATAATCTTATTTTGTCCAAAAATAAAAGTTTTTGTTTTTTATATATATATATCAAATCAACACCGTCACAGATTCCATTTGTGTTTTTGGCAATAATTGTTGAAAGGATAAGCACATTTTTAATTGATCTAAACCAACCCCTGAAAGGAAGAGGAGTATGAGGGGTGGGGGAAACCGTTCACATGCTGCCGCTTGACTCCTCTACAAAAAGCAGAGATCAGGGCATCTATTAACAAGCCTGTTGTAAAGCCCAGTGACATTCTCTCTTGGTGCAGTAAGATGCATTTTGGGGGGGAATGTCCTTTGTGCAGTTACCTGCTTACATTCATCAGCATGTGCTAGGGTTAAACACTGTAATCCCAATTCAGAGACGAGTCATGGGTTGCTAGATCTCGCTATAATCTATGTAGTCGTAATGTACAGCTGACCAATATTTATTTTGTATTGGGACTGATTAACAATTGAACCTAAACTGCTGTTTATTTTTTTGTAAAACTGCTGCACATATCAGTTGTTGTATTTAAAACATTGGTTTGTCTAAAATGTGGAAGCTGTGATCCGATTGCCAGACAACTTGCAAATTTGGAAACTGTGTCAAGCCATTGAAGGCTTATTCTGTACATAATTCAAACATTAAAATGTATATATTTGATATGTGAGCTTAGTCTTTATAGGTTTCTGTTTCAATGTCCTACTTGAAATTCACTGACGTTACAGTATTGATTGACTTTAAAGAGGACCTTTCACTAGAATAAAAAATGTAAACTAAGCATACAGACATGGAGAGCGGCGCCCAGGGATCTCCTTGCACTTACTATAATCCCTGGGCGCCGCTCCGTTCTCCCGGTATAGGCTCCGGTAGGGCTGGGCGATATGGCCTAAAATCTATATTGCGATATAATTTTAAGCATGTGCGATATGCAATATATATTGCGATATATTGTTTTCTATATTTGGGGGGCGGGTTTAAACTTTTTTTTACTTTTTATTTAATAACTATTAGTCTCCTTAAGGGCTAGAACGTAGAACCCTTGTCATATTCACCCTAATAGAGCTCTATTAGGGTGAATAGGACTTTACACTCTCCCTGCTGCCCTGTGCTTTGTGCACACAGCAGCAGGGAGCTGATCCCCCTCCCCCAAACGGTGCCATCCCCAGATCCCCCCCTCCCCCAAACGGTGCCATCCACAGATCCCCCCCCCCCCAAACGGTGCCATCCACAGACCCCCCCCCCTAAACGGTGCCATCCACAGATCCCCCCCCCCCCCCTAAACGGTGCCATCCACAGATCCCCCCCCCTCCCCTAAACGGTGCCATCCACAGATTCCCCCTCCCCTAAACGGTGCCATCCACAGATTCCCCCTCCCCTAAACGGTGCCATCCACAGATCCCCCCTCCCCGACGCCCACAGGAATACATTTAAAAACTAATCAGTAACTTTAACTTTATTCATTGGTGATCTCTTTACTGTATACCTTACTAGGTCTTAGCTCCGATAACAGCAGGCAGTGCGGGGGGCAGCGCTCACTCACTGACACCCGCCCGCACTGCCTGCTGTTACCGGAGCTAAGACCTAGTAAGGTATACAGTAAAGAGATCACCAATGAATAAAGTTAAAGTTACTGATTAGTTTTTAAATGTTCTACTGTCAGCGGCGTGGCCCTGTATAGTCTAACCCCCAGGCAAGCGTCCCTGTCACCATGGGAACGCCTGGGGGTTAGAATATACCATCGGATTTGAGTTTTCACGTGCTCACTGAGATCGTGAAAACTCAATGATTTACTGTCAGTCCCTCCCCTCCTCCTCTTTTGTCATTGGTGGTCAGCGGCAGCCGCGCACAGTGGGGAGGGAGGGACTCTCTCCTTCTCCACTGTGCCGGCTCAGGATCATATCGCGGTCCGGCGATATAGGCGATATGCTCAAAATCCATATCGTGGCACAAATTTATATCGGCTATATCGTCTATATCGCCCACCCCTAGGCTCCGGTATCTTCATATGTTCGGCTCCACCCAGTTGAGCCTGCCGGCGTCTCTTTCTCCCAGGCTGTAGCGCTGGCCAATCGCAGCGCTCAGCTCATAGCCTGAGAGAAAAAAAAAACTCTCAGGCTATGAGCTGAGCGCTGTGATTGGCCAGCGCTACAGCCTGGGAGAAGGAGACGCTGGCAGGCTCCACCCAGTTGAACCGAACATATGAAGCTACCGGAGCATATACCGGGAGAACGGAGCTGCGCCCAGGGATAATAGTAAGTGCAGGGAGATCCCTGAGCGCCGCTCTCCATGTCTGTATGCTTAGTTTACATTTTTTATTCTAGTGAAAGGTCCTCTTTAATGAGGACCTGTCGCCTCTCCTGACATTTTTTAAGAAGTCAGTTGTTTCTGTTATTCCTCCTGAAAATCTGTGTATAAATTCACGTGTGGGTATTAACACACTCCCTTTGTCTCTGCATAGTCTGACACTGTCCAGTCAGGGTGTGTTCACACTTGGCAAAGATTTCTGAAACAAATATGTATATAGTACAAACTGGATCCTGCTTAAAGGGGTAGGTGATAAAGGTATGCTTGCTGGGGTCCCTACATTTTCTGTTTGGAGAGGTAGTGCACATATCAGTCCGCCACTTCCTTTACTTTCATGGGACTGGCACACTGCTGTCTACATCAATCCCATAGCACTGAGTGGAGCACTGGATCAACATGCAGAGGGCTGAAGTGTAGGAGTCTGTCCTAAAAGTTGATTCAGCAGAGTCATCACTCCCGAAGGAACCCATGGATAAGAAAGGGGATTCACTATAGAAAAAAAAATCTGATAACTCCCCCTCGGCAGTCCATAGAATGTCTCTGCCATCTATTTTTGTGGTAAGGGCAGGACAAAACAGGCTAATCCAGCTGCGTTCGGGTTATTTCACACTAGCGTTATTCTTTTCCGGCATAGAGTTCTGTCCTAGGGGCTCAATACTGGAAAAGAACTGATCAGTTTTATCCTAATGTATTCTGAATGGAGAGCAATCCGTTCAGGATATCTTCAGTTCAATCTTTTTGACTTTTCAGGACGGAGATAATACCACAGCATGTAACGGTTTTATCTCCGTCCAAATTTCCGGAACACTTGCCGGAATGCCCATTTTTCCCCATTGACATGCGTTAATTCCAGATCCAGCCCCGAGTGTTCTGGCAAAACAGATCCGGCATTGCGGTCTGCGCATGCTCGGACCGCAAAAAATGTGAAAATAAATAAATGCCGTATTTTTTTTTTCTGGAGAGACGGATCTGGCATTTAAATGCATTTGTCATGAGGATTAGGATCCTGATTCTTCAGACAAATGCTATCAGTTTGCATGCGTTTTGACAGATCCGGCAGGCAGTACCAGCGACGAACTGCCTGCCGGAATCCTCTGCCGCAAGTGTGAAAGTAGCCTTAAGATGTGTAATTGGGTCTGTCAAAAATGCAAAGCAACTAAGATATGTCGTTATATATTTCAGCGCTGCAGTACAAACTGTGATGTGGGTAAGTATCGCACTATAAAAGCAATAAAAACAAACAGACCGCGCTGCTGTACACCAATATGAATCTCCTCGTCGATCACAACGGTTTTTTTTTTTTTTTCTCTCTGAACATTGAAAACACCATCCAGCTCCCCAGGAAAGCGTCTCTCCTCTTCCAGACACTCCTATAGGGATCAAGGATTTGCCACAATAGTGAAGTATTGTCAGACTCCATGCATATAAAAAGGTTTTTCTCACCCATATTCATTGGGAGACACAGGAATTGTGGGTATAGCTATGTCCTCTAGGAGGCGTTGACACTAGTAAAAGCTGTTAGCTTCTCCCCTGGCAGCTATACCCCCTCCAGCCTGGAGAGAGAGCTTCAGTTTTTTCTAGTGTCAATAGGAGGCAAGACCTCCCTGCTATGCAGGGATCTCCTAAAGATTTTTTAATTTAGTTTATTTTTTTCCCCTTCTTTTTCAGATGGGAAAACGGTGGACTCCTCGCCTCCCTGTTCTCCCGGGGTCGAGTTGCGCCAGTGCTGGTCATCCGCACTGCTGCCTCCCCCTCGGAAGACAAGGTGGACCAGGGCAGCCTCGCTCCCCTGTATCCTGCCAGCCAAGGGGTCACCTAAGAGAAGACCCTCCCGCCATACCAGACTCCTGCCACTCCGGTGCCAGCTGCTGAGGAGGTGACCCTGCTGGAGAAGGTGACCTTATAGGCCCGCTTAGGGTGTGTGAAGAGGATGAAGATGAGGGGAGTACACTGGACTAGGTTAGTATGAAGCCCTCTTCCCCCTCCCCCTTTTTTTTTTTTTTTTTTGAAGATCTGGGTTGCCCTAAGGACATATCAAGGGTTAATGGCCAGGGGACTTTATTTAGCTAAGAAACTAGACCCCTAAGGAGAGAAGGGGTTAATCCGGCGTGCGCCATCAACGACACGCGGCCCCCCATCTCTCACTTCCCTTCTAGGCCGACGGCTTTCCGGCTCATAGAGGGTTAATGTATCCTCTTCCCGGGCACCTCCAGCGAAAGACTGGAGCGCAGGGCGACTCCCAGCTATTCAGGCGGCAGTGTCCTCCATATTCCTCCTCTTTCGGAAGCAGGCGCAAAGCGCGCCGCTCCAAAAGAGTTAATGCGGACGCCTGAGCCCTTGCGCGAGGCACTTACTTTGCATGGGAGCACGGGGTATTGGACTCCCGCTGTCACGATTTCCGGGCCGCGGGGTAAACCTTCCGGGCGCCGCAAAAAAATTTAGGCCCTGGCTTCAATTGAGGCCTACAGGTTCTACCTTCCCCTGTTGTCATCCCGGCCGCGGGGCGGCACCTCAGGCCGGAATGTATGTCGCGCACCACTCCGGGTCCCTCTACCCTCCGGCTGACAGTACAGAGGGGGAGGGTCCCGGTTTGCCAAGTATTGGAACTTTAGGCCCTGGCTTCGCGGCCTAGTACTAGGCCGCAACACATCCCAAGTATGTGAGGGGGAGGGAGGCGGGCTGGCGTGAATTCTTCCCGCTGCCCCTGCCCCCATCAGCACCATCCCTGGGTTTAAGTTCTTTTTTAACCCTGGCCAGCCACTTCTGTTAGGCTGGCACCGGATTGTCAGGGGCAGGGCTCCAGATGGCGACCAAAACGGTCGCCAATGCGCCTTAAAATTTGCAGATGGCGACAAGACTTTTTAGTCTTGTCGCCATTTGCGACTGTACCGCCGCGCTCCTGCGCAGCCTAAGTTCCCTTCACTAGCACACGGCACAGTGGAGAAGGAAGGAGTCCCTCCCTCTCCACTGTGACGCGGCCGCCACTACCACCAATGGGGATATAGCAGGGAGGAGGGGAGGAGCTGTCGCCACTGCGCCGCCATGAATGTAAAACATAAGTGTCTGCAGCGGTATCACAGACCCGGACCCCGGCCTCTATAACAGGGCAGGCGATCCGCGGCCATTAACCCCTCAGGTGCCACAGATCGCATGCCCTGTTATTGAGGCCGGGTGCCCGGTCTGCGATACCGCTGCAGACAATTGTATGAAGGAGTCAAAGAGGACCTTTCATGGGTCCAAAGAATCTGAACTTATCAACAGGCTGCATAGAGCGGCGCCCAGGGATCTAAGTGCACTTACTATTATTCCTGGGCGCCGCTCCGTTCGTCCGCTGTGGCCCCCGGTATTTTCAGCATTCAGATGAAGGAGGAGGAGACGCCAGTGTCTGTCCTTCTCCCTGACAGCAGCGCTGTCCAATCACAGCTCAGAACTCAGAGCCAGGGAGGTTTTTTTTCTCCCTGGCTCTGAGCTCTGCGCTGTGATTGGACAGCGCTGCTGTTATGGAGACGGAGAGACACTGGCGTCTCCTCCTCCTTCCTCTGAATGCTGAAAATACCGGGGGCCACAGCGGACGAACGGAGCGGCGCCCAGGAATAATAGTAAGTGCACTTAGATCCCTGGGCGCCGCTCTATGCAGCCTGCTGATAAGTTAATATTCTTTGGACCCATGAAAGGTCCTCTTTAAACATTCATTGGTCGTGCAGTGCGCCCTCCCAAAGCCTCTCCCCCCCCCCCCCATTATCACTGGCCACAAGTCGTCCCCGTCTCCCTCCCATTGTTATATGGTGGCCACAGTGTCCCCATCATTGGTGGCAGTGGCAGATTACACTGCTGGGGCTCAGATCGTTACCATGGCAGCCAGGACGCTACTGAAGCCCTGGCTGCCATAGTCAGCTCCCTGCTGCTGTGTGCACAGAGCACAGGGCAGCAGGGAGATGTGAGATCCTATTCACCCTGATACAGCTCTATCAGGGTGAATAGGACAAGGGATGAAAAGATCCAGGTTCTAGTCCCTAAGGGAAGAAATGGTTATTAAATAAAAAGTAAAAAAAAAAAAAATACTAAAAGTTTAAATAGCCCCCTTCCCAGTTTTACATATAAAATTTACAAACAATAAAGAACATATTACATATCGCCACGTCCCAAAAAGTGTGAGCTATTAAAATATTAAAAAATATTTCCGCTCGGTGAAGGCCGTAACAGAAAAAAAAAAAAAAAACTCTAAACCACACAATTCGCCATTTTTAGTCACCTTGTTCCCCAGAAAATGTCCCTGGATGTGAGAGGTATGTAGTGCTGTTTTCTCCTATATGTAGTGCACCGGCGTCTCATCTTCTCAAAGTCCTTTTTTTTAAAATTACATGCATTTTAAATTTGGCGACTAAAAAATGTAATTTGGCTCCTAAATTTTTTAGTTTAGGAGCCAATGGCTCCTGGTCATTTTTTTTTGTCTGGAGCACTGAGGGGTTAGATGGGCAGTGAAAAATTGCTTCATATTGCACAGTTAACCCCTTCCTGCCTCTTATACTACAATTTAGGCCAGATGGGTGTCCGAGTCCTGAGGGGTAGACACTTGAGGCTAGGCATGCCAATGTAAGGTTTCATCACGGCCTCTGGACACGCCGCTGCGCTCCAAGAGAGGGACCGGACTATCTCCAGGTGACCCCCTCGATCTTGTCTCTATATCTTAGGCAAGTACCCAGCCCTGATACTCGATTAGAGCCTTCACTAAAGGCCAATACGTTTCAGTATCATTTGTGTCATATTTTCATCCTAATTATATATGACATATCTGTTGTTCACTGATCACAAGTTACCAACACTATATGTCATTAGATTATATTGCCCCTCTATGTGTGCCTAACATTCCCCTGATGAGTTTTATAGCAAAAATGAAACATGCGTGTAGGGACTAGCTACACTAGGGCACAATAGGGCCAAGTAGAAAAAGGGCCAGGTTCCGGACGGGGTCGTTCTTTTCAGAACGGGTGCTCCGTATTAGGACGCTAGGGGCGAGATAGCACCCTTAGTTTAGGGCTGTCCAGGTACCCCTCACCCACTAAATATCCCCGCCGGGCCCCCTTCGCTCTTCTCTACAGCAAAACCCTCTTGCGTTGGACATCTCCAGAGACCAGAGGACCACGGCCACAACGGTAGGACCTACTGGTTATCTAAGGTGCCGCCGTGCACCCATTTATTATTATTTTTTGCATTTAAAGGTGCCGCCGTGCACCAAGCACACTCGTATCCCTGGTGCCATCATGCACTTTTTCTTTACCTTTCATCATAGCATTTAGGGACATATTCTAATCTTGTATATATTAAAAGTTATGTTTTAACCTAAAATCACCATTACCACTTTGTTTACATACATTCTAACTACTGGTGATCAAGTCACCAACCAAACATATAGCTCCTCCAGACTACATGCCAATGTAAAAGAAAAAAGAGAGAAATAAAAACAAACATTTACATCCATACGGGCCCTACTCCCCTCAGTCACAATCCACTCTGACTGTGCGGCACCAAGCTGGGCCTGTGCCCTATCCCGGACACGTGACGACCTCTTATAATTTCCCAATCCTCTGCAGCTGTTTTGTTGATAACTCCCCGCCTGCACAATACAGTGAAGGACACCTGAAGAACTCTCTCCCTCTCTCCCTCTCTCCCTCTCTCCCTCTCTCCCTCTCTCCCTCTCTCCCTCTCTCCCTCTCTCCCTCTCTCCCTCTCTCCCTCTCTCCCTCTCTCCCTCTCTCCCTCTCTCCCTCTCTCCCTCTCTCCCTCTCTCCCTCTCTCCCTCTCCATTTGGTTGATAATCTTCCACCGACGTAATCCAGTGGAGGACGTCTGACAGTTCCCAACCCACCCTCCGGGGTAGCTTGGTTGATAATCCTCCACCTGTGCATTTCAATAAAGGACCTCTAACTTCGCAATCCACCCTCCTGGGTCGCTTGGTCGGTATTCTCCACCTGCGCAATTCAATAAGGACCTCTGACTTCCCAATCCACCCTTCCGGGTCGTTTGGTTGATGATTCTCCACCTGCGCAATCCAGTGGAGGACCTTTTGGCACTTCCCAATCCACCCTCCGGGGTTGTTTGGTGATAGTGCATTGCCTGCACTATCCAGTGGATGGACCTCTAGACTTCCCATTCCACCCTCTGGGTAGTTTGGTTGATAAGCCCCCACCTGCGCAGTTTACAACTGCCAGGGGCGAGGTTCTGAGGGGTAGACTTACACGCAAGCGGACCACAGTAGGACCTCCTTTCTCTGTGGATATCTCCACTCCCCCACCCTCCCTGGGTCATGCTCGGACATACCTTCTCTCCCCGGGGAGGGTCAGTCCGAGGTGGGGGGGATCACTAATTCACACTCTGTCATGCACCCGAAGCAGTCTCCCAAGATTGCATCTATGGTGGCCAGCAGTACTGTTGTATGCTTACCCCCTTCCATATGCAGAGTCATTGCATTTCTACGGAATACAGTACTCGCTTCATATACTGTCCCCTTCCTTAGGTGGACTAAGTACGATAACACTGTTTTTTCAGTGCCAGGTGTATTCCCCCCCCCCCCCCCCCTTCCTCCTTCTGTAGGTGGCGGAATTGCATCTTCACTGGGTTCAGTACCTGATGTATGCATTAGCCCCTTCCATAGGTGGCGTGATGACATTATCGCAGGTTGCAACATCTGCTGTAGGCATTACCCCTTACTTAGGTAAAATAATTGCACTCCCACGGGGTACAGGATTTGCCATATGCACTAGTTCCCGCCGTAGGCATTGCCCCCCCCCCCCCCTTCACAGGTGGAGTATTTTCCCTACCACTGGCTTAAGTACTTGCCGTATGCATTCCACCTTCCATAGGTAGGGTGATTGCACTGCCATTGGATTCGGTCCCGACTGTCGCGCTGTTGCATACGGCTATTCCTGTAGCCGATGGATCCTCCCTTCAGACCCCTGAAGACTGTCGGATGGAATCCTTGACTAAGTCCCTCTTTGCAGCTACAGGGTCAGCCCTTAGGCCCGTGTTCGCCTCTGCGTGGGTGGCAAAGGCAATTTGAGTGGGGCAGCCAGCTGGACTAAGACTTGGTATCTGAGGTCCCTGCTCAAGATCTTCGATCCTTGGCACAGCTGATCACCCAGGCGGGGAAGTTCCTCTGCGAAGCATCCTTGAACGCAGGCGCCCTCATTGCGCGCTCTTCAGCGCTTGCAGTTACCTTACACCGCGAGCTTTGGCTGAACGTGTGGGCAGCGGACGCGACTTCCAAACGTTCTCTTACCGGACTTCTCTTCGCCGGCGCCTGTCTCTTTGGTACCCGGCTGGACGAGATTATTTCCAAGGCCATGGGAGGCAAGAGCACCCATCTTCCGCAACCTAGAGCGAAGCGTGCCTCTCACGCCAGGTCTGGATCCTCACGTGGTCGACCTTTTCATCATTTCGCTAGTTCCCGCCTCGCGGTGAGCTCTTCCGGTGGGGGGTTTACTTCCCAGGATTGACGCAAAAAGCCGTCCTTTCGGGCACAGCCATCCTGGCGTCACAGTACAGGCCCCTCGACCTGCGGCGAAGCAATTCTCAGCCTGAAGGTGTGCCCCCACCTCCTCTTCCAGGACATCTGGCGGTCCCACGTCTCCGACGCTTGGGCACTTGAGATTGTATCCTCGGGATACGCAATCGAGTTCTCATCCCTCCCCCCCAGACAGGTTTTTTCAATCCCGTCCTCCACGGGACCCCGAGGGGGCGGCCGCCTTCTCCCAGGTAATTCAGTCCCTCCTGGACCTCAAACTGTTGAACAAGTTCCTCCGTCTCCAGCGGCTTCGGATGTAATCCCTTCGTTCAGTAATTGCTTCTCTGGAAAGGGGAAATTCCTTTCGGCCGTAGATATCCAGGACTCATACCTCCACGTCCCCATCGCGCGGAGTTGTCAGCGCTTCCTGAGGTTTGCAATTGGAGACTATCATTACCAATTTGTCGCCCTCCCGTTTGGGCTGGCGACTGCGCCTCGGGTCTTCACAAAAATTCTGGCCCCTCTTTTCGCCCTGCTCCGTTCCAGAGGCATCTTCCTCATGCCTTATCTGGATGACATCCTCATCAAGGCTCCCTCTTTCGCTCAGGCGTCGAGCAGCGTACAGATCGCGCTGGAAGCCCTTGCACGTTACGGGTGGCTGGTCAATATGCAGAAGTCCTCTCTGACTCCCTCCAGACAACTGGTTTTATTGGGTATGCTTCTGGACACGGATGCGGCACAAGTTCGCCTTCCACCGGACAAGCGACTGGCCTTACACCGGTGAGGGTTCTTCTCGATTGCAGGCTTCCGTCCATTCGCCTCTGCATGAGGATGTTAGGGAAGATGGTCGCCTGTTTCGAGGTAATTCCCTTTGCCCAGTTCCACTCTCGCATGTTTCAGAGATCGATCCTGTCCTCCTGGGACAAGTCGTCCGAGAGTCTGGACTATCCCATCCGCCTCTCTCCCCAAGTGAGGTTGTCCCTTTGTTGGTGGCTATCTGTTCCAGTTCTGGAGTTCTGGGAAGGTCTTTCCTTCCAATATCCTGGACGGTGGTTACCACTGACGCCAGTCTGCAAGGTTGGGGAGGAGTGTTCCCTCCCAGGATAGTCCAAGGCACATGGTCTCGGTCGGAGTCCAAGCTTCCGATCAATTTCCTGGAGCTCAATGCGATTCTTTTATCCCTCCGGCACTGGACCCCACTCCTGAAGGGTCACCCTGCCAGGGTCCAGTCGGACAACGCCATGGCGGTGGCGTACATCAACCACCAGGGGGGAACACGCAGTTTTGCGTAGATGCAGGAATCTGCCAAGATCTTACAGTGGACGGAGGCCCACGTACCGGCAATTTCAGCAATTTACATCCTGGTTGTGGAGAACTGGACTGCGGACTTCCTCAGCAGGACAATAGATCCGGGCGAGTGGTCCCTCCACCCGGAGGTATTCGAGGTGATCTGTCTACGTTGGGGTCGCCCCGACGTGGACTTGATGGACTCGATCGGAGGCTTCCCACCTTTCCCTCCCGAGCAAGATATCCAGAAGTTTGCGGCGTGGACCCCTGATCTCCCCTCCTTTACGTGTTTCCCCCCCCTTCCCAGGGTTCTACGGAAAATCAGGATGGGAGGGCATTCCAACGATTCTCGTTGCCCTGTCGCAAGTGGTATGCCGAGCTCATTCTCCTTCTAGGAGACGTACCTTGGTCACTACCACTCAGAGACTACCTTCTTTTGCAGGGACCGGTCTTCCATCAGCATTTAAGGTATCTTCGTTTGACGGCGTGGCCACTGAAACCGCCATTCTGACGCGAAGAGTTTTTTTCGGCGGATGTCATCCGCACTATGATTCAGGCCAGGAAGCCTGCATCGTCCAGGATCTATTACAGGACCTGGAGGTCCTTCCTGGGTTTCTGTGAAAGCCGGAACATTCCACCACTTCGTTTTTCTCTCCCCACGGTCCTGTCCTTTCTTCAATCAGGGTTGGACCTTGGTCTGGTCCTTAGTTCTTTGAAGGGTCAGGTGTCGGCGCTTTCTATCCTTTTCCAGTGCCCTCTGGCCCCCCTGGGGCCTGTAAGGACTTTTCTTCAGGGTGTGGCACATACGGTTCCTCCATACCGTCCTCCTTTGTCGCCTTGGGATCTGAATTTAGTCCTCTCAGCGCTCCAAGCTTCCCCCTTTGAGCCCTTGCGGGAGATTTCTCTCAGACTCCTGTCCTGGAAGGTAGTTTTCCTTGTAGCTATTACTTCTATCAGATGGGTGTCCGAGTTGGCGGCGCTCTCTTGCAGAGAACCATTCCTGGTTATTCATAAGGATAAAGCGGTTCTCCGGCCCGTTCCTTCCAAAGGTGGTCACTGACTTCCATATCAACGAGGAAATTGTCTTTCCCTCACTTTGTCCCTTTCCTTCACACCCTAAGGAAAAGGAGTTACACCATTTGGATGTCGTCAGAGCTCTGAAGATCTATTTAGCAGCCTCCGGTCACTTCCGCCGTACAGACTCCCTTTTTGTCATTCCGGATGGTCCTCGAAAGGGATTGGCGGCCTCCAAGGTGGCAATTGCATGTTTGATTCGGGCTGCAATTGCGGAGGCATACCATGCCCGGGGCAGGGTTCCGCCCTTAGGTGTCAAGGCTCACTCCACCAGAGCGGTGGGCACATCTTGGGCTCGGAGGAATCGCGCTTCGGCTGCACAGTTGTGTAACGCGGCTACTTGGTCCTCCTTACACACATTCACAAAATTTTACCAGGTGCATACTTATGCATCGGCGGACGCTGCCTTGGGCCGCATGCTCTTGCAGGCGGCAGTTTCTTAGATGCCTGCAGGGACGCTTGCTTCCATGGGTCTGTGTTTTTTTCCCCTCCCTGTGGACTGCTTTTGGACGTCCCATGGTTCCTGTGTCCCCAAATGAATATGGGTGAGAAAACGAGATTTTTGTAAAACTTACCAGTAAAATCTCTTTCTCCCTCTTTATTGGGGGACACAGCACCCACCCAGTATTGTTGTTCGACCACAGTTGTGGCAGTTGCTGGTTAGAACCCCGTTGGGTCCTTGGCATGGTTGGTGTTCCATGTTTTTTCGTTAGTTGGCTTGCTTCTCCTACTGCTTGTGCACAAACAAAGCTCTTTCTCCAGGCTGGAGGGGGTATAGCTGCGGTGGGAGGAGCTAACAGCTTTATCTAGTGTTAATGTCTCCTAGAGGACATAGCTATACCCTCGATTCCTGTGTCCCCCAATGAAGAGTGAGAAAGATTTTACTGGTAAGTTTTACAAAACTCTAGTTTTTCTGGCCACTATAGGTCTTGGATATGTACTTGCTCATTTCCATATT
Organism: Bufo bufo; assembly: GCF_905171765.1. Classification (NCBI taxonomy): domain Eukaryota; kingdom Metazoa; phylum Chordata; class Amphibia; order Anura; family Bufonidae; genus Bufo; species Bufo bufo. Next base: position 38,255,543 of record NC_053399.1, on the reverse strand, counting down.
ACCCATTACAGGAAAGTTCCCAGATACAAAGACAAACTTGGGATATTCTTCATCTGTAATTTGTCTGTCCTTTGGCATTTTATCTGTTCGTAGAGTTTTTACCAAGATCAAAGTAATTCTAAAAAGGGTCCCGAAGGATGCAAGGCATGACTGATATCCCATACATTGACGATTGGCGGGTAAAGACATTCTCCAAACAATGGCTCTGTGCACAACCATGCAGCTTCTACCAGATCATGGTTTCCTGATCAATTACAAGGAGTCACCGCTCATCCCATCTCAGAAGCTGAAATACCTGTTTTCATCATAAACTTTCTTGGCTAACAATAAAGTTGTCATCATAGAGGAGAAACACAATCCTGAAGGGGATGAGTCCCCTCTTTTCCCCTCCCAAAGTGTTCTTACGCTGTGACCTAAATATGTTGGATTTCTTAACTTTGTCATAGATTATTTACTATGGGCCATATCCACTGCCTCTAATTCAATATACACTTCTTGGAATAGATGTCACAAGACCCTAGATCAAAGGCGTTTTGGATGTATCCATCAACTTGCCAAGAGCTGAATTAGAGGCTAAGACCTCAACATATGCTCTAAGAGGTACGGGGTACTGATTGGTGAAGTTTAAAAACTTTACTTTAGATACCTTCCCACATATAAAATCTAACTTTTAATAGATAGCTTTTAAAATTGGAGATCAGGTCAAGCCCAGATCAAGTAGGTCCTATGGCAGATTTAAGCAATATACTTGATACCTTCAGCAGCAAGACTCATAATGTCATTGATGTTACTCACGGTTTGTAGAGATCTCAACGTCTTGGTAGAGATGTTAACCACCGAAGATCATAGATGATGGTCTGAGGTACGTATATAACAGGGAGAAAAAAAAACAGGAATTACGGACGTGGGAGTTCCTATTCTTTCCCTATTTGTCCCTTCCTAGTCCTCAGCCCAGGGACACCCCTTGATGGTAGGGGTTCCCTGTCCTCATACCTAGTCTGCAAGTCACCTATTAAAACCCTTCAATAAGACATATCTAGGGTAAATGACATATGCTGAGAGAGTTGCTATTAATTGTACTAAAGGGAGCACTTTAAACAAATGCACAAAAGATCCTGACACAGCGTTTCCCCAGAAACAAAAAAAAAAAAACTGGTTCGTCAGGAGATTAGATTAAATCTAACTTGTGCAGAGTCTTCAGGTACAGACTCTGACTTACATGATAAACAAGCAGTGGTACCTTAAATAAGGACCCACTGGGAGATCCGGGCTGTGATGTAGGCTTCTTAGGTAACAGGCTTCTCAGTGTTACATTCAACACTGGCGCCTTAAATACAGCACTCCCCCTAACCACACCCCTCAACTTCCTTCCATAACTCTGAACTACCTATCGATAAAAATCCTTCCCCACCATGCTTGTAGGCCATCATTAACCAAATATAGTGTGTCCTGATTTGTAATATATAATGGCCATAAAAAGATTTTATAATGATATGTATTCTTGGCAGAATACCTAGAAACGCAGCTGTGGAACGCATATGCGTTCCACAGACCAGAAATACGCACCACATTACATTGGTGCGTTCCACAATGCCAGACCGGAAGTTGCGGGTGCCGGAAGTTCTGTCTGGAACGCATATACGTTCTACAGACTGGACCTACGCTAAGTATCATCGCTGTGCACATACACAAGCGATGCATGCAAATGTCCACTCCAGATACCCTATGTGGAGTGCAGAATGCGTTTCTAATATAAAACTGGGCCAGTATACATAACTGAACCTATAGGGGATAGTGATAGGTAATATATGTGCCAACTTAAAGGGAAGATTCTATCCCAGACAAATGGGGGGTTTTGGAAGGGGGAAGTGTACTGTATTTTAACATTATACCACCTATGAAACATTATTATAGATTGCCTACATATTGAAAGCAGGCCTCACATACACTCACCGAAAGAATTACTAGGAACACCATACTAATACGGTGTTGGGCCCCCTTTTGCCTTCCGAACTGCCTTAATTCTACGTGGCATTGATTCAACAAGGCCAAGCATTCTTTAGACATGTTGGCCCATATTGATAGGATAGCATCTTGCAGTTGATGGAGATTTGAGGGATGCACATCCAGGGCACGAAGCTCCCGTTCCACCACATCCCAAAGATGCTCTATTGGGTTGAGATCTGGTGACTGTGGGGGCCATTTTAGTACAGTGAACTCATTGTCATGTTCAAGAAACCAATTTGAAATGATTTGAGCTTTGTGACATGGTGCATTATCCTGCTGGAAGTAGCCACAGTGGTAACAAGGAATGATGGATACATGTTCTCATTCTGTTTACGCCAAATTCGGACTCTACCATTTGAATGTCTCAACAGAAATCGAGACTCATCAGACCAGGCAACATTTTTCCAGTCTTCAACAGTCCAATTTTGGTGAGCTCGTGCAAATTGTAGCCTCTTTTTCCTATTTGTAGTGGAGATGAGTGGTACCCGGTGGGGTCTTCTGCTGTTGTAGCCCATCCGCCTCAAGGTCGTGCATGTTGTGGCTTCACAAATGCTTTGCTGCATACCTCAGTTGTAACGAGTGGTTATTTCAGTCAACGTTGCTCTTCTATCAGCTTGAATCAGTCGGCCCATTCTCCTCTGACCTCTAGCATCCACAAGGCATTTTTGCCCACAGGACTGCCGCATACTGGATGTTTTTCCCTTTTCACACCATTCTTTGTAAACCCTAGAAATGGTTGTGCGTGAAAATCCCAGTAACTGAGCAGATTGTGAAATACTCAGACCGGCCCGTCTGGCACCAACAACCATACCACGCTCAAAATTGCTTAAATCACCTTTCTTTCCCATTCTGACATTCAGTTTGGAGTTCAGGAGATTGTCTTGACCAGGACCACCCCCCTAAATGCATTGAAGCAACTGCCATGTGATTGGTTGACTAGATAATTGCATTAATGAGAAATAGAACAGGTGTTCCTAATAATTCTTTAGGTGAGTGTATATGATTAGGATCCCCCTGTGGTCAGTATTAATCGATACATATAATAATGGATCTTTCTGATCTGATACATCTGAATACAGCTTAAATTCACAATATTAGAATCTGGATTACCAGATGAAAGAAAGTGAGAATGTGAGGGAGAGGAGGCAGCAAATGGACCGGGATATATACCAGTGCATATAATTATGTAAGCCAAAGATGGGTAAACCTAACTAGAGGAAACACCCAAATGACAGTTGTTCATTAAGACCCTCCGGATTTGATGTTCTCAATCTATAAATCCATTGACACTCCCTCTGCAATATTTTCCTATCCCAATCACCCTTACGTGGGGGGGGGGGATGACTTCAATAGATTGGAATTTTATGGAACTTGGGCCCCCATCATGAAATTCCTGAACATGATTGGCCACTGGTGTATCTCTTTTGTGTTTAATATCTCCAATGTGTTCACCAATTCTCCTTCTTAATTCCCTTTTGGTTTTCCCTACATAATTTAGAGGGCATTGACAAGTGATAAGGTATACTAATCCACATGTTCTACAATTAGAAAAAAATCTCTCATGTCAAAAATTCTTCCTGTTGAGACACTCCTAAATGTCTTAGATGTTAAAATAAAGGGGCAGGCTACACATCCGCTACATTTAAAAGTCCCCAGAGGCCTCCTATCAAGCCAGGTCCCGTTGGGCCTTGGTTCGTATACATACTATGTACCAGGCGATCTTTGATGGATTTTCCTCTCCTAAAAGTTATTGCTGGTCTAGGCGGTAATATGTCCATTAGATATCGGTCTGTCTGTAAGATACCCCATTGTTTTCTTAGTATCTCAAAAACTTTTTCATGGGCATTATCATATGTGCCTATTAGGCTACATGCACACGACCGTGCCGTTTTTTTGTGGTCCGCAAAAAACAGAAGCCGCCTGTGTGCCTTCCGCAAAACGAACAAGAATAGGACATGTTATATATTTTTTTTTGCAGGGCCACAGAATGGAGCAACGGATGCGGACAGCTGTCCGCATCTTTTGTGGCCCCATTGAAGTGAATGGGTCCGCATCCGAGCTGCCAAACCGGATGCGGACCCAAACAACAGCCGTGTGCATGAGGCCTTATCCTCATTGATCTACTAGTTATCCACTATCTTGTAGATAAGGGATAACTTTTACCAATCGGGATACACCTTTAATGCAGAGGCAAGATGTTAGGACATGTTCCACACAACAGATTTTGAAAATCAACCTACAGAATTCAGTGCAGAATTTGCTCTTTTTTGTACTTTTTTTTTTTTTTACCAATGGGTATTCAATACAAAACTGCACTTTCAGCTTGTGGTTTTTGCCCAGCGTCCACGTAAAAAAGCGCACAAAAAAAAACCCAACATGGCCATGTAAGGAGCTTATTTTTTAATGCTTCTCTTTCATTTCAATGGGAGATTGTGTGGATTCTGCCCCAACATATGGCGTGAAAAAAAAAAAAAAAAAGCATGTGCTGCTTACCACTGGAATGAATGGGAGGCTGTTTTGCTGTGTTTTTTTGGAGTTGATTTTGAGGCAGAAATGTGGCAAAATCTGCACCAAAAACCTCTTGTGAGCTGGCTCTAAGGCTTCATACATACCTGTGTTTCCATTAGGCGTCTCCTTCACATACCATTTAGGTTGTGGCTACACGACAACATTTGTCTCATGACTAAAAACGTTTATGCGACTATTTCGGAGCTGTGATTTGCTAGTAAAACCGCAAAATTGCTGAAAAGTTGCAGGTAAGTGGCGGTTACACGACTTGCCTTGTGGTCTTTGATAGCAGTCATGTGTGACTTGTAACCTGCAACCAACAGTTTTGGACTCTCTTAGTTGCTAACGTACATGAATTTGCAGGGACTGTCCCTCATTTTCAGACGGTCCTAGCAAAATGGCCATGGGTTATGTAGGCCTACCATAAAGGGACAATCCTGTGGTAGGGCCTACTTGCCATGAATTTACCAACTGCTAAAATGGTAGGTATGTATGGATTGCTTGCAACGTCTTAGTCGCAACACCTGTTGACAGATATCGTGTTGCATGACACGCGTCACTGTTTATAAATGTGGGACAAAATAATGGGAACCCAATGGGTCGGTAATGGTCCATGTTGGGTGCCATCATGCGACATAATCCAGTGCTTCCGTTATCTTTTGCTCTTCAAGCGCCTGAGTTTTTATTTTCGCTGCTGTGTGCCATTACAGCCGTGTGTGTGGTGAACACACGGACTACAGGAGCAAATACTGAAAAAACTAGAGCTGCACTTAGCAGTTGCAACTAGTGATGTCACTGTGCCTGGAACTGTGTGAGAAAGGAGTTTCCATGGAGCCCTCGAACTACGACTCCCGGACGGAGGAAGACAGCGCACACGCGCCTTCCCCACAGATGCCCATCCCAAGATGGCGCTGGGGTGCGGACACGTGACGCTCCCAGGGGCGGGGCGTGACCCGGATGTGTGCGCGCGACGGACACCTGAGGGAGAGATTCCCGCAGTCAGTAAAGGGGAAGCCTATTACCGGGGAGGTGTACGGATACTGCGGGAGGTGAGTGTGTGGCCCGGCTTGTGGTTACACAGGAGAGCAGAGCCTCCATTGACATCCTCCTTTATTGTCTGTCCGCCGGAAACAGCGCCTCCCCAGCGGGCTGCTCTGCCTTGTAGTCACAGTGATATGAGGGCTGCTCTAGGCTCATGGGGAGGCTGGGAGTCCATCCATGCCCCTTACTAGACCTAGGGCACAGATGAGACTCCTCATAGTGCCTGCATTATGTCTGTTGCCCATAGTAACCGACTACATGGCTGCTTTCGTCTCCTTCCTGTATGCTATGGGTGCTGGGTGCAACACAGATCCATCTCTGACTCCTCACTATGTGGCCATGTGTGGGGCTTGCACATCATGAGCTGTACATGTAGTGTTCATTACTGGCTGGGGGAGCGAGTCCTTTCACTAAATCCGTTCAGGGATCTTACAAGCGGTCCAAAACGGATCAGTTTTGCCCTAATGCATTCTGAATAGAAAAGGATCCGCTCAGAATGCATCAGTTTGCCTCCGTTCCGTCTCCATTCCGCTTTGGAGGCGGACACCAAAACGCTGCCTGCATAGTTTCGGTGTCCGTCTTACGAAACTGAGCCAAACTGATCCATTCTGACACACAATGTAAGTCAATGGGGACAGATCCGTTTTCACTGACACAATAGAAAACGGATCCGTCCTCCATTGACTTGGCTTTGTTACAGATAATACAAACGGATCCGTTTTTGCAGATCCATGACTGATCCGCACCAAACGCGAGTGTGAAAGTAACCTAAGTGTATTTTGGAGCAGAAAATGGTACTTCCTGGATGAACGCTGCTTCTATGCCATGAACTCATTGCATCATTATGATTTATAATGCTGTGTGTTCCTGCCGACCTCAGCTGTACTGAGTTGTACTCACGTAATGTCGCCGGTGCAGCCACGGACAGGCACAGTTCGTGTCATAGGAGCAGCGCTCAGTCCGGGAAATACCTCTCTGACACAGTGTGAAATTGCCCGTATAGCCTTTAGGAGATGTGCCGTTACAGCCGTGTTGATGTGTAGAGGTGGATGGAGCTGGTGGCTGGTCGCGTGGTGTTAGGTTGTACGCTATGATCAAATTCAAAATGAGCAATTCTTTATTTGGAAAAAAACAACTTAAAAACCTCTTGTACAATGATTAAAAATGAGATCTACGCGTTTCGCACATAGTCTGACTTGTCCTTGAATGGGTTCTGCAGGCTGTATTTTTTTTTTATTGATGACCTATCTTCAGGATAGGTAATCAATGTCTGATCGTGGGGGGTTTGACATCCGGTACTCCCACCGATCAGCTGTTTGAAGTGCTGCTTCCTCTTCAGTACCTGTGGATAGGGCATCAATATATATTGCTGCACAACCCCTTTTAATCATGGTACGCAACCTCGGTTTATATGGTGTGTAGTGCATTGACGGCTTTGCAGTCACATGGTGTGGGTGGTTAGGTATACGCTGCCTTGGTTTACATGGTGTGTAGTGTCCTCATAGTTAATTGTAAAGTACACTACTCACAAAAAGTTAGGGATATTTGGCTTTTGGCTCAAATTTCAGGATGACCCTAAAACACACTCTAACCTTTACAGGTGAACTTAATGTGACCTTCTCTAAACATTTGAATGCACGTGTTTGACTGTTCAATGTCTTATTACTTTTTGCACAACTTGCTGTTCTCTAACAAGGAGCTTAACGGCAAAATTCACAACAGGTGTTTGATCCATGAATCGCCCAATAAAGTTCCTGGTTCTATTAGAATTGGTATTTAAACATTCCTCCTCCTCATCATGCTGTTCACATTTTGACATCATGAGACCAAGATGACACCTAACAATTGATCGACAGTACCTCGCCATTGCGAGGCTTCAAGCGGGATGTTCTTAGATGGAAGTGGCCACTGAGCTTAGAGTGTCGCAGAGTGTCATCAGCAGGTTGTAACAGAGATACAGAGAGACTGGAAGAGTCACAGAAAGGTATAGAAGTGGACCTCCTTTGGCCACATCCCACACTGATGACCGTTTAATTGTGAACAATGCTCTGTGGAACCAGATGATGAATGCCACACAACCCCATGCACATTTAAGGTAGGTGAGAGACACCTAAGTGTCACGTCAGACTATTTGAAACCGCTTACATCAGCATGGTCTATGTTCTAGAGCACCTGACCACACCACCAGGCACAGGCGGCGTCATCGTGCATGGGCCAGGGAGCATCTACGCTGGACGAGGGGCCAGTGGCCCTCAGTGCTGTTCACTGATGAAAGTCGATTTGCGCTGAGCAGAAATGATGGCCGCCAGTGATGTTGGAGACGTCAAGAAGAGCGCTATGCATCAGCCACTGTCGTCCCCAGACAAACCTCTGGTGGTGGTGTTACACTGTGAGCAGGTGTGTCTAGTCCATACAGAACTGCCCTACACTGTGTGAATGGTACAGGGACAAGCCCATACTACTTAAATAAGATCATTAATCCAGTCATTGTGCCTCTGCATGAACAACACAGGCCTAATTTCATCTTCATGGACAACAATGTACCAGCTCATCGAGGTCATATCATTAGGGACCGGCTGCTGGAGACTGGGGGACCTCAAATGGAGTGGCCTGTACTTTCTCCAGACCTGAATCCCATTGAACATCAGCTGAGTCGCCGTCTAGAAGCTCGTAACTCTGTACCCCTTAATGACCTGAGGGCCGCCCTTCAAGAAGAGTGAGATGCAATGCGTCCAGACAATAAGACGACTTGTGAACAGCAGGAGACGCTGTTCTCAAGCTGTAATTGATGACAGGTTTTTGGGACCCTGGCATTTTGTGGGGTTGTACCCAGCACTGGTGTTGGCTTTTATGTCAATAAATTGTTTGAGATGAGGAAATCGCCATTGCTGCTTCTACTTAAATGGTCGACTTTCATGATATAATATCACTGGAGCGTGAACTTATTATGTTTCCCAAAAATTTCACCTAAAAGCCAGATATCCCTAACTTTTTGTGAGTAGTGTATGTAGGAGTTATCCTCTGTTCACACTTGCATTAGTTCTTTTCTGTAAGTTTTCTGTTGCTCTTTTAAGGTCTAAATAGCATAGCATGCAGCGTCGGAGGCAGTGTTAGGGTCCTTTCTTGTAGATTCTGTCAAAAACACGAGACAGAATAGCAAAGCTGCAGTAGTAAAATGGCAAAATCCCAAACAGAGACCTAACAGACTTGTTACAAGTTTGTCAGTTATGTATCGGATCAGCACTTCAATTATTTTCCTGTAATGGAAAAAACAGTGCAGGTGTGAACCGAGGCTTATTCTAGAAGTCTACTTTCACACTAGCGGCCGCGACTTCCGGCCGCACGCGTGCACTAGCTGCAGCACAGACCCGGCAGGCTGTTCACCCGCCAGAGCAGCCTGCCGGAGAAGGCTGCCGCTAGTGTGAAAGTAGCCTAAAGTTAAAGGGGTTTTTCCAAGAATTCAATATTGATGGCCTACCCTCAGAGTAGGTCATCAATGTCTGATCGGTGTAGGTCTGACTCCCAGCACCGCTGTTGGTCAGCTGTTTGAAGAGTTAGTGGCGCTCCAATGAGTGCTGGGGCCTCATCACATCTTATCAAGCACAGCGATGTACATTGTATAGTCAAACAAAACCATAGCTGATCTTAGGGAGACCAACTACAAAAAACACTGTGGAACCTCATTTAAGAGTTTCAACACAGCAACCCAAAGTGCAAAGCTCCCTGGGGAACAGTGATGTGCAAAATAACCGTGGAGCCCCAGTTAGGTGTCTTCAACACAGTGAAAGCCAAGCAAAAGGGTGTCCCCATGATAGAGATCACCAGATCCACCATATTAAGTGGCCCCTATTTCAAGATCCAGTTCTTTTACGAGCCTTAAGGATGTGACGGGGAAGACCTAAGCCTGTTATCCATCCACTGACTGCTGTTTCGGGGTGTTGCTCCTCATCAGTGTGGAGTAGGATTCTGTCAGCAGCTTTGTCCCTATGACACTGGCTGACCTGTTACATGTGCACTTGGCAGCTGAAGACATCTGTGTTGGTCCCATGTTCATACAGTCCTGATCAAAAGTTTAAGACCACTTGAAAAATGGCAAAAAATCATATTTAGCATGGCTGGATCTTAACAAGGTTCCAAGTAGAGCTTCAACATGCAACAAGAAGAGATGGGAGTGAGACAAAACATTTTTTGAGCATTCAATTTAATGAAAACAATGAATAAACTGAAACAGGCTGTTTTTCAGCTGATCAAAAGTTTAGGACCACACCTCCAAAAAAAACTAAACCCCCCCCCCCCCCCCCCCCCCAAAAAAAAAACTGAAATCCAACTTCCAAACATGAACTCGGTAATGAGTAGCTCCGCCGTTATTGTTTCACTTCAAAAATTAGTTTCGGCATGCTTGATGCAAGCGCTTCCATGAGCTGAGTGGAAACATTTCTCCCAGTGGCGAAGATGGCCGCACGAAGGCCATCTACTGTCTGGAACTGTTCATTTTTGTAAACTTCCCTTGCCATCCATCCCCAAAGGTTCTCAATTGGATTTAGATCAGGGGAACACGCAGGATGGGCCAAAAGAGTGATGTTATTCTCCTGGAAGAAGTCCCTTGTCCTGCGGGCATTGTGTACTGTAGCGTTGTCCTGTTGAAAAACCCAGTCGTTACCACACAGACGAGGGCCCTCAGTCATGAGGAATGCTCTCTGCAACATCTGGACATAGCCAGCGGCCGTTTGACGCCCCTGCACTTCCTGAAGATCCATTGTTCCTCTGAAGGAAAAAGCACCCCAGACCATTATGGCGCCCCCTCCACTGTGGCGCGTAGAAAACATCTCAGGTGGGATCTGCTTGTCATGCCAGTATCGTTGGAAACCATCAGGACCATCAAGGTTACATTTTTTTCTCATCAGAGAATAAAACTTTCTTCCACCTTTGAATGTCCCATGTTTGGTGCTCTCTTGCAAAGTCCAAACGAGCAGTTCTGTGGCGTTCAAGGAGACGAGGACTTTGAAGACGTTTTTGAAGCCCTTCAGTCTCAGATGCCGTCTGATGGTTATGGGGCTGCAGTCAGCACCAGTAAGGGCCTTAATTTGGGAGGAGGATCGTCCAGTGTCTTGACGGACAGTTCAGTGCTGGTAAAAAAAAATTGGGTCTTCCACTTGACTTTTTTGTTCCATAACCCTCAGGATCATTTAAGAAATTCCGAATGACTGTCTTACTGCGTCCCACCTCAGCAGCGATGGCGCGCTGTGAGAGACCCTGCTTATGCAGTTCAACAACCCGACCACATTCAAAAAGGGAGAGTTTTTTTTGCCTTTGCCATCACAACGTGTGACTACCTGACAGAAAATGACAATGAATCCACATCTTTGCACAGATTTGGCCTTTTAAAGGCATGTGGTCCTAAACTTTGGATCAGCTGAAAAACAGCCTGTTTCAGTTTAATCGTTATTTTCAATTAATTGAATGCTCAAAAATGTTTGGTCTCACTCCCATTTCTTCTTGTTGCATGTTGAAGCTCTACTTGGAACCTTGTTAAGATCCAACAATGTAAAATATGATTATTTTTTGCAATTTTTCAAGTGGTCTTAAACTTTTGATCAGGACTGTATGTGCCCACATTGCTGAGATAAACGATGTTTTTATATGTAAATGAGTCTCTAGGAGCAACGGAGGCGTTGCCGTTACACCTAGAGGTTCTGCTCTCTCTGCAACTTCTGTGCCCCCTGCACTTTGACAGGACCAGGCAGTGTAAATGTCATCACACCTGGCCCTGTCAATCAAAGTGAAGAGGACATGTCTGTTGCAGAGAGCTGAGCCTCTAGGTGTAAGGCCCCTTGCAGACAAGCGTTCCTCCCGCAGCGAGTCCGCATCGCGGCACCCAGCCTGAACTCCCAGCACTGACGGGATTCACATAGCATTATATTGATTTATGACGCTATGTAACCCTTAGGCCTCTTTCACACGGGCGTCGCATGTAAGGGCCGAATAAGATGCGGGTGCGTCACAGGAAAATGCACAATTTTTCTTCGCGAGTGCAAAGCGTTTTAATGCCTTTTGCACGCACATGAGAAAAATCGGCATGTTTGGTATCCGAACCCAGATTTCTTCACAGAAGTTCGGGTTTGGGTTAGGTGTTGTGTAGATTTTATTATTTTCCCTTATAACATCATTCTCTATGGGGACAGAATGCATGTGGAGAGCATACTATGTGCTCTCCGCATCCGCATTTCTGGAGCGCGCCCCCAAACTTCTGGTCCGCAGCTCCTGAAAAAATAGAACATGTCCTATTCTTGTCTTGGGGGTTCCGGCTGGGTGTATTGCGGATCCGCTCGCTGCGGGAGGAACGCTCGTCTGCAAGGGGCCTAACAGCAGCGCTATTTTGCCAAGAAGAACGGGCAAAAATTTTAGCTTTTAGATGTGCAAAGCAGGTAGAGACATACCCCAAAAGACTTGCAGCTGTAATTGCAGCAAAAGGTGGTCCTACAAAGTATTGACTCAGGGGGCTGAATACAAATGCACGCCACACATGAAAAAAATTGAAAACCGTGTATCAATTTCTTTTCACTTCACACATACTTGCTACTTTGTGTTAGAATCCCAATAAAATGTAAGTTTGTGGGTTTAAAGTGAAAAAAAAAGTGGAAAAGTTCAAGGGGTATGAATACTTTTTCAAGGCACTGTATGTGGCAGGGCCTAGTAGGATGAGGTGAGACTTTTAATTTTGGGCTTTAGACCTCGGTGATTAACTCAGTAGAGCTAATAGATTGGTTTAGTATCTTAGGAACTCATCTGTGTTATTGTTATTGTGGACTTTGTCTCTGGTCTCGGGCTGGCAGTATCAATTATTATGCTACAGTTTTCTTTGTGTCTGTATCTACTTGTATTGAGCCAGCTGAAATTGCAAAACTACCGCCTTGCACCTATTGAAATAAAATTCCACCATAGAAGCCATTTTTTTTGGTCATATAAAAAAAATTCTGCAATGTGGAAAGCATGTAGTAACATTCGGTATTGCCCTTTCCTGAAATAAAACCCCACTAAATACAGCGGTTCAGTTAAAGTCCTATAATGACCGACCCCCCCCCCCCCCCCCCCAATGCCCGTCCCTTCGTATACATTATACTTGCCTGCTCCAGATGCCTGCACGGTCGCCGCTGCATCTCTCCGTCGTGAGGATCAAAACATCTGCCGATGGGGGGAGCAGCCAATAGCAGGCCGCGACGGGGACAATCCTCCCTAGTATCGCGGGTGACGCTAGGGAGGCTCGTCTCTGTCATGGTCTGCTATTGGCTGCTCGCCCCGGATGTTTTGATCCACGCATCTTGGGGTTGCGGCTGCGGCCGTGCAGGGACCCAGGTGTCAGGGACCAGGTAAGTATAATGTATACGAGGGGCCGGACATTGGGGGGGGTGCTCATCATAGGGGTTGGATAACCCCTGTAATATCTATTGCAGTTTTTATTGTCTGGCTGCAAACAAAAATTTGGTGTAATTGGCTCAATATGTTTTTGGTAGCTGTTTCACCCCTGGTCATAAAAATAAGGTCATATGAGACAGCAGCATGCCGCAGTTTCACCTGCAGAACTGTTTCCCTATGCGGGTAAAACAGCTGTTTTCTGGTAAAATAATTTTGCCCATATAACAGGCATCTTACAAACCACAGTGGACTCATTTTTTGTCCGCATCAGTAGTACTCCATGTAGCCTCACCCTATGTGTTTATTGCTGTCACCTCTCCTGACATGTATAGTAACTACTTGCATTCCCCATGTAATACCAATTCTGGAGCTTCTATTCTTATGACTATGTTGTGCTATTCTTCTATTATTCCCGCTAGAAGTTAAGAACAATTATTAGTGGTTTGCCATCAAGGTCCAGATGGGTGTTCCCAGTTGGGGGGTCCCTGCAGTCTTACATGAGCAACACAGATTGAATAGTTTTAGAACTTGATTAGAATCTGTTAGGGTACTTTCACACTAGCATTATTAGAATCCGGCAACGGAACTGCCTGCCGGATCCTGCAATCCATATACAAACGTAAAGCTTTTTTCCGGATCCGTTAGATAGATCCGGTGAAATACCAGATCCGTCTCATCCGGAATAACGGTATTTACATTTTTTTAAAAGATCAAAAGAGAAACCCGCTCCTCCTATATCCCGGCGCATGCGCAGAGAGGAAAACCGGATGCGGCAATTTCCGGAACACTTGGTACCGGATCCGGCATTAATACATCTCTATGGAAATGAATGCCGGATCCGGCAAGTGCGGTGGTGTTCCAGGATTTTGTCCGGAAAAAATACCGCAGCATGCTGCGGTATTTTGTTCGGTCAAATACTGTACAAGGGACGGAAGACTTCCTGATGCATACTGAACGGATTTCTTTCCATTCAGAATGCATAAGGACAAAATTGATGCGTTTTTTTTTTTTCTGGTATTGAGACCCTTTACCGGATTTCAATACCGGAAAAGAATAACGCTAATGTGAAAGTACCCGTAGTAAGTCATTCATAACTTTTGGCAGGAATAATAAAGGAATGGCACATCATAGAGTAATAAGAATAGAAGGGTCGCCGGTAGATGGCCCCCTTCGTCAGGGTCACCGCATTCGTGGTCATCTACAAGATGTTCCTCCATTGGCTCCTGGTCCCTTCTCCGTTGCTCCACATTTATCTATCCACCTCTTTCAAGTCTTTCAGGGATTGTGAAGAATTGGGATCAATAATACATGTTTGGTAGACCTCTAGCAAGGGGAGTAGATTTTGTATAGGTCATCAGTATGTGATCAGTGGGGGACCCTTCTTGTTCCTTCCCTCGCTTCGCTTGATTTGAATTGTTGTTGTTGTTGTTATTATTATTATTATTATTATTTTTATTTATTTTTTTATTGGTTTATTTGAATTTCTCACTGTTTTGAGGAAATATTTTACAAGATTATCCTACTAATTTATTCAGCTATGGATGTAACCTACAAATGCTCCTAATGCCTACCCTGAGGGTGTCCACAGACCCTCATAGACTGATGAATGATGTGTCCGTTTTAATCATTGTTTCCATGTATACGGATGTGCTGTATACCTGACCACACCATAAGGACCCATTTACACGACCCTATTTTTCTTTCCGCATCCGTTCTGCATTTTTGCGGATCAGATGCAGACACATTCATTTCTATGGGACTGCAAAATCCACGGATAGCAGACTGTGTGCTATCCGCTTCCATATGTCCGCATAAAAGATAGAACATGTCCTATACTTGTCCGCAAAATGCGGTCCGCGGCCCCATTCAAGTCTGGTTCTGCAAAAATGCGAATTGCACACAGAATGTGTTCCGAATACAAACTGTATTTTGCGGATCTGTGTCTGTAAACTTTAATGCCCTGTCATGTCACCTTTTGAATCTTTATTCAAATGATACCTTAAGTTTTTTTGGCGGATCTGCAAAATACAGAAGACTTATGGAAACGTACATTCCGTTTTTTTTGGCGGATATGCAGGAGATTTTGCTGAACAGCTGATCCAGATATTTGCAGACCACAAATAACATCCGGCCGTATGAAAAAGCCTTAAGTTGCAGGTATATGTTGGGAACGTTGCACAACATATGCAACATGGTCTAAAGACAGTGTATTTTGTGGTGCACAATTGTCCTAGTTGCTATTGTTTTTTGGGCTTTTTTTTGGCGGACCTATTGACTTCAATGGGTATGTGGTCCATAGTTGTGGCCAAGAATAGGACAGGTCTTCTGTGGAAACCATACAGATGTCTTCCGTGTGCTTTCTGCGTCCGTATGTCCATTCTGCAAAGGATAGAACTAGAGATGAGCGAAGCGAGCTCCGGATGTTACATCTGAAGTCGTTTTGTTTAAAGGGGTATTCCATCTTAGACAATGGGGGAATATCGCTAGGATATGCTCCCCTTGTCTAATAGGTGTGGGTCCCACCGCTGGGACCCGCACCTATATCGAGAACTGAGCGGGGAGCACTGTGGCTGAAGGACCCCAGATTTCCTGGGGTCTGTCCACCACCAAGCGCTAATCCCCGCTTCTCCCATAGAGGTGAATGGGAGCATGCTGCGCATGCGCGGCCCATGCTCCCATTCATTTCTATGGGGCAGACGACAATAGCCGAGCCAGCGCTCGGCTATTTTCGGCGGCCCCATAGAAATGAATGGAGGGCGCATGCGCAGTGCGCTCTCCTTCACTTCCGGGGCTACGTTCTCAATATAGGTGCGGGTCCCAGCGGTGGGACCCGCACCTATAAGACAATGGGGGCATATCCCCCCATTGTCTGAGATGAGAAAACTCCTTTAAAGCTTCGAGTTAATACTGTACGGATATCCGTCTGGTGCCTCAGAACCGAAGTAGAGTAAAGTTTTAAAGTGGTTTTCCAAATCAATTAACGAAGTCACGCGCGGCTTCGCGAATAACTAACCGGCTCGTCGGAGCCCATACATTTTTGATACTGTATGGATACGGATCTCTGTACAGTATTAATCCGAAGTTTTGAACAAAGCGACTTCAGATGTAACATCGCTCATCTCTAGATAAAATATATCCTAAAGAGATTTTTCCAGAGCTGATGCTGGCTATACATTATATCAATAGCAGCTGCACACGCCTGGGGACTCCTGACTCGGGGGTAGGAGGGGGGATTTCAACATGCCCGATCCTTTCATTCATTTTCATTTCATTCATGCCCAAGGAAAGCCACTGCCAAAGGAGTCCAGCAGCAGCTTGCTCCCCTCTCTCCATTAAAAACGCATGCGTACTTGGATGAGCTGAGCGTGCTATGTATGATGTGTTTGGAAGGAATAGTTGTCAGCCAAACGAGCCTTCTACCGACAACTATGAGAAGTGTATGGCTCGTTCTAGTCTGTCATTTGCCATGGCTTGCTCTGATTTGGCAGCATATTATCTGCAGTCTATGTGAATGTGGGATGGAATCTGACCAACATAAAAATAAAAATATGCCCAAAGATCATTCGATGCAGAAATGCTCCCATGGGCTTCTGTGAAAAAGTCCATGTATAGATTCATCCTTGACTCATTTATCTTCTCCTCATAGTGTTCATCCACAGGGAGAGTGACAAGGTGGCTACTAATTATTGGGGTTCCTGGTGTCGATCTTCCACTCATCTAAAATCCCATTTCCTACCATAATGTACAAAAGAAATAAATTTCAACCCTGCTACATTACTCTGCCTCGCTAGATCTTTAATTATGATCAGTTTCTAATGCACTTTGTAGCTTCTCAATGTGTGCCCCAAATCAGAGTTAAGTTATGTAAATGAGCCTCTTGGTGCAATTAGGGTTTTGCTGTTGCACCGAGAGGCTCTGCTAAGTTTTCTCTGCTGGCAGCACCCCCACCTCCTTGACTGACAGGGCCAGGCAGTCTGTCACACCTGGCCCTGAAGTTTCACAGCAGTGCATTTGGCACATGCGCAGTGCATGGCTGGAGATTACTGGATGCATCTGCCAAGTGATCTGCAGCCATGTACTATGCGTGCACCAAACGCGCTAGTGCAAGACTTCAGGGCCAGGTGTGAAAACAAACTGCATGACCCTGTTAGTCAAAGAATAGGTGGTGTGACTGTAAAGAAAATGAAGAGGAGCCTCTGGGTGCAACGGCAATGCTCTCATTGCACAAGGAGGCTATTTACATAACATAAAAACACTTCTTTCCCTGAATTGGGGGCACATATTGAGAAGCAACAAACAGCATAAGAAACTGGTGACGAGCAGATCTAGCGAGGCGGATGGGTTTAGTTACACATGTGTGATGATGGATTCCCTTTAAAGGGATTATCCCATGACTGATGTAAAAAATTCAAATCAGACATCATACAGTACATGACAATCTCTTTCTATCAAAGCTAGACCCAGCCCTGTACCTCACATGGATCCAGAAATCTCCCCATTCATTGCTCTGATAGATTTATATCAAGCTGACAGCTCAGGGGGAGTGTCCTTTCTGCTGCAGCTCAGGGGGCGTGTTTATGCTCTCCCTATCACAGCTCAGGGGCGTGTCCATGCTCTCCCTATCACAGCTCAGGAGGAAGTTGAAGGATGAAACTGAGCATGTGCGGCCATCTCAGTGAGCAGGACAAAAAAAAAACACAGCAGGTGTCGCTATACAGATATATATATACATTTTATTGAATAACTCAGTGGCTATGCCATATTTTTAATTACATGGATTTGCAAAACTATTCAGATCCAGGTGCTGGTTTGAAAACTGTAGAATATTATTTGTGGAACCACCCCTTTAAGTGATGGATCTCTGGTTTACAGAATGATGAGAACCAGGACACCATACAATGGTGCTTGTTGTATCACTGCTACACATGGAAAGTATTTTTGCAAGCCTAAACTTGTGTCTTTTGCAATAGGGAGAGGACACTATCAGCTTCGAAATATACACGTGTATACGCCCTGGTCTACTTTTGCTTTTGGAAGAAAAAACTTTATTTTCTTTTTTTTTTTGTATGTAGGTGCTACAAAGACAAAATAATTGTTGCATTGTTCTATAGTTGGTGTCGGTCAGGCATCACCGTTCTGGCTTTCCGTTCTCCTGCTCCGTCTAGGAGCAGGAGAACGGAAAGGACGGAAAAAGCACATAACTGACGCCAACAAAGCCTAAGGACCCCCTAGACCAGCGGTTCTCAACCTAGGGGTCGCGACCCCTTTGGGGGTCGATCGGCCCTTTCCGGGGGGTCGCCTGAGGCTTCCTATTGTGGGTCGCCCGCACAACGGCAGCGGCCCCTTATCCTCGCGCACAGGAAGTGATGTCCTATCACTGCCTGTGCTTGAAGGAGCCTGACATCTGGACGGGTAAGTCGAGCCGCCTGTCTGCTGAGGTCCGAGTTTTTTTGTTAATGACACCGCCGCTGAGCACCACTGCCACCAATGATTTAATTGAGCCTGGCTAATTTTATTTTAATTATTTGGCTGAGCAAGGCTTAATTTATTTGGGGGGACATGAAGCACCGCTGATTTATTTATTTGGGGGACCCTGAGCACTTCTGATTTATTTACTTGGGGGACCCTGAGCACCATTGATTTATTTATTTGGGGGGGGCCTGAAGCACCGCTGATTTATTTATTTGGGGGACCCTGAGCACTTCTGATTTATTTATTTGGGGGACCCTGAGCACCATTGATTTATTTATTTGTGGGAAACCTGATGCACCACTGATTTATTTATTTGGGGGAGACCTGAAGCCCCGCTGATTTATTTATTTGGGGGACCCTGAGCACTTCTGATTTATTTATTTGGGGGGGACTTGAAGCACCACTGATTTATTTATTTGAGGGGTACCCTGAGCACCACTGATTTTTTTTTTTTTTCGGGGGGGGGGGGGGGGTACTGTGAGCACCACTAAGTTATTTATTTGAGGGGTACTGTGCGCACCACTGATTTATTTTTTAGGGGGTATTTGTTGTTTATTATTTATTTTAAAGTTATTTATTTGGTTTACAAATATTTTGTATTTATGCTAAAGTTCTGTGGTTATGAATGAATACTTGTGTATTTGAATTAACATTTGGTGTATTGGTGTCTGTGCGTGTTTTTGGTGGGTCATCATAACAGTAGCAAAATTAGTTATGACGTAGCAAGGAAAAAAATGTAATGGTTGGGGGTCACCACAACATGAGGAACTGTATTAAGGGGTCACAGCTTTAGAAAGGTTGAGAACCACTGCCCTAGACTATAATGGGGTCCGTTATGTTTCCGCTCAGAAGATGATTTTTAAGCGGAGACAAAAGTTGTGCATGCAGGACTTTTGTCTCCGCTTAAAAATCATCTTCTGAGCGGAAACATAACGGACCCCATTATAATCTATGGGGTCCTAAGGGCTCTGTTTGACTCCGTTTGGCGTCAGTTATGTGCCTTTTTCGTCCTTTCCGTTCTCCTGCTCCTAAACGGAGAAGAACGGAAAGGCTGAACGGTGATGTGAACGTAGCCTCAGTCTAACTTTTCAGAAACACTCAGATTCCTAAAGTAGCTTCTTGCTGTAATGTTGTGCTGCCAAGAGTAAGGATCTGTAAGAAAACCCCAAAAGGGGAGCACTGAATTCTCTTTGATTAAGGTTTCTAAGTAATATTACTTCTCCTTAGGCCTCATGCACACGACCCTTGTGTGCGTCCGTTGTTCCGTGATTTTCTGCGGACCCATTGACTGCGGACCCATGACCTGTCCTATTTTTTTTGACGGACAATGGTTTGCGGACCCATTCAAGTCAATGGGTCCGTGAAAAAACACGGATGCACACAAGATTGTCATCCGCGTCCGTGATCCGTGTCCGTAGTCTACTTTCACACAGACGGATCGCAGATCCGTCTGCATTAAAGCTTTTTCAGAGCTGAGTTTTCAACTCAGATCCGACAGTATATTCTAACATAGAGGCGTTCCCATAGTGATGGGGACGCTTCAAGTTAGAATATACTGAGAACTGTGTATATGACTGCCCCCTGCTGCCTGGCAGCACCCAATCTCTTACAGGGGGCTGTGATCCGCACAATTAACCCCTCTCCCTCCCTCCCCTGTATTACATTCATTGGTGGTCAGTGCAGCCTCCCCTCTCACCCCCCCCTAATTAAAATCCCCCCCATATACTTTGGCTTCAGTTGTGCCCCCATCTTTATATTATGGCCCCAGTTGTGCCCCCATCTTTATATTATGGCCCCAGTTGTGCCCCCATCTTTATATTATGGCCCCAGTTGTGCCCCCATCTTTATATTATGGCCCCAGTTGTGCCCCCATCTTTATATTATGGCCCCAGTTGTGCCCCCATCTTTATATTATGGCCCCAGTTGTGCCCCCATCTTTATATTATGGCCCCAGTTGTGCCCCCATCTTTATATTATGGCCCCAGTTGTGCCCTCATACATATATTATGACCCCAGATGTGTCCCTATACATATATTATGACCCCAGATGTGTCCCTATACATATATTATGACCCCAGATGTGTCCCTATACATATATTATGACCCCAGATGTGTCCCTATACATATATTATGGCCCCAGATGTGTCCCCATACATGTATTATGGCCCCAGATGTGTCCCCATACATGTATTACGGCCCCAGATGTGTCCCCATACATGTATTACGGCCCCAGATGTGTCCCCATACATGTATTACGGCCCCAGATGTGTCCCCATACATGTATTACGGCCCCAGATGTGCCCCCATACATGTATCACGGCCCCAGATGTGCCCCCATACATGTATCACGGCCCCAGATGTGCCCCCATACATGTATCACGGCCCCAGATGTGCCCCCATACATGTATTACGGCCCCAATTGGTGGCAGCGGAGAGTTCCGATACATATATTGCTACTGCAGTCCTGGCTGCCATGGTTACTTAGCAATTTTAGAAGCATTCTACTTACCTGCGCTGTCTGTGACCGGCCGGGCGCTCCTCCTACTGGTAAGTGACAGGTCTGTGCTATAGGAAATGCGCCGCACAGACCTTTCACTTACCAGTAGGAGGAGCGCACGGCCGGCCACAGACAGCAAGGTAAGTATAATGCTTCTAAAATTGCTAAGTAACCATGGCAGCCAGGACTGCAGTATCATCCTGGTGGCCATGGTTACCGATCGGAGCCCCAGCGATTAAACTGGGACTCCGATCGGAACTCTCCGCTGCCACCAACTGGGGCCATAATATATCTATGGGGGCACAACTGGGGCCATAATATATGTATGGGGACACAGCTGGGGTCATAATATAAAGATGGGGGGATTTTAATTAGGGGGGGGGAGGGGAGGCCGCACTGGCCACCAATGAATTTAAAACTGGGGAGGGAGGGAGGGGGGTCTGCCCCCTCCTGCCTGGCAGCACCTGATCTCTTACAGGGGGCTATGATACGCACAATTAACCCCCCAGGTGCGGCACCTGAGGGGTTAATTGTGCGGATCACAGCCCCCTGTAAGAGATCGGGTGCTGCCAGGCAGCAGGGGGCAGTCATGTACACTGTTCTTAGTATATTCTAACTTGAAGCGTCCCCGTCACTATGGGAACGCCTCTGTGTTAGAATATACTGTCGGATCTGAGTTTTCAGATATAACTCAAATCAGATGGTATATTTTTTTTTTTTTTAATCAATTCTTTATTATTTTATCAACATGACAAACAAAATATCCAGAGTGTACATCTCTGAACACAAAACCGCACTAAAAGTGCGGTGAACACTACAGTAACATATATAAATAGGGGCATTATATAGTCAAGAGTACAATATAATCAGTACAAGCAATCAAAATACAATGACATTATTGAAATACAATGATATTATTAGGACATTCTCCCATAGAACTAAGACAGATTAGCTGATCGGAGCAACAGACGACCCAAGGTCCCCTTCAATTGACTCACAAGGTACCATTCCGTCAGTGTGAACGGTCTCACAATTAACTGTATCTCCTCATCAGACATACATTGAACAATAAACGGTTTCCATTTCTGAAACAACCCCTTGGCTTGACTTTCTTTAGCCGCGAGAGAATTTAATCTCTCCAAATAAAACACATTCTTTAGTTGTTCTATAATAAATTGTGATCCTGGAGCATCAGCCTGCAGCCATTTTTGTAGGATACTACGCTTGACTACCATACATATCGTATGAAACAGACGAGGTAACCCCTCTCGACCTATCTCTCCTTCCTCGTAATGAAATAAATATAGTTGAGGGGACAATGGAAGCTCTCTTCCCCAGATTCTCTTCACTAAATTCCCCACTTCCTCCCACAACCTCTTACTCTGTGGGCATAACCAGATCCCGTGAAATAAATCAGTGAGACCCACTCCACACTTCGGGCAACTAGTTATCCTATCTGGTTTCCCTAGATGAGGGGGGATATTGAAGCCATAGATAGCACGATACATAAGTCTAAACTGCGTATCCCTCCATGACTCATTAATAACATGTCTCCTAACCACTTCCCAACCTTTCACCATTTTTTGTTCAATATCCCCATCATTCAACTGTTCGGCCCATTTTCCAAATCGAATACTCCTATCCCCAGTTCCATCTTCCTTCCTCATATCTGTGTAAATTGTAGAAATTGAGACCTTCCCACCTCCTAAATCTAAGATCCTATCCAGAACATTCCTACGAATCTCTTTCTGCACCAGCCCCAGATGATTTATCACAGCCTCCCTTACTCACTCTTTGATCTATTGATTTTTAAACCAGACAGGGAACCAAATTCATCCAAAGCTTCAGTAATCCTCCCAATATCCCTAACCGGGTTAGACATAAAAAGCAAAATGTCATCAGCAAATAAAGCCGAACGCATCTGCTTCCTACCTATTTTCAGACCCTCAAACAAATCCTCTGAATTCAGCCATCTTGACAATGGCTCTATCGCCAGGTCAAACAAAAGAGGAGATAACGGGCAGCCCTGTCTGGTTCCTCTCTGTAATAAGAAAGAATCAGACAAACAACCCCCAGAGCACACCCTCGCCCTCGGGCCTATATACAGAACATCTAATAGCGTGCGAAACATCCCATTAATACCTACCGAATCTAGGGCAAGACCCAGCCATTTCCAGTTGATACTGTCAAAAGCTTTTTCTGCATCTAAAGTGAGAATGGCCGGATCTTGCCCCCGATATTCCGCCTTCCCTGCCACTGAAAGAGCAAGCAGAACCTTCCTTAGATTGGTGACAGCCGCCCTACCCTTCATGAAGCCAACCTGCGCAGGAGAAATCAAAGTGGGGAGAACCTCTGCCAACCTATTAGCAAGCAACTTCGATAAGATTTTAAGATCATGGTTTATTAGGGATATTGGCCTGTAAGACTCTAGATTTCCGGATCTTTCCCTGTCTTATGGATTAATGTTATGTGTGCCGTATTCATTCGTTCAGGTAGCACCACCCCCCCCCCCCCCCCCCCTCAAACCAAGAGGAATAGAGCGACATCAAATATGGAACCACCTGAGTATCCATCACCTTGTAAAAGTCTGACGTATTCCCATCTGGGCCCGGGGCTTTTCCAGAAGGAAAGGATTTAATGGTTGCCTGTACCTCCGCTGCCATCAATGGGGCATTTAGAGTGTTCAGCTGCTCTACTGTCAAAGTTGGCAAGGAAATTCGCTCTAAGAACGCCTTCCCCTCTTCCACCCTATCCCCGGCATTCTGATAAAATGCCTCCATATATTGTCCAAACAATTTATTGATCTGTTGCGGTCTGTGCTCCTTGGTCCCATCCCTTTTCCTTACTGCCTGAATATGATTCATTGGACGCCTACCCTTAGCCAATGAGGCCAACAACTTTCCAGATTTGTTGCCAAATCTATGTAAACTAGCATCTAACTGAGATTTCTTGGAAATTTCCAGTTTCTCTGCCCACGCTTCAAAGTCTCTTAGCCGAAACCCAGCGTTCTTTGGCGGTCTGGGTTTGGGCCAAGAGAAAGTTGCTGTAAGCTTCTCTTAAACATGTGCTTGCTTTTTCATATTGCGTCCTAGCAACCTTCTTAATAGAGGAAACATAAGCCAACAATCTACCTCTCAAAACAGCTTTAGCCGTTTCCCAAAACAATACCGGATCGTTCACATGCTCCCTATTGTCATCCACAAATTCCATCCACCATCCCTTCATTAGTTTCACAAATTCATCATCCTTTACCAAATAATTTGGGAACCTCCAAATGAAATCTCTGCCCCCAGTATACATTTCTCTTATATCTATAAGAAGAGGAGAATGATCTGAAATTACCATATCACCTATGGCAATGTCCGCCACTCTGTGCAAAATCATTGCGGACAGAAACAAATAATCGATTCTGGACCAGCTCTTATGCGCATGCGAAAAGTGGGTGAATTCCCTCCCTTGAGGATTGGAGTACCTCCAAACATCCCTGAGAGACAACGACTCGGCAAAGTCCCTCAGAGAATATTGATGACTATGATCACCAGCTGACCTCCTATCCTCATTCTGGTTCATTACCGCATTGAAGTCCCCTCCCACTATTTTTGCACTATGCGTGTCTTGTAAGATTTTAACACCCAGAGAATCAAAGAAGGCTCTTTGGCCCTGGTTTGGAGCATATATATTGTATAAACTAAAGTCACCAAAAGGCCCTGAGATATTGAGATGTAATATCCTCCCCTCATCATCTGTTTCTTCAGAATGAACTATATGTGACAAATGACGACCTATTAAAATCAAAACTCCTGCTTTTCTATCCATGGCCGAAGAACCGTATACCTCTCCCACCCATAACTTCTTCATCCTATGGAAGTCCGCCGCCGACAGGTGGGTCTCCTGCAGCAAGGCAATATCTGCCTTCATCCTACGTAATTGTCTCAGAACCTGCATGCGCTTGTTAGGAGACTTTAGACCTTTAACATTCCACGAGATTATTCTCAAGAATTTGTCGCTAACAGAAGACCCACCTGCCGACAGAAAACCCCTCCCCTCCTTTCCGCCAAAGATTGATCAGTATCTATCAAAGCACTGCCTCCCAGCCCGACAGCACTCCATGTATCATTACACATTAATTGCTTATACAGTGCCCCTGAACAAAAAAGAAGAAAAAAGGAATAAAAAAGAAAAACCTCAGCCACATTATGAACATGACTAAAAGATGAAAACAACTCTGTGAAAAGTAGAAAAACAGTTATTAAACAGCACAGATAGCTTAGGAACTTCCTTTTTTCAGGCATTAGACGTGCCACATCACCGCCAACTAGCTGTTATAATAAAAAGTCCCCAGAAATTATAAAATGTCCCTGCACACATTCCTGGAACATTAAAGAGGGGGGAAAAAAATTAAACACACATGGTTAGCAAAACGGGTCCGTTTGACCGTGACAAAACCTGACGATGAATTCACAGTCCTCCCGTCTGCCTCATGAATTTTGTTCCCGAAGATTTCGGGAACTTAGACATCCTCTGTGGAAGAGATGAAGAGATCTGCGATACCCGATGCCATCCATTGCCTCCGTCTCGTACACCAAAGTCCCGACGATTTTCCTCCGCATCCGCAAGCCCTTGTCTTCTCTCTGCTTGGACTCTTATGAACTCCTCCGCCTCCTTAGGATCTGTAAAGTGCTTAGAGCTTCCGTCAGGTAACTGTAACCTCAATATAGCAGGGTATGCTAGTTGAAATCTGTTCCCGGCCTTATAGAGGTTGGTGCATATCGCCCCAAAGGCCCTCCGTTTTCGCGCCACTTCCGCTGAGTAGTCGGCAAATAACAAAACCTTAATGCCGTTGAGAATCAATGGCTCCCTCCTTGAACGGTAAGCCCGCAAAATGTCCTCCTTATCGGAGTAGTCCAAGTACTTACAGATTGCCTGTCTTGGCCTCTGATCAGTTCTACCATTAGCAGATGACTTTTGATCTCTCCAGGGCCCCACTCTGAGCCCTCTCCACCTTTCTTCTTCCTCCCTGGAGACCCAGTGCCTGTGGTAGAGTAACTTCAAAAACATGGCGCAGTTCCGCTATTGGCACCGACTCTGGTATTTCTACCAAACGTAGATTGCTGCATCTAGACCTATTTTCAAGGTCCTCAACACGGTCGTTTAGCTTCTCAGCCAGAAGGGACAAATCCCGCATCTTCTGTGCAGTTTTAGCAGCGTCCTCCTCCACACAAGCTACCCGCTGCTCCACCTCAGATACCCTGTGATCTTGCAATTCCAGCTCCTCTTGCAGTTTAAGTGCTGCTTGCAGGGTAGTGGATAATGATGCAATGATATCGGGTGCCAACTGCTTCGCCACTTCAATGGCTAGCACCTTGACATCCACCACTTTGCCCGATGCTTCAAACAGATCCAACTGTGTATTAATAGCTGGGGCATCCTGCTCCTCAGCTGACGCATGTCTTGGTGAGGAGGGAGGAGATGGCGCCATCTTAGGACCTGTCTCGTCCACCCTTGCTGTGTTAGTTATCGCCCGGGTCGTAGATTTTTGCCCACTTCTCAGTAAATATCGCTCCATGCATACATTAAAGCCTCACTGTGTCAGCGATGGCGCTCCGGTAGTACTCCGAGAAGCAGGACTGGCTGATATTTTCGGCGATGAAGCGGAGCACAAGTTACCAGCGTCTTTTCATGCCCGCGCCGGAACCGGAAGACCCTCCAGATGGTATATTTTAACATAGAGGCGTTCCCATGGTGATGGGGACGCTTCAAGTTAAAATATACCATCGGATTGGCGAAAACTCCAATCCGATGGTATAATAGGGACTCCTGACTTTACATTGAAAGTCAATGGGGGACAGATCCGTTTGCAATTGCACCATATTGTGTCAACGTCAAACGGATCCGTCCCCATTGACTTGCATTGTAAGTCAGGACGGATCCGTTTGGCTCCGCACGGCCAGGCGGACACCAAAATGACTTTTTCCTTTATGTCCGTGAATCCTCCAAAAATCAAGGAAGACCCACGGAAGAAAAAACGAATCACGGAACTACGGAACCCGTTTTTGCGGACCGCAAAAAAAACCGGTCGTGTGCATGAGGCCTTAATGAAATTATCCCTATAATTGGAAACAATACCAAAAAGTTATCCCCACTTGAACTTGGTCACACAGTGAAGGTTTGGGGGCTTTTTTTTTTGCTTGCCAACATCAGAAGTGGACCCAGACTAAGGGTCCAATCACACCTCTGTAGAATGGGTCCAGATCCGTTCTGCAACGTTGCGAAACAAATCTGAACCCATTCATTCTCTATAGGGCCGGAAGAGATGCGGACAGCACACAGTGCGCTGTCCGCATCCGCATTTCCGGTCCGCGGCCCCTGAAAAAAAAATAGAACATGTTCTATTTTTGTCCGCAATACACCAAGGAACGTGTGAATGGACCCTAAAAGAAAAAAAAAAAGTTACTGAGGGTGAGGTCATGGTTTTCTGGCATTAACAAGTTTCTAATTTTTGTGTATGCATCATTTATGCTAAATTCACAACTTTTTTGTTTTTTTAGCACTAACCTTGGGTTGGAGGACATATCGTCTATAGGGCCTAGTTCACACTTCAGTGTTTTGATCAGTGATTGTGAGACAATACCAGGTGCAGTTCAAAAACATAGAACATGCAAAAATCTTTGCATTATAGCTTGCATCTCTGCGTTGGATCCACTACTGGTTTTGGCTCACAATTACTGACCAATTCACTGACTGTATGAACTAGTCCTAAATTGTGCCAGAAATTAGTGTAAATTATATGACACAAATGTTTGCCTAAACCTGGCAGGAGTAGGTTTGTATTACTGGCGCACAGACATCCAAAAGACCCGCCACATTTACTAAGAGGCTTGCACCTCTAAATTTGGTACATTGTGCTCCAATGCAATGTAGTTCAAGACTAGCATTAAAAAATGACAGTCTTGGTTAACCCCTTCCTGACTAGCCATAGCCACTGGTTGCCTGCTGTTTTAAACAGCAAGCACCCGTGATTAATGTCCGCGATTGGCAGTAATGCCAACTTTTAACGGCATCTGTACTAGCAAAAACCTGGAAGTCCACGCTTCCAGGTGTGCTCCGGTTCCTCCCGGTGAGGATCGGGGAAGCCGGATGCAGTGTGCGGCTGCGGCAGTCTCTGCCCTCCTGAATGACAAGAGGCTAACGGATATTGCATATGGCAAGGCTCCATAAGAATACAGTGTATTTCTCATACACTCCAATGTTAATGCATTGGAGTGTATGAAGAAGGCAATCTGACGATTGCTTGTTATTGTTCCCTATGGAAACTGTAAAAAATGAAAAAATATAAGAATTCAAATCACCCCCTTTTCCCCGCGCTTCTGGGCTTCTTACCGGCATCCTCTGCGACCAATGAGGATGCCGGTAATTGATTTCAATGTGCAGGGCGTGGAAGCTGCAATTCTTATTTTTGGCAGCAGGTGGCAGGCCAACAAAGAAATGAGCAGTTCTGTACAAACAATGGAACTAAAAAATCCATGATTTGAATAAAAAATAATCATAAAAAGTAAAAAAAAAAAAAGTATATATATATATATATATATATATATATATATATATATATATATATAGTTTAAATCGCCCCCTTTCCATAGAATATAAAAATAAATACATAAATAACAAAAAATATAAACGTCATGGGTATCACCGCGACCGAAAATGCCTGTACTATTAAAATATAAAAATATTTTTCCAATACGGCGAATGGCTTAACGGAAAAAAGGGTCAAAATGGCCAATTTGCCATTTTTTTTCATCGCTTCTCTTACCCAAAAATTTTTGATAAAATGTGATCAAAATGTCACACACATTCCAAAATTAAATCAATAAAAACTGCAGATTGTCCCACAAAAAATGAGCCCCACACAGCTCAGTAGATAGTTATGGGGGTCAGAATATGGTGATGTACCGTAAATCTAAAAATATTTTTTTCCCATAGTCTACATTTATTTTTACACTATTTAGACAAAAAAACGTATACATATGTGGTATCGTTGTAATCGTACTGACCCAGAGAATGAAGGGCATGGGTCAATTGTGCCACAAATGGAACGCAGTGGGAAAAAAACCCGTAAAACGGTGTAGGAATTGCGTTTTTTGTTTTTTCCTATTCTACCCCATTTGGAATTTTTTTTCCCCGCTTCCCACTACATTGTATGCCATATTAATTTGTGGCGCTAGAAAGTACAACTTGTCTCGCAAAAATTAAGCCCTCATACGGCTATGTGAACGGAAAAATAAAAAACGTCATGGCTCAAGGAAGATGGGGGATAAAAATGAAAAAACCTCCGGTATCCTAAGGGTTAATGATGGTGACAGGGATGCTTAGAATCGTGTCTGATTTCAGGAACAGAAATTTCTGAGCAGTGCTAAGGGGGTTCCAGTGACCTATAGAGCCCTTTCATTTTGAAAATCGATTGCAGTCCAAAACAGACTTGACTGAAATCGATCGATGCGGCTTTTTTATGTTCAGGATTTGCCACGGTTTGTCTTTGACTCTGTGTGTTTCTCTTCGCAGATTTAATCGAACATTTGAATAGAATTACTTCTCCCTGAGTCCGAATGACTGAATTATCTGCATCACTCACTCAGCTGCAGCAGGGACAGGTGCCGGAAGACTTTGCTGATAGTCACGCTGCAACCATGGTATCCTCATTTATTGCCCTGTTATTTTAGATTAAATAATTTTATTATAATGTAGCTTTTATAAAAAATAAAAAAATTAAGGAAAACGTGTCACTGTGATGTGCAGTCAGATCTTTGGGCATCATGTTCTAGAGCAGGAGTGGCTGAGCAGATTCATTTAGTTTTAGATGGCTATAGTTTTGTGGGAATAGATTCAGTGTACCCCATTCATTTATTGATATCCCTGCACTTTCTATGTGTAGGAGTCCAGTGGGCGGTCTCTTTATGAGATAGGTGTCAATTGCTGAAAAAGACTGCCCACTGGACTCCTAAGCATAGAAGCTTCAGGGATTTCAATCAATAAATGACAAGGTATACGGATTTTTGTTTCCTTTCTGTACTATATATATCAATCTTATCAGTATCCCTGCTCTATAACATGATGTTGTCTGTGAAGGTTCTCATTTATCCAGGTCATGGTATATCTGTAAAGAATAAATCAAGGCAACTGGACTTTCTGCAGATTTCTTGAAAACGTTTCACTCGTTCTTCCAACGAGCTTTCTCTTCCAACAGCTTATAACATGATGTTGTTTGGATAGCCTTTTCATGGTGACATGTTCTCTTTAAAGTGTTTTGTCAAATTTACAAGCAGACCTCCTATCTAGCAAATGAAGATTGACGAAGAAAAGCCAAAATGGACCACAGTAAAGTAGCATTATGTCCACTTAAGACATACTGTAGTATCTTGCATTCAGGCTAGTTTATCTACAAAATTACTGAATGACATACCCAGGTAGCGTTTGAGACTATACTGATCAGTTTTCCCTGAGCTCAGCTGCAGGAGAAGAGGAGACTAGCTACTATAATGCCTCCCATACACAGAGGAGGTCCTGCTCTCCGGTCTCTCTTTACCACACCATCAGAGGCAGCAGCACACAGATCATTATACAGCAGAGCTCTGCAGTGTAGCTGCAACTCCAGCACTGGGTGAGACAGTAAAACACTTACTAGCCAGCAGCATGGTCTCTCTTCGGGTG
Organism: Bufo bufo; assembly: GCF_905171765.1. Classification (NCBI taxonomy): domain Eukaryota; kingdom Metazoa; phylum Chordata; class Amphibia; order Anura; family Bufonidae; genus Bufo; species Bufo bufo. Next base: position 38,224,897 of record NC_053399.1, on the reverse strand, counting down.
CTCCCTCTTCCCATAGAATTCCATGGGGTGCAGATGTAATCTCATCCTATAATGAGCTGCAAACTCATCATCACTGAAGACGGATTAGCGAAGTGAATTAAGGGCTCATGCACACAGCCGTAGTTTCAGTCCGCATCCGATCTGTGTTTTTTGCGGATCGGATGCAAACCCATTCATCTCAATGGGGCTGCGGACAGCACTTCTGTGTGCTGTCCGCATCTGCACGTCTGTTCCGCAGCCCTGCAAAAAAAAAAAAAAAGAACATGTCATATTCTTGTCTGTTTTGTGAACAGGGATAGGACATTTTTACAGAAGTAAAAAAAAAAAATGCTGGCTTAAGCTCAGCCGGGATCTGTGTTTTGCGGATCCGTGTTTTGTGGACTTCAAAACACTTACGGCCATGTGCATGAGCCCTAAAAATTAACACACATTTACACTGTGCCGACAGTTATCGGGAAGGAGGCATTCCTTCCCAATAAGGCCTGCTCGTCAGTGGAGGTGAAAAGCTGCTTTTACATGCAGCCATCGCATTGACTGTATGGAGACAAGTGATTGCTAATGCTATTGTTTGTCCTCATACAAATACATGGTTTCAGATGCTTAGAAACGATCAAAAATCATTTCACCCAACGAACAAATGTTTTGCTTGTTTAACGGTTGATCTGCGGCACCTTTACACTGGTCAATTATCGGGAACGACCATTCGTATGAACATTCATTTCCGATAATCTGCCCGAAAATCTGACCCTGTAAACCAACCATAATTGAGGGGGTGGGTAGGAGAGTAGTCTGATCAGTACAGAAGGAGACATCTTTCTATGATTAGATATATTACAGTCTTTCTTATCTTTGATTGTACCATTGATTTAGATTTAGTGATTTAAAAAAAAATAAAACAAGTTGCCATATTTACTATTCACCTTTAGAAGGGTTCTCCAAGCTTTTATTAAAATCCCTCTGTCTTCTAACATGTGGAATAAAGATTGTTTCAGCAGTACTTACCTCCGTTGAGCCGTCGATTCTGCCATCAATGCTGTGTTAATGTGACGACCCGGACTGGCTGCGGGCTCTTACGCTGAGGTCCCAAATGGATGTGCTGAAACGATCCTGCTTCCATAGGAGACAGAGGAGAAGGACGTAGGAGAAAAGCCCGGAGAACCCCTTTAGTATTTTGCTTCAGAGATGTATATGTTATCCATGTACTGTATTTCTTAGGCCCTTTAATAAATACAATTCTGCACAATCAAAAACTTGCCTCTATGGTGTAGACTTGATAAAATGTAGTCCCGTCAGGTAGTAGTCTGCTGTCCACAATTGCCATTATGCCTGTTCTAATTCTCTAGGATCATTAGACACATTGTCTGAGAGGGTTAAACATCTCAGAAAAGCCCTGCAATAGCCTAAAATAAAAAATAAATCATCTTGTGCTCACCCCCTTCTCTAGTGCAATTCTCTGCAACACTGGTCCGATCCTTCTGCCCCTGCTTAATTTACTAACTGCTATGGGGGCATGCCAGTATACAGCGCATGACCGCTGCAGCCGATGACTGTTCTCAGCGGTCTAAAGGAGGAGGACAGTGATTGGCTGCAGCAGTGACGTTCCCTATACCTGCGCGGCACTGTGACATGCCGGTGTACGAAACGTTCATTTTGCTCTTATTCATGGCTGAATCGTATCCTTAATATATCCTGGTGCAGTTTGTTGGGGAATTTTGTATTTTAGAACATTTATACGTGAGCTTTGCTGTGAGATTCCATACTGATCAAATAAGTAGTCCTGTAGAAACTAGAATGTATATTTCCAATATGAAGCTGCATTTACATGTGCTGTCTGATATTATTACCTTATAGTTACTAAAGCCTTTTACAGTCCATCTTTGTATCAGAACAGCACATGCAGTGTTAATGGTGGGAGGATGATGTCACATACTCAGTCATCAGAATCGCATCATGTGATGATTTCGTAATCGTATTATTTAGCCGTGAGTTGCAGCAATATGGACGCTTGAAGCTCGTCGGCTATCATGTACAGACAAGCTCTTTAAATATGTGAAGTAAAGATACTAGATTGTAACTCTGAAGCTGCTGACCTATGGAAATTTTTCCTAGATGTGTAGTTTAGCATCTGTTTACTACCTTTAAGATGGCCTTACATGTCTGTCGGCCACTCATTACATGTGTTGTCATTACGGAGAGGGGAGTAAGCTATTGCCAGACACCCCCGCTATTGGCTAATCTCCCCTAAAAACCAGAGAATCGGGCATGTTGAAATCAAACATGTCCAACCTTTCCTGTCCCTGACATTTGCCGCCGGGGCTGAATCCTGAGGCTCGTATACAAATTTGGCAAGTTTGGTTCACATTAACCTAATATGCATGGCCAGCTATAGGGTACATTCACAAAACAATAAAAAATAAATAAAAACAACGGCCATTAAAACGGATAAACTGTCAGTTTTCAGAATATATAATCCCAACAGTGCTGACAGATCCTTTAAAAAAAAAATACTCGCCTCATCCACTTGCACGCAAGGGAACGCTTGCTCAGCACTGGAGGCACCAGGGTCTGGCTTCCCAGGGTCTTGACGACACATAATGTGATGTCATGAAGCTGGAAGCGTCGGGTCCTGTTGCTCCCATCGTGTGACATTGCGACGCTGACAGCGTAAGGTCTCGCTGCCCCCATCATGTGATGTCACGAAGCTGAGAACGTCAGGTCCTGCTTCCTCCAGCGCGGCCCAAGCGTTCCCTCGCTAGTAAGTGGGTGAGAGTTTGTTTTTATTTTAACCCTTCAATACAAAGACCCTTTTTTGACATAGAGTGCCCTTTTTAAAGGCCATTAAAGAGATTCTGTCACCTCTCATAACACAAATTCAGATTTTAAACCAGTCATGCTCCACAGCTTACCTTGAATCGGCTGTGCTGTTCTATATTGTAATCCGTCCAGTAGTTTTGCAGAAAAACTACTTTTATAATTATGCAAATTAACCCTGAAGGTGCCCAGAGGGGCGTTATGTCCCCTTTGTGTGCCCAGTAACGCCCCTCTTACAGTGCCCAAAACGCCTTCCTCCAGAATCCCTAACCGCCCACAGCGTCTCATCCCTCTCCTCCCCCTCCCTGACGGCCGAGCGAAGTCTCGCACAGACGCAGTACCCACTGAGGGCTGCGCCAGTGCGATTTGCTGGAGACTGAGGGCAGGAGCTTCATCGTCGTCACTGGGCATGCGCCGAGCCCAGTGACGTCCGATGCTCGCTCTTCCCTCAGTCTCCAGCAAATCGCACTGGCGCAGCCCTCAGTGGGTACTGCGTCTGCGCGAGACTTCGCTCGGCCGTCAGGGAGGGGGAGGAGAGGGATGAGACGCTGTGGGCGGTTAGGGATTCTGGAGGAAGGCGTTACTAGGCACACAGGGGGGAACATAACGCCCCTCTGGGCACCTTCAGGGTTAATTTGCATAATTATAAAAGTAGTTTTTCTGCAAAACTACTAGACGGATTACAATATAGAACAGCACAGCCGATTCAAGGTAAGCTGTGGAGCATGACTGGTTTAAAATCTGAATTTGTGTTATGAGAGGTGACAGAATCCCTTTAAGATAGATGCACTTTTGTCTAAGCGGTCACGCGGCCATTTTTCCCACTTGTGTGAATGAAGCCTTATACTTATCTGCTCTAGAGTATACATTTCACAAACTTGTGCTGTGGTTAATACATAACTAGTGAGCGATATCCACGCTCGCTATGTTCTGAGAGGCAGGGTGCACTAGAGCGGGGCTGGGACTTCCTCTCAAACCACATGTCCAGAAATGTCGGAGGACGAGGAGTCCATACCACTGCTTCTGCTCCAGCCTGTGAGTATTACGGGGTGCAGATCAGGTTTTCTTCTTCTATGTGTGCACATTACTGTTTAAGAGCACCTTAATTAGACATGCAAAAAGTTAAGTAATGTAAGTCCATGTGAACTTGTGTCTTTATAACATTTCACATTGCCGGAGACAGATATCCAGAGATTACTTCTTACTGGTGCAATTATTTGTAAGAAAGTCGCTTCTACCATGTCTGTAGGCTGCCAGCGTGCAAAAGCACATTTTATTTCCTTTAATAATTCTTCTCCCAGATGGACATCCTTCAGAACAAAATCGGTGCACAAGCATGCAAAATATTAGTCAGTATGTTATATATGACCATTAGCCATGTACCAAGGAATCCTATTTCTCTAAGATATATTATAAGGTAAATTATAACTGAGCTGTCCTTCAAGTATAAGAGATCTAGAACCTTTTCTATGGCTCTAAATATTGGTTATTGCTGTTACGGATTTAACTCCTATCCTTATCTATTATAAACTATAGCAATCGCAAGGGTGGTTCAGTGAGGTTAGACGAGAGCTTCAGTCTTCTGCTATACTGTAGATCAGGCCTGGCCAACCTGCGGCCCTCCAGCTGTTGTAAAACTACAATTCCCACCATGCCATGCTGTAGACTGATAGCTGTAGGCTGTCTGGGCATGCTGGGAGTTGTAGTTTTGCAACAGCTGGAGAGCCGCAGGTTAGCCAGCCCTGCTGTAGATCTTGCACTTGGGGTCTGGTTTGTACCGCAGCAATCCTAGACAAGCTGTATCAGAAGGAGCACACCACGTTTACTTATAGCTCTACCTACCAGATGGCGAGTCCACATGTGTCTCCTCTAGCATAGGTCTGGAGCTACGTTATCTGGCAGATCCACAATTGTTATTGTAGATAGGATATGGGTTAATCCTATACAGATGATAATACTTTTATAATTTACAAAAAACATATAAAAATTAAGTCGGCACCAGGACTTCCACTATTAAATTAAGCCACATGTGCTTGAAGAAAGACTCGTGGTTGAGCCGAAATGTTGCCCACATGTGATGAATGAAGCCAAATTTTCTTTGGATCCTGTAAGTCCTGGTGCTGTTACCTGCTCTACTTGTGACCAGTTACACAGGGGATTGATCCTTCGTCTGCAGTAACGTGCTCCCGGCATAGATTGATTTGGAGAGTGCTGTATTCTTAGAAATGTCATTGTGTAATGTATTCATATTGGCCCTAGAGCGTAATGGGTCACTTTTTGCGGCAGTATAGGAATTGGACCTCCGCTGATTGACAAAGGGTTGCTTTCTCTGATGAGTTACATTTTCTGCTTCATTGAATTGTTGGATGTTGGCATGTCAGGAAAGCAACATCAGAGAACAAACACCCTGCAACCGTTGCTGGAAGACCACAAGCCGGTGGGGGCAGCGTTCTGCTCTGGGGAATGTTTTCAGTGCATTCTCTGGGCCCGCTCATCCATTTGGAAGGCACTTCTCAACCGATTTACCGATTTGGGTATGAATCCATCCTTGCAGACCATGCACACTTATACATGCTGATGTATAAGTAACACAGCTAGAAATGTCTGACATTGGTTGGAAGAGCATGACCAAGTCTTCCAAGTATAACCCTGGCCTCTTAATTCCTCAAACTTGAACCCAATTGAGCATCTGTGAGATCACCTTGTTCTCTCTCTGGACCCTCGCCCACGTACCCTCCAGCAGATACCTGTGACAACCTACCAGGACTTACTGAGTCACTCGCAGCCCCTTTAGCTGCTGTCCGTGCTGCACATGGAGGTTCCTCTGGATATTAGCTGGTGGTGGCTCGAGCTATGACAAAGCAAAGGATCGGACTGATCTGCTGTATGCCGACTGTGGTGTAATCCTGCCTCTCTAGTCTTCAGCTGTACAATATATGCCATTCAGGTATGGCAACCTAAGCCGCTGTGGAAAATGCCACAATCTATTAATGAACCCAGCCATCATTTAATTAATAAAGACAATTTATCAGTAATTATTTGACTTTAGATTTTGGTGTAGCTGATTTAGCTCCTTTTATGAATAGCAGCTTGAGGTAGATTTCTTAATGCAACATTTCCTCTTATGATCTGTAATATCCTGCAAGCTCCGTCAGACTACTTCCCCATCTCCTCATGCTCTGATCATTTGGCTGTTGGTCCTCCCCATCTCCGGAGAATATTATGTATTGAATGCCAGAGACAACAGGATGTATTACAATCTGCAGGTCTGTTAGTTCACCATCAGCCCAAGGCTTTCATGTTTAATGGCTATGGACACCTCTGGAGCCATTTTTATTGATTCACATGGATTTTGGGCTAAAAAAAACACTTGATGTAGGTTTTCTATTACAATATTTGCTTTGTTTGGCTTCTGTGATGTGCATGACCTAGCAGCCGCAGAATGCCCTTTTAGGATAAATCCGTCAGACAAGCTGATGGTTCAGTCTTCTGACGCCTCTCTCCTTCTGAATGACCTGTTAAAGCTCAGTTCTGCCCAAATCATAGTTCATAATATGTAGAAATGAAAATATCGCTTTGATATTCCACCTGATAGAATGAGACTTTACTGTTGGCTGATTTTTATGAAATCAGGGGAAAAAACAACCTCTTTATAGAGATGTTTGCACACACAAGTACATTCTGAACCCATAGACTTCTATTGGTGTCAGTTTACGGCTCCATACAATTTAAAGGGGTTATACATTGATTAATGTAAGTCCTATATCATATAATACATGAAAATCTCTTTCTATCAACGCCCTGTACCTCACATGGATCTAGAGATCTCCCCATTCATTGCTCTGCTAGATTTATTTCAGGTTGGCAGCTTAGGGAGCATGTCCTTTCTTAGGAGTCCTATCCTTTCTACTGCAGTTGGTGGCAATTGAAGGATGGAACTGAGCATGTGCTTCCATCTCATTGAGCAGGACAGAGCAAGTAGAAAAAGAGCAAACAGCAGGTGGCGCCATACAGATAGATTTCAGTTAATAACTCAGTGCCTATGCTAAATGTTTAATTACATGCAATTACAAAAGTATTCAGAATTTCAGATCCTGGTGCTGGTTTGAAAAATGTAGAATGTTTTTCATGGGACAACCCCTTTAAAAGTTGTATGGAACCACTATGCAGTTGTGTGCATTAACCATAGATGGACAGATGCCGCACTGACGTTGACTGTTGGCGAGACCTGCCTGTACTGAAATCCGCAACAGGGACGAAATGCTGAAACTAATCGGAATCAAAATAAGTGACAAGTTACATGTGGTGTATTAATATCTATCATCATCCCAAAGTGTTGTGCATTGTTAATATATCTCGTATAACGTCTGTGTTTTTCAGAATGACAGCAGTGAACGCAGAAATAACAACCGTGCTGAATCTCAGAGCAATGGACAGACCCAGAGCAGCTCGCAGCAAGTGCTGGAGCAGGACGAGGAAGAAGATGAGGAGCTTACGTTGAGATATGGTGCCAAGCATGTGATTATGCTTTTTGTGCCGGTAACCCTCTGTATGGTGGTCGTTGTAGCAACAATAAAGTCGGTCAGCTTTTACACAAGGAAGGATGGACAGCTGTGAGTATAGCTTCACGCGTCACCAGGTCGTGCTGCCGTCCTATCTAACATTATAGATGATTTGTATGAACATTATTTGAGTGAGCAAAACGCTTGTTTGTCTTTGTGTATTTGTTCACATGGTGTTTGGATTATTGCAATCGGCCTCATAGATATTTAAATTTCAGGTGGAGGTCCAACTCTGGAATCCCTGCCGATCAGCTTTGATCTTTGATTGACAGGACCAGGCCTGATGACATTTGCATTGCTTGGCCCTGTCAATCAAAGTGCAGAGAGAGCAGAGCCTCTAAGGTGTAACGGCAACACCCCTTTTGCTCCTAGAGGCTCATTTGCATATAGTAAAACATCATTTTTCTCAGCAATGCGGGCACATATGAACATGGGACCAACACAGATGCCTTCAGCTGCCGAGCGCACATGTAACAGGTCAGCCAGTGTCATAGGGACAGATCTGCTGACAGATGTCCTTTTAAGCTCAGGATGCTATTAAGGATTTTTCTGGCTTTAACCCTTAGGATACCAGCGCCATACATGTACAGCGCAGAAATGTGGGACAGAAATCCCAGCGCAGTACAAGTACGGCGAGATGATCCGGTGGGTGCAGGAACTGCGCCCACCCGATCAGCGGCAGGGGTCCGGCTTTCACTGATAGCCGGACCCCGGCTGTATGCGCCAGCATCGGTGAAATCACTGATGCCGGCGCATTAACCCTTGCATGGCAGCGGTCAGTGCTGACCGCGGCACGTGCAGTATCCTCACTGGTGCTGGTGTCCATGGGGTCCCCGCGTTTCTGTGACGTGGACCCCATGGCTGGGAAGGCAGCCCGATGCCTTCCTTAGGCATTGTGGCTGCCTTCCTGGAGAGCCTGTGAGATCCAGCCCCCTGAATCTCACAGGCAAGCAAGCAGTAAGTGTATTACACTGGTAATACACTTGCAGCCAATGCTTTACATTACAGAAGTATTGTAAAGGGGATCAGACCCTCAAAAGTTGAAGTCCCAGAGTGGGACAAAAGAATAAAGTGAAAATAAAGTTTGTCCTTTTCCCAAAATACCAGTACATTTTTTCCCCTAATTTTTACATATTTTTTATTTTTTTTTGTGTAAAAAACCTGATTTGATACATATGCAAATTAACCTGAGATGAGTCCTGTACGTGAGATGAGTCAGGGACAGGACTCCTCTCAGGTTAATTTGCATATATATCAAATCGTTTTTTTACACAATAAAAAGGAAAAAGTCTGGTACCGTGTTAGCCAATAGAAAACTAGTTTAGTGCTCTCATTAAGAGAAACAAAACAAGAGTATTGCAGGTCTGATACCTTTTAATGGCTAACAAAAATGGAAGTAATGATGTTACATAGCGAGCTTTCGAGACATCACCAGTCTCTTCATCAGGCGTACTACAAGAATATATGAAGAAACAGTAGTATATATACAATAAGAACAGAGGCATGGGGGAATGAATGGACATTTGAAAAAAAACAGAACAACATATTAAAGATCTTGAGAATGAGTCCTTAATTATCTTACGGATAAGGGGTGTGAAAGTTTTATGGTCTCTAAATTGATGTGATCTCAGAGACCTGGTGCCACAACTATGTCTATAGAAGACTCTTTAGATCTTGTAGTGTGTCATAAATCCCGGGGACAAATTCAGTCCAGTATTCAAAGTGTCAAGCAGTGTTATAAATTTGTATTCCCAAATTCTTCTAGCTTTTTGGGATTTGAAGTTACCTTTTAATATGAGAACTTTCATGTGTTCTACATTGTGTCCTGGGCTACAGAAATGCTTAGCCACAGGAAAGTGTAGCTTCTTCTCTTTAATTGTGTGGCGGTGGGACCTCATCCTTGCATTGAGTCTCTGTCCTGTTTCTCCAACGTAGAGGCCTCCAACAGGACATTTAGTGCAGAGAATCAGATAAACAACATTAGATGTAGAACCTGTGAATGTTCCAGGGATCTTATAGTCCTGCTGTGTGTTGGGGATCCGGATCTTATCTGTTGTCATTATATGGGAACAGGTTTTGCATCTTCTTATATTACAGGGATGGGTTCCTTTTTCTGTGGTACATGGCCTTGAACTTGATCTGATCAGAATGTTCCTTAGATTTGGAGGTTGTCTGTAATCTAGTAAGGGGGGATCTGGGAAGATTGTTTTTAGTCGTTCATCCTTACGTAGGACATGATGTAATTTTTTGGCAGTTTTCCTCAGTACCTCTAGTTGTGGGTTGTAGGTCACAACCATTCCCCCATGCCTCTGTTCTTATTGTATATATACTACTGTTTCTTCATATATTCTTGTAGTATGCCTGATGAAGAGACTGGTGATGTCTCAAAAGCTCGCTATGTAACATCATTACTTCTATTTTTGTTAGCCATTAAAAGGTATCAAACCTGCAATACTCTTATTTTGTTTCTCTTAATGAGAGCACTAAACTAGTTCACACAATAAAAGCACACAGAGCTATGGGGACTGGGGATTGCGGATGTGCTAGCGGCCATCTAGTAACCCATGTCCTCAGCTCTATACACAAAATCCCGGTGACAGGTTCCCTTTAAAGGGCTTCTGTCACCCCATTAAACCGTTTTTTTTTTTTTTTTTTCTTTACTAATAATCCCTACACTGCGATCTCAGCATACATAAGCTAATTAATGATTTTCGTTCAGTAGAATTTGTTAAAAATCGATTTTTATAATATGTAAATTACCTTGCTACCAGCAAGTAGGGCGGCTACTTGCTGGTAGCAGCCGCATCCTCCGATCCTAATGACGCCCCCTCTGCTTGTTGATTGACAGGGCCAGGGAACGGAATCCTTCTCTGCTGGCCCTGCCTGTTTTGATTCAATATCTGGCGCCTGCGCCGCGGCCGTACCTCTCTTCAATCTGCGCAGGCGCACTGAGAGGCGGCCACTCACTCGGCCGCTCGCTCCTCAATGCGCCTGCGCCGGGTGTAGATGTGACGTCATCGGCGCAGGCGCATTGAGGATGGAGCGGCCGAGTGAGTGGCCGCCTCTCAGTGCGCCTGCGCAGATTGAAGAGAGGTACGGCTGCGGCGCAGGCGCCAGATATTGAATGAAAACAGGCAGGGCCAGCAGAGAAGGATTCCGTTCCCTGGCCCTGTCAATCAACAAGCAGAGGGGGGCGTCATTACCATCGGAGGATGCGGCTGCTACCAGCAAGTAGCCGCCCTACTTGCTGGTAGCAAGGTAATTTACATATTATAAAAATCGATTTTTAACAAATTCTACTGAACGAAAATCATTAATTAGCTTATGTATGCTGAGATCGCAGTGTAGGGATTATTAGTAAAGAAAAAAAAAAAAAAACGGTTTAATGGGGTGACAGAAGCCCTTTAAGGTAAAAAGTGGCTCAGTAGTGAAGGGGTTAAGCTCAGGATGCAATCCTTTATGTGCTGTAAGCATGAAGTACATATATCCTCACATCTGCCACTAGGTGTCACTGATGATTAGGTTTTGTTTAATGCCATTGTAAAGCACAGCATGCACCCATGTTGTATGGGTTTATCAAGTTGACTTTAAATGAATTGCTGAACGAACGCTGTTTGCTCAGGTATTGGTCTTTCTCTTAATACAACTATTAAAATACGGTACTTATGCTAAAATTTTCAGTGTCCCTGTATATCGCCTGCAATATAGGTGTCATGATTTGGAGTCTCAGTAAGAACCCTTAGATTTGAGCATTGACAAACCCCAGTGTGTCAAGGGTGGGGGAAGAATTTACTATTCATTCAAGGTGATCATGCATGGGCACATGCAGTATCCAACTGGGTGACTGTTGTACTGAACACGCGCAAGCCTGCAGAAACTTCCAGCATCATGGCCCCATTGATGGGTGGACACAATGTAGCCTAAAACTGCTCCGATGTGGGGGTTGGCGGGGTTTTGTAAATTGACAATTATCCGTTTTTTGCTCTTACTAACATATTCCAATATTTTTAAACTGGGCTAACTTGCATGTTGGAGCAATTCCCAGCTGCTTGGCAGCCATGTCTTTGCCGCCCAGACCGTACCCTGATCCCAGTGATTAACTCCTTAATGGCAAGCTGTGACCATATGGACCGTATAAATGCTTGTGGGGCATACTTTCCTCTCAATGTGGTGAATGTCTCCGGTAGCCAAACCAAGTATTATTGGGGTTTAAATAGTGCCGCGGCCTTCTCTCAGCTTATTCTAGGCTGTGTGACGTCACCTTCATGGGGCTGAGCGCGATACCAAGCTGTTATACAGTGTACGGCGCTGTGCTTGATGAGCTGAGAGAAGGCCGCGGTGCTACTGCGAGTGCTGCTGCCTTCTCAAACAGCTGATCGGCAGGCGTCCCTGGTGTTGGACCCCCACCGATCAGATAATAATCTATCCAGATAGGATCAGTATAAAAATCTTGGAAAACCCCTTTAATAACGTAGTTACAAGTGACTGGCCTCAGCTTATGTATTTCCTACAACCTTGTATTGTATCTAGAGATGAGACATGGTGGCTATATAATCTTTTCACTTCCTTGCCAAGATTTAGTTACTCAAAGTGCAGTATATGTTCTTTTGGGCTTGTGCCAAAAATGCATTAATCTCACTTATAAAAGCTATAAATGAATCTCGAATGATTTACAGTCTGAGGATTTCTTTGATTTATGACCTTAAACAGAATGATTCTTAAGATTTCTATTCTAAAGATGCTCTGGTAATGAGTACACTAAAATTGCCCGTATACATTAGACTTCTGTTGGCAGTTCTTGTCATTTTCACCCCCATTTACTAAAAGTTTGGCAGAGCTGAGGATCAGCTGTATTGATTTTTCGGGGTCTTCGTTCAGAATCTGCTTCTCCTCCACATAATTCTTATGTTTGTTTGGCTGAAATGTATATGCGAGTTCCGAGGGTGAAAACGGATGGTTGAGCAACTTTCTGATAAGTCGCCTTATGTCTGTGGCTAGCTCTAGTTTACCCGTCATCCCTGAGAAATCAGAGACTTTGTAGTTAAAGGGGTTGTCCAAACTTTTCCATCAACAGTAAATGTATTAAAATAACGAAAGAAGGGATTTCTCCCCCACAGTGTCCTGCATCACACTCTGGTTCTCCGCAGTGGTAATGTCCCGTACACACCATGTCACTTCTACTAGTTGCTGGCCTTATCAATCACATGCTGTATACTGCTGAGGCCAGTGATTGGCTGCATGGTGATGAGGTGTATGACATCATCACTGCAGGACCAGCGCTTGATGCAGGAAGTGAGGAGAAATGAGGGGAGTATAACTTCTTATGTTTTTTTCACGTTTAGGCTACATTCTCACAACTGCATTTTAAGTCTGCGTCCGATCCGCATCTGGCGGACTGCGTGGCCAGGCTACAATTTATAGATCATGTCCTATTGTCCATTTTGCAGAAAGGAATAGTGTTTTTTTTTTACTATGGGGCCCGTGAAAAGTGTGGTATGCACATGGACCACATCCGTATTTTGCAGATCCATAATTTGCGGGCTGCAAAATTGATACGGTTGTGTGAATATAGCCTTACTATTTCACTCCAGGCGGACAGACTGCTGGAGGTCCGCCTAATTTATGATGGTCCGCTGGTCTTTGTAAATGACCCACATTGTGTGAAGTCACATGTGCTTACATCATGGATCTGCACAGACGGATCCGTTCAGATAATACAAACGTCTGCATCCGTTCAGAACGGATCCCTTTGTATTATCTTTAACATAGCCAAGATTCTATTGTGCCAGATTGTGTCATAGATAACGGATCCGTCCCCATTGACTTACATTGTGTGTCAGAACGGATCCGTTTGGCTCAGTTTCGTCAGACGGACACCAAAACGCTGCAGGCAGCGTTTTGGTGTCCGCCTCCAGAGCGGAACGGAGCCAAACTGATGCATTCTGAGCAGATCCTTATCCATTCAGAATGCATTAGGGCAAAACTGATCCGTTTTGGACCGCTTGTGAGAGCCCAAGATGGATCTCGCAAACAGAAAGCCAAAACGCCAGTGTGAAAGTAGACTTAAGGCGGCAGGTTCATTACTGAAATTTCTGCAATGGCAAAATTTCCTACATTTCTGCGAGCCCCATCCATGGACTGTGGCTAAAACTTCTGCAAAAATCTGTTGTATTTGGGTTACCTTTAAGTAACCGAACATACAATATTAAAAACCCTGTTTATACAGGTTATACAAGGTACTTACTAATGTATAGTAAGTGCCCTGTAGATTGCCTCCTTTGCTGGTTTGATTCATTTTTCCATCTCATTTATACGCTGCTAGTTTCTAGGGGTTACGACCACCCTGCAATGCAGCAGCGGCGGAAAAAGTGCTGGGCTCTCTGGTGGCCGGGACTGTGGGAGCTCAGCTCCATCCTGGCCTCCTCCTATCTGCGCTGCAGTGGTGACCATAACCCCTAGATAGGAGCGGTGTATAATGCAATGGACAAATGAATCAAGCCAGCAAAGGAGACAATGTGGACAATGTGACGTGATTAATGCCATTTGCTGAAGTGAGACGACCCCTTTCATTGGCTAGTAAGAATACAGGGCAGGGTGGATAAAAATCAACGATTTTTAAAAAATAAAAATAAAAATCGGATTTTTTTTATTTAAATCGGATCTTTTTATATAAAATGCTTTTTGAGGAAAATATATTACCATCCAAAGGTTATTCCATCATGAAATAAAGATTCGTTTTTTAATTATGTAGAATAAGGCTGTACGTGGACTCCCATATTGTTGAATGGATTAGGCAGTGGCTGAGGGACAGGCAACAGAGGGTTGTAGTCAATGGAGTATATTCAGACCAAGGTCTTGTTACCAGTGGGGTAACTCAGGGATCTGTTCTGGGACCCATATTGTTTAATATTTTTATCAGTGAAATTGCAGAAGGCCTCGATGGTAAGGTGTGTCTTTTTGCTGATGACACAAAGATTTGTAACAGGGTTGATGTTCCTGGAGGGATACACCAAATGGAAAAGGATTTAGGAAAACTAGAGGAATGGTCAAAAATCTGGCAACTAAAATGTAATGTTGATAAGTGCAAGATAATGCACCTGGGGCGTAAAAACCCAAGAGCAGAATATAAAATCAGTGATACAGTCCTAACCTCAGTATCTGAGGAAAGGGATTTAGGGGTCATTATTTCAGAAGACTTAAAGGTAGGCAGACAATGTCATAGAGCAGCAGGAAATGCCAGCAGAATGCTTGGATGTATAGGGAGAGGTATAAGCAGTAGAAAGAGGGAGGTGCTCATGCCGCTCTACAGAGCACTAGTGAGACCTCACTTGGAGTATTGTGCTCAGTACTGGAGACCATATCTCCAGAAGGATATAGATACTTTGGAGAGAGTTCAGAGAAGAGCTACTAAACTAGTACATGGATTGCAGGATAAAACTTACCAGGAAAGATTAAAGGACCTTAACATGTATAGCTTGGAAGAAAGACGAGACAGAGGGGATATGATAGAAACTTTTAAATACATAAAGGGAATCAACAAGGTAAAAGAGGAGAGAATATTTAAAAGAAGAAAAACTGCTACAAGAGGACATAGTTTTAAATTAGAGGGGCAAAGGTTTAAAAGTAATATCAGGAAGTATTACTTTACTGAGAGAGTAGTGGATGCATGGAATAGCCTTCCTGCAGAAGTGGTAGCTGCAAATACAGTGAAGGAGTTTAAGCATGCATGGGATAGGCATAAGGCCATCCTTCATATAAGGTAGGGCCAGGGGCTATCCATAGTACTCAGTATATTGGGCAGACTAGATGGGCCAAATGGTTCTTATCTGCCGACACATTCTATGTTTCTATATGTATATGTTTTTGGTAAATAAATTCCAGTAATCCATTCACAATGTCATGCTCTTCCAGAGGTTTTTGTAAGATTATTGGGCAGTTTCTCTGCCTACAAGATATTATCACAGATGCTTGGTTTATTTTTGCAGTTCTGAAAACTGAATTTAACTCAGCAGAGATCACATGCCTCTTCTTCACAGCAAAAATGTTATAGCATGAACAGAGTTGAGAAAAAGACCTTAATCCTAAGGCTATGTTCACATCAGCGTTCAGCCTTTCCGTTCTCCTGCTCCGTTATAGGAGCAGGAAAACGGAAAGGACGGATTCGGCTCATAACTGAGCCGAAAGGAGCCTACGGACCTCATAGACCCTCATAGACCATAATGGGGTCCGTTTTGGAGCGGAGACAAAAGTCCTGAACGCTGATGTGAACAAGGCCTAACTTCTACAAACCTATGAATGCAGAATCAACCTAATCAAACTAATATGAAAAGTTGTTATTCTAAAAATCTTCATCTACTTGCATATTATAAGTTATACCAGCAAGAATTAGTCTTTATGTAGAAAACTATGATTTAAATCAAGCCTTACTGATACAGGGGTAAAAAAATAATTGAATGTTTGACCCTACATAAATTTTGTTGCAATGTTATGTAATAATAAGCAGCTCTGGTTTCAAATGTTGACGTTTCTGGAATGCTAGGTGTGGTTGGTCTTTGCAGGTATATTGGGGACATTTTTCAGAATTTTTGTTTTCTTCTAGCATCTACACCCCATTCACAGAAGACACAGAAACAGTTGGACAAAGAGCCCTGAACTCCATCCTCAATACCGCAATTATGATCAGCGTGATTATTGTCATGACCATCCTGCTGGTGGTGCTGTACAAGTACAGGTGTTATAAGGTGATTACTCGTCCTTCACTCTGTACAGATGTCTGACTTCTGTGCCACTCGGTTATGACGTATAATAGCAGAAAATGGGGCATGGTTGGAATTGGGAACATTGCTTTATAGCTACACAATGTAATTTGGCAGTATTATCACGCGCTCTTAAAGGGGTTGTCTGAGTTAACTAAAAATGTGCCTCATGCCACTAAATGGCTTAAAATAAAAAAAATAATCGTTTACTCGCCTGTTTCTTCCCCACTGTTCTCAGTGCTGCAGCTCTTTTCCTTCTCCCAGGTGCTGCAGCGGTGACCTAGTTATACGACAAAAGACTGCTGAGCACAGTGATTGGCTGCAGTGGTCTCATGCTTTATAATTCTACATCACTGCTACAGCACTGTATACAAACACCGGAAGGTGAGTTGGAGCTAGAGTGCTGAGAATGGTGGGGGAAAAACAGGTGAGTATATGAATCCGTTGTCGTGTAACAAGGAGAGATAGCTGAGCTGTTCCGCACCTTCATTTTAGCAGTCCGTGTTGGTCTGAACGCCCAGACCTGCCCATCTTTGATGTTTCTATTGCAAAACTTACCTGAATGTGTTGTTAGTCTTTAAAGAATAAGGTAGAAGCTCATGGAATGCCGTGTGTCTGCCTATTTAGTTGATTTACTGTTATGGGTTTTCTGCCATTTTAATCCCCTCTTCCCCAAATATGGTCCCACCAATGCAACCTACATTTCTTATTAAATCTCTTGCAGATGCAAAAGGGTGGTTACATCAAACTATAGGCAGCCAGTGATAGATTAGTGACACAGAACTGCTGCCCCTCCAAAACACCCCTGAAACTAGAGTAAGTGATGTATAGTATTAGTGATGCGGAGTCCGGTTATGTACTTTATATCTTCATACTCGCATTCCGACAAACCAGCAGTAAAATGCATTGAGAGAAAACCTCTTTGAGTCCTCTCCATTATGTGCTTGAGCACGGGAGTGCATTTTACTGTTGGTTCTTTGGAACACAGCATCAGAATACAAACAAGTATGAAGATAAAAATTACATAATTGGACTCTCTACCACTTACACTATACATCGATTACTCTACTCTAGTTTGGGGTGTGTTTCCGAGCTGACAGATTTCCTTTAATTCACACTGTAGAGTCTCTGTGTATCCTATGAGATGCATCTACAGTCTGCCTCCTGCTTGTGATAGGTTCTCCCTATCAGCTGTTACAGGCAGGAGGCAGGGGAGAGCATTGGGAAGCTGCTTTTCTTTGAAATACACTGAAGATTCTGCACACAGCATGCACAGACAGATGAGTTTTATAACTCTTTAGTTAATCATCGTATAGACTGAAATGCGATGTTAGGATGTCACCAACAGGGAGGGCGGCCTACATGCAACTAAAGAGCCAGTGAAAAATATATTACAATGTGACTGCTGCAGCGTTTACAGAGGCAAAAGCACCTCAGTCGGGGAAGGAAATCAAATAAATTTGCAGAAAATTTGAACAGCCCATTATCGAATTGCAAGTCAATAACTGGTGGCTGATAGTCTCAATGCCTGCGGCAGCACCACCATCACAGGAAATACTTATTGCAGGAATGTTACTGAAGTCCACGGGCATCCACCTCCTTCAGTCGAGGCCTGCAGCCCTTCAGGACCTGGGGGATGGGTCCTCATTGGGGACTAAAACTGATAGTGTTTTCATAAAAAATTTGTATCATGTCTTCACCCTTAGGGTTTCACTAGATGTCAAAGGCTTATTATGAAAAAATGCTGTAAAACCGCTTTACTTGACGAAAAAAATCTTTAAATACAGTACATAACAAAAGTAACCACACAGAAATAAGCCTACATGAAAAATGCAGCTGAACATTGTATTATAGGCCAAGTCGGCAGTGAGTGTAGAGCTGGCTTGGAGCTGTCTCATTTGTCACAGTGGTAGCAGTTCATTAAAGTGTCTGCTCTGAGATGTCAATCTAAGTGACAAGATGAAAATAAATTAATCAGAAGCCCGTGGGCTACCCAGGTCATGGTATTTGCTACTCTGAAAGGTCACTCTACAGCCATCTACTAATCATAAAGAGAGTTTGAACCCTCCAACTGTGGCAGATTCAGCCAGTCTAATGCAGAGATGCCCAACCTGTGGACCTCCAGCTGTTGCAAAAAGCCTACAGCTATCGGAATGTTGGGAGTTGTAGTTTTGCAACAGCTAGAGGGCCACAGGTTGGGCATCCCTGGTCTACTGTGTTAGAAGGTCAGTGCAATTGCGCCTTGGTTGTTAAAGGATCAGGCATGTTGGACTTCAACACATGCCAGGAGATAAGCCGCTGCCGGGGGTTCCCAATACTGTTATCCCACTAATGAAGTAAACCTAATGGGCTGATCCAGGCATGCATGTGTATGGAGAAGTGGGGAGGGATAGCGGTCAGCTGAACACCCATTTGGCCAACAATTATCTTGTGTCTAGCCAGTCTTCAGCATGCCAGATACATAAGACTAGTATTAGCTGTAATATAACCAATCATACACCAGATCATGTGCACAAAAGATCTGACCTTCAGCATGCCAGACAAAAAATGTGAATTAGACAGATCATGTTTTTGGCAGACAGTTGTTGGGTGCTCACTATCGTGAATTTAGTTTTTAAATTAAGGATGGTCAAAATAGGCCATTTCACCTGGTTTTTATGCATATGTCCAGCTTTAGAGCACTTATCACTGAACTCTGGCTTACCCAAAGTTATTCCTCCAAACTCTACAGCCTGGCAGTGGCCGCATTCGCACACATTTTTTTAAAATTTCTGTTTGTCCCTGCCCATGCCTCATACCCTTTACTCACCTAAACTTTGTACCAGAAAGTGTCCCTTATGTCTTTGTGGAGGTACCTTGAGCATTTTGAGGGGTCATTCTCATTATGCCAGTTGGTGTGATTCTTATCCATATGTTTTGTCTCTGCAGGTCATTCATGGCTGGCTGATCGTTTCCTCTTTGTTGCTACTTTTTTTCTTCTCTTTCATCTACTTGGGGTAAGTACACATGAATTCATTTAAAATGACCCCTGTATATGTATCAAAGCATATCAATGGTTTCCTATGTTAATGGATATAAAGGGAATCTGTCACCAGCGACCTCCCTATCCAGCTGTTTGCATAGACACATAGCTGTGGTTCACCTGATTAAAATTCTGTTTTTGTTTTGTTGATCCAAGGCTCCGTTCCCCAGTTATGATACTTTTCCCAATATAGAAATTAGGTGTTTGGTGCAACAAGGCATCACCGTTGCTCTTGTTGCACCTAAGCTCTACTCACTTCTCTGGCCAGCCCTTTCCTGGCTGCTTTGAAACAACCTGGTCCTGTCAGATAAAGCAGTGAGGGAGAAGCTGACCACAGGAAGGAGCGCAGCTTGGGTGCAACAGAAGCAATGGTAATGCCCTCATTGCACCAAATGCCTTATTTGCATATTAGGAAAATGTATCCTAAGTTGGGAACGGTGCCTCGGATCAATAAAAAGGCATCCACCGATGCAAAGTATGCACCTGGTAAAATCTTGTGAATGTGTGTAAGGAGGACAAGATTACACGATTGTGCAGCTGAAACGTGATCCCTCCGAGCCCAAGATGTGCCCACCGCCCTGGGGGAGTGAGCCATGACACCTAAGGGCGGAACCCTGCCCCGGGCGCAGTATGCGCCAGCAAACGCAGATCGAATCCAACGTGCGATTTCCACCTTGGAGGCCGCCAATCCCTTGCGAGGACCCTCCGTAAGACAAAAAAGGGAGTCCTTACAGCGGAAGGGACCGGAGGCTGCTAAATAAATCTTCAGAGCTCCGAGAACGTCCAAATGGTGTAACTCATGTTCCTTAGGGTATGAAGGACATGAAGACAATGAGGGAAGGAATTTCCTCATTAATATGGAAGTCAGAGACCACCTTCGGAAGAAAATAAGGGACCGGCCGGAAAACCATTTGTCCCTATGAATAACCAGGAAGGGTTCTCTGGAAGAGAACGCCCCCAACTTGGACACCCATCTAATGGATGTGACAGCAACCAGAAAAAACTACCTTCCAGGGCAGGAGTCTGAGTGAACAACCCCCGCAAGGGCTCAGGAGGAAGCCTGGCGCACTGAGAGGACTAATTCAGATCCGAAGGCGTTAAAAGAGGTCGTCACGGAGGGACCGTATGTGCCACTCCCAGAAAGAAGGTTCTTACAGGCCCTAGGGGGCCAGAGGATGCTGGAAAAAGATAGAAAACGCCAACATTTGACCCTGCTAAGAACCAAGCGGCAGTAACCAAGGGACGTCTCCTAGAAGGAGAACGAGGTTGTTGTACGTTGCCAATCCGGAGCAACTAGGAATGTCGGAATGCCGTCCGTGATGATCTTCCGTAAAACCCTGAATAGGAGGGGAAGGACAAAACATGTAGAGGAGGGAAACTCCTACCAAGGGGAGAGCAGGACGACCACGCCGCATGCTTCTGGATCTCTGGTTCGGGAGAAGGGTGGGAAGCTTCGTGTAGACACAGTAAGCACACCCAGGACCAATGGGAAGGATTCCCTGTAAAAGGGGAATGGAATGCCACAACGAATACCCTGTACAATGCAGATGAGGGAAGGCAGTAACATAGGAGCCACTAAGGCATGTGGGGTTGCTATGAGCCTTAAAAACTCTACCTGGAGGGGCGCTGAACAGGAGCAACTGCCAAGCT
The DNA here is from genome assembly GCF_905171765.1 of Bufo bufo. Lineage (NCBI taxonomy): Eukaryota > Metazoa > Chordata > Amphibia > Anura > Bufonidae > Bufo > Bufo bufo. The sequence continues at coordinate 38,204,096 of NC_053399.1, read as the reverse complement.
AATGCCAGGGTAGGACCCCCACCTGAGGATAATGCTTCACTGCAGCGACCACGAACTCGAGCCTTAGCGTAAAATCTGCCCCTGCGTGCCAGCATAAGCACTTTCCCAATAAGGAGGAGTGGTGGATAGAGAATACAGAATCAGCGAAAACACACAACTCTGTGGAACGCACGCACCATATTAGTGCAATGGTGTACGCACTACGTATTGATGCGGACAAATTCATGACCGACTGGAACAGTGGCGGGACACAAGTGTTGCTAGGTAACCCCCTGAAGGCAGAGGAAGTTATAATCCTGCCCAAAACCAGCACCAAAAAGAAGAGGATACAAAGTGGAATAGCCACCGTATCCACTGGCGGTACCCATATGCCACTAGATGAAGAGTACCGGGCACCCGCGGGTACCGACTAGTGCCACGCCCCACATGCGAAAGAAAATAAGGCATCCAGGAAGCCAGGCAAGGGGAGTCATACTGAATTGCTAGCCCCCTACTCCAGCAAAGGAGGGGCCACCCGCAGAGGCCACCGAATTCAGTACTAGAAGAATCCGCCACCTGCGAAGAGCTGTGCAGTAAGCACCCCATAAAGCAATTACCACTCCCACAGTAGTAGCCAGCGCTTGCCCTGTCAGCGCAAAACTGAGGGGGAGGCCTGAGACTATCCTGTAGAAGCCATTGTTCAGATGAATTGCGGCATCCCAAGATGCTCATTATTCTCCCGCTAGTGGATCACTAGTGGAAGGGGGTAATGCAACACACAGTGATGTGCAACACTCCACCTATGGAAAGGAACATCGTGACAGTCGGGACCGAATCCAATGGTAGTGCAATTACCCTACCTATGGAAGGTGGAATGCATACGGCAAGTACTTAAGCCAGTGGAAGGAAAAATACTCCACCTATGAAGGGGGGGGGGGGGGGGGCGATGCCTACGGCGGAACTAGTGCATATATCGAATCCTGTAACCCGTGGGTAATGCCTACAGCAGACGTTGCAACCAGAGATAATGTCATCGCGCCACCTATGGAAGGGGCTAATGCATACGTCAGGTACTGAACCCAGTGAAGATGCAATTCCGCCACCTAAGAAGGGGGGAAAAATACATCTGGCACCGAACACCAGTGTTATCGTACTCAGTCCACTTAAGGAAGGGGACAGATATAAAGGCGAGTACTGTATCCCGTAGAAGTGCAATGACTCTGCATATGGAAGGAAAGCCTGGACATGTGCGCGTAAGTCTACCACTCAGAACCTCGCCCCTGGCAGTTGTGAACTGCGCAGGTGGGGGCTTATCAACCAAACTACCCAGGGGGTGGAATATGAAGTCTAGAGGTCCATCCACTGGATTGCGCAGGCAATGTATTATCACCAAACAACCCTGGATGGTGGATTTGGAAGTGCCAAAGGTCCTCCACTGGATTACGCAGGTGGAGAATTATCAACCAAACGACCCGGAAGGGTGGATAGAAGTCCTTTATTGAAATGCATAGGTGGAGGATTATCAACCAAACTACCCAGGGGGTGGAATGGGAAGTCTAGAGGTCCTCAATTGGATTGTGCAGGCGGTGCATTATCAACCAAACGACCCCGGAGGGTGGATTGGGAACTCCAGAGGTCCTCGACTGGATTGCACCGGTGGAAAATAATCAACCAAGCTACCCCGGAGGGTTGGTTGGGAACTGTCAGAGGTCCTCCACTGGATTACGCAGGTGGAGGATTATCAACCAAACGGCCCCAGAGGGCGGAGTGGGGGTTCTACAGGTGTCCTTCACTGTATTGCGCAGGCGGGGATCCTCCTCATCATTCTCCTTGATAGCCAGCCACACCTCTCCCACCGCGGAGAGCGGATTGGGAAACTATGAAAGGCCATCACGTGATCCGGAATGGGGCACAGTCCCATCAGGGTGCCGCACAGTCAGAGTGGATTGTGACTGAGGGGAGTAGTTCCCGTATGGATGTAAACGTTTGTTTTTATTTCTCCCCTTTTTTTTTTTTAACTGGTATGCCTAGCCTCAAGTGATAAGAGGCAGGAAGGGGTTAACTGTGCAATATGATCGCCCTCTGTACTGAAAGCCAGCCGGAGCGGTGCGCGTCATACACCTTCCGGCCGGAGGAGCTGCCCTACGGCCGGAATGACACAGGGGAGGAAGAACCTGTAGGCCCCATTTGAAGCCGGAGCCTAAAGTTTTTCGGCGCCCGGAAACCGGGATGTTCACCCTGCGGTCGGGAACTCGTTTGTGCTCCCATGTAGAGTAAGTGCCTCGCGGCGCGAGACTCCCGCAAGGGCTCAGGCGTCCGCGATAGGTAAACGGCATTAACCCTTTCGGAGCGGCGCGCTTGGCGCCCGCTCCCGAAAGGGGAGGAATCTGGTGGACACTGCAGTGGGAGTCGCCCTGCGCTCCAGTCTTTCGCTGGAGGTGCCCGGGGAGAAGATACATTAACCCTCTGAGCCGGACAGCCGTCGGCCTAGAGGGGAAGTGAGAGAGAGGGTCCGCGTGTCTTGGTGGCGCATGGTGCCCGCCGGATTAACCCCTTCTCTACTTAGGGGTCTAGTCCCTAGCTAAATAAAGTCCCCTGGCCATTAACCCTTGAGAGATGGAGGGAGGGACGGAGAAGAGGGCTTTATACTTACCTAATCCCGTGTACTCACCTAATCTTCATCCTCTTCTCTTCACCCTCCCTAAGTGGGCCTATAAGGTCACCTTCTCCAGCAGGGTCACCTCAGCAGCTGGCATCGGAGTGGCAGGAGTCTGGTATGGCGGGAGGGTCTTCTCTTTGCGGACCTAGGTGACCCTTTGGCTGGCGGGAGCAGGGGAGCGAGGCTGCCCTGGTCCACCTTGTATTCTTGTGGGGGGAGGAGGCAGCGTGGCGAAACCAACGCTGGCGTGCTCCCCCCAGGAGAACAGGGAGATGAGGCGACCACTGTCTCCCACCTAAAAGAAAAGAAAAAAATAAACCAAAATAAAAAGTCTTCAGGAGATCCCTGCAGAGCAGGGAGGTCTTGCCTCCTATTGACACTAGAAAAAACTGAAGCTCTCTCCCCAGGCTGGAGGGGGTATAGCTGCCAGGGGAGGAGCTAACAGCTTTTACTAGTGTCAACGCTTCCTAGAGGACATAGCTATACCCACGGTTCCTGTGTCCCCCAATGAATATGGGCGAGAAAGAAAAACTGTGTTTTAATCTGGTGCACCACAGTTATTTGTCTATGCTAATAGTTTAACAGATAGGTCGCAGGTGACAGATTCTCTTTAATTGTTATGACCATTTAATATACAGTGATGTGGTCTATCTTTATTGTGTAGTTAGTTATTCATTTAGTCCTTTTTCATTAATTTGTGAGAAAGTTGAGCGACTACCGTATAGTCACTGTTACTGCTTCCATCAGGGTTGTCACTAGGTTTATTATCCTCCTGAATGACAATTCAGCTTAGTTATGCAGCACTACAGTATCTTATCCCTGTCTTTGTATATGTGCTGTTCTGGAGTCTGGAAAGTTTAGGCGAAAACTACAGTACTACGGTTCTTGTAATGGCAGCCATTAATAATGAAATAAATATTTTAACAACTTTACTAAAGACTTAAAGGGGTCATCCCATGACTAATGTAAAAAATGAAAATCAGACATCATTTAGTACATGACAATCTCTTTCTAACAAAGCTAGAGCCAGCCGTGTACCTTACATGGGTCCAGAGATCTCCCCATTAATTGTTCTGCTAGATTTATATCAAGCTGACAACTCAGGGGGCGTGTCTTTTCTGCTGCAGCCCAGGGGGCGTGTCTCAGCTCTCCCTATCGCAGCCCAGGGGGCGTGTCTCGGCTCTCCCTATCGCAGCTCAGGGGCCGTGTCTCAGCTCTCCCTATCACAGCTCAGGGGGCGTGTCCATGCTCTCCCTATCACAGCTCAGGAGGATGAAACGGAGCATGTCTGGCTATCTCTGTGAGCTGGACAAAGAAATAAGAAAAAAAACAGCAGGTGGCGCTATACAGACATTTCTCGTGCATGGCATTGGGGGACACAGCACCATGGGGACACAGCACCATGGGTATATGTCCAACTACCACTAGGAGGCGACACTAGACATAAAAAAGTGTTGGCTCCTCCCCGTTGGGCTATACCCTCTCCACAGACACTAGGCAGCCCAGTTTTGTTCTAGTGTCCATAGGAGGCAGACCTGACCTGCTTTTTTGTGCAGGTCATCCTGCTACTTTTTTATTTTATTTTTTCTTTAATCATTTTTTCTTTCTCTGCAGGTTTCGGCCTGCGGCAGGGGTGGCTCCATCGTGTTCCACTTTAGTTGCCCCCCTGCGGGCGCGTACTCAGGTACCTGGCAGCCACCCAGTCCCCAAATCTGCTTCCGCAGTGGAATTCCGGCAGTCCCACGGTTCCCGTGTTGAGTCCGCCGAGGGGGTGGTTACTGCTGCGCCTGAAGACGTCTGAGGGTGAGTATGTTAGATTAGGGATCCCACCCTCCTTCCCGGGCCTGGACGCGTTCCCCCCTCATGTTCCCTTCCCGGATACATGATACAGCTTTATTGCTGTGTGGGACAATGACTTGCCTCTGATAAGCTGCCTTGCCTCTGCTAGCTTGTGGGTTTTTTCTCTCAGCTGTATCCTGGCCCCTGAAGCCCCTGGCCTTCCGTTGTTTCTCTCCCTGGGGGTCTCTTCCTCAGCTCTCTCCCCCACCTGGCCCCCGTTCGTCGCGGCAATTCTGGGGCACTATCGCGGTCGCGGCCGTTCGCTCCCGGCCGCGCTCCATTACTTTAGTCCCCGGCTTTTCGGGCCTACTAGGCCGCAACTCCCCGCCCACTTTTTCTCTTCCCGGGCTTTCTCACGTCTCCTCCCCTCCGTGGGGGGAGCCTGGGAGGGGCCTCTTCTGCCTGCCAAGCCGGCCCCAGGTTCTCTGCTCTCTCTCTGAGAGGCGGTTCTTTCTCCGGCTGTCGGCTCCTTCTTTCTGCGGTCGCCGGCTCCTGCTATCTCCGGTCGCCATCTTCTGCGCTCGGTGCGCTGCACAACTCCTGGGGTCCGGTAGGCAGCCTCTGGCTGATTGCTCCACAGGCCCCTTCCCTCTCTCCCCTCTCTATTGCTGCATTCTCCTGCAGCCCTGCCACCTGAATGAGGTTTCCTGCCTACTATATAGCTGCTGCAGCACCTCTTGGGAAATGTTGTTTCCGGGGTTAGATGGTCAGCCCTGCTGCTCTATGGGGCCCTCCTCTCCCGGCCTCCGTATCGGATCGCCACGATTTTCGTGCGTCCGTTGTCTACGGAGGTTTCCACGTGGTAGGGCCCCCTCCCGCGCGAATGGGCTCCCTCCATGGCGATCCTTCAGTCCCTGGCGGATTCGCTAGAGCGCTACCTATAAATTGCGGTCTCCTTCCCCCCCTGTGCCACGCGCACGCTAAGATACAGGGTCCCGCAAAGAGTAGCCCATGGACCACCCTTGGGTGGTCTCAACTAGCTTCCACCCCTCCCCGGCATCTTCGGGTCCCCCAGGACAGGCCGGAGACTGGTGACGAAGCCTTCTGTCAGTTGCCTCTGGGGACACCTCTGCACCGATTCCCTCGGAACAGAGCATCAGGCGGTCTTCCACCATGCAGAATCCTCTGCGTGGTCAAGTCAAACGTGCATAGTGGTTCCTACCCTACCAGGTTTGGTGCCCCTCTAGTGGACTTTCAGATGGCGCCCTCCTGCACAGGTAATTACCGCACAGGTAAGGCAGCCGTCACCGTGCTTAGCAGCTGGGACACCTACGCGGTGTCTCTGGTATGTACGCCCTCGTAGGCTGTGCACGACAGACCTTCCTGGCCCCTATCCAGGGGCTATGTTCTAGGCAAGCTGATAGTTCAGGCAAACGCCACTTGTAGGGTTGGCTCCCCTTCTCGGCCTCTAAGGGTTCTTTTGTAGTGCCTGTACCAGAGAATACAGGCCGGCCTTTATGCCGTGGCGATTACATCTGTCTGTTTTCAGCTGCCTTGTTACTTTCATAGTTCCTGCTGACTGGTTAGGTGTCCCATGCGGCACTATTTCCCCCTACCGGGCGAGATACACAGGCCGCCTTCAATTGCTGTAGCAATTGCACCTGTCTGTTTCCAGCCACCTTGCTCCCTTCATGGGTAGAGTCCCTACACTATCTCCTGATGCTGTATCCAGTATCCCTGGCGGGCTCTATTGTTCCGTGCGGCACTATTTCTCCCTTTCCGGCGAGATATAGAGGCTACTCTGAATTGCTGTGCAATTGCCTCTGTTTGGTTCTAGTGGACACCAGGCTACCACCTTGTGCCCTTCATTTTTATTTAACCTCTCTATCTCCAGGAGCTGTAGCCGTTGCTTCTGTTTGGCCTTATGGTGCGAGATATTGAGGCCACTTTGTAGTGCCGTTGCCACTGCAACCTCATCTAGAGTGCACCAAACAGCCATCTTACTCCCTTCTTAGGTGAGTTTCTGCACCGTCTCTGATGCTGCAGCCGTTACACCTGTCGGGCTCTATGGTGTGCCATGCGGCCCTATTTCCCTCTATTTAGGTGAAATAGAGGGCATTCTTCAGTTGCCATTGCACTTACCTTGTTGTGGTGTGCACCTGTCATTCCTTGTGGTACCGTGTGGCCCTATTTTTCCCTTCCCGAGCGAAATATAAGTGCCATAGCTAACGTGGCAGCCGTTGCACTTCTCTGGTCCTAGGGTGCTCCATGTGGACCCATCGCTCTAATCTTAGACCTAGTACCTCGGCCATCTCCAGATGCTGTACCCATTGCACCGGTCTGGTCGTATCTCTACACTACACAGCCTCATTTCTACCTTACAGGTTGAGGACCTGTACCCTCCAAATGCGGTTGCATTCCTGGATGCTGTGGCTATGTTTCCACCCTCCTTAGTGTGCAACATGCAGCCACTTTACCTCGGTTTTCGGCGTGTATTTTTAGTGTCCCTGTCACCGTTCAACCCACGTGCTGGGCACTATGGTGCAATCTGTGGCCCATACGGTTTCTGTATTACTGGGTGCTTCCTTCCCCGGGCACTAATCTGTGCTGCGGATGTTGGTTACTTCCCTTTTCGGCATCCTGGTTCAGCTCTAATATGGTAGCCATATCTGGCAGGGGTGGGCCAGCCCAACCTCCTCCTTGTCGGTCTATTTCTACTTCTGGTGTACCCAGTACATGACTGATCTGTTCTGATCTGGTGGGTGGTCCACATACAACCACGCTCCCTACACCATGGCCTGGTGGTTGTTGGTTTTTGTGCTAAGGTTGCTATTGCCATCCTTATCAAATACTACTTTCGGCTGCACTCCGCGTTCCACATATTATAAAGGAGTATCCGCGTTTCCTATTACAGGGCGGACCATTCCTCGTGGAGTACAGTGATCTCCACTGGATCTTCTCCTTGTTGGGATACGTAGCTTGCTGAGCTCCGGCCGCTGCGGTAGTTTTTCGGCCATCACTTGATGTCCTCCGCCACACGGAATCCTCCTGGGGTCAGCGACATTTCCTCGCTGGACGTCCTCCCTGATGAGTCAGGGACAGAACCACTGAGCGTCACACACCTGCCTGGTAGGTGAATTTTCTGCTGATTGCTCTGACATAGGACAGGGTTCCGTAGTTCCTTCTGGGTCCGGGTGTTCCCTTATTTCTATGCTTAGTTGTACTATCTAACAGAGGGCAGTCCTTTGGGACCTTACTATTGTCCTCGCCCATCCGGTACTCTCTCCCCCTGGGAGCCTTCTGTATGTCGGTCGCAGCTGGTTTCTACATTTCGTGTAGTCACTCCCGCTTCTTTTATAGCGACTTCACCATTCCTTATGCATATGGGCGTCTGTTTTAGTGGTACAACCCAAGCCGCTGTATTTGCCCTCCCCGGGACAATGTATGCTGATTGCTAGCCACTATTCTTTGAATGGCTAGTTGTCCATGGCCAATTCCTTCCCATAGGGTGGTTCTTTTCATTTTTTCTTGGATATTCTGGTTTTTGTTGTCCTCTGGTGGTTCAGTTCCTGGTTCCTTGTGAGCCCATTGCGGGTACTCCTTTCTGGAGTCCCTGTCACCGTTCATTTGATCACTCAGATTCTGTAGGATTATCGTTGTTTGGGAAGGGACCTGGGTTGATTGTTCCCCTTGCGGGTTCCAATAGCCTTTTGGACCTCATGGGATTCATGTCTGTCTTCCCATCCTCCCACTTCAAGTACCTGGTGTTGAGTGGTTTAGTGCTACGGTTTGCATTTCCACCTTATGGTATCCTTCGGGAGGGACCCCTCCTGTTTGTAGAGCCTTCCTCCTTAGACTTTTGGGAGTACTCTCCTTCTCCTCCCATGTCTCTCAGTCCAGTGTATCCCTGCTGAGATTTCCTTGCCCTGCACCTCCCTGATACTTCATTTGGCCGGAGTTTCTCCGGTCTTGCGCTTCTCAGCGATTATTTTATTTTCAGGGGCTCGTTCCTCGTCTCCTGGTTTTGGGATGCAGGTCTTCTCTTATTTTTTTCTTTTTACTTGGCCTTTACTTCCTAACCCCTCCCTTTCCAAGGGTTGGCGGTTTTCCTTAGCGCCTTTGGGAGTTTTCTCTTTCCAATAGGACGTTTATCTTCATCACCTGCTTCGCGGTGGGGGGGGGGGGGGGGTCCTGCTCCCTTCATATGTGAGCCTTGCTATGGCTTCCCTCTCCCCAGTGTGCCCCTGCTGAGATTTCCTGGGCTTGCATCTGGTTCCCTTCTTCCCTGATAATGAGTTTCGCCAGAGTTTCTCCGGTCTTGCGCTTCTCAGCGATATTTTGTTTTCAGAGGCTCGTTCCTCGTCTCCTGGTTGGGGATGCAGGTCTTGTCTTTTCTCTTTTCCTGGTTTTTACCTACAACCCCCTCCCCTTCCAGGGGTTGGCGGTTTCCCTTAGCGCCTTTAGGATCTTTTCCTTTCAATAGGGCGCTTAACTTTTTCACCTGCTTTGCGGTGAGAGGAGACCTGCTCCACTCACATGTGAGCCTTGCTATAGCTTCACTCTCTCGTTTGGCCTTCAGTGATTCCAATTTCCCTTGCTCCCCTGGCCCTTCAGGGGTTGACCTCAGGGTGTTTGTGCTTTCGACTGAGACAATTGGGATGTTGGGTAGATCCGATACGCGATGCTGTCCTACTTTCCCTCCAGCCTTCGGCTGAGCTGGGTGTTCCTTTGCCTTCTTCTTGCATTTGGGACCTTCTCCCAGGCATTTGTCCTGGGGTGCTGGCAGTCGTCACTGTGGCCTCCTTGGAGTTTCTCCCTTGTTATGAGGCTTCCTGCCTATTCCGTGCTTTTCTCCTGTTGGGTCACATGGTTCTCCCGCACCTGTATGCCCACAGGTGGCATGGTTGTTCTTCCCACCCTCGGGGACTGCTTTGGGACGTCCCATGGTGCTGTGTCCCCCAATGCCATGCACGAGAAAATTGGATTTTTTGTACTCACCGTAAAATCCTTTTCTCGTAGTAGGCATTGGGGGACACAGATCCCTCCCTATGTTGTTTTACTTCAGCTTCTCCGGGCTGGTCTCTTGATCTTTCCCGGTACGGGAGTTGTTGGTTCCTTGCCTTTCTTCTCTCTCCTACTGCTTTTGGTACAAACTGAGCTGCCTAGTGTCTGTGGAGAGGGTATAGCCCAACGGGGAGGAGCCAACACTTTTTTATGTCTAGTGTCGCCTCCTAGTGGTAGTTGGACATATACCCATGGTGCTGTGTCCCCATGGTGCTGTGTCCCCCAATGCCTACTACGAGAAAAGGATTTTACGGTGAGTACAAAAAATCCAATTTTTATTGAATAACTCAGCTAATCTATATTTTTAATTACAAAAGTATTCAGATCCAGGTGTTGGTTTGAAAACTGTAGAATATTTTTCTTGAGACAACCCCTTTAATTATTTTTACTATTTATTTAGTTTAAGTGGTCTGGTCCAGGAAGCAAAGATATGTTGGTTTCTCGTACTTGAAAGCTTCTTACAGCGTTCTTGTTTCTGATATCACAGGCAGACATGAGAATACATTCACATCAATCATATATACATATAAGGCAACCATGATCTTTGCTTCCTGGATCCTTATATGACTTGATAGCCAGTATGATGTTAAATCCAGACAAACATACCTTTTAAATGTTGTTTAGCTTTATATTCTATATTTCTAATCTTCTCTCCAGAGAAGTCTTCAAGACCTACAATGTGGCCATGGATTACATCACTCTTGCCTTGATGATCTGGAATTTTGGAGTAGTGGGTATGATTTGCATTCACTGGAAGGGACCTCTGCTCCTACAGCAGGCCTATCTCATCATGATCAGCGCATTGATGGCTTTGGTGTTTATCAAGTACCTTCCAGAATGGACGGCCTGGCTTATTCTTGCAGTTATATCAGTTTATGGTGAGTGTGTATACATACTAAACCACATGAAGAAATACGAGATTAATTTGTTTCTAGTAAAATGATCAAAATTCAGTTAGTTGTAATAAAATCTCTTTGTAGCTTAGTATCTGTGATTTTTATAAAAATCTGATTTTGTTCTCCTGTTTTAGATCTCGTAGCTGTTTTGTGTCCAAAGGGCCCCCTCCGTATGCTAGTGGAGACTGCTCAGGAGAGAAATGAAACCCTCTTCCCCGCCTTAATCTACTCTTGTACGTATGCTGTATTCAAGGGGATTACACTGGGCATTTGCTATGGTCTTAAAGAAAAAAAAAAAAGAGTTAAATCCTTTCAAGCCTTGAAGAGGAATCATTTTGCGGTCATCTTTTATGTTAGAGAACAATTACAGCTGCATCTTTCTTTACTAATAATCACGCTTCCATTCATCTTGCCATGTTATTTATTTTTCCTTCTCCATCTCCTTACAATACTATGTACTGGAAATCTGGATTACAGACCAAATGACTGCCGTTAATGAAATGCCTGCCATCAGGTTGTTTTGGAAATCCAGCATCTTGTATCCCAAAATAATTTTAAATATATATATATATATATATATATATATATATATATATATAATTTTTATTTTATTTTCATTTTATTTTTTATTTTATTTATGTATTTTTTGCTTTGTATGTTCATGGTCTGACTTGCAGCTCTACTGTGAGTTAAGAAGTCAGGTCCTATGAATTTGTGAGCAAAGTAGGCTGTTTTTTTTTATTTTATCAGCTTGGGTATACATTAATGTTGATCTGCTTAAACAAATCAGAAAAAAACCTAACCTACCGGTAATATATCTTTGCTTTTTATGTTGTCTTCAGCTACAATGATCTGGCTAGTGAAGATGGCAGATGGAGATCCTGGATTTACACACAGTGGGTCAAATAAGCCATCATACAACTCACAAGGTAATGTAGTCTTCATGCTTGTGATGGGATTTATAGTATACAGTATGTGTTGTCTCTGCACGAAGATGACAAGGACTTCTCTGCTTTGTATACACAAGTTCAGTTGAACACAACAATCTCCACATTGTGGTAGAATCTTGTGGTGCAAATGGAGACCAAAATACAAAAAAAAGCAGTTTCTTCTCTTACATACCTGTCAGATACACTCCTTAGTGATGGGACATTCTAAGAATTATTGCAATTGAATTTTAGTTCTCTCCTTTAAAAGGAATTGCCCCGTGGTCACATTCTGGAGTGTACATCATTTATTGAAAGCATGTCATAAAAAAAATGCAGAGACTTCTTACTGTACTGAAGTATTGTCTAAAGATTTCCAAACATATTCGCAAAGATGAATACTATTTCCATGTGGACATTGGTTTCCAGAGCTCCAAATATTAGTGTATATAATAATAATCTTATATAGCACCAACCTATTCTGTGTGTTATCCATTACTGTCCAATAGTAAATGCAGTGCAACGATCATTGCTTTTATTGATCTATACTAGTAATTGTATAATCTTGTGTTCTCACGATGGGGCAAAGTATATGGGGTTGATTGAAGAAAATATCTAACATGGACCATCTAAATAGCTGAAACACGACATGAACTATGCTTTCTCAGCATAATCCCACATATATGAAAGACATAAAATGACAACTGTATACACACAAAAAATGCTCGCGCTACAGCATTCATGTTAAGGAGGCAGAAGGCCAGATTCCATTGATAGAGGCCTAGCACCTACACGGGCTACACTTTAGTTGTACATGCTATATGTCTCAGTTTCTGCATTTGACTAGGTTTTGTAGGCTCTGTTTATAGCAGTTTCTTTTTTTTATCCATGTATCTTTCAAAGTGCCAGTAGAGTCAGGTGTGAACGCTGCTTCACCAGATAATGGAGGGTTCAATGCTGACTGGGAAGAAGAAAGGGATGCCAGAATTGGCCCAATTGGCTCTACTGCTGAGTCACGAGCAGTTGTGCAAGCTCTGCCTAGTAATGCACCTCCAATTGAAGACCCTGAAGAACGTAAGTATTTACTTTGTACTATCCATGAGAAATTAAGACTACCTAAGTCGTTGTGTAATGCTACATACTAAATTTTATTCTTGTGGCTGGTTCAGGTAGTGTAGGGTGTTTCTGCATTGGTTGGGATACCACAATTTCAGAGCTTAGTGGGTGTTCCCTGTAAAGCAGGCTCTTTTCCTCTCTTCCCCTTCCTTCTCCCCTCGGTTTAAAGGGTAACTGTCATATTTTTATTTTATTTGCTAGTTTATTAGAGCTAGGCATGTATACCTGAGTTGGTCTGTCAATGATTGTCAAAAGATCTGTAATTACCTTATAATAACAGCTTTCATTAATGTCTCCTGTCCCTTTCCACTGCTCCCTTAAAAGACAGTTGCTACAGCTCGTCTGTCTCCGGTTAGGAAGACGGAGGGGCGGTCCTTCACACTGCATGCCCGCATTAGGCTTCAGAGTGCGGAGGCGTGTCTCTCAGTAATCCAATCTGATTGGCTGGCAGGGAGCTGCTGGCTACAGCAAGTGTGTATGGGAAGTGAGGGAAAGCAGTTTTGGCCTCAGAGAACTGGCAGAGGAGCCATCTTGAGAAGGTACTCATATTGTAAATGTTTAAACAGCCATAACTAAGGGAAAAACTCAAGGAAGACAGTGGTAAGTGAAGAAACTAAAGATTGCTTTATGCATAATGCTGCTGCAGCAGTAACATATGCAAAAAAAATTTTTTTTTATGAAAACATGACAGTTACCCTTTAGGGGTTTTACAGGATTTTTATACTGATGAACTATCCTCAGCCTAGTAAAACCAGAGAAAAGGCTGCAGCGCTCTCCTGTCTTCTCTGACAGCTGTTTTTGATTAAAGAACAGCTTAACCCCTTCCATACCTGCAGAGTACATGTACTGCGTAGCCGGCAGGGAGTTCCGGAACTGCGCTGTACATGTACAGTGCACTAATTGAGTGGCACAGGAGCTGTGCTTGCCCCTGTGGTAACCACTAGCATTGGTGAAAACTCTGATGCCAGCAGTTTAAAGGGGTTTTCCTAGATTTTAATACTAATGACCTATCCTGATTAGCGTTGCACTGGGTATCGAATTATCGATACCTAAATGATACTTTTGTACTGGTATCGATTCTCAGCGTGCGCCTTGTTCTCACAGCAGCACAGGGGAGAAGGAGGCAGTCTCTCCCTTCCCCTGTGCTGCTGCTGCCACCAATTAGGAGAGAGAGGGGCGGAGGAGGGGAAGGGCTGTGGCCACTGCGCCACCAATGAAGATAAGTAAGAGGCTGGTGCCGGCAGCAGAATCACATTGCAGCGCCTTGTCATAGAGGTAGGGTGCCGGCTATCAGCGGCAGTTAACCCCTCAGGTGCCGCACCTGAGGGGTTAACTGCCGCTAATCGCAGCTCCCTGTCAAAGAGTGATCAGTCATGTATGTGGGAGGAGTTAGGGGAACACGGGCTCCGTGTAGGACTGTGCTGGTGGAGAATGCAGAGGTACTTTATGTATGGAAGGTGTGTTTAAAGCAGGGCTATGGAGGTGTAACCAGTCTATTGTACAGTTTTCTGTGTGTAATGTGCACACAGTAGTTCTATCTGTGTAATGGACATGTTGCAAGAGCTGTGTGCGCAATGTGTGTATAGTAAACTATCTGTGTAATGGGCATGAGGTAGAGCTGTGTATGTAAATTGTATATAGTAGGTGGGTGCCATGTATGGCAGCGTCGGGTGGGTGCCGTGTATGGCAGCAGTGGTCTTATGTTTAGTGGATGATGTTGAATAAATGTAAAATTGTCAACATTTATTTCTGCATGGGAGACTAGCAATGGTTTCCCTGAAGAAATATCGGCCTTAAAACGTTATGTGGGCCTATGCATTATATATGTGAATTACTGCAAAGTTCATACTCCTCCGCGACTAAAAATACTCCTCAAAATTGTTAAGAGGAGTATTTTTTTACTCTTCTGGAAAAAAATTGTGCGACCTCTGGTCCCCTCCCCTCCTCATTGGTGGCAGTGGCAGCTTCCGATCGGAGCCCAAGCAGTGAAGTCGTGGGGCTCCGATCGGTTACCATGGCAGCCAGGACGCTGCTGAAGCCTTCCATGGTAAGCTGTGTAAAGTCCTGTTTACCCTGATAGAGCTTTATTAGGGGGAATAGGGATTAGGGATTAAAAGATCCCAGGTTCAATTCCCTAAGGGAGGAAATGGTTACTAAATAAAAAGTAAAAAAAAAAGCATGGCAGAAGAGGAGCCTGGGAACTGATGGATATGAATTCCATGTCTGCAGATGTTTTATTTGTACTCCTGATAAGGTGAATTTCTTTTTTCCCCCTTGAACCAGAGAGTTCATTAAACCAGATTTATCTTAATTTACTTGTATTTTAAGCATTTTTTAATAAAGATTTAATGAAATTGACCATTAATTTCTGTATAAGTATTAAATTGATGTATTAGAATCCACCCTACATACATTCTCAGTTCTGCAATGCAACATTGTGACTTTGCACAGTATGCGATGTGGAAGTTGTTGATATTAAAAAAATATATAAATAGTATAATGTAAAGTGTGTAATATTGCTGGGTAAAGGACTGGGGAACCTATGTATAGTGATAGTTTTAAGTCTGCTATCCCACACCCAACTGTGCTATGAAGCAAGTTTGTCTAATATGATTAGGCGTGTGAAGTCCTATTTTTATCACAGTTTTTCCCTATAGGCAATGTAATGAGATTCCTTATGTGCTGTTACATAGCCCCCAGCACACTTCTCAGGAATGTGCAGAAGGTCTGAGCAAACACCGCATAGCCGCTCTATGAGCAGCACAGTCACATATATATTCCATCTTGCTGTGCAGGTGTCCTGGGTAGCCAGCAGGGAGTTCCGGTTGAGCGCAGGAGCTGTGCTTGCCCCTGTGGTAACCACTGGCATTGATGTAAACTGTCGGCAGTTTAAAGGGATTTAAATACTTATGACCTATCCTCTGGATTAGACTTGAGAGAATCGACCTTTAGATCATACTTTCGAAGTTGATTCGTTCAAATACTTCCATTTTAATGCTGTTTCCATACAGCATTAGAATATTGGCTCCGCGGAGCCAAAGTTCTTCTCAACCTGAAGTCTCTCGCGACTTCGGGTGCAACGAACTTTGGCTCCACGGACCCAATGCTTTTTAATGCTGTACAGAAACAGCATTAAAGTCGAAGTATTTGAACAGCCATTTTTTTTGTCACCTTGCCTCCCAAAAATATCAAGCAATCAACTAAGTTGCATGTACCCTACAATGATACTAATGTAAAACGTCACCTCATCCTGCAAAAAAGGGAGCTCTTGTACAAGACCATCACCAGAAAAAAAAAATCTAAAATGATTATATTGTGTAAAACCGAAAAAGAAAACAGACATATTAGGAATCACTTGTCACGCTCGTGTGTGGGAGGTAAACACCACAGCGAGCATAGGAGGGAAAGGGGATACCGGAATAGGGCCTGGAAACTAGGGTGGGAAGATGGACACCTCTTAGAGAAAACCCTAACTCCAGTCCTGACAAATTACCAGTAGGAACAGGCCCCAAAGGTAGGCAAGTTCATACATGGGATACCTAGAATCCTATCTCAACTATAGGACCCCGGAACTAATGTCAGGACTGAGTCTACCTGTTCCTCCAAAGGGAAGGACGAACAGGAGTCTCCCTCAGGCCTAATGACAAACGACAGGGAAAGGCAACACACATTATTTATATATATAGATATAGAGAGAGAGAGAGAAACGCTTATCTTCAATGAGGTTTTGGTAGCACCAGGAAGTCCAACAGAAGCTATAAACCGCAAAGCATAGTGGGAGAAACAGCAATAAATAGAGAAGGTAAAATTACCACAATAGCCACACCTGGGGAAAGAAGGTGTGGCAAGCACCAGAAACAACACAGACGTCATTTTATCCAAAAGGAAAATATGTCAGATCAAACCACGCGTTGCCAGTCTCACAGATCTCCTGCCACCTGTTGCGGGAATGTCCGTATGTGTCGGTACGTCCGTGACATCACTGCATCCGTAACGACCTGACTGGGCACAGCATATTGGGCACTGAAATGCGATCTGTGGAAAAACTAAATTTTCATTTTGCACGTTCCACTGCACTTTAGTTTCTGTAAATTACTTAAATTTATGAGCTGAGTTTTCTGAAATGGGGTCACTTCTCAGTGATTCCATTTATTGTTTTACCCGAGAGCCTCTACAGTTGTCAGCACAGGCTTCATAAATCATCATATTGTGCCACATAGTGCTCTTTCTCTTCTGAACCCTGCAGTGTGCCCAAACATCAGTTTATGACCACATAGGGGGTATTGTCGTTCTTAAGAAACATTGGGTTGCTTTTTCTCCTATTAGCACTAAACTACATATAATTGAAATGTCATTTTTCATTTCATGTCTTATCCTTAAAACATTTTGTGAAACACCTGTGGGGGGAAGCCAATCTCTGCACCTTTAAGTGCATGCCTTTAAGTACTTAGTTTCCAAAATGGGGTAACTTTATGGTGTTTAACACAGTACTTGTACCTCTGGGGCTCTGCAAATGTGACATGGCACCTGAGACCCATCCCAGCAAAATCTGCCCTTCAAAAATCAAAGAATGCTCCTTCCCTTCTGAATCCTTCCATGTGCCCATGCAGCAGTTTACAACCACGTATTCAGGATAACAAATTGTGGGGAGCTTTTTCTCCTGTTTCGTACCTTGTAAAAAAAAAAAAAAAAAAAAAGTGGGGCTAAAGCAATTTTGTATTAAAGAAAATTGAATTTTTCTTTTTTACAGACAAGTTTCTCAATTCTATAAAACATATGTTAGTTCAAAATTATTTGTGGGGTGTAGTTTTCAAAATACGGTCACATTTGAGATGTTTCTACTGTAAGGGTTCCACAGATTCTCTTCAAATGGGACAAGGCACTTAAAAACCATTCCAGCAAGATCTCCAAAAACCATGTGGGCGCTGCTTTACTTTTGAACCCTGCCGTGTGCCCATATAGCAGTGTTCCACCACATATGGGATCTTTCTGTTAATTGCAGAATGAGAGTAAACAATAATTTGTTTGTTGTGTTGTGTTTTTTTTTTTTTTTTTTTTTACTATTTCACGTTCATTTAGTATTGAAGGGGCTGTCCGCTTTATTTATATTGATGACCTATCCTCAGGACACCCAGCACCCCCATTGATCAGCTGTTTTGAAGAGAAGGCCACACTCCTGCGAGCACTGCCTTCTCTTCATTGTTTACCTGCTCGCCGACGCAACCACAGTGGTGAGCAGTGTAATTATACATAAGCCGTCCCATTCACTTCAAAGGGACGGCTCATTCCTATACAGTGACCATATAAAGAGAAATTCATATTTTGTTCTGAGTTTTTGCAGGGAGTTGCATGTGCAAGCTCTATGACCTACTACATGGTTCATGTGAGTTTGAGAGTGGGCCAGTTAGGCTCTTCCATCTCTGCCTTTTACTATGAAATGGCAGACGGTGGAGCACAGTGACCCTTTTATACCATTAAAGACGGTCTTCCTGCAGCTCTGTGTGCACCCTTCCTATTCACTCACCACAAGAGTGTTCGAAAGAACCCCACAGATTTCCACCCTCTGCCTATGCTTTAGCGCAGTAAGCTATTGATCTTGCATTGGATAGGACATGTCTGGAAGAATCCTTTTTTTTTCCTAACCAGAAGAGGTCCGCTGCTAATAGTAAATAAGATTCTGCTGCAAATAACTGCACATTGAATTAGTGGTTATTCTCCAGATATTACTGACGTCAGATCACTTGGAGGTTTGAGGCACTGAAGTGCTGACAACTGGTGACTACCAAAGTGTTCACCTGAAGGATTAATAGGTTAATAATGTGGTCACACAAACTTTGGATGTGGGATCGTCGTGGTTGTGAGTTCTGAGGGGAGGATGCACAAGATCACTACACTTGTGAATTCTTCCAGTAGGTGAAGTTTTCAGAGACTGGAAAGTGAGACAAGCGGCAGGGACAGAGTGAGATGCTTATGGTGGTAACCACACGATGCTATAATCCCTTCTCCAAATTTGTGTATGTTGATGTTGCTAAAGTATATTAGGGAATTATAATGCTATTCACTAAAATGAAAAAAAACGCAGCATGATCGTATAAATTGAAGTTTAATTTCCTAACAGATGAGTTGTCTTAGCGTGCTTGGACTAAGGACATCTTACGTTTTCTTGCACACTTGAGTTGTGGACACATAGGGCCCTTCTACACAGGCCGACAGAGCAATTGTCTGCTGACAAACCGGGACTTTTTCGTTTGATCATTTGTCGGGTGAATGGCAGCACGTTTGCTCTGGCCAATTTTTGTGAACGAGCGGCCGTACGTGTAAAGGGGTCTTAAATGGGTAGTCTCACTTCAGCAAATGGCATTTATCATGTAGTGAAAGTTGATACAAGGCACTTGTTAATGTATTGTGATTGTCCATATTGCCTCCTTTGCTGGCTAGACTCATTTTTCCATCATATTATACACGTCTCGTTTCCATGGTTACAACCACCCTAAAATCCAGGATTGTTGGCCGGGCTTGCACACTATAGGAAAATGTGCTTCCTTTGTGTGTTCCTATGGTGCTGGCCACCAGAGGGGCCAGTGCTTTTTTTCTATAGTGTGCAAGCATGGCCACCGATGCTGGATTGCAGGGTGGTCATAACCATGGAAGTGAAAAGTATATAATGTGATGGAAAAATGAGTCTAGCCACCAAATGAAGCAATATGAATAATAATAATAATACATTAGTAAATGCCTTTCTCTACTTGATACATGCCACTTGCTGAAGTGAGAAAACTTTAAATGTACAAAAATAAAAACTAGAAACATTACATTCTGTTTTGTCCCGTAGTACAAAAAAATAACTGTCCTGTATGTTTTTCAGCTGACATCCATTTTATGTTCCCCTAATGGCGCTTGAGGTCCTGTCAATCTTAATGTAAAGAAGGTGAGGGGATTGAAGGACCTCTACTTTCTGTCAGATTTGTACGTGACAGTTTTTTTTATTATTATTTTTTTTTTTTTCAGAAGTCCTCAGATTGACCAGTTGTAATTTTTGTACTTCCTCTTAATTTCTAGGTTTATTACCTGTTTTTAAAAGCTCAAAATATAAAATGCTTTGGTCCTCCCTTGGTGATTGTAGGATCATATTGCAGGATCAGTTTGAGGACAAAAAATATCAGTTGAAGCTGAAGATATGTGGAGCATATCTGCAGCTGATATTTCTGTCCTCAATCTGATCCTGCAGTACATGTGACCAAGGTCCAGGAGGACTGAAGCGTCCGATATTTTTAATTAGTGTCACTACCATTTACCCATTTCATGGTTATGATCTCGCCATAAATTCTTCTTGCATCTGATCTGCTTTGGAGAGTCATAGATTTCTCCCAATTTTCTGTTACTACTGCAGATCTAGAGATCCTTCCAACAGACCACTAGCGTTTTATTGTTGTAGTGTCGAGCTTAGCATTCATAGTGCCCCTTTAAATGAAGACAAGAATGCCAACTCCTTATCCCAACTATAAGAATCCATGGAGTCTGAAATACTGTGTTTTAGCTGCGACTCGTGACCTTCAGTTGCACTTGGCTTTGTGCTCTACCCTTACAGCGACATCTGTTTAGAGCTGACAGTCTTTGTGCAATTCCTGTAGTATCCGATGTGAACGTGCAGCTGCAGATGTAAAATGTTGTCTTAGAAAGTATAGAGCAAATACGACAAGATGAACATTTTTTTGCTTCTCTCCTTTTTTTATTAGAATGGTTATTTCAAACTGTTGATTAAATTGCAGTTTTGATCTAGATATATTTTTTTATTTATCTTACAGGGGGTGTGAAACTTGGACTTGGAGACTTCATCTTCTACAGTGTCCTTGTAGGAAAAGCTTCAGCCACAGCCAGTGGGGACTGGAATACGACCCTGGCATGTTTTGTTGCCATACTGATTGTGAGTAAAAATGCACAATTCCTTTTTTGTTGTTTCTTTTGTTGTGTTTTTATTTTATTTTAATAAACACATCCACCCTTGCTGATTCTCATTCAAGCCGATGTGTAATAATTCCCATCTCAGGTTGGTCCTGTCCCTTTTTTTTTATTAATAGTTCTAATTTGTGCAAAGCACTCATTTATCGGGGTTTGCAAACAAGAAGGGAGAACCACTGTGCTTTTTGGGGAGAAAAATACTTCGTCAACCTTCTTCATGGTGGGATATGATCATGAGAACCAACCCCAGGAGAGGGAACCTACCGTATTATTACTATGAGGCATATTCTGCTCTGCATGCCCTCGGTTTTTATATTTACTTTACTCCTCTATATAGCGCTGACGTATTTTGCAGCATTTTACAGACCTTCTCATCACACTCTGTTCCCAGTGGGTCTCGCAGTCTAAATTCTGTATGCCCTTGGGGTGTTGAAGGAAACCAGAATACCCAGAGGAAACCCACGTAAACACAGAGAGAACATACAAACTCCATGCAGATGTTGATTTGAACTTAGGACCCCAGCGGTGCAAGGCACCATTGTTAACCACTGAGCCACCATGGCCATTTATGTTTTCCTGTAAATACCTTTAGAGCTTAAAGGGAATGTGTCATTAGAACATGGCCTATTGTTTTTAAAGAACTTTTGGTAGTTATTTTTAATTTTCGATGTCACTAGAGTTAAACAAAAAACATAAACTCCTTCAGTTTTCGCACTGGCCACTAAGCCTAATAGGCGCCACTTCTTGGTCTGTACAGATCACTTTACTGCAGTTATCGGCTTAACTTTACAGCCTCATTATATTACCTCTGTATACAGACAACACAGGATCCACCATTCACAATAGGTGACATCACAGCTTATCGGCTCCCTCCTGACCTCTGCGCAGGTCACAGATCACTCCTAGAAAACTCTCGCACAGAAGTCAATGAGGTCCCCTCCTGACCATTGTGTCTATGGGACCTGCCGTAAAGCAATTTTTTAAATGCTCTCTAAATGCTGTTCAGGCAAGATGGCCGCCCCCATAATCATGTTCAGGAAATATATTTAAAAAAATCTGTCATCAGAAAATATGCACAGATTGGAAAAAAAGGAGATGTGTCGCCATCTGGATTTAACTGGCAGATAACATTTTTGGTGACACATTTCCTTTTAAGGGTGGGAATTGACTTTTTGGGCACACAATCTGGCCCTGGGATCTAAACTGATAGCGTAGCCTGTTTCAACTGATATTTGCACCTTGCTATATGGCCAATTCCTCCGTCCAACCATTCTGTAATGCTTTTTTCATGAATACTCCACCCCAAAGGCAGAACCCCGTTAAGTCTCAATATTTTATGGTGGGTGACAATGAAAGTTGGTTTATAACGCTGATTAATGATGCTGTTTTTACAGGGCCTGTGCCTTACCCTATTACTCCTTGCCATCTTCAAGAAGGCATTGCCTGCCCTTCCGATCTCCATTACATTTGGACTTGTTTTCTACTTTGCCACAGACAACTTGTTGCAGCCTTTTATGGATCAGTTGGCTTTCCATCAATTTTATATTTGAGCTCCAGACAGCTTATTTTTTCTGTTTCGGACGTTTGTTTCCGTCAGCGTGACTGTTCATGGATGCAAGCAAGGGAAGCATTTTGCTTTTCTGGTTGTTTATTTTCCCCAAGTCGAATGTTTTGAGTAGTTACTCCCTTTGTGCTGAGACAGCACCGAACCTGTGTACTGTTTGTATGGTTGTTTTTGGACCGTTTTCATCCAGTAATCAAACCTAAATCTAATATGACCAAAGGTTTTCAGAAGGATGGCATTTCTTTACCTGCAAAACAAAAAAAAAACATTTCAAGGAGTCTTTCGAGGCAACGCAAGAAACCCTTTCCCATGTAATATAGGCTGTTTCCAGAAAAGTGAGAAACTTCTTAAGTGACAAGATAAAAGGGAAGACCAAAGGATGGTAAAATGGTGTGAACACCGTTCCGAGGATTTTTAGTTTATTTCCTTCCACAAGTACAAAAGGTTGAAAGTGGTGGCTGAAGTTCCCACTGTGTGAATTGCAAATACTTTAATTTAAAGCAATACGCTCTAGAACAAATATGATCTTCCCGTAGTAAACTCTATTGGAGGACACCAAAACTTTAAGGTGAATGTCTGGCTCAATCATTTTTTTTTTATTTTTTTTTCATGCAAAGTCAACTGGGAGAAATGCTATCTTATACTGTCTGTGCTTATGTTATGACCCTTTTAGAAATATACCTCGTTTTACTGTACTTTCCTACAGGAGAGATGTCGCACTACAGCACAGCAAGGGGAAAAAAAATAAAAATGCATGATTTTGTTTTCTTTTGTATGCTATAAATGCAAGGTTTTTTTTGTTTTTTTTTTATAGTTTTTTGTTTGATTACACTGTTTATTGGTACATAGTCACTACTGAGAACCCTGGCAGAAGTTTAGCTGCAAGCTCTTTATGCAGCATGATGGCATCTGGGAAATGGGGATTGTAAAAGTAAAACCAGATCTTGGATCATCTCCTCCCGTTGCAGATGCTGTGGGAGCGGTTCTGATGCAGACTCAGGACAGTGATGCTTTACTCTCCAGCTTCTCAAAACTACTGTTTTGCCTTCGTGCTTTTCATCACTTTGACTGCGTTTTAAAGTGTGACACTGGAGAATATGAACGAAATTTTCAACAGTTTGTCTTGTACAGCCTTCAGTTTCACTGCATTTGCAGACTTTTCCTTCTCCTTCTCAGTGAATTCCGTTGGAGAGCTGCTATGATGACTCTATCTGCAGCCCTTATCTCTTCATGTCTGACAGCTCATAAACAGTTAAGCTAAACTCTTATCACACTGTTAGGAATTTAGCTTACATGAGCAATTGGAAAAATTGTTTAGCCCAAGATAAGTAGAATGCAAAAGTAACACAACATTTTTCCCAAAGGTGACCTTAGCCTTTAAAGGGGTTTTCCGACACTTTTTAATACTGACGACCCATCCTCTTGATAGGTTATCAGCATCTGATCGGTGGAGGTCAAAAACCTGGGGCCCCGCCGATCGCCTGTTTGAGAAGGCATCGGTGCTCGCAGTAGTGCTGCGTCATTCTCCAGCCTTTCCTAGGCCATGTGACATCATCTTCATAAGTCACATAGCCTATACACAGCTCAGTTCCATGGAAGTGAATGGGGCTGAGCTGTGATGCCAAGCACAGCCGCTATGTACGGTGCTGTGCTTGGTGAACACTGAGAAGGCCGCAGCGCTCGTAGGAGCTACGGTGCCTTCTCAAACAGCTGACCCAGAGGTTGGGTCATCAGTATTAAAGTCTCAGAAAACCCCTTTAAAAGGGGTTGTCTCATCTCACCATTACTAAGGCAAGATTAGACACAGTCCCAACCACTCTGTTTCAGTAGCTCTCATTGCAGTGCGAGAAAGCTACGGAAAACAGTGTAGCACTGCAAGCTATGTTGTTTCTGAGTTGGGGAAAAAGCATTGCTTGCTGTGCTACGCTGTTTCAGTAGTTCTTATGCACGACATTGAGAGCTACTGGAACAGCAGAGCGCTCTGCTGTTTCCTGGTCGGAAGGTGGTCGGGTCTATGTCTCATCTCACCTTAGTAACGACGAGATGAGACAACCCATTTAAGGGTACTAAAAGGCGAATCACTGTTCATGTGGAGATGCATAACAGGTTGAGCTGTTAGGTCCTAGATTATCAACCTGTCATACATTTACTCAACAAGGTATATGCAAGGTCAGGCAGTTCTTCTCAACCAGAGAGCCGGGGGCAACATGTGGATTGAAACCTCCCCCATGTGGCTCGACATAGGAACCGTAAGCTCTTGCTGCAATACAACATCCCTGTTAACAATATAACACACGTGCTGTCTCCAGAATAGTGCTCAAACTGAAATATATATCTGAAAAATTGCAACTTCATGATTTTGTGTTTGAAGGGGTTTTCCTGGACTTTAATATCGATGACCTATCCTCAGGATTGGTGGGGGTCCGACACCCCCCGCCGATCAGCTGGTTGAAGAGAAGGCTGCTCTTTGTTAGAGCACAGTCTTCCCTTCATTGTTTACCTGCTCGCCGTCAACATCGCAGCAGTGAGCAGGAGTAACTACAAGCCCTATCATTCATTTCAATGGGACGGCTCATTCCCATACACTTGAATATGAAGGAGCCGTTCCATAGAAGTGAATGGGACGTCCTATTATTACACCTGCTCACTGCTGCGATGTCGACCGCGAGCGGGTAAACGATGAAGGGAAGGCTGCGCTCGCACAAAGAGTGGCCTTCTCTTCAACCAGCTGATCGGCAGGGGTGCCGGGTGTTGGACCCCCACCGATCTGATATTGATGACCTATCCTGGGGATAGGCCATCAACATTAAAATCCCAGAAAACCCCTTTAACATGTTAATGTTTTTGAGCTGAATGTTGCTCCCAACCATCACTTAAAGAGGACCTTTCATGTTTAATTTTTAGTTTAGATAAATGCCTTTACTTGCTGCTGATGCTGCCACCCTGCCTGTTTTTTTTTCAAATATCGCTCGTACGCCCCGCTGTGCCCCCCTATAGTTTTCCCGCTCAGTATGCTAATACTGATCATCGGTACAGGGAGGAGGAGACGCCAGGGTTTCTCAATGGGCGTCTCCTTCTCCCTGGCTGTAACGCTCTCCGCTGTGATTGGATCGCGGCACAGCCAGGGAGGAGATGACGCCCATTGAGAAGCCCTGGCGTCTCCTCCTCCCTGTACCGATGCTCAGTATTAACATACTGAGCGGGAAAACTGCAGGGGGGCACAGCGGGGCGTAGGAGCGATATTAGAAAAAAACAGGCAGGGTGGCAGCATTAGCGGGGGGTTCCCCGCAAGTAAAGGTATTTATCTAAACTAAAAAAATAACATGAAAAGTCCTCTTTAAAGATGAATGTGGCTCATGAGGTGTAACTTGGAGCCCTCTTGCTCCTAAGGACACTTGCACATGCTATTCCTTTAGTAACCAGCATGGTGTACAAGCATAGCCTTTGGGGGAAGAAGGTGCTTTCATGTAATTTGAGTAATTGAGTATTTGAATTAGGAATGTGGAGAAACCCTGTTATTGGGGGAAAATAAAACTTTCGACCAGCAATACTGTTACAAATTTACTATGTGTATCCCTTTGTCCTCGGGATGTCACTGGCTAGGGAGAAGAGCCAAGTGCAAAGGAGAAAGTGGTCATGAATGAACGTAACTGGAGGAACATGAAGACATTAAACAGTATACACATTCATCTTAAAGTTGACATGTATTTTGTTTGACATGCTCAATGCTATTTTGTTATATATGTTCCAAATTAATAAACAAGGATTTACAGTAAAACTCAGATCATTGGCTCTCCTTTCTCTTGTAATGAGCCCTTCACCTCAGTTGGATGTGATCCAGGAAAGGTTTTCAGACTCTTGTAAAACAAAAACTATATTACAAGGTTGTGTAAGCTTTTATTATACAATGAATCATTGGTTTACACTGTAACTGTCAGATGTCTATTCAAGTATTGCAACCTCCACATATTCCATCCCAGTAAAAAGGCTTTTTGGAGTAATGATCACTGCTTCCTTCACATTCAACTTTTTTGCTTTGAAGGTCAAAGAAGAAAATTATAGATTGTTGAGCCAATCTAGGGCCAGTGAAATTTTAATTTTTTTTCTGTTGTAGTTGACGGTCTCTGAACCTATCACATGTTTTATAATCTACTGTAGAATCTGTTGTAATTAAAGGGCATCTGTCAGCAGTTCTGTACCTATGACACTGGCTGACCTCTGTGCGCTTGGCAGCTCGAGGCATCTGTGTTGGTCCCATGTCCATATGTGTCTGCATTACTGAGAAAAATGATGTTTTATTATATGCGAATGAGCCTTTAGGCGCAACGGGGGTGTTGTCATTACATCTAGAGGCTCTGCTCTCTCTGCAACTGTCGCGCCCTCTGCACTTTGACAGGACCGGGCAGTGTAAACGTCATCATGCCTTGTCCTGTCAATCAAAGTGACAGGGCACGGCAGTTGCAGAGAGCGGAACCTCCAAATTTAACGGTAACGCCCCTGTTGCTCCTAGAGGCTCATTTCCATTTATTAAAACATTTTTCTCAGCAATGCGGGCAAATATGACCATGGGACCAACACAGATGTCTTCAGCTGCCAAGTGCACATGTAACAGGTCAGCCAGTGTCATATCTCCTGACAGATGTCCTTGAAATAAATTCAGATGTTCAGTTGATATCTTTACAATATTTCAGTGAATCTGCTGAATAATACAAATAATTGAGAAAGGCTGGATTCACTTCACCGTTTCATTTTCCGTTGATCATCCGTTAAGCACATTTTGCATCCTTTTTTAAGCTATTTCCTTCTGAGTTCCTTATTTTAGAGAGGAAAAAATGCACTGCATGCAGGACTTTTTCTCCCGTCAAAAATGCTCAAAATAACGGATCTTTTTTTTTTTTTGTAATCTTTTTTTGACATATCAGAAGAACAGAAAGCGAAACAGTGATGTGAACTCAACCTAAGGCCGGGTTCACATCTGCGTTGTGAACTCCGGCACTGTAATCCGGTCATTGTATCCTGCATACATGCCGGTTTTCAGTCGGACAAAAAAAAATGATATGCGCAAAAATTTTTGTCCAGCTGAAAGTCAGCATATATGTGAGAAAGCGACCGGATTTCCGCCAGATCCCATTCTAGTGATTTGGTATCCGGTGGTATCCGGCTATGCATATGTGAACCCAGCCTAACAAACTTGGGTTCACAGGGTACCTTTTAGTTTCTTAGATACTATATATCTCAATGAACAGAAGGAAAAAAACAGGTGATGATAAATTGGGATCTACATTGTAGGAGATTGATAGTTATGGGTGCAGAACACTATTTGTCTGCATGGACAATAGTGTGTGCCGTTATATAGAATATTGCAGGTAAAAGTAATACTTGCAGCTTCACTTTATCATTTGGGTGGTATGTTTCTTTCACAGTGTGTTTTGCTTCGTCCTGAAGGGAATCCATTAAACATTTTTATCATTGCATGCTTCTCATTTTGGGCTCCAAATTGGTCTTTATTAAAAATTTTCAACAGGTTTTCCTCTACTGCCTTCACTTTTACTACATCTGCAGACTGTTGCTCTTGGCCTCACACTGAGAGGGAGTTTCTCTGTCGTCTTGATCTGTAGCCCACATCTCTGAACTCCTTACAGCTAATTAATACTCATTTAAAGGGGTTATCTCACCTCACCTAGGATATGTCACCAATGTCAGATGTGTGGGTCGCATCTCTGGGGCCCACTATTATCTCCAGAATGAGTCCCCCCAAATTCAGCATCATGCCTGAAGAAGGGGAAAGCTCCAAAAGGTTGTGGTAGCACAGTCTTGTGCCTTGTCTGCCTCTGAGATTTGGACTTTTAAAAACATGGACTTCGATTACACTTTTTGAATAATGATGAAATAAAGCAGATGTTAATATAATACAGCGGGCTCTTTTGTTGCTAAGACTAGACATGAGCAATGCAGGTATACAGGATTTGTGGAAAATAATGTATGAGTTCTTATTGACAGACATTAATATTTTTTAAAAATCTGTACGTGTTGCATAGAGGACACGAGCATACATCTGTGAACTGCTCATTCATTTCCATAGACGTAGGCTTCGAAGGGTAAGAGTTGTGGCTGGATGCTAAGTGGAAGAAAGGTAGTATGCGGAAGAAAGAAGTCGATAAGACATGAAGCACGGTAAAAAAAAAACTTGTAGTAGGCTCAGCAAGGGACAGTTCCAGGGGCAGACTGGAACTTAAAATGGTCCTGGAAAAAAATAAAAGTAGCCTCATGTTGTAGGCAGGTCCAAACTGAAAGAAGGTGGGGCAGCGCAAGTAGGCTGGGACAACAAGTAGGCGAGGCCAGCAATATCATAGTGCAGCACAAAATACTGTCCCAGCAAAACTAATTACCACAGTGCAGCACAAAATACTAATGCCTCCCCTGCTGCATTATTCAACTGTATCACCGTCCTGAGGACTTGAATTCAGCTGAGCACCTACGCCCGTCGCCCAGGCTCATAAGTAGTTACTGGTGCTCCTAGAATTAATGCTGAGAACATCAGATTGTTATGTACCTGGCCAGCGTCGTCAGGAGGGCTTGAGAGGCCCCCGGAGCTTTGGCCATCTTGAAAAATTTCCCTGTAGGGTCTACGGCGAGTCCACCCCTGGACAGGTTTTACTTGTTTTGTAACTCAACAAAATCTGTTGAGATAATGCCTAATAGACATGTTTGGTCAAAATGTTTGGGGAGGTGCTTGACTGAGATATTAATACATCACACAGGCCAAGTAATAAACTAATCCAAAAATGAATCTCTTTCAATGTAAATATTTGGTATGGTCAAAACATTTCTGTATTTTTATGCCAAAACTATCCATCAGCATCATGATCTAATAAAATGACGTATAAGAGTACCAATTCCAGGCTGAAACTTGTTAAAGAAATTATTGTGGGGGAGATTACTACCTGTATGCTGTTTTGTATCTCCGTATTGAGCTACATGTGTAGCAGTCAGCATAAGGCTCAAATCCTAATGGATTATTCCACTGTGAGTGGAGGATGGAGATTATCTAGCAAAAGCAGCTTAGTGATGATGTAAAGCACAGAGAGCACAGACTGTATAAATTACGGACACAATTTGATAGGCAGACTTCCATCACATTGCAAGCTTGCCGTTACCTTGAACTATCTCTTCGAACAATTAAAGCACCATGTCTAAAGAAAAGTTGGATTCACTGGTGAAGACCATGGAAGCCATGCTGTCTGAAGTTGAGCAGCTAAAGGTTCAGTGTACCAAGCAAACAGAGGAGGTCAACCAACTGGTGCAAGACATCCGGAGAGAGAACAAGGACATGACTGAAAAATACACTCATATTATTCAAGACATGCAGGAAGCCAAGGAAGCTATTGGTCAGCTTCAAGACACCAAGTTTGCCTTTGAGGCCAAGGAGAGGCAAGCTCAGAAACTAAGCAGGCAGCTCTAAGGAGTTAAATTATCTACCAGATGGAAATTACCCCAGTGTTAAATGGATGTCCTTATGGGAAATATAATGCCTGTTGAAATAGATGAAGATCTGAAGAATGGAGTGATGCAGGTAGCTAAAACCCTTCGTTTCGAGAAATAGTCTAGTCTGGATGCAAGGTTTTATGGACTCCTTCATTCATGAATGTACAGTGGAAGATTGACATGCTAGAAATCTATCCCATTTTTCAAAGACAGTCTTTGACCAGGGACTTCACTGTTTAAGGTGGCAAAGCTCTTAAGACAAAATTTTGACTACTCAGAAGCTTGAACATGTGCAGTGATGAATAAAACTGTAGTGCCCACCAGCTTAAAACAAATGTGCTCTCTGAAGCTGCTTTGTCTGCTTAATGATGTATATTGGTATTCAATTGAAAACCTTTCGATCTGTAAAGAATAATGATTTTCTACTTATTAGTCACAATCCATTCTCTGCTACGTCCACCTCCGCTTAAGTCAATTTTCCTTTTTTTTGTCTTCTGTGAGTATAATTTGAACAGACAGTTTTATCCATTATCATCTGCACATTTGTTAATGTTTTATACAATGTTTTATCCTTTATATATTCATTTATCATTATTTCTGAATGATGACTCTGTGCTAAAAAAAATAATTATTAAAGTCATGTATGTAACTGTTTCCCATTTGTAGTCCCTTTTGTAAAGTTGGTTTTAAGTAGCTGCAGGCTGGAATAATCAAAGGAAAATGCTGTTAAGTTTAGTTTATAAAGCAGTTGTTCCCCCTGGGGACCTTTTCTGCAGACACCCCCCCCCCCCCCCCCCCCAGCATCACCAATCCCCTCAGGACTACCCCTGTCTAGTTTGACATTGGTCACGTGGCTGCCACAATGGTGACATGTCACCTGTGCATCACGTGGCCCAGTGACATGACATGTTGGGGACATTTCACAACTGCAGCCAGTCATTAGTTGCAGCGGTCATAGCTAAGAGACCTGCGGCGCCCAAAGGGGAGCGATGAAGCCGGAGTCCATTCGGTCATTTAAGTTTGATTTTTGACCATGCTAGGGGGGAGGGGTCTGCAGTGGTGAACAATCCCTTTAAGTAATCCATCAAGGAAAAAAAACATAAATTGTTCAACAGACATCTAACTATGTGTAAGTCATGCAGTGACTTGCTCACTCCATGATATCACCACTGAACTACTTTGTTCAGCATGCCTAGTAGCCGGCTCAGTGTCTATTTAGTATAGGTTACTATCTGCATTGGAGGCTCTGTCAGGAGCCACCATCATAGATCAGAAAAACCAGAGCAGTATTTGCAATATTTTATGCAGTAAAATGACGGACACCATGATGGAAACTCAATGGACCCTTTAGTAGTCCGTGGTGTTCGCCAGGTGCCATTGAAGTCCATCATTTGACTAATCCGCTTATGTTGGTTGGTCTGTTCCTGTGATAGAGAAGAGCAAAGAAAGAATAATCACAGGCGTGGACACATGCATTATTTGTGTTTGGTTGTCAAGTTCTTAGGGGCACAAAATACTGCCCCAGCAGAACTCAATACCACAGTACAGCAAAAAATACCTCCCCAGAAGATGCCCTTCTGTGGTGGCCAGCACCAGCTGCCACTTTCCATCCTTCGCGAGTTACCTCAGGATGGCAATACAGTTGAATTCAGAATTCAGTAGGGAACTTGCCGCTGTCAGCCAGGTACAAAAGTTCTTGACACTTCCCATTGCTAATTAACTCATTGAAAATCCGATCATTACTTTACCTCTGGGTATCGGCCCACCGGGAACATTCCCCGAAGGGTCTATGGCCAGACTGTCCTGCAAGTTCTTGATATACTCCTGTATTCAGTGCTCTTTAAGGTGTTGCTCAGTATATACATTTTAGAATGCACAGTCTTGAGGTATCTTACAATGGTTGGTTGTAAGGAGAGCGTTGCGGGTCAGAAGGACTAGTTTATGCTTTTAGCTTGACCAGAAGACTGCTGTGAGCTGATATGGCTGACATGATAAAACGGCATCTTGTTTCAAAATCAGAAGAATGCAGCACAAACAAATGAGCTTACGAGAAAAGGACTTCTGCGTACAGTTACTGCATGCAAGGATTCAGGACCACAGTCAAATTATCATTATTTGCTATTTACAGTTTAGTAATATATTACAATTGGAGAGGACTCCCCTGCATAACGGAAACTGGACGGATCCGTTTTGCAGCCCATAGACTTCCATTATGACGGAATGAATAAAGGAATGCCTCTAAAGGCATTCCGTTATAGAATTGCATTATGGTCTGTGGTAACGGAATCCATAACGCAATTCACCTTTTACCAACAAAGTGCGAACGAATTTCATAAGCCGAAATTCGCTCATCTCTAATTACAATTAATAATATATAATTATATAATTAATATATATTTATATATTTAGATTTTTTTGTAATATATTAGTAATATATTAATATTACAGTTTTGCAATATATCCAGTATCTGCTGTCCAACGATGAACCTACATGTCACGGTTTGGTTTGCGTACAACACGTTTGTTGGGTAATTTTAGTTGCAGAAAATACCCAAAAAGTACATTATGTTGTAAATGAATGAGATGTTACCAAACACCATTCACTTACAGTGTGGAAAATTCTCAGCGTATGCTGCAGATTGTAAAATTTGTAGCGTGTCAAGTAAGCCAACTGTTCAGTGGTGTGTGCTTCCAGCCTAATATGTTGTTCATTTTTTTTATTTTTCTATGAAAAGCCTTGATCACTCTTAAATGTTCCATATGACACGTGCTTTCCATATGTTCTTTTGTAATTAATGAAAAACTTAATGCGCACAAACTATTTTATGAAATTACTGTAGACAGTGTATACATGCATCTTATTAGTATGGAGACACATTTCAGTATTTCAAAGTAAAGATTATTTTGATGTGTTAAAAGGGTTTTCTAAGTTCTTTTCGAAGTATCTGGTAAAACTGCTATAATAGAAAAAAAGACCTTTAGTGAGCAGATACTCTAAACTCCGATCTACCACTACCCCTCTGTCCTCTCCACTGGGCTGCAGTCATGACATCCCGTTTTCTGCAGCCAATCAGTGGACTCAGCAGTATACAGTAGGAGACTGCCAGAGACTGGCTGCAGCAGTTTACACAACATCACCACCGCAGCCTGGTGAGGAGGGTACAGCGGCGGTGCTGGATCAGAGGGGGCAGAAGGTAAGGAAAGGGATAGGAGGGGTTAATTGTTATAATAAGCTCCTGGCAGTTTGGAACAATAAAAAGAAAATAAACTGAAAAAGTGAGAAGGACTTCATGCGCGAAACCGTACACTGTGTGTGCGCACTTAGGGGTAGGTAGATTTTCCAGCGCAAAATGTTCCATCAGACCTCCCTACCCCTGAGTGCACACGCGCGCACAAATCATAAGGAGCAGTTCATCCTTACTGCAGAGCTGAGTGCACAATATCGAGCTCACCACATAGCAGAGCTGAGTGCGGGATATTGGGGGACACCGCAGAGCTGAGTGTTGGATATTGGGGTAATATCCCGCACTCAACTCTGCTATGTGGTGACCTCGATATTGTGCACTCAGCTCTGTGGTAAGGATGAACTGTTCCTTCTGATTTGTCCGGTAGGGAGATCTGATGGAGCATTTTGCGCTGGAAAATCTACCTACCCCTAAGTGAGCATGCGCGGTGTACGGTTTCACGCATAATGTCCTTCTCCCACGGCGCTGCAATGATTTTTTTGCTAATCCAGTGGATGTGCGCTTGCGCAGCGCCGCACACACCCTTCTCCAGCTGATTCCTGTGCGGCCGCGTCACTTCCGGTATAGCGTTTTGGCAAGGTATAGAAATCTGGCAGAACACCGGTGCTAATGTCTGTCAATTGGTGATATCAACAATAGCAGACATTTCACCCCTCAGATGTTGTGGTCAGTTGTAACCAAAGCATCTGAGATGTCTTTACCCAGGAACGCTGCACACCTGGGGCCTGAACAGCTTCCCCATGTGGAGATCGGGAAAGCCATTAGTTCTCTAATAGCCTGGAGCCTTAGGCCCCTTTCACACGAGCGAGTTTTCTGCGCAGGTGCAATGCGTGATGTGAACGCATAGCACCCGCACTGAATCCTGACCCATTCATTTTAATGGGTCTGTGTACATGAGCGTTGTTTTTCACGCATCAGTTCTGCGTTGCGTGAAAATCGCAGCATGCTCTATATTTTCACGCAAAAAAAACGCAATGCTGGTTGCTAAGAGATGTTTGTAAACCTTCAGTTTTTTATCACGCGCGTGAAAAACGCATCAAAACGCATTGCACCCGCGTGGAAAAAACGGAACAACTGAACGCAATCGCAGACAGAACTGACTGAACTTGCTTGCAAAATAGTGCGAGTTTCACTGAACACACCCTGAACGCATCCGGACCTAATCCATCACGCTCGTGTGAAAGGGGCCTTAGGAAGTATCCTACGCTATTACAGGTATAGTTATTATGAAGGCTTGCAGGTGGCAGGGCTCCATAAGAACATGGCCAGTCTTCTATGCACTGCAGTGCTAATTCCTTGCAGTGTAAGGCCCCTTTCACACGGGCGAGTTTTCCGCGCGGCTGCAATGCGTGAAGTGAACGCATTGCACCCGCACTGAATCCAGACCCATTCATTTCTATGGGGCTGTGCACATGAGCGGTGATTTTCACGCATTACAATGCACTCGCGCAGAAAAATCACCAGTGTGAAAGAGGCCTAAGGGAGAAGCAATCTGAGTTCAAGGCTAGGGCTACACGACATTTGTTGTGTGACATATTTTATAATACTAGTCTATGGTGTTGTACTACAACATATTGCGACACGACAGCCGCCAAAAAAAAACTTCCAAGATGGATCTTTGTGCGGCTGTCATGTTGCAGTCGCAGTGCAACACCATAGACTAAGCATGACATTGGTGCAATATGAATGGTGCAGTGTAGTTGTAACCTATATGTTGCGTGACAGATGTCACCGTGTAACCCTAGCCTAAAGTGACTTAAGGTTAAAAAAAAGTTTCTTCAAAAAGACAAAAATTTTATTAAAATCACCCCCTCACCCTATAATAAAAATAAAATCGTAGGCATTGCCATGTCCCTAAATGCCTGTATTATATTAGCGTATTTATCCTGTACGGTAAACACCACAACGAGTAAAAGCCCTCCCACAGCTCCATAGATGTCACTATAAAAAAAGTTATGGGGGTCAGAATATGGCGATGAAAAGATAAAGTTAATTTATTCCAAAGTTTTTATTTTTTTAATTCAAATATTGTATTGCTATAATCGTACTGACACAGAGAATGAAGGTAACAGGTCAGTTTTACCACATAGGGAATGCTGTGAAAACAAAAACCATAAAACTACGGCAGAATTGCAGGGGTTTTAGTTTTTTTCATTATCAGCCTATTTTGATTTTTTTTCTAGCTTCCCACTACATCGTATACAATATTAAATAGTGTCATTAAAAAGTGCAACTTGTTCCACAAAAATCGACCCCTAACCCGGCTAAGTAACGGGAAAAAAATGATAGCTCTGGAAAGGCAATGAGTGGAAAATGGAAAATTTGTTTTTTGTTTGGTTTTTCCTCATGCACACGACCATATGTATTTTGCAGTCTGCCAAAAACGGATCGGCAAAAAATACGGATGACATCCGTGTGCATTCTGTATTTTGCGGAAAGGAACAGCTATCCCTTAATAGAACAGTACTATCCTTGTCCGTAAAGCGGACAATAATAGGACATGTTCTATTTTTTTGCGGAACGGAAATACAGACATACGGAAACGGAATGCACACGGAGTAACTACCGTTTTTTGTGTGGACCTATTGAAATGAATGGTTCCGTATACGGTCTGCAAATACGACACAGAAAGAAAATACGTTTGTGTGCATGAGGCCTTAGGGCAAGTTCACACTTCAGTTATTTGATCAGTTATTTCCATCAGTTATTGTGAGCCAAAACCAATAGTGAAGCTCCTCAGACATAAGGTCTATTGAAAAGATCTGCACCTGTTCTTTGCTTTGGACCCACACCTAGTAGTTTTGGCTCACAATAAGGGCTCATGCACACAACCGTTGTTGTTTTGCGGTCCGTTTTCCATGGATTCGTTGTTCCGTATCTGAGGTTTTTTTTCTCTCTTATTTAAGTCCTCTCCCTCCATTTTTTCCATAAAACATATCTGTATGGTTTCCATATGCGATCCGTTTTTTTCTGGATAGGAAACGGAAACAGTAACTTAATCACCAAACACATGAGGAATATGGGCTGGGCATAGCATTTCTACTGTATGGATCCGCAAAATAAGAATGAAATATGGATGCGTTCCGTATTTTGTGCGGACCCATTGATTTGCAGACAATAATAGGACATGCACTACTTTTTTGCGGAACGGAAATACGGAAACGGAATGCACATGGAGTACCTTCTGTTGTTTTTGCGGGGAATGGTTCCACATACGGTCAAAAAAAACCGGAACGGAAGCGGAAAGAAAATACGTTCGTGTGCATGAGCCCTAACTGATGGAAAAAACTGACCAAATATCTGAAGTGTGAATGAGGCCTTATGTGAAGGGCTTGTACTTTAAAATCTCACCATTATAATTATCATCACTAGTTTCTTACTGTCATCTGTATAAAATGCTCACATGATGGTTTTATTGGTTTTGTGCGCTTGATGGCCTATTTAAATAATGCATTGGTAAAGTCAAAATGTGACGTTTGTATGGCTTGTTACAAGTTACATTTGGGACACTTGGCATCAAACAGTGATTCCTCTCCCTCTTATTAGTTGCTATATCCGTTGCAACAGTATGTTCCAGAATTTTTATTAATAGTTTTGTGTTCGTTAACTATTGTGCAGGAGACAAAAACATAAACCGGAAAAGAAAATAGCACTACAGAAGTAAGTATCTATTAAATAAAATGTATTCCTTCTATAATTGTAATTGATAGCATCAGATTCATGACCGCCTATAGAAACATAGAATGTGTCGGCAGATAAGAACCATTTGGCCCATCTAGTCTGCCCAATATACTGAATACTATGAATAGCCCCTGGCCCTATCTTATATGAAGGATGGCCTTATGCCTATCCCATGCATGCTTAAATTCCTTCACTGTATTTGCAGCTACCACTTCTGCAGGAAGGTGTCACGGCGGACAGGATATAGAAACACAGATAAATAAACAAACAAGTTTCTAGGCGAGAAGCTGGGGATCAAGGTCACCTCCTGATAAATCCCTACCAGCTCTCCCTATACTGCTAAGCCCACGTTCAGACCCTTAAGGTGGGAATAACGTGTCCTCGTGCCTGGGCTGAGAATACCCTAAAAATCCCTAAGATGATGAAAGGGGGAATAGAGGCAGCCTGCTCCCTCCGAACCTGGAGGGGCAGGCGTCTCTCTAACAGCCTAGATAGCAAACCACAAGAGAACAAAAAACCAACTTATCTTTTGAGCAGGAACAGCCAATCCTTCCTTCCTTGCAAAAACAGAGCCAGACAGAAGCTATAACCCGCAGGGAACACTGGGAGTGGGTGTGATTTAAACTGAAACCAACGACCCCACCCAGTGCACCTGAAGGGAGGCGGATCCAGCTTGACTCCAAAACAAAACAAAAGGCTAGACATGTGCTGCTAATCTGGCAGACCTCCGCACATAGCCTGAGCAGGGCTTAACAGAAGGCTATTCCATGCATCCACTACTCTCTCAGTAAAGTAATACTTCCTGATATTACTTTTTCTGTAAACTGTTTTTTATAAATTTTTATAAATTTTTTAAGAAAAAACAAACAAGAGCGATATTTCACCGCCATCAATAATATCCGTTTGTACAAGTGCAAAATTATTTGTCAAATGCCTTTTCCATGAGCATACAGATAGTAACAGAAGTCCAACGAAACTAACAGTTTCAGACAATCATCTCCGTAAAATATTACGGGAGATATCCCCAAGAAAAGCAGAACATACTAACCAAATACAGTCCCTAGTGGGTTCCCGGGGTCAAAGCAGTGAAATCTTCTCTGACCTAATGTGATACCTCGTGAAAGTAATGTATAGAACAACACAAACAGATAAGGAAAAAAACAAAAAAAAACAAAACCAGAACCTAGATGCTCGGGAGTATCTGGACGCTGTGGGGCCCCTCCCCCCCACCCCCCCAGTTCATGACAGTAGAACCGGTAGTTCGCCCAGTGCCGTCTGTTGCAGGAACCAAGTAGTCCCTGAAAAGCATTCGTGTATGGCCTTATGGACGTGCAACGGCAGAATATTAATAAAACTTTCCCACACCTGAAAGAAGTGTTCCACTTTTTTGTCTTTTTGATGCGAGGCCTCCACCCAGTCCATACGCATGATATAGGAGAGTTTCTCCAAGAACAATCTGAAGGGGGGGATTGTGGGTTGTAGCCAGACTTGTAGGATCGCCTTAGTTCCTGCTACTGCCACAAAATGTAGCAACTTCCTACACCCTGGGGTACAGTTATATTTATCCTTATCTAAATAACCGAACAGCGCCCAAAGTGGGTCGCGCGGGGTGAAAGTGGTTAAGTGTGTGTTAGTGAAGGTGATGACTTTGTCCCAGAACTGTTGTATCATTGGGCAGTCCCATAGACAGTGGTAAAGTCCTGCATCCGAAGCCCCACATTTAAAACAATTGTTGGAATCGTATATGCCCATTCTAAACCCCCGTCTCGGAGTCAGATAGAACCTGTGGCAGATTTGTAGGATCATTTCCTGATATTACTTTTAAACCTTTGCCCCTCTAATTTAAAACTATGTCCTCTTGTAGCAGTTTTTCTGCTTTTAAATATTCTCTCCTCTTTTAGCTTGTTGATTCCCTTTATGTATTTAAAAGTTTCTATCATATCCCCTCTGTCTCGTCTTTCTTCCAAGCTATACATGTTAGTAGCTCTTCTCTGAACTCTCTCCAAAGTATCAATATCCTTCTGGAGATATGGTCTCCAGTACTGAGCACAATACTCCAGATGAGGTCTCACTAGTGCTCTGTAGAGCGGCATGAGCGCCTCCCTCTTTCTACTGGTAATGCCTCTCCCTATACACCCAAGCATTCTGCTAGCATTTCCTGCTGCTCTATGACATTGTCTGCCTACCTTTAAGTCTTCTGAAATAATGACCCCTAAATCCCTTTCCTCAGATACTGAGGTTAGGACTGTATCACTGATTGTATGTTCTGCTCTTGGGTTTTTACGCCCAAGGTGCATTATCTTGTACTTATCAACATTAAATTTTAGTTGCCAGATTTTTGACCATTCCTCTAGTTTTCCTAAATCCTTTTCCATTTGGTGTATCCCTCCAGGAACATCAACCCTGTTACAAATCTTTGTGTCATCAGCAAAAAGACACAACTTACCATCGAGGCCTTCTGCAATTTTGCTGAAATTGATATTGGTATTTCACTATGATATTGGTTTTATTTTAAACATATATAGGTTAAAAAAAAAAATCTGTTATATCTGAATGTATCTTTTTGGCAAGTGGAGATTTTTTTTTTTTTTTACAGAGCTACAAATTTATAGCATATTGATTTAAAGTGTTGTCTCACTTCAGCAAATGGCATTTATCATGTAGAGAAAGTTAATAAAAGGCACTTACTAATGTATTTTGATTGTCCATATTGCCTCCTTGATTCATTTTTTTTCCAACACATTATACACTGCTTGTTTCCAGGGGTTACGACCCCTGGAAATGAGCAGTGTATAATGTGATGGGAAACTGAATCCAGCCAGCAAAGGAGGCAATATGGACAATCACAATACATTAGTAAGTGTATAAATGCCATTTGCTGAAGTAAAACAACCCCTTTAAGGCCACCTGCACACGGGTGCGGGTGAACGCACATAAGATCCGCACTAATTTCCATGCGGATTTATGTGAATTTCTGCAGTATATCTGCACCAAAATCCGTGAATCGGTTTTGTCTGCAATTGTGTTCAGTGTTTTGGGTTTTTCTATCAGGATTGCATCTGTTTTAGGCCTCATGGACACGGCCGTTGTTTTGGTCCGCATCCGAGCCGCAGTTTTGGCGGCTCGGATGCGGACCCATTCACTTCAATGGGGCCGCAAAAGATGCGGACAGCACTCCGTGTGCTGTCTGCATTCGTTGCTCCGTTCCGTGGCTCCGCAAAAAAAATATAACCTGTCCTATTCTTGTCCGTGCTTTGCGGACAAGAATAGGCAGTTATATTAAAGGCTGTCCGTGTCGTTCCGCAAATTGCAGAACGCGCGCGGACGCCATCTGCGCGTGCAAAACACACAACGGTTGTGTGCATGTAGCCTTACCTCCATTTGTCATGCACGTGAAAAAAAACTGAGGGGTAACGCACAGCATCACCTAGCAACCAACACTGAAAAACGGACTGCATCCAGATGCCATGCCGGTGCTGTCAGTTTCTTTTCACTGACTCGTTGACTTGAATGGACCTGTCTTGCGTGAAAAATGGATGAGGATAGATTTTTTTCCTGAACAGACTGATGGTCGATGAAATCAATGCTCATGTGCATATACCCCAAATGAAATGTATGGTTCAAGGTACAGTCTGAATGCTGTCCGTATGCAAAAATACGCTTTTGCAAGACTCCTACGCCTAAGGGCTCTTTCACACTTGCGTTCTTGTCTTCCGGCATAGAGTTCCGTCGTCGGGGCTCTATGCCGGAAGAATCCTGATCAGGATTATCCTAATGCATTCTGAATGGAGAGAAATCCGTTCAGGATGCATCAGGATGTCTTCAGTTCCGGAACGGAACGTTTTTTGGCCGGAGAAAATACCGCAGCATGCTGCGCTTTTTGCTCCGGCCAAAAATCCGGAACACTTGCCGCAAGGCCGGATCCGGAATTAATGCCCATTGAAAGGCATTGATCCGGATCCGGCCTTAAGCTAAACGTCGTTTCGGCGCATTGCCGGACCCGACATTTAGCTTTTTCTGAATGGTTACCATGGCTGCCGGGACGCTAAAGTCCTGGCAGCCATGGTAAAGTGTAGCGGGGAGCGGGGGAGCAGTGTACTTACCTTCCGTGCGGCTCCCCGGGCGCCCCAAGCGCATGGATCATGTGATCGCATGGATCACGTCATCCATGCGCATGGGGCGCTCTGACGTGATTCTGGAGCGCCCCGGGAGCCGCACGGACTGTAAGTATACCGCTCCCCCGATCCCCGCTCCTACTATGGCAACCAGGACTTTAATAGCGTCCTGGGTGCCATAGTAACACTGAAAGCATTTGAAGACGGTTCCGTCTTCAAATGCTTTCAGTACACTTGCGTTTTTCCGGATCCGGCGTGTAATTCCGGCAAGTGGAGTACACGCCGGATCTGGACAAC
This sequence comes from Bufo bufo, assembly GCF_905171765.1. Taxonomy (NCBI): domain Eukaryota; kingdom Metazoa; phylum Chordata; class Amphibia; order Anura; family Bufonidae; genus Bufo; species Bufo bufo. The sequence goes on along the minus strand of NC_053399.1, from coordinate 38,163,331 downwards.
GCAAGTGTAAAAGAGGCCTTAGACTCCATGAGTCCCAAGTCTAAAGTATCTTGGTTTTAAATTGAATACAATTTTAAATTCCTAATTCCAGCGGTTTTCCTGACTAATGAAAATACCGTTGATCTTAGGGTACTTTCACACTTGCGGCAGAGGATACTGGCAGGCAAAGCGGATCTGTCAAAACGTATGCAAACTGATGGCATTTGATGCATTGAAATGCTGGATCCGTCTCTCCGGTGTCATCTAGAAAATACGGATCCGGCGTTTATTTTTTTCACATTTTTTGCAGTCTGAGCTTGTGCAGACCGCAAAAACAGATCCGTTTTGCCGGAACACTCGGGCCAGGTCCGGCATTAATGCATGTTAATGGGAAAAAATGCCGGATCTGGCATTCCGGCAAATGTTCCGGAATTTTGGACGGAGATAAAACCGCAGCATGCGGTGTCATTCAGTAAGATCTTATTTCACGTAAATACAGCGCCACTGGGTGTGTGTTACTTTAAGGCGGCAGTTTTAATCACTGCTCGTTGAGCTCTGATGCAGATCTTGCGTAAAAGGATTGAAATCTGCTTCTAAGAGATCTCCCGTCACGTTTAATAAGGATTATTTGCCTTTCTTCAAAGCTTCATTCCCTCACCAGATGTCCACATGTCTCCATATATTAAATTTGTGGCTAGGAGACTACAGTTATAGAGAAAATCCAATAGAAAGGTCCCTTGAGGACAACTGCTCCTTGTTATGTTTTTTTTTTTTTTTTAAATTCCCCAACTAAAAAGGAATCGAAAGAATGAAATGACCAAAATAGATTTAATTTATTGGTGTCTTTTTTGGGGTGTAGTATAATATGCTATCACAGGACGCAGTACACAAAAATGTGTAGAAAGCCTAGATGCGCCAATTTGCATCATTTATTTTTTATGTACTTTTGGCACATAAACATTAGTAAATCTGGACTATTGTTTTATGCAGTAATTCTGTACAACCCTTGTTTTGTTCAGTGCTAGAACATTGTTTTGGATGGTCCCTATCTTTTGAAGAGAATGCTATTTGCACGTTACTTTTGAAATTAAAATTAACTTGACATTCCTAAACAAAATCACTCTGGGTGTTGTGTTTATTTTCTGAACTTTTAATACCACTTTTCAGTGCCCTGGATATGTGGAAGCACCATGGCATCCGTCCACTCATGGTCTCTTGCTGTCATCAAGTGGTCTGACATCACCACTCCTGTGAAATGGTGACATATACCTCTAATATAAAGTATGCTAGTGCTTTTATGTCACATATTAAATTTCTTGTATAGTTTATTTTGCATCATTATTTACTTGTTTTTCTAATGTCTCCTTTCTATTTGTCAAATTATAGCAACAGGTAAGAAACCTCTAGCAATATCCCCTGATGCTTGAACCCACTAAAACCATACCATTATAAATCAGTAAGTGTTGGCCAAGAAATTATTACTGTCTTATAATGATCATAATTATGTCTTGTGCAGCCTCAATAAGAATCACTGTACGGTGAATCACATCACCAGAAGAGAATCTGGTTCCAGTGTTATCACCCACTGGCTGTGGTCTCTTTAAAGGGCATCTGTCAGCGGTTTACTACCTATGTCACTGGCTGACCTGTTACATGTGCGCTTGGCAGCTGAAGACATCTGTGTTGGTCCCATGTTCATATGTGCCCGCATTGCTGAGAAAAATGATGTTTTAATATATGCAAATGAACCTCTAAGAGCAACGGGGGCGTTACCATTACACCTAGAGGCTCTGCTCTCTGCAGCTGTTGCACCCTCTGCACTTTGATTGACAGGGCCTGGCTCTGAAAACATTGTAATGCCTGGCCCTGTCAATCAATCAAAGTGCAGAGGGTGCAACAGCTGCAGAGAGAGCAGAGCCTCTAGGTGTAACGCCCCTGTTGCTCCTAGAGGCATAGGCATACGTACTTTATTTCACAAGAGTTCTTGGCCTCCAATAATTGCATGAACAATGCAGGCAAGATTTTTAGTGAATACAGTGACTCCTGTGGTGACACATGATTTCAAAGGCACGGTGAAGATGGGATGGCTGTGTGCCAACCTTTCTCAAATTTGGTAGCTTGTAATGTTTCACAATGTATCTGGGAATCAAGAAGTAATTTATAATACAAGACAGCATGTATAATATGACAGAAGATCTATTACTTAATCTTATGACATATTTATTTTTTGCGAAGGAAAAAACAGTTTTGTTGCAGTTCAAAAATATATATTTTTTTTTAGCAAATATCTTTTTACATAGAGTACATAACATATAAAAGGTGTCAGAGCGTCATATAATAGAAATGGAGCAGAATGAACAAACTACAGATCTTTCAGAACTTTTCATTGGTCCTCTGTTCAAGGAGAGTAACTTGCAGGAGCTCAGTTTAGGTTTTTGCCAATGTTCATTTGATGCAGTCGTAGACACCCTAGAACATAACAGAGTGAACTATTCATATAACAAATAGTGACAGTAGGTATGTGGTCACACCTGGGGCAGTCAGTCAAACAAAGTAGGTCATCTACAGGTTTTGTGGTTTATAGATGTGGAGGAGGGAGAAATCACTCTCAGATTTTCAAGTTAACCATGTGTGTGTTCTCTATTTTCAACTAGTCAGAGGGTCTGTGATATAGGGCACTTTTGAGCGTCGAAAGAGTGAGGATATTTTTTAACTCGTGTTTTTGCTTTTGTATTTTTTCCAAGGAGCCCAAGTTTTTAGGAATCTGGAGTGAGTTCTATTTGCCCAGCTTGCTAATTCCTCCATGAGGCACAGTTGGTCGATTTTTGACTCCCATTGAGTAATAGTTGTGGGGTTGGGGATAAGCCAGTGCAAGGGGATTAGGTACCTAGCTGCTTGGACCATCCAAGTAGGCAAATCAGATGCCCTTGGGGTCCAGTTGTCTGACGGGATCCACAATAAGACCGACGAGGATGATGGATGGAGGTGCCACATATTTTGTTTAATTTGTGTTCGGCTTGTTCCCAGAATCCCTTTATTTGAGGGCAAAACCAGAATATGTGGCCTAATGTGCCCCCTTCCTGAGAACATCTCCAGCAGTCACCCGACTCCCGTTATCCCATTTTATGAAGTTTGTGAGGGTCTTTGTACCACCTGGATATTGTTTTATGAGTGTTCCTGGATTCTGAAAACAGCGCGAAAAGCCATGGGATCTTAAATGTATTTGGTCTATTTCTGTTGTGGAAAAGGATCTCTCTAGGTCCTTCTCCCATTGCCTGATATAATTGTGCTGGAGCTCCACTGGACCGTGAAAGTCAAGTGAGCGTGTGGACACAAGGCGCAAGGTCACAACCAGGTGTTGAATATATAGATAAGGTTTTTGGGGAGACCCAATAAACCGTATCTATATATTCAATACCTGGTTGTGACCTTGCGCCTTGTGTCTACACGCTCACTTGACTTTCACGGTCCAGTGGAGCTCCAGTACAATTGAATATCCGGTCGGTGGTCTGGCCCCCATCACAGGAATCTTTGGACGGAATCGGCAGCACCAACCAGTAACCTGTAATTTCTCCAGCTGGCCATCATTGGAGTTGCACCCAAGACTGGTGCAACCTAAACAGGTGAGCATAGTGTTTGAAGGACACCATATATCTGACATACTCACCCTATGAGCCCCTTTCTCTCCTTGTAGCCATCACTTATTGCCTGATATAAGCAGGGGTTCCCATGGCAACCATGGATTGCAGATTCTTGTATAATAGTGAAATCGTGTGTTTAGGAATCGTAGGGTTGGACGCTAATTTCTCAAACCATGTTGCTTCTTGTGTTTCGCTGTATTTAGTTTGTAAGGTGTGGCAAGAGATCCTAAATTCCCTCTAAACTATGAAATTGTGTTTGTTTATATGTTGTGAACAAAGGCGTTCCATGTCTGCAGGCGTTGCGAAGCTAGCTCTAAGCTCAGTAACATTGATATTTCCAAAGCGGTGCCAGAAAGAGGGAGCATCTGTGGCATTAGGATGGAGTAGGAAGGGGATTAGAGAAGAAGGTAGATGTCTTGGGGGATCAGAGAATGGCTTGCCGCTAACGTGAAGAAATTTGATAACACCATGAACACCTCTGGTTAGACTATTTAACGGAGGAGACGAAGTTCCACCTATAACGCAGTTCTAAAATTTAGAATATATATATTTTTTTTAAAGGGCAGGGTGTGGAAAATATCACAAATCTGATGATACTGGAATTTCAGATGACTCTTCAAATAGTGAATTAGTTAACCTCAGTAGATAATTCAGTAAACCGTCTGTAACCAGATAATGTATAAACTAATGATCTTTCTAAATGTGTGCCCCTTTAGGGTGCGTTCACACATGGAAGATTTTGTGGCAGAAATGTATGCAACTGAAAATCAGTTCCATTCATCAGAACGGGCCTTGTAGAAATCCATGTGCTTCCCGCCAAAACAACCCCATTCAGATGAATAGAACAGATTTTTAGTTGCAGCAATTTGCTGCAACTAAATCTGAAGCGTGTGAAGGCACCCTTACTTCCCCATTTTTAATGAAAGGAGTTTATTATATGGGTGCAGTATTCTTTATCTTTACCACACATTAAACACATAGTTGTAGCTAATTTTAAATTGACACTTAACACAACAAAAGCCAAAAACAAAAGTCAAGGTAAAATGATTACCAAGACTTAAATATTGCTCACCTATCCTTAGAATAGGTCATCAATATCAAAAGGATTTCCAAATCCTGGCTTGGGTGAGCACTGCGGATACATCATAAATATTCAACTCCCAGAAACCCCCTTTAAAGAGGACCATCTTATAGAGCAGGAGCAGCTGAGTGGATTGATATATCATTTTGTGAGAAAAGATTCAGTAAAACCTGTAATTTATACATTTATATATGTGCTTTTTTCACTTCTGTGAAGAACTATCGTTACAGGAGGGAGGGGTTATCAGTGACTGACAGCTATCTCTGTATACACACTTACACAGAGAATGCTATCAATCACTGATAACACCTCCCCTGTATACAACTATCAGTGACTGACAGCTATCTCTGTACACACACTTAGGGCTCGTTCCCCGTCCGTGGCCGCATACAGGGGGTCCACAATACACGGATCGCGGACCCATTCACTTGAATGAGTCCTCAAAAGAGATGCGGTGCGGAAGCACGGATCGGAACCAACATGGAAGCACTACGGAGTGCTTCCGTGGTGTTTCTGGCTGTGCCTCCACACCGCAAAAAAGTAGTACATGCACTACTTTTTTTGCAGTGTGGACTGTCAGATGCGGATCGCGGAACCCATTCGTGTGAATGGGTCCGCGATCCGCATGCGTCTGCCCCACGGTCGGTGCCCGTGCATTGCGGACCGCAATTTGCCCTTACATGGAGAATACTACAGTCCTGATCAAAAGTTTAAGACCACTTGAAAAATGGCAAAAAATCATATTTGGCATGGCTGGATCTTAACGAGGTTCCAAGTAGAGCTTCAACATGCTACAAGAAGAAATGGGAGTGAGACCAAACATTTTTTAAGCATTCAATGTAATAAAAACAACAAATAAACTGAAACAGGCTGTTTTTCAGCTGATCCAAAGTTTAGGACCACATGCCTTTAAAAGGCCAAATCTGTGCAAAGATGTGGATTCATTGTCATTTTCTGTCAGGTAGTCACACGTTGTGATGGCAAAGGCAAAAAAAACTCTCCCTTTTTGAACGTGGTCGGGTTGTTGAACTGCATAAGCAGGGTCTCTCACAGCGCGCCATCGCTGCTGAGGTGGGACGCAGTAAGACAGTCATTTGGAATTTCTTAAATTCTTAAATGATCCTGAGGATTATGGAACAAAAAAGTCAAGTGGAAGACCCAAAAAAAATTCCATCAGCACTGAGCCGGAGGATCCAATTGTCTGTCCGTCAAGACCATGGACGATCCTCGACCCAAATTAACTACCTTTGTGCTTACTGGTGCTGACTGCAGCCCCATAACCATCAGACGGCATCTGAGACTGAAGGGCTTCAAAAACAAAAAACGTCTTCAAAGACCTCGTCTCCTTGAACACCACAGAACTGCTCGTTTGGACTTTGCAAGAGAGCACCAAACATGGGACATTCAAAGGTGGAAGAAGTTTTATTCTCTGATGAGAAAAAATGTAACCTTGATGGTCCTGATGGTTTCCAACGTTACTGGCATGACAAGCAGATCCCACCTGAGATGTTTTCTACGCGCCACAGTGGAGGGGGCGCCATAATGGTTGGGGGTGCTTTTTCCTTCAGTGGAACAATGGAGCTTCAGGAAGTGCAGGGGCGTCAAACGGCCGCTGGCTATGTCCAGATGTTGCAGAGAGCATTCCTCATGACTGAGGGCCCTCGTCTGTGTGATAACGACTGGGTTTTTCAACAGGACAACGCTACAGTACACAATGCCCGCAGGACAAGGGACTTCTTCCAGGAGAATAACATCACTCTTTTGGCCCATCCTGCGTGTTCCCCTGATCTAAATCCAATTGAGAACCTTTGGGGATAGACGGCAAGGGAAGTTTACAAAAATGGACAACAGTTCCAGACAGTAAATGGCCTTCGTGCGGCCGTCTTCACCCCTTGGAGAAATATTCCCACTGACCTCATGGAAACGCTTGCATCAAGCATGCAGAAACTAATTTTTGAAGTGATAAACAATAACTGCGGAGCTACTCAGTACTGAGTTCATGTTTGGAGGATGGATTTCTGTTTTGGGGGGGGGGGGGTTAGTTTTTTTTTTAAAGGTGTGGCCCTAAACTTTTGATCAGCTGAAAAACAGCTTGTTTAAGTTTATTCGTTGTTTTCATTAAATTGAATGCTCAAAAAATGTTTTGTCTCACTCCCATTTCTTCTTGTTGCATGTTGAAGCTCTACTTGGAACCTTGTTAAGATCCAGCCATGCTAAATATAATTTTTTGCCATTTTTCAAGTGGTCTTAAACTTTTGATCAGGACTGTAGCAATCACTGATAACACCTCCCCATGTAACGATATAATTGCACAAATTACAGGTTTTACTGAATCTTATCCCATAAAAAATAAATATCAATATGCTCTATAACATGGTGCTTTCAGATTGCATTGTGTTTTGTGGTGACATGTCCTCTTTTAAAGTTAGCTGCAACTGTTTATTTAATGTGTTCAGTTCCAAGATAAGTATTGTTACATCTGTATATGCCAAGAACCTCTCATGGCACCCCTACTTATGATTACATTACACTTGGAAAGTCACAGCAGTTTCTTTTGCTTTATTTTGAAACCACTCCGCTCCTGATCAGTGACTTTATACATATTGCATCATAGCCCTGATAAAGTAGTCACGTGTTGCTGACATTGGTACTGATCCCAAGAATTGGTAGTTGGGGTTATGCAAGAACTTTGCCAGACTTGCAGAGGCAAGATGACTTACCTGCTTCCTGGCTCCCCACTCCTCCTCCTTCTTCAGGCCTTCGATACTCCTCTGGGCTCCATCGATGTCCACATCCAGTTTGCGCCTCTTGACGCGAAGGGAGCCGGACACTGCCATGGCCTGTGATTGGCTGCAGCCATGTCAACCCGGATCTTGACATTGATGGAGCCCAGCAGAGCATCAGAGGCCTGGAGGAGGAGGAGTGGGGAGCCGGCGCCAGGACGCATGGTAAAAATACCCCCATTTAAAGCTAATTTTAGGAAAACTATTTATGCAAAAACAAATTGAAACAGATGTTGATTTAGTTACATATTTATTCCCAGAGAATTCTTGTACAGTCACTCAGAATTGAGAAAGCTCGTTGTAAGAACGAGTGATAAGTTTTCAAGAAATCTACAGTAAGTTCAGTTGCCTTGATTTATTCTTTACAGATAAATTGAAACAAAGATTTTAAGACCTTATTCAGATGGCTGTATCGTGGGAGCACTTTATCATGTATATTGCAGAGGCAAAAACGTGGGTCTAATTATCTCGTCTTACATCATTTTGTCTACTGTATCCTCATTTAACAAGAACATATGGCATCCATTTATTCAACATGCAAAGGACACTCCTCTATATTCTACACATGGTTAAAGTGCATCTGTCAGCAGATTTGTACCTATGAAACTGGCTGACCTGTTACATGTTCCGCTTGGCAGCTGAAGACATCTGTGTTGGTCCCATGTTCATATGTGCCCGCATTGCCGAGAAAAATGATCTTTTAATATATGCAAATGAGCCTCTAGGAGCAAAGGGGGCGTTGCCATTACACCTAGAGGTTCAGCTCTCTCTGCACTTCGATTGAATTTAGGATAAGTCAGGGCCAATTAAAAATGATTACATTCACATTGCCTGGTCCTGTCAATCAAAATGTGCAGACAGCGCGGAAGTTACAGAGAGAGCTGAGCCTCTAGGTGTAATGGCAACGCCCTAGTTCAGCGGTGGCGAACCTATGGCTCTCTGTCGGCACCCGCGCCCGGGAAAAAGTCTATAGTGTACCAATATGCCTTAGACTTTTCCTGTCATTCATCAGCTCAGGGCACACTATGCACGGCGCAGGCAGCGCATTGAATGTAGGCACGCTATTATAACTAAATGATAAAGTACATGGAAGATATACTATATTGGACTGTAATATTCAGGTTAAATTGCCATCTTGGCACTTTGCGATAAATAAGTGGGTTTTGGGTTGTAGTTTGAGCACTCGGTCTCTAAAAGGTTCGCCATCACTGGCCTAGTTGTTCCTAGAGGCTCATTTGCTTATATTAAAGCTTTATTTTTCTCAGCAATGATGGCACATATGAACATGGGACCAACACAGAATCCTGAAGGTGAAATGTTGAGATAATTATATTGTCATATGAGATGTATTCTTGTGTTAGGATGTTTGTTCTGAAATGAATACCTTTTGTATGATGTTTTTCATTGTCATGTAATATGATTAACTCCTGTTTAAGGAATTGCAAGAGTGTAACACGCATGCTTAAGAAAGATAGCTGTGACTCCTGAAACGTTGCAGGTGGTGTGTACCACACTCCGCTCACCTCCTTCTTGAACACAAGCTGCTGCTGTGGATGAATGCAAGACATTTCTGGATTCATTGCTTTTTGGTATGAGATGAAATGTTTTTCATATACCCTTGGATCGTGCAATCGTGTATTTGTAATGTTCAAAATTTAATATGGAAGAGATTTTAATTTGTGCGGCCTTCAAATTTTTTTGATGTGGCACTACTGTAAGGCCTCATTCAGACAGCAGTAATGCAGGTTCATTTTAGCACTCGACTTACAGCCACAAATCCTTGCCCAACCATGAGTCTAGTGCCCAATCTAGCCGCATCATAGGGATCTGTGATGATTTAAGTTCACTAGCTGCAGCGGCCAGTGACCTAGTCACCCGTATGGGAGCATCTTCAAGGTCTTTTCTGGGCATTTTGGTACTGATGAAAAAAGCGTCCAAAGTAACTTGTTTCTGGCGTTTTTTCTGAAGATTCCTGAAGTAGCTCAGCACCTTGTCTTCATAATCACAGGTTTTAAGCTCAGCAAGAGAAATGTTTTGGCGTTTTCGGACAACACTCTTCACAACTTCCCAGGAAGAAAACAGATTCTTCATATCTTGAGCTGTGATAACATGGTCATCTTCACAACGCTCCTCTTCTCCACTGTCCACTCCACTCCTCTTCTGTCACCTACATAACATGTTTTAAGCTGATGATATAGCTCTGTGGGAGGCAGATCCATAACACTGATGGTACCCATATTTAGTTTTTTCAGAGCCTCCAAAGTACCTAAAATGAAGTTTTAAAAATATGCAAATTACCTATCGCAAGTGCCCAGGGGCGGAGAGTGTGCTGCAAGTGCCCAGTGCTCCCCGCCTTACTTGCTCCTGACTCTTCCCCTCTGTATCGTCCGGCCAGCCCTGTATCCTTGCTGGGTCATTTTCGTCTCTATTCATAATCCAGAGACTGTGCGCTTTACCGCCGGTGTACGTAACTGGCGCATGCCCGGACCCGGCGGTGAAGCGAACAGGCACTAAATTATGAATGGTATGAATGGAGATGAGAATGACGCCGCAAGGATACAGGGCTGGCCAGACGATACAGAGGGGACGAGTCAGGAGCAAGTAAGGCGGGGAGCACTGGGCACTTGCAGCATACTCTCCGCCCCTGGGCACTTGCGATAGGTAATTTGCATATTTTTAAAACTTCATTTTAGGTACTTTGGAGGCTCTGAAAAACTAAACATGGGTACCATCAGTGTTATGGATCTGCCTCCCACAGAGCTAAATCATCAGTTTAAAACATGTTATGTAGGTGACAGACTCCCTTTAACTTTAACCCGGAATTCCTCCAATGTTGGAGGACTTTCCTGTATCCATTGGAGGGCTATCAATTTTCTGGCTACATACAACAACCTTCCCACCGCAACCTTTCTATATTTCTGTCCCAACCTTAGAGACATATCCTAATATACATATTTTGGGATCTCTTTCTACCCTCACTATGTATGATATATTGTCTCCAGTATACCTTCCCAGTACCCGTCTAGACTCTGACTCTGCCACAACATGTGAAACAAATCAGCTGGTTCCAATGAGCACCCAATGAGCGTCTATTCTGATGCCTATGTGTTTCAGAATTATTGGCGTTTTGTACACTCTATGGATAATAAAAAGTTGAGACAATTTCCCCTGTTCACTCAATGAGGCCAGCGGGATCGCCTCTAAAATGTCTTCCCATTGGTCTTGTGACATCGCCCCCAAATCTCTCTCCCATCAAATGAAAAAATTTTAGTCAACGGATGAGAGTCCGGGAACTTATCCAGTAATAATGTAATATAGTACATAAGGCCGAAAAAAGACATTTGTCCATCCAGTTCGGCCTGTCATCCTGCAAGTTGATCCAGAGGAAGGCAAAAAAAAAAAAAACTGAGGTAGAAGCCAATTTTCCCCACTTTAGGGGGATAAAAAAATTCCTTCCCGACTCCAATCAGGCAATCAGAATAACTCCCTGGATCAACGACCCCTCTCTAGTAGCTATAGCCTGTAATAATATTACACTCCAGAAATACATCCAGGCCCCTCTTGAACTCTTTTAGTGAACTCACCATCACCACCTCCTCAGGCAGAGAGTTCCATAGTCTCACTGCTCTTACCGTAAAGAATCCTCTTCTATGTTTGTGTGCAAACCTTCTTTCCTCCAGACGCAGAGGATGTTCTCTCGTCAGTCACAGTCCTGGGGATAAATAGATGATGGGAGAGCTCTCTGTACTGACCCCTGATATATTTATACATAGTAATTAGATCTCCCCTCAGTCTTCTTTTTTCTTAAGTGAATAACCCTAATTTTGATAATCTTTAAGGGTACTGTAGTTGCCCCATTCCAGTTATTACTTTAGTTGCCCTCCTCTGGACCCTCTCCAGCTCTGCTATGTCTGCCTTGTTCACAGGAGCCCAGAACTGTACACAGTACTCCATGTGTGGTCTGACTAATGATTTTGTAAAGTGGTAGGACTATGTTCTCATCACGGGCATCTATGCCCCTTTTGATGCAACCCATTATCTTATTGGTCTTGGCAGCAGCTGCCTGACACTGGTTTTTACAGCTTAGTTTGCTGTTTATTAAAATTCCTAGATCCTTTTCCATGTCAGTGTTACCGACTGTTTTACCATTTAGTATGTATGGGTGACTTGCATTATTCCTTCCCATGTGCATAACCTTACATTTGTCAGTGTTAAACCTCATCTGCCACTTATCTGCCCAAGCCTCCAATCTATCCAGATCCCTCTGTAGCAGTATACTGTCCTCTTCTGTGTTAATTACTTTACACGGTTTAGTGTCATCTGCGAAAATTTATACTTTACTATGCAAGCCTTCTACAAGATCATTAATAAATATATTGAAGAGAATAGGGCCCAATACTGACCCCTGAGGCACTCCACTAGTGACAGTGACCCAATCTGAGTGTGTACCGTTAATAACCACCCTCTGTTTTCTATCATTGAGCCAGTTACTTACCCACATACAGACATTTTCTCCCAGTCCGAGCATTCTCATTTTATATACTAACCTTTTATGTGGTACAGTGTCAAATGCTTTGGAGAAGTCCAGATATACGACATCCATTGATTAGCTGCTGTCAAGTCTAGAACTTACCTCCTCATAGAAACTGATTAAATTAGTTTGGCATGACCGATCCCTCATGAAGCCATGCTGATATGGCGTTATTTGCTTATTTCCGTTGAAATGCTCTAAGATAGCATCTCTTAGAAAACCTTCAAACAGTTTACCCACAACAGATGTTAAACTTACCGGCCTATAGTTTCCAGGCTCTGTTTTTGGACCCTTTTTGAATATTGGCACCACATTTGATATGCATAGATACAGCATAGATAACAGACCTCTCTTTTCACCCCCTGTGAGAATAAATTTTTGGGCTTTTTCCAGTTTAATAATGTTAGTACCTTTTTTTAATGTAGTATGATACACATGACGTGGTTGGAGATATTGATAAAAACTTGTGTGAGGAATCTGGAACCTCTCCTGTATATCCGTGAAGGACCTAAACACTCCATTGTCTAAGGCTGGGTTCAGACCTGAGCGTTTTACAGCACGTTCCTACGCGCTGTAAAACGCTCAACAGGCAAGAACCAATGTTTCCCTATGGGAAGGGTGTAAAACGCCCGACGCTCAAAAAAGTTCTTGAGCTTCTTTGGGGCGTCTTGTCGCGCGTTCCCGTACATAGACTTAGCGGGAACGCGCGACAATAGGCGTTCGCTTGTTCCGGAGCCGCGTATGTCAGACGCCCGTAGAATCGCGCATACAGAGCGCGACATCCCGAACGCTCAGGTCTGAACCCAGCCTAAGAGATCTCCTATTCTAAGCATTCCCTTATTCTTCCACTCCTGAGGACATGACAGGGAAAGGAATTCCGGGAGAAGGGGAATGTTCCATATGGGAGATATTTTGCTAATGCCTTTAACCCCACTCAACTGCTTAACCTTACCCCACACTTTTTTCATATGCACTATTAAAGGCAAATTTTCCTACAAAATCCACACTAAATCTCTCTTACCTATTTTTTACCGTAAGATCCGATTTAGTCATATCTTCTAGAGTATAGTCCATCCAGCCCTTAAGATGCTGACTCTGCGCTGCTAGATAATAAATCCAAGGATTTGGTACCACCAATCCCCCCGCTGTTTTAGCATATTGCATTGTCTTTAATTTAATCCTGGGTTGACTTCCTCACCATATTAGGTCTCTAAATATTGCATTGATTTTATGAAATCTATCTAAAGGCAACCAAACCGGGGCATTATGGAGTATATATAAAAGTTGCGGCATCATTATCGTCTTAAGAAGTTTTACTCTGCCCACAACTGAGAGAAATACTTTGCACCATGCTTTAGCCTTTATTCTAAATATCACCAACAGCGGAGACAGGTTTAGCTCTTCAAAATCCATAATCCTGGGCGAAATGTGGATTCCTAAATATTTAATATTTTCCACACATGAAATATTATTAGGCATCAGTTCCGATATTACCAATTAATAGTAAGTCCTGACAATCTACAAAACCGATCTATAAGAGACATGGTGGCTGATAGGGAGGTTGACGTATTTCCCAAGAATAAGAGAGTATCGTCGGCGTATAACGCAATTTTATTATGTTTATGTCGGTATTGAAACCCCTAATTTATGGATATTTTCGATAACGGGCAGTCTTGTCTAGTTCCACTAGCCAACTGAATGTAATTAGACACTCCCCCATTAGCCCGAATCTGAGCCTTTGGGTTAGAATATAAGACCTGTACCCATTTAATAAACCGCTGTCCAAAGCCATACATCTCAACGTCCCCCCAAAGATACCCCCACTCCACACTGTCAAAGGCCTTAGCAGCCTCAAGAGATAGAACAGCCCTATCTCCACAATTGTCCGCAGAGACCTGTATACTGGTATATATTCTATGAATATTAATAGCCGTAGATTTCTGGGGCATAAAGCCTGTCTGATCTGGATGAATTATATTTAGAATCACCTTGGACAGGCCAATAACTCTTATAGGCTTTCACTGGGATACCATCCGATCCCGGGGCTTTGTCATTAGCCATATCGTTTAGGACCTCCTCCAATTCCTCCAGATTAATAGTCTCTTCTAATTGTTAAAATCTAAAAGGGCAGTAGTAAAATATTACTTTTAATAATGAATCTAAAAAGTCAAATGGCCCAAATTGTAACCATGAGGCCACACTAATCGGGCAATAAGCATCACAAAGTCCATGTCGGACACATGTATATGGATAGGTATACTGTAGTGTATATACACCGCTTACCCAGATGTGTAGGTAAAGGTAGACAAAACCAGCATCCACACCAAATAAATCTCGTCCTCACACACAGATGACTTTGGCTCCAGTTGTAGTCAATCCACAAACACGTCGCCCCCTAATCATCTATTTTGATAGTGTGTAATGTTACAGAGGACAGTAAGAAGATAGACCCCTATGACGCCACATCGGTTAGGGACACCACATCGGATAGGGGACGCCACACATCTACAGTGGCCCTTTACCCTCTGCTACAACACCCACATCCTTTTAATCAGGATGGTTAGGGGTCTATCTTCTTACTGTCCTCTGTAACATTACACACTATCAAAATAGATGATTAGGGGGCGACGTGTTTGTGGATTGACTACAACTGGAGCCGAAGTCATCTGTGTGTGAGGATGAGATTTATTTGGTGTGGATGCTGGTTTTGTCTACCTTTACCTACACATCCATTTGGGTAAGCGGTGGACGCCACACATCTACATATTTGGTTGTAGCAGCTAATATACCCAAGGGATCCCACAGATCTTATGTGGCTACGAACACTTCAAATATCGCAGTGTTTCTAGTGGAATAGGCTCGCGCCTAACTAATACAAACCGTGGAAGCGGACCCAGCCTTCGTAACCTCCCCATCTCCGATCACGTGTACAGATTCCGATCACGTGACTGGGGGTCACGTGAACAATGCAGAAGGTCCTTGATACTCACTCTGGCGTCCGACCGCATACAGACCTGACATTCCAAGAGAGACCGGATCAGACCACACTACTTCTGGAGGGATAAAGTACAAAGTTATCTGATCACAAGTACTTATACCTATGCCCTATTCGAGTACCGTATGCCCAGTACAGTTTATGCTTGCAACGGAGCAATGACATATGTGGAGCAGGCTGCAGCGACCCCCCATCCGTTATTAGCATTACCTTACATCAAGGGTGTTGGCGTCACATGGACATCCTATATTTGGAGTTTCTGATTACGCCTTTTGTTTGTGTCATTGTGGACCTATACTAACTTATATCCCATAAGGGATTCTGAGCCCTACGACCAGTCTCCTTACGTTGCCTTAACACTAGGAACATACAGTGACTGTCCTTAGTCATATTATATGCATTTTACATTTATTTTATTTTGTATGTATTTTATTATCCTTTTATGGCGCCAATATATGTGTGATTTAATGTTTTATAATATTGTAGTCATAAATAAATCCACTACTGCATAATATTTTGTCCAACTGGTACCAGGTAGTTGAGTGCCCCCTACTATAATATATATTCATTATGGAATGGTCTGACAACGCTCTAGGCTGATAGTCAGAGGAATGGATAAACGGAAACATAGCATCATTCACCAACTCCAAATCTATTCAGGATAAGGTACGGATTGTGGATGAGCTACAGAAATATTTGCGCTCTGCAGGATGTCTCGCCCTCCATATATCAATCAGACCTACCTCTTTCATAATGTTACATAATGTTACGCAGAACTACCTGGAGATCTCCCGAATCCATCCACCCTACATCTATCCATCTGGTGGTGTTCAATTATAATCTGCAATAAGCAACCACGGTATTCCCAGATAGTTAGCCACAAAGGCAAGTTTCATTCTCAGAAGAGGGGTCGATGCAAACGGCGGGGGGGATATATACCGTCACCAATATCATTTGGATACCCTCTATATTGCATAGCACGCATATAAATCTCCCCTCCTCTTCTAAGAACTCTTTAATACATTCAAATCTAATATTCTTATGTACTAATATACCGGTACTTACTCCCCTGGGATGTGAGGAGAGTACCGCATGAGCCGCATATCCATTATTCATTTTTACACGGTTTTCACGTCTGGTGTTGTCTTACAAATACTGATACACAAGTATAGTTTCACACTAGCGCTAAACTGTTCCGGTAGAGGAACTACCTGCCAGAGTTCATCATATCTGGCATAGCTGGATTCTACCTTTCCCTGCCGGAGCCCCTTGACTACAATGGAACTCAGCAGGGATCTGGCATTAGTGCCGGGAATCAACCAGACAAAAGCAGGCCGGATCCCTACCAGGTCCCTTTATAGTCACAGGGGCCTGGCGGTGCTCTAGCATCTTCCAGCTATGCCGGGGGCGTTTAACTCCGGCAGGCTGCTCCTATAATGGACCAGCCTGACAGAACAGTTTAGCGCTAGTGTGAAACTAGCCTTATACTGACCAAATACTGACTGTGTAAAATAGGCCTTACACCAAGCGTTGTCTTTAAACAATTACAGTATTTTTGGATAAGAGGATTCATCATTGCAGTAATCACTTGGTGACCTATTTACAGAATATCACTGGTCACAAAGTCTTGGCAGTCAAAAGATGAGCAATCCTAGTGGTGCAGATTTTGTTGCAGTCTTTTTGTGGCAAAGCCATAAGTAGAGAAAAGAGGAATCTTGTGGCATTTACGTGTGGCATTGTGACCCCAGTGACAATCACTAGATGTAATGTCACAATGAAACATTGCTATCCTTATGTATAGCATCACATGCCACCGTGTAGTCCTAGACTTAGGTCTCACGAAACATGAGAAACATGGGTCATGTGTCGGACTCATCTGACGCACACTCAGTGCACATAGTGATTTATGATGCATTGAGTACTTATATGACCAAGGGTCTACTGTACTGCACTCTCACATCATCGTGAGGGGGGGGGACAAAAAAAAAACACGCCATCCACACCATCAAAGCTGCATGCGGTATAGAAAAAAAGCTAAAACTTTCCATGGTGTTCTTTGTGTGCGAAGATGTCCTCATGGAAACATGTATTTTTATTTATTTTTTGCATCCACTTCTGTTTTGGGCTTAAAAAAAAGGATGCAAACCACTGACCAAATCTGCCGTGTGTGTATATAAGGCCTACAGGGTTGCTTTTTGCTATATGCAGGCTGAGAATATTAGGTTCAGAGTATATTACCTAGGGTTTCCTTAGGCCCCTTTCACTGCGTTGCGTGAAAATCGCAGCATGTTCTTCTATATTCTGCGTTTTTCACGCAACGCAGGCCCCATAGAAATGAATGGGGCTGCGTGAAAAACGCATTGCATCCAGATTGACTGCGTTGCGTTGTTAACGCAAGTTACTTAGCAACGGGGAATGGATTTTAAAGACAGGAAGGGAAGTTATCAGTGTCTGGCTGCAGGCACTGCATGGGAGACAGATTATTGCTAGTTATCTTGCCCTTGCGGAGCCAAATTAAACATGAAAAAGGCAACGATGTTCCCAAAATGATAATCCTGGTCAAGGAGCGTCCATGTATTTGGAACATGAACTCTGCAGAATACCAGGACCATTCCAAGAAAGAGCAAGCATGGCAAGGAATTGCCAAAGAAATATTTTGTACAGTTTGGGAGACTAATCAAGGCCAAAGACTGGAGAGGTTTGGTAAGTAAAAAGTGGACAATCTATACATGTTTGATCCTAGCTGTTGTCCCTTATAGCATAGCACATGGCATACGTTATCGTCCCTTATAGCATAGCACATGGCATACGTTATCATCTCTTATAGCATAGCACATGGCATACGTTATCGTCCCTATTAGCATAGCACATGGCATACGTTATCATCCCTTATAGCATAGCACATGGCATACGTTATCGTCCCTATTAGCATAGCACATGGCATACGTTATCGTCCCTATTAGCATAGCACATGGCATACGTTATCGTCCCTTATAGCATAGCACATGGCATACGTTATCGTCCCTTATAGCATAGCACATGGCATACGTTATCGTCCCTATTAGCATAGCACATGGCATACGTTATCGTCCCTTATAGCATAGCACATGGCATACGTTATCGTCCCTATTAGCATAGCACATGGCATACGTTATCGTCCCTTATAGCATAGCACATGGCATACTTTATCGTCCCTTATAGCAGTGTTTCCCAACCAGTGTGCCTCCAGCTGTTGCAAAACTACAACTCCCAGCATGCCCGGACAGCCTTTGGCTGTGCGGGCATGCTGGGAGTTGTAGTTTTTCAACAGCTGGAGGCACACTGGTTGGGAAACACTGCCTTATAGCATAGCACATGGCATACTTTATCGTCCATTATAGCATAGCACATGGCATACGTTATCGTCCCTTATAGCATAGCACATGGCATACGTTATCGTCTGTAAGATTGTATTGTTTGGTAAAAGTTTCTTTTATGTATTTTTATTACAAGTTGCAGAAGTAAAGAGTCGCTGGAGGAGCTGCCGGGACCAATTCCGAAAGGAGATTCTCCAAGGGTGCAGTGGCTCCGGCACTTTCAGGAAAAGGCCATATCGGTATAAGGAAGAACTGATGTTCCTGCAGCCGTTAATAGTGCAGCGTCCGTAAGTAAATTATAACCAATGACGACTACATGTTTATCAATACACACTGTATGTGTATTATGTGGGTAATGTAATTTGTAACAATGTGTAAATTAGAAATGTCATAGTTGCTGCTAGCAACCAATCGGATTTCTCCTTGTATTTGCATTAGTAGTTTAAAATTATTACAAGTGGAATAGTTTTTTTTGCAAAGGGCAGGTATGCCACTTGTAATTTCCATACAGAGGGGTGTTACCAGGTTGGGGTGCTGTATCTGCACACACTAATTTGATCCAATCAGTGCTGCCCTGTTTAAGTGTGCAGGTACACCCCCCCCCCCCCCAACTTGTCACTACCCCTTTGTACCCTTTAAGAATGAAAGCTAATAGCTATTCATTCGTTATTTTATTTTTCACATAATAAACTAATGGCACAACATTGAGCCCTTAACAATAGAAGTTCCAGATATGCTATTAAATGGGGAATACATGAAGTAATGAAAGAACACATGTTCTGAGTGGTGATCGGTCATATTTAAACTAGTATTATTTTCTTAAAGTATTTTGCTGATGATAGTAATTCTTTAATAGTTATTTAGGTACATATTGGTGTGGTCATTAATTGACATGTTATGTTTTTTTATGTATATTTTAGAACGGAGGACAACCTTGAGGAGGAAGCTGAAGATAGTGGGGCTCATAACTCAATGACATGCGATGAGGAGCCTCCTGCATCTGAAGGTCATCAACACAGTGGTGAAGGGCCCACCACCTCCACCGCCTCTCAGCCCTCAGCCTCTGCTGTGCCCCACCGCACAATAATGGCGCCTGCCAAGGCAGTTACAAATCCCCAGGAGGATCATTTTGATCATTATGCTAGAAGCCTAGCACCTTACTTACGGTGTCTGCCTCCAAAACGTGTACTCAGAACCCAAGCGGCTCTTGGTATAGTTCTGGAGGAAAATTGGCGCACCCATGGCCACATGCCTGGCCCTGCCACATTCAACAGGGTCCACAGGTGACCCAACAATTTGAAATAAGTAGGCACAGTCATGGGCCCCTACCTCACTTATATGGCCATCTGTACAACCTGCCCAAACGGCCTTACTTGGGCACCAGTTTCTGCTTCCCCCTTTCTCACCTAGCCCTTTTCTGATGAAGGAGCAGGCACAATATAGCTCCAAAACGCGTCTGGTTGCCATTCAAAATATTCCAACATCTATCAGAGGACCGATTTATATCATGCCGGCATAGATAATCTTCTTAAAAATCATAAAGCCATCACAACATATAAGAAAACCAGCACACAAATTCCTACTTCCTTCACTTCGCAGCCAATAGTGGAAAAACACAGAAAACCCCATGAGATGACGATGGGATCGTGAAGTCTTCATTAAAGCTGCACACCAGCGGTAATCTCACGAGACACCAACGGGATCTCGGAGGTAAGCGCACACCAGCTGTTTTACACGTGGGACGCCACACAGCATGGACTTATACCCAGAGAAACCAGAGTACCCCATAAATTTGTGAAGGTTTAAAATAACGGAATCGAATTGTGTAAAGATCCTAAAAACAAATATATTGGGATAATTTATGAAAAATCAACGAAAATTATAAACAGCCCAATACGATTTTCCTTCATTATCCACGATAATAGTTATGTATGTGGGACTTTGCACAGTGCTCTTTTGTTCAGTAAGCATCGTATAAGTTTGTGAAAGTTTAACACAAGATCAAGTTGCATACATATCCCAAAACGAATATATTGGAATAATCCACAAAAATCACATTAAAATAATCGGATGAATATTGCAACCATCTCAATACGATTATTTCTCATCATCCATACCAGTATTAAACAGGTTCCTTGTGGGACTTTGCTTAGTGTTTATTTGCACAGCTTGTCTTTTGCACAGACGGACAAATTTTATTAGTTCAACCTATGCGTACAAGTGTATTATTATGCATTTTATCTGAATTCCGGATTTTAAGATTAGCGTGAATTTATGTATGGAATTGTATTTCCATTGTTTTATCTACTATTACGGTTCAATCATTAGTTTTATCTACTATTAAAATACATTCAGCGTGATACAGAGATTGAGTGACGATCGATTTTTCTACTATAGATTTTTCACATGATTGGAGGCGTCATATCGACCAGAGCCTTTGGGTCAGTTGTGCCACCCTTTTACATACAGATACATTTAATAGTACTTACATTTCCGATTTATATAAATGAAGTATTTTTGCATATTTCACATACCATGTATAAAAACATTAAATATTTAACCAAAAAATTAAAACACAATCTAGCCACACAAACTATTTTATAAAAAAAAAATACAATATTTCATTAAAAATGTGAATCAAAAAGGTGAATTAAGAGAATGGTTGCATTTTTTTCACGCGCGTGAAAAACGCATGCAATCCGCATGTCACACACTCGGGAAAAGCGCAAGAACGCGGTGCAATCGCATACAAAACTGACAGCACTCGCAAGCAAAATTGCACGATTTTCCATGAACGCATCCGGACAAAATGAACGCCCGTGTGAATGAGGCCTTATTCTCTTGTCATGCAGCATGGTTTATCTATAACTCTTGTGGGGATTCGCTCTGGTAGTTAGGACTAGCGGATGCAGTATAGAGGCAAAGTACACAGTTCTTGAATCAAACAGCGGTGTTTATTCACACATTGGTGTATCACAAAACACAGGTGGCTTGGTGTTTGTTCACACACAAGGAAAGTCCATAAACAATAAAAGTCACCTTTTCTCCTGGGTATTAATTCACACCCTGTTAGCAGTTCAGCCTTATAAAGTCCATAGGCGGCCTGTTCACCTTTAGAGGGGCCTGAATCCTTCAGCCCGGCTCAAAACTCAAATCCCAGCACAGCCCTCAGTTCACAGCACACAGACTCCTGAGCTCCACTGTCAGAGGGAGGTGAATCCACACAGCTGGCAGTGCTGGCGTGTTTTTATGCCTGGCAAAACCCGGCCTGGAACATGGGGAGTAGTCACCCACCCAGCACTTTGACTACTCCCAGTAAGAGCCGTCCCGGATCAGCTATGACAGCCATGCTAAATCTCAAGGTCTCAGTTAGCAAGAGCTGCTGCTGACACACAAAATACCGGCTCTTACTTCACCGAGGCCAGGAACCTCGGAGACACATACCTTTCATCCACGATGATTCCAGGTACCTTCTTACATAGCGCCCCATTTGTTCAACCGTGAGGGGGTGAGCACCTGCCATACAGTATACCCAGGATAGGGCATCCGCGTTTCCCTGCAACCGGCCTGCCTTGTGTTCCACGGAGAACTTAAAGGACAGGAACCACCTGGTGACTCGGGCATTTCTCTCTTTGGCCTGGCTCATCCACTTGAGAGGGGAGTGGTCAGTCACCAGGCGGAACTTTCTCCCCAACAAATAGTACCGGAGAGACTCGAGTGCCCACTTGATAGCCAGGCACTCACTCTCCACTATACTATACCTAATTTTGGCTGGGGTGAGCTTGCAGCTTAAAAAGACAATGGGATGCTCCTCCCTGTTGACTTCCTGAGAGAGTACAGCACCGAGGCCTACTTCGGAGGCATCTGTCTGTACCACGAACTCCCTATTGAAGTCGGGCATCACCAAAACCCGTGACCCGCACAGGGCCGACTTCAAAGTGGAAAAAGCCTCTTCCGCCCGCTCATCCCAGTGAACCATCACTGATTTTCATCCCTTCAAGAGCTCTGTCAAGGGCGCGGCTATAGTGGCAAAGTGGGGAACAAATCTCTTGTAATAGCCTATCATTCCTAGGAACGACTTTACTTGTTTAGTGGTGATAGGTCGGGGCCAATTTCTTATCGCCTCTATTTTATTTACTTGGGGTTTGATCACTCCGCGCCCAATGACATACCCCAGGTATTTTGTCTCCTCTAACCCTATCGCGCTTTTTTTTAGAGGGTTACCAGTTAGTCCAGCTTTTCGAAGGGAGTCTACTACAGCCTGCACTTTGGGCAGGTGACTTTCCCAGTTGGTACTGTGGATGACAACATGGGCATCTGCAGGGGGGGGCAAGTGCCCCCCCCTGGGGCCCTGGAAATCTGTGAACTGAGTTCTGCCTCTGCTCTGACAGCTCATGCGTTATTATACTTTGTGATAATGAAAATGCCCCTCCCCTTCATTACATTCTCAGAAACAAGCAGAGCATGGATGTCAATAAAATTATGCCCCTCCCCCCCTGGAAAAATTTCTGCGGACGCCCATGGATGTCAATATCGTCCAGGTAAGCCGAAGCGTACCGACGATGTGGTCGCAGCACAATGTTCATTAGCCTTTGGAAAGTGCCGGGGGCGCCATGCAGACCGAAAGGTAACACCTTATACTGGTACAGCCCCTCCGGTGTGATGAAGGCCGTTTTCTCTTTGGCAGCCTCCGTCAAGGGTACCTGCCAGTACCCTTTGGTGAGGTCCAAAACACAAAAATACCGGGCTTGTCCTAACCTTTCAATCAGCTCGTCTACCTGGGGCATGAGATACACGTCAAACTTAGATACCTCGTTTAATTTTCGAAAATCGTTACAAAACCACAACGTCCCGTCCGGTTTGGGTATCTGTACTATAGGGCTGGCCCACTCACTTCTAGACTCCTCGATGACGTCTAGTTGCACTTTCTCAGAGATGGCCTGTCCCCGAGCCTCGGGTACCCGGTATGATTTCAACCGGATTTTGGTCTGAGGCTCAGTGACAATGTCATGCTGGATTATGGAAGTGCGTCCAGGGAGGTCTAAGAACACATCCGTGTTCCTGCTGACGAACTCCCTGGCCTCCTGAGTCTGTTTAGAGGAGAGGCTGTCGGCAATCTTCACTGTGGCAACCGCTTCCCTTACATCAGACTTAGGGGCCGGAACCTCTCCCCCTAGAAAACTCGGCCGCAGGCTATCGTCAGTACTGGTCTCCCTATTTTTCCACGCTTTGAGTAAATTCACATGGTACACCTTCTCCGGCTTCTGCCGCCCTGGCTTGTGTACCTTGTAGTTTACTTCTCCAACCTTTTCAAGTACCTCGTAGGGTCCCTGCCACCTAGCCAGTAACTTACTGTCCACTGTTGGTATCAGAACCAAATCCTGATCTCCCAGGTTCAAGATCCGGACCCGGGCCTGCCGATAATACACCCAACTTTGAGCTCGCTGAGCTGCCTCCATATGTTCCTTTACCAGCAGCAACACGGTTTCCATACGTTCCTGCATCTGGGTAACATATTCAATAACGCTTTTATATGGTGTGGGTTGTTGCTCCCACGCCTCTTTGGCTATATCCAACAGACCGCGTGGATGTCTGCCATATAGAAGTTCGAAGGGCAAGAACCTAGTAGAGGCCTGGGGCACTTCTCGCACTGCAAACATAAGATAGGGAAGAAGGAGGTCCCAGTCCTTCCCATCCTTAGACACTACAAGTTTTAACATGGTTTTTAACATTTTATTAAACCTTTCTACTAGGCCGTCAGTTTGCGAGTGATAGACAGACGTCCGTATCTGCTTGATGTTCAGCAACTTAGAAAGTTTGTGCATGACCTTGGACATAAAAGGGGTCCCCTGGTCAGTCAGAACTTCTTTAGGTAGCCCCACTCTGGAGAACATCTCCATTAACTCCTTTGCTATGAGTTTGGCCAATGTAGGTCGCAGTGGCACCGCCTCCGGGTACCGAGTGGCGTAGTCTAGGACTACCAAGATATGTTGGTGCCCTCTAGCGGAAATCGGTACTGGGCCTACGAGATCCATAGCGATTCTTTCAAATGGAGTCTCGATAATTGGGAGAGGCACTAAGGGACTGCGGAACAGGTGCTGGGGGCTAGTTTGGCAGGTCGGGCAAGACTTACAAAAGTCATCCACTTCTCTAAACACACTGGGCCAGTAAAACTGTTGTAGTATCCGGTCCTGTGTCTTACGCAGTCCCGGATAACCCCCAAGAACATGTTGGTGGGCTTACTCTAACACGAGTTTTCGATAAGCTCGGGGCACCACCAACTGTTCAATAGGTTCACCCTGCAGCTGGTTTATCCGATATAGCATATTCTGGTTTACCACAAAACTGGGAAACATCGACTCGGCCCCAGGTTGTTGGGGTACCCCATCAACTATTACCACATTCTCCCAAGCCCGGGAGAATGTGGTAACATACTGTTTCACAATTACGGTTTCAAGTATTGGAGCAGGTGAAGAGACCAAGGAGAGGGGGTGACATCAAGAGGCTTCTCCTTAAACGAGAGGCCTTTTGGATACACACCCTTGATACGCTTCACCCAAGGGGCCTAAATAGAGACTATGAAGTTATGCATTTATGATGTCTATACATATACATATATCTGATATTCTCTTATGTATCCTTTTTAGACCTCTGCCTCGTGATGGAAAGATGTTTAGATTCTGCAGCAAGGTAGAAACAATCTCTACCAAATGTAATTTATTTGTTACTGCTTTTGTTTGTTTGACATATTGATAGAGGACGTCCCTGTGGGCGGTACTAGACCTATATATAGTTTGTGATTTTCTGTTGGATGTACCTGTTGAGAAAGGCTTGTATGCCGAAACGCGTCCTGGTTATAGGACATTTTCTGGAATGAAATAAAAGAAACCTACCTGCATAAGACACAGCTGCTGGGATTTGTTGTTCTACTGTTCGTTGGAGGTTGCTCCTCTCCCGTGCAGCGTGCAATTTTGAGCGAGTGCTGGCCTGTCTTCCCTCTTCATAGCATACAGTGACTGACGGTAACCACAATTCGTGTCCATGGGCTCAACCCGATGGGGACACTCAGCCCTTATATGGACAGGTTCCTGACACCGCCAGCAGATTACCTGGGTCTGGCCCATAGTGGGAACCTCCCAGGTGGGTTTCACTGACTCATACCGTTGATCCTGGGGTGGGGAGTTCTGGGGTTTACCTGCCCCCCTCCCGAAAGAACGCCCCTTAAGATTCTTAGTGGCCTTATAGCGTTCCACCAGCTCCACCATTTCCAGGAGACACCTAGCCGATCCAGAGCTGGAGAGGGGGTGGCAGCGCCCTCCAGAATATGTCAGCCAATAGTCTATCCAGCATAGCCGTGGGACTTAGCACATCAGGCTGTTGTCACTTTTGCAAAAGGTGGAGTAAGTCCTAATACTGGGCTCAGCCAACTTAAACCCCCACTGATGTACCCGCTGGGCCCGGACCACCACATTTACCCCCAGTCTTGCCAAAATCTCACCCTTTACCTTCGGGTAGTTGGCCGCTTGATCATCCGGCAAGTCGAAATATACGCGCTGGGACTCTGATGCCAGCGATGACCTCAGCCCACTGGTCTTGGGGCAGCTTTTCCCTGAAGGGAGGGATGTTATTTACATGGAACTGTGTGTTGGAGGTGGCTGTAGGAGGGAGTGATGTTATTTACATGGGACTGTATGTTGAAGGCGGCTATGGGAGGGAGTGATGTTACTTACATGGGACTGAATGTTACTGGGGTCTGAGGGAGGGAGTGATGCTATTTACGTGGGACTGAATTTTGGGGGGAATGATGTTATTTACATGGGACTGAATGTTGAGGGGGTGATGTTTACATGAGTTTGCATGTTGAGGCGGCTGGGGAGGAAGTGATGTTATTTACATGGGACTCTTTTGGAGGGGACTGTAGATAGAAAGGGATGTTATTTACAGGTGACTGTATATTGGAGAGGGCTGGAGAGATGGTGTGATGTTATTTACATGGGACTCTATGGCAGAGGGAAATAGTATTATTGTGTTGGCATTCTTATTACTACTGGGGGCTCTATAGTAGGGACTTATAGATCCGCCTTATTTCTACTAAGAGCACTATGGGGGCCTTAGAGAGCTTTATTACCACTGGGGGAACAATAGGGGGGCCTTATTTGTACCGGGGACTCTGTGAGGGCATTATTAAATACTGGAGGGCTCTTCTACTTATGGGGGCACTCTTGGGGAGCATCATCACTGTTGGGGGCACTGTAGGGGGCAGTATTACTAATGAGGGCATTCTAGAAGGGAATTACTATTGGTGGGACTATGAGGAGCACTATTACTATGGGGGCACTTATTTTCCTTCAGGATAGTATTTGGGGGTATTGGGGAGCACAGCGAGCAGCAGGATAAGGGTCCATTCACACGTTAGTATTTTGTAATCTGCATCCGTTCCGCAAATTTGTGGAACAGAATGCGGACCCATTCATTTCAATGGCCCTGTAAAAAATGCATCCGTTCCGTTCCGTTCCGTTATGCAGATAAGCAAAAAAAAATAGAGCTTGTCCTACTATTGTCCGCAAAAAGCGGTCCGTGGTCCCATTGTAGTCAATGGGTCTGCGAAAACGCGGGTGACATCAATATGTCATCCGCATGGATCCGCAATTGTGGATCCGTTTCCAGGAAATATAAAGACATTTTTTTTAGTACCCTACCAAGATATATTCCTCCTTCCGTTTTTTTTGCGGAAAAACTGAACGGATGCACAACTGGTGAAAACAGAAGGTTTTTGCGGAAACACGGAGCCGCAAAAAAACTGAACGAAAATCTGGAAAAGAAAAATACTGACGAGTGAATGGACCCTAACACTGTGGGGACTCCAGGTTGGGAGATGATGATAGAAAGTGAGGAAGCTAAGATGTCCGTGTGTCTCACTCTGCAGGGACGAGGCGGCTGAG
The DNA here is from genome assembly GCF_905171765.1 of Bufo bufo. Classification (NCBI taxonomy): domain Eukaryota; kingdom Metazoa; phylum Chordata; class Amphibia; order Anura; family Bufonidae; genus Bufo; species Bufo bufo. The sequence continues at coordinate 38,136,023 of NC_053399.1, read as the reverse complement.
AGAAGTTGTACGGACCAAATGGAGAAGATGTTGACAGAGAAGATCTCCACCGGAGGAGATGTCACCTGGAGGCACTGGATGTGACAGACATGTGATGCTATATAGCAAGTACAGCAAAATGCGGTGTGTGGGGGGAGGGGGGATGACGACTTAGAGAACTGGGCCATATTAATTGGGGCTTGAGCCCGGATCTTCTGAGACCCTAGCAACGCCCCTGGGACGCAGTATAGAGGCAAAGGACCAGGTTCTAATTCACTCTTCAGTGTTTATTCACACTTAAACATAACACAACAGTCACTTTTCAGGCTTGGTGCTTGTTCACACACAGAAAAACAAAATAAAGTTCACCTGGTATCCTGGGTGTCAGTTCATACCCGGCTGAATGCTCAGCCTCAGAAAGTCCACTTGCAGGCTTTAAGGCAGCCTGCTCGCCTGACACACTGTCTTCAGACCTCAGCACAGAGATCTCCAGAGCTCCACTGTCAGAGGGAGGTAATCCACACCATCTGACAGTGCTGGCTGTTTTTTATAAGCCTGCCAAGAACCGGCCTAGTACGTTGGGGAGTAGTCACCCACCCAGCACTTTGACTACTCCCAGTAAGGGCCGTCCCGGATCAGCTATTTACAGCCATGCACTAATGGTGCGGCCACTGTAGCAAAGTGGGGGACAAACCTCATATAATATCCGACCATTCCCAGGAATGACTTTACTTGCCTAGTAGTGACAGGTCGGGGCCAATTCCATATCTCCTCTATTTTGTTGGGGTTTTATGACTCCACTCCCAGTGGTATTCTGTCTCCTCTAATCCTAGTGAACATTTTTTTGGGTTAGCTGTTAGTCCAGCCTTTCAAAGGGAGTCCACTACGGCCTGTACTTTTGGTAGGTGACTTTCCCAGTCGGTACTGTGAATGACAATATCATCCAGGTAAGCCGAAGCATACCGACGATGTGGACGCAGCACAATGTCCATGAACAGTTGAAAAGTGGTGGGGGTGCCGTGCAGACCAAAGGGTAACACCTTATATTGGTACAGCCCCTCTGGTGTGATGAAGGCAGTTTTCTTTTTGGCAGCCTCCATCAACGGTGAGGTCCAAAACAGAAAAATACCAGGCTTGGCCTAACCTCTCAATAAGCCCATCTACCCAAGGCATGGGATACGCATCAAATTTAAGATCTCATTTAGTTTGCGGAAATCGTTACAGAACTATAACATCCCGTCCTGCTTGGGTATTAAGACTATCGGAGTGGCCCTTTCACCTTTCGACGACTCAATGACGTCTAGTTGTAGCATTAGCTGCACTTCTTCCAAGATGGCTTGTCGCCGAGACTCGGGTACCCGGTATGGTTTCAACCTTACTCTGGCCTGAGGCTCAGTGACAATGTCATGTTGGATGGTAGAAGTGCGTCCAGAGAGGTCCCAGAACACATCCGTGTTCCTGCTGACAAACTCCCTGGCCTCCTGAGTCTGTTTAGAGGAAAGGCTGTCAGCAATCTTCACTGTGGCAACCGCTTCCCTTGTATCAGACCGTGGGGCTGGAACCTCTTCCCCTAGAAAACTCGGCCGCGGGCTGTCGTCCGTACTGGTCTCCCTATCTTTCCAAGGTTTTAGTAAATTCACATGGTACACCTGCTCTGACTTTCGCCGCCCTGGCTGGTGTACCTTGTAGTTTACCTCACCAACTTTTTTGAGTACTTCGTAGGGTCCCTGCCACGTAGCCAGGAACTTACTCTCCACCATCGGTACCAGAACCAAATCCTGATCTCCCGGGTTAAAGATCTGGACCCGAGCCTGCCGATTATAGACCCTACTCTGGGCTCATTGGGCTGCCTCCATATGTTCCCTAACAAGCGGCAACACTGTGTCCATTCGCTCTTGCATCCGAGTGACCTATTCAATTACACTTTTATACGGTGTGGGTTGTTGTTACCACGCCTCTTTGGCTATGTCCAACAGACCGCGAGGATGTCTGCCATATAGCAGTTCGAAGGGCGAGAACCCAGTAGAGGCATGGGGCACCTCTCACACTGCGAACATGAGATAGGGCAAAAGAAGGTCCCAATCCCTCCCATCCTTAGACACCACTCTTTTTAACATGTTTTTTAATGTTTGATTAAACCTCTCTACTAGGCCGTCCGTTTGTGGATGATAAACGGACATCCGTAGCTGTTTTATGTGCAGTAACTTGCAGAGTTCCCTCATGACCTTTGACATAAAAGGGGTCACCTGGTCTGTCAGAACCTCTTTAGGTAGTCCCACTCGGGAAAACATCTCTATTAACTCCTTAGCTATGAGTTTGGCCGATGTATGTCGCAGGGGCACTGCCAGAGTGTCTCCCACTTCCACAGGTGGCTATTGTCTATAGTCTCGGGGGTGCCTGTTGCACACAGCTTCCTGGCGTACAATGAGTGGCGGTAGCCATAGTTAGTATCTATGGGTTCGCCCTGATGGGGCCAGGCTCCTGACACCGCCAGCAGACCATCGGAGCTGGGTCTGCAGGGGGTACTTTCCGGGCGGGTTTTGCTGGCACCAGCCGCACGGTCTGGGGTGGAGATTTCCGGGGTTTGACTGCCCTCCTCCCAAAAGAACCCCCCTGTAGATTCCTGGTAGCCTCATCTCGACCATCTCAAGGGCATTACTAGGAGACACCTGGCCGATCCAGTGCTGGAGAGGGTATGGCAAAGCCCTCCAGAATACATAAGCCAACAGACTGTCAAGCATAGCAGTGGAACAGCATGTCAAGCTGCAGCCATTTTTGCAACCGCTGTAATAGATCATAATACTGAGGTCTCGCGGGTTCAGCCGGGTTAAACTCCCACTGATGCACCCGCTGGGCCCGGACCAACACATTCACCCCCAGTCTTGCCAGAATCTCACCCTTTACTGTCGTGTAATCGGCCGCTTGATCATCTGGTAAGTCGAAAAACACTGAGCGACGACCCAGCCCATTGATCTCAGGGTAGCTTCTCCCTCACGGACACCTTTTCAAACACCACCAGATAGGTTTCGACGTAGTCCGAGGGGGTCATCTTAGGTATCGCCACACGGGCCGCTTTCCAGGCATTGTGGACGTTTTGGGTCGCTCCTGCCGCTTGTAAAGCCATCACATGCTGCATTAGCAGCTAGTTGGTTTTCTGCTGCTGCTTATTAGCCTTCTGCTGCTGCAAGTTAGCCTCCACGAGGGCTTTCACGACAGCCTCCATTTTGTCAAGGGACACGGGTTGTAATCTCGCTGGTTTGATGTAAGACATACAACCGTGCCCGGAAAAACGAAAAAAAAATCGGCCTTCATGCCAGCCTCACTGCGCTTGCTCGCATCCTCCACCAATTGGGGTTTCGCTCTGGTGGGCAGGTTAGCAGACGCAGTATAGAGGCAAAAGATCAGGTTGTAAATCACTCTTCAGTGTTTATTCACATGTAAACATAACACAGCAGTCACTTTTCAGGCTTGGTGCTTGTTCACACACAGAAAAACTAAGTAAAGTTTACCTGGTATCCTGGGTGTCAGCTCACACCAGCTGAATGCTCAGCCTCAGAAAGTCCACTTGCAGGCTTTAAGGCGGCCTGCTCGCCTGACACACGGTCTTCAGAACTCAGCACAAAGATCTTCAGAGCTCCACTGTCAGAGGGAGGTAATCCATACCACTTGACAGTGCTGGCTGTTTTTTATAGCCTGCCAAGACCCGGCCTGGAACGTGGGGAGTAGTCACCCACCCAGCACTTCGACTACTCTCAGTAAGAGTCATCCCAGATGTTTTGATCCGTGCAACAGGGAGATGGAGCGGCGGCTGTGCGGGCATTAGGAGTGACGCAGGTGCCAGGGAGCAGGGTAAGTATAACCTATATGAGGGCCCGGGCATTAGGGCAGACATTATAGGGGTTGGATAACCCCTTTAATTTTCAAAATATCTCCTCATAATGGACCGTGAAACACAAATGAAACATGGATGGCATAGACTATAATGGGAGTGAGGGATCCCTAAACACGGACAAAATAGGGCATGCTTCCGTGCTAAAACCATGGACCGCGCTAATACACTGATGTGTAAATACACACATTAACATGAATAGGTATGTGTGCTGTCCGTGGAGAATGCAGACAACATGTGTGAATGAGGCCTTACTCTGTGGGGGGCACTATTACTAGGAGGCACAAAGGTATTATTACTGTGTTGCGGCACTGTTGAAGGTTTTTAGCTTTTAGGGAAGGTGTTTTTTTTGCAGCACTGTGGTATGTTGCGCTGCTATTGGTTTATATGTGCCCTGCATGGTGGTGTTTGGTTGGTACTGACCATGGATTGGCTCAAGTAAAAAAAAAAAATAATGTTTGAGATATGTATAGTTTATAAATCTGTATATAATATAGTTAAAAAAATTCTGCAAATATGTTATTATATGTTGTTCTATACAGCGATGAAGTGTTGTACCATACGTGATGGTGCTAGTGATCACATTCCGGCAGCAGTTGGTCCTAATTTGTGTTTCTTTTGTTTTTGGTAGCACTGGGATGAGGGAAGTGTAGTCACACAGAGATACTTCCTCATTCTCCTGTGTGCTCTGCACAGTATAGAGCTGCCTCCAGTCCCATCTGTCTAATGTTTCACTCTGATTTAGTTTTTTCACCCCGGGCTACAATAAAACTACTGCAGAGGGTCCCACCCAGAAAGGAACCTTTTGAGCTGCTGGGAAAGGCAAAACCAAGCTGGGGGGGGAAAAAACACCTTTTTTCTGCAAAGTGGAATTCACTTTCCAGCAAAGCCCTGAGAGAGCTGGCTGCCTCTGTAGAGCTGGCTCTTTACTGGGAAAGCAGAAACTCCACAGATCTCTGGCGTGGAACATAACCAAACCTCTTATTACTGATGGACGCTTGGATTTAAGCAGCAACAGGAGCCTGGGAAGTTTGAAATCAGTGGAAACCGAACAGCTGCTTTTCAGAACTCACCCCCCAGGCAGGCCCAAGGTAAGACGCTTGCTTAGTGAATACCAATGTCAGGAAAGTTATAGGGAACATCGCTAAAAAAAAAAGTCGGGAGATGAATTGCGTATCTGTCCAATGTGACTCTTGGTGGGATTCTTCAGAGTAGGTCTCATCATTTCATATTTGGGGGTTCTGTATGTGGTGAGCGCACTGCTCCTTGTCCAGCAGTCTGCATTCTCTGAATGGGTTGAGCAGACAAGCATGCTCATGATAAGTGTCCCTGCTCTATTATTATTTCTGTTGGCATAGGAAGCGATGTAGATAAAAACATCCTACTAGGAAATTCCTGATAAAGCACTTTCCCATTATTAACAGGTGGAGTATCACTTTAGGGGTACATTCACACGTGGCAGATTTAGTTGTGGGAATTTCTGCAACTGAAAAAAAAAAACTATATATATTTTTTTTACATCTGATTGGGGTTGTTTCTGCAGCATGGGCATGGCTTTCTGCAAATGGGACAATTGCAGAACTGGCTGCAAAAATCTGCTCTGTGTGGATTTCCCCTAAGGGCTCATTCACACGACCGTGGTTTGGTTCCACATCCGAGCCGGATTTTTTGCGGCTCGGGGGCGGACCCATTCACTTCAATGGGGCCGCAAAAGTTCTCCGTTCCGTGGCCCTGCAAACATTATCAGTCATGTCCTATTGTTGTCCGTTTGGCGGACAAGAATAGGCATTTCTATAAAGGGCCGTCCGTTCCGTTCCGAAAATTGCGGCGGAAGGCACACGGGCAGCATCTTTGTTTTGCACACAGTAGTGTGAACAAGCCCTAAGGCTGCCTGCATGTGTTTTGTGCAGAAAAAAACTGTTAGGCCTCATGCACACGGTCCGTGGTAACCCGGCCGGGATTCCTGCTGACAGCAGGAGCGCACGGCGTCATTGGTTGCTATGACGCCGTGCGCTTCATGAAGCCGCTGCTGTACAGTAATACTCGTATAGATCATACGAGTGTATTATTATAGTGCAGCGGCGGCATGAAGTGCACGGCGTCATAGCAACCAATGACGCCGTGCGCTCCTGCTGTCCTGCCGCGGAACACGGCCGTGTGCATTCGGCCTTATACAGTACCAGCAAAGAGAAGGAGATTTGACAAATCTCATGTACACTTTGCTGTTTTTTCTGGGCGGAAATTGACCTGCTTTGCGGATTTTGAAATCTGCAGCACGTCAATTGTTTCTGCAGATTTCTCACGCAGATTTCATTCTTTGCACTGCAATGGGTGAGATCAGGGTAAGTTTGCACCAAAATCTACATCAAAATCTTCAAGTAACAAATGCAGATTTTGATGCGGAAACACAGAGAAAGGCCTATTGCACACGACTGTATGGATTTTTCAGTATTTAGCAGTCTGCAAAATATACGGATGACATCCGTGTGCATTCCATTTTTTTGCGGAATGGAACATCTGGCCCCTAATAGAACAGTCCTATCCTTGTCCATTATGCGGACAATAATAGGACATGTTCTATCTTTGAACGGAAACGGAATGCATACGGAGTACATTCCGTTTTTTTTGCGGACCCATTGAAATTAATAGTTCCGTATACGGAACGTAAACGGAAAAAAAATTACTTTTGTGTGCAAGAGGCCAAATCCGCATGAAAATCTGTGCGGAAATTCTGTCAGACAACCTGTAGTCGTGTGCAGGTACAAAGCATGTTCATTTACAAATTCTCACACTTTTTTCAAGTCTTTGTGCTAATCCGTGACCAGTCCTCAGAGCTGCAGCAAATATATCAAATGTGCAATTGAAGGAAATGGTATTTTCAAGACAAGTGTCCTCCTGGTTTTTTTTTTTTTGTTCTTAGTTTTTTTACCTTTGCTGATATTTTTTTTTCTATCTGCCTTCATTTTATGGTCATTGACATTATAACTTTCTATTTGATAAATGTTTATTTTCTCAGATGTCTATCAATGTGTTAACTGAAGATGAAACTAATCAGTATTATATGCATCAAATCCTCTAAACCTTTTACTAAGGCCTCATGCACACGACCGTTCCGTTTTTTGCGGTCTGCAAACCGCGGATCCGCAAAAAACAGAAGCCGCCCGTGTGCCTTCCGCAATTTGCGGAACGGAACGGGCGGCCCATTGTAGAAATGCCTATTCTTGTCCGCAAAACGGACAACAATAGGACAGGTTATATTTTTTTTGCAGGGCCACAGAACGGAGCAACGGATGTGGACAGCACACTGAGTGCTGTCCGCATCTTTTGCGGCCCCATTGAAGTGAATGGGTCCGCACCCGAGCCGCAAAAACTGCGGCTCAGATGCGGACCCGAACAACAGTCGTGTGCATGAGGCCTAATGGGGGGATTTACAGTACATATACTAGTTTACTGGCTTTTGTAGTGATTTTGAGTGACACAATAATCTCCCAAAACCTGGCCATGTAAATACACTGAAATAGAACATTATTGAAATTTGCATTCAGATTCAGAAAGTCATTTTTGTCTACTTCTACAAATAATAACTGCTTGCACCTGATCAGATTTTGAGAAGCACGTGTGCTATAAAGTGCTTTAGCGGTCATTCACTCACACTTATCATGCTAAAGGTGTTATCCCATGAAAAGCATTACGATGCAATGAACAGGACATTATAAATGAACTATTGGTGAAATGTACATGCAATAAAAATATTATGTTTTTTTTAATTTAAATTACGGTACATTTTTCTCTCTGGTTGCGCCACCTGCTGTCTATCCTTGTGGTCCACCTTCACCAGCATTCAGCTTCGAACTAACATACTCATTAGCTTCCCTGCCCGTCGGTGCTGGCGTGGTGATCTCATAGAGAAGAAGGTGATGTGGTTCAGAACCCCTTTCATTCATCCCTACTTCAAAATTCATAGAAATGTGTATATCTTTCTCTAGACCAGGGATCAGCAACCTTCAGCACTCCAGCTGCTGTGAAACTACAACTCCTAGCATGCAAACTTACTTGGCTGTTCTATTAACTCCAATAGAAGTGAAAGGTGGATTCTGGGAGTTGCAGTTGCAGAACAGTCGGAGGTTGCTGATCTCAGCTCTAGAGATTGGAGATGGAAATTTTGGGGGCATCACATACCATATGTTTCTTTTGGGCTAAATGCAGGATAGGAAGGGGTTAACAAGATCTAATTGAAATGCATCCGGGACACTTGATAAGTTGCTGCACACCCACAGCAAGGGAAGTAAGTTCTCCACAAATAAAAAACTTAAAGTACATTTTTATTTTATTTTTTTGGCCACATGCTTTTTTACCACATTTTTTGACCACATTTTTTTGAAGAGAAGGCAGCGCTCCTACAAGTGCTGCTGTCTCTACAGACAGCTAATTGGCGGGATGCTGGGAGTCGGCCCCTCGCTGTTGTGATATTGTTGACCTACACTGAGGATTGATCATCGATATAAAAAAGGCGGACAACCCATTTAAGCCTGGAATGTATTGGATAACACTGGCAGCATTATGTCAGTATTATACCTACCTACTTGCACAATCTGCCCTAAATGATGGCCCACAACATGACAACGGTCCCTTATTTGACTAAGCCATAGGCCTAAACCTAATGGTATAAAAGAGTAGTCACACAGAAAGAGGTCAAAACTAGGACCGGATCATAATTAAAAGCGAAGTCAAATACACAGCAGAGTGAAACCAGGAGATAATGTCAGAGACAAAGTCAGCAGGCAAAGGTGAGGTCTCAAACTAGCAATTCCAAACAGTCTAAGGCTACTTTCACACTAGGGTTTTAGTTTTCCGGTATTGAGATCCATCATAGGGGCTCAATACCGGAAAAAAAACCGCTTCAGTTTTGTCTCCATTAATTGTCAATGGGGATAAAACTGAACAGAACGGAATGCTCCAAAATGCATTCCGTTCCGTTTAGTTGCGTTCCCATACCGGAGAGCAAACCTCAACATGTTGTAGTTTGCTTTCCGTCCTGGGATGCGGAGCAAGACTGATCCGGCATGACCGCCAATGAAAGTCAACGGGGACGGGTCCGTTTTCTCTGCCACAATAGAAAACTGACCCGTCCTCTATTGACTTTCAATGGAGTTCATGACTGATCCGTCTTGGCAGTTGTATTATCAGTAACGCAAGCGTTGGTTTGGCATCCCCGTTTCCTGAAGGTCGACCAGCCCAACTTTCAAAGTGCGCCTCGACTCCCAGCGGAAGAGCAGACGGGTATGTACGAGACAAGGCCTTAAGGCAGGTTTAGACCGTCCGATGGAGCAGCCAATTGTCGGGAAGGAAGCGTTCCTTCCCAACAGTCGGCTGCTCGCTCAGTGAAGGAGATTGCCGCATGTGCAGGTATCGCATTCACAGTATGATGAGGGATTGCTAAAGTGATCCCTCGTCCCCATACAGAATAATTGTTTCTGGGCAGCAGATCACTATTTAGACCGCACCATCTGCTGCCCAGAAACGATGATTGGTGGTGCCTGCACAAACGACAGGATCCCCCAATGAACAAGCATTTTGCTCGTTCATCAGGTGATCGGCAGCATATTTAGATGGCCAGATTATCTGGAACGGTTGATTATTGGTTCATCTAAATCCACCTATAGACATCCAGAACAATTAGTTTGCCTTATTGTTCATATGGACTGTTTTTGGAGTATGGATGGACATGTGCTGCGTAATTAACATAAGCCTTTGTTTTTTGTAGACACCAATGAGATAAGAAAGATAAAATAACAGGAAATTCCGTTTGTTGGAGAATAAAAGCTCTTTCAACACTTGCATGACTTTCAATAGGCGTTGACATGTAAAGGCTCCAAATGTTCTCTTGCGGTCAGTGAAAATCATCCATTTCTGTTAAACCAACATTAAGTAAGGGACGGGTCCTGTTTGTACAAAGAAACATATAGAACACCCAGAATAGGTTCTTACCATATAGAATTGTAGAAATACCAATCCTCATTACTCCCAGTTCACCTTTAATGTCCTTTAACATGGTCCAACGATCGGGGGAATTCTCGGGTATGAGCATGCCTTGGAACACAATTTCCTGATAACTGCCCTGTGTAAACGCGCTGCTGATCACCCAGTGAATAAGACGGTGCTCATTCATTGGGTGATCCAATCTTCAGCTGGCACCCAAAATCATTGTTTCTGGGCAGCAGATCATCCTGTGTAAACAGGGATCTACTGCCCAGAAACATTGAATTTGTATTGGGCAGAGCAATCACAGTAGCAATGGTGCGTCCCCATACAAAGGAGATGATTGCTGCATGTAAATCTAGTTCGCATCTCCGCTGATGAACAGGCAGTTATCAGGAGCATTTGGTTCATTCCCGATAATTGCCTGCTAAATTGTCCAGTGTAAAAGGACCTTTATACCCCCAGTGATTGACGTCGCCTTGGCCTTTCGGAGTGGTTGACTTTCTTATCATGTTCTGATTTTGTATTTTTTGCAGATGTGTGAATGGAGAATTATGTTTGTCCTAGGGGCAAATTTTGTCTTATAGAGTAGGCACATAAATGGCTGCAATATTTAGTTTTATTTTTAGAAACCACATAACGCCACTTAAAGGGATTTTTTTTACTTAATTTTCCCCCTTTCATGTGAATAACCACATTTACGCTCACTCCCCCATCTAATTTGGCAACAAGCACTTCCTGGATCACATGGCATACATTCTGCACGTGGTCCTAGCTAGGTTACAACCCACAATGTACGCTGGTTGTCCCTGTGCAGTCAGACAACCTTGAGCACAGCAGACATACAGTTGCAAGAAAAAGTATGTGAACCCTTTGGAATGATATGGATTTCTGCACAAATTGGTAATAAAATGTGATCTGATCTTCATTTAAGTCACAACAATAGACAATCACAGTCTGCTTAAACTAATAACACACAAAGAATTAAATGTTACCATGTTTTTATTGAACACACTATGTAAACATTCACAGTGCAGGTGGAAAAAGTATGTGAACCCCTAGACTAATGACATCTCCAAGAGCTAATTGGAGTGAGGTGTCAGCCAACTGGAGTCCAATCAATGAGATGAGATTGGAGGTGTTGGTTACAGCTGCCCTGCCCTATAAAAAACACACACCAGTTCTGGGTTTGCTTTTCACAAGAAGCATTGCCTGATGTGAATGATGCCTCGCACAAAAGAGCTCTCAGAAGACCTACGATTAAGAATTGTTGACTTGCATAAAGCTGGAAAGGGTTATAAAAGTATATCTAAAAGCCTTGTTGTTTTAGTCCACGGTAAGACAAATTGTCTATAAATAGAGAAAGTTCAGCACTGCTGCTACTCTCCCTAGGAGTGGCCATCCTGTAAAGATGACTGCAAGAGCACAGCTCAGACTGCTCAATATGGTGAAGAAGAATCCTAGAGTGTCAGCTAAAGACTTACAAAAGTCTCTGGCATATGCTAACATCCCTGTTAGTGAATCTACAATACGTAAAACACTAAACAAGAATGGATTTCATGGGAGGATACCACAGAGGAAGCCACTGCTGTCCAAAAAAAACCATTGCTGCACGTTTACAGTTTGTACAAGAGCACCTGGATGTTCCACAGCAGTACTGGCAAAATATTCTGTGGCCAGATGAAAATAAAGTTGAGTTGTTTGGAAGAAACACACAACACTATGTGTAGAGAAAAAGAGGCACAGCACACCAACATCAAAACCTCATCCCAACTGTGAAGTATGGTGGTGGGGGCATCATGGTTTGGGGCTGCTTTGCTGCGTCAGGGCCTGGACGGATTGCTATCATCGAAGGAAAAATGAATTCCCAAGTTTAGCAAGACATTTTGCAGGAGAACTTAAGGCTATCTGTCCACCAGCTGAAGCTCAACAGAAGATGGGTGTTGCAACAGGACAACGACCCAAAGCATAGAAGTAAATCAACAACAGAATGGCTTAAACAGAAGAAAATACGCCTTCTGGAGTGGCCCAGTCAGAGTCCCGACCTCAACCCGATTGAGATGCTGTGGCATGACCTCAAGAAAGCGATTTACACCAGACATCCCAAGAATATTGCTGAACTGAAACAGTTCTGTAAAGAGGAATGGTCAAGAATTACTCCTGACCATTGTGCACGTCTGATCTGCAACTACAGGAAACGTTTGGTTGAAGTTATTGCTGCCAAAGGAGGTTCAACCAGTTATTAAATCCAAGGGTTCACATACTTTTTCCACCTGCACTGTGAATGTTTACATGGTGTGTTCAATAAAAACATGGTAACATTTAATTCTTTGTGTGTTATTAGTTTAAGCAGACTGTGATTGTCTATTGTTGTGACTTAGATGAAGATCAGATCACATTTTATGACCAATTTGTGCAGAAATCCATATCATTCCAAAGGGTTCACATACTTTTTCTTGCAACTGTAAATAATAGGGATCCACCTAAGCCAATGTTTTAGTTCCGAAAATGTTTATCAAAATTAAAAATCTGAAACAGGCCTGTAAGGAGGCCATCAAGAGTGTATCATAAGGGGAAGAAGGATAATGGAAGCTTTAAATAAAAAAAAATTAAATAAAAAATATCCATGGGAGTCTCTTTTTTTAAGTAAACATGCTTTAATAATTTGAATTAATGAGAGAATAACTTCTGTTTTTGTTGGGTTATTTATTATGAGTAAGATGGAGGCTCAAAAACCGTTTGTGTAAAATGTATGTAGAAATTGAGAAAATGTGACTTTTGTAAATATTTCAGAACCATTATACTGTATTTGATTATGCAATTAAATTCTGTTCAGAATCAGAAGGTTTAAGATACTCGTTTCTTCCATCTGGTCTGTCTACACAATTGGTCAGCAGCCAACATTTTTTTATGTTTACGATATTCTTGTCTACACACAGAAAATATCTGAGGCCGTTTCCTTATGAAGTACAGCAGCAGGGATTACAGTTGTAATATGTAGTATTTTTCAATTAGATCATATTGGTCAAATCTCCCTGAACATATAACTTCTGGACCTTGGCAGATCCATATGCATAGAGCAGTCTGGCAGGTCATATAGGCTTCATCAGATGCATTGCTTCTGGCAAGGGAGGGGGAGACAAAACCTTTGTATGACCTTATGAGGTATACAGATGAACTGTAAAGACTACATGCTCTAAAGCAGAGCCATAATATAGCTGGAAGCAAGAGGCTTTATTCCTGAAGGTATGAAAGATAAATTCTCATTTGTAGGAGAGAGAAGTAAATTAATGTTTCAGAAACTCAAATATCCTTTATTTTGTGACTACATTTGGAAGTCGTTTTCAGAACAAAACAATGATTATACCATTAGAAAATAAGTTTTGTGCTCTATGGTAATGAGTTAAAGGGAAGGGCTGCTAAATGATTTACTCCGAGGACATTTATGTTTTCTATTAAGTCACTAATGTGAACGGAATGTTTGCCCCCCACCCCACTGCTCTTTGCGTGGTACATTGTCTTTTTTTTTTTATGTCATAAAAATGCAAAGACATAAACAAACCCAAACATACTATTGTGTAACATTTGTGATTTTACCCTTATGATGTGCATTTTCAAAATATCCCCTGTATGTGTTAGCTATAGCTGATGAAAGGCATGCACACAATGCAATTCTTCATGACTTTTAGGTGATAAGCCACACAATACTTTACTGGGTGCCATGTGTGGGAGACGTGAGACAAAGACTTATGAGCACATAATTGGGATAGATTTTTACAATACAGTTGCTAATAAGTTACGTTGACAAGATGCAGTGATGCACATTTACCAATACTGTCTTAGACTAGGCAATCATAGACTTTGGGATAGATTTGGCACATCTTGTGTGAACTTACACTTTTGTGCATAAAAAAGTGACACATGTCTGTACTAAATATGGCATCTTTTATGACCATTCAAAAACCACAATTCCTTTTGAACATTTTCTAGCAAGGCACAGACATTTTATTTATTTATTTAATTTTTTGCAAATCAATCATTATCTATGGGTTTCCTATAAACCAAATTTACCAACTCTCCATAAAATAGGTAATAGATATTTTGGTCACACTGGTTCAACTTCTGGGACCTCCACCGATCATGGGAACAGGGGGCCCTAAGTTTCCTGTATAAATAGAGCTGTGGCGTTCATGTGTGACCACTGCTCTAGTCACTGTCTAGTAGACAAGCTGCATCTGAAATGGATTAACAAGTCAGGATTTGCATACTGTATTCTACAGTCTTGACTTTTTCCTATTAAATGATTTGTCTGCTATCATGATATTAAAGGACTTCACAGATCAGTGGTCCAACTCCTGCTATCAGGGACGGATTGGCCATAGAGCTTACTTTGAAATTTTCCTCACAGCCAGCCAGTGGACGTTTTTGGGGATGTATTTTGTGCTGTTGGCGGCAGTATTTTGTGATGGATTGTGGTATTTGGCTCTGTTGGGGTGGCACGATATGGTATTGCTGGTCCTGCCTATTTGTGTTGGCCCTGCCTTCCATCAATTTGGACCCGACTACAAAATGGGGTCACTTTTAGTATTTTTTTCCAGAACCACTTCAAGTTCCTAGTCTGCCCCTGCCTGCTACCCTTCCCAGTCATTTGGTTTGAAGGGGCGCTGTTTGAAGTTTCTGTTTTAACTGACTCTGTGTACGTAGGGTTGTCAAGATACCAAAATTTTGATTCGATTTCGATACTATAAAAAAGTATTGCGATACTCGATACCATTCGATACCACGCAAAAAAAAATAAAACACCAAAAAAGCCATGTGCATTCCGCATTTTATGGAATGTCCGTCCCATAATAGAACAGTCCTATCCTATTTTTGAGGGGACACAGTGACTAAAAAATTGCAAATTGCGCGGTTTTTATTTTTTCCTGTTATGGCGTTCATATTTTAATAGTTTGGATGTTTGTTTATTGTTTAAAGGTTTTATATGGGAAAGGGGGGTGATTTAAGCGTAATATTTTGGTGTGGTTTTTTTTTACTTTTTTTTTTTTTACACTTTTTATTTAATAACTATTAGCCCCCTTGGTAACCTGGCTGCCATGGTAACCGATCGGAGCCCCGCAATTACACTGCTGGGGCTCCGATCGGAAGCTGCCACTGCCACCAATGAAGAGGGGGGGGGGGGACCCTGTCGCCACTGCCACCAATTACTTTAATACTAGGGGGGTTTGGGGGCACACTGCGCCAACAATGATTACATTTTATAATACTGGGGTTAGGGGGCGCACTGCACCACCAATGAAGATAACTAACCTATTTATTTAAATATAGGCTACGGGTGCCGGCAGAAGAATCACATAACCGGCACCTGACCTCTATGACAAGGCGCTGCAATCCGCAGCAATTAAACCCTCAGGTGTCGCACCTGAGGGGTTAATTGCCACGGATCGCAGCGCCTTGTCATAGAGGTCAGGTGCCGGGTATGTGATTTTGCCACTGGCACCCGCCGCTGCCTTTATTTGTATTAAAAGGTTAGTTATCTTCATTGGTGGCGCAGTGGCCACAGTCCCTCCCCTCCCCCTCCCCTCTCTCTTCTTATTGGTGGCAGCGGCACAGTGGGAAGGGAGAGACTCTCTCCTTCTCCACTGTGATGCTGAGGAGAACATGGCACGCGCTGAGAGCAGCGCGCGTCATGGCCTCTGATACTCGGCTATGCAGCAGAGCAGCCTAGTATCTGTAAATGGCAAATCCCGGCATTGTCCGGGTACAGTGGTTTTCTGCAGTTATATAAACCTCCTGACTCACACTGCCTGTCTGTACTATCTGTGTGTGCAGATTCTCCAGTGTAGTTCTATGACATGTAGCTTCACACTGGACTCCATGTAAGAGATGACAGGGCAGAGAGACTCAAGCTGTATCAGATAGGAGAACATGGAGACCCTGCAGTGTAAGTGACCAGCAGCTCTGTGTCACTGATCCATGGCTGTCCTTACACAGAGCAGCGCAGTGTGGTGAGACTCCGACCCTCTATCTCTGCAAAGCGAGGCATGACGGGAAATGTAGGGTCCAGTAGGAAAATCGTATCTGAGGATAATAAGGAATCAAGAGGGCCGACAACCCTCAAATTGCACATCAAATAAAACACAAGAGACAAGACAATCTATCTTATTCTTCAATATGGCCTATCCTGCACTATATAGACATAGTAAAAAAAAATCCTGGAGTGCGTCTTTAAAGCCGTCTCATTGTTTGGAGCTAGATTACATCACTGTGGAGTTACTGGCACTGCAATTAATGCAATTACAATTTGATTACATTCCAGCAAAGGTATATGTTTATATGATATAATGCGCAAACAGAAACTTCGAGCACTGCCAGAGACCTAAAGAAGACCCGTAAAAGAGAATGGCAAACTTAATTAAATGGAAAGCATAATAGAACTATGAAACAGCATGTTTTACTGGGGTTGTATTTCAAGTTTTATGTGCTAAATTTTCCATTGTTGTGTATTCTATGGGAGTTATTGAAGTGTTATATAAATAACTGGAAAAAAATGCTTAGTTTCTAAGGGCTCATGCACACTAACGTATTAGGTTTTCATGCAACTGTCATGTTGTGTGGGACCCTTGTACAGCGTCCCTGCACTCTGCTATACTTCTGTATGTCTGTTTTCTCTTATGGTAGTTTGTTCTTTTGGATTCTGGTTGTTGTCATGCACTTGTCTGTATGCTATAGTCATGTAGTCTGATGACCTTAGTAGGGTTATCCAGGATTAGAACCAGCATCAAAATGGTAGCAGTGGTGGTGCTATTCCCTTTTTTTCTTAGTATTTGTTCACATAATACACTTATGAGCTGAAAAGTTTCACCAATTTTGCATAGTATTGGATATGTAGCAGGGTTCAGAGGTTGGAGATTCAAGAGATGACTAAAGTCTGTCTATGCCTAAGCCTAGAAAAACCATGACAGGCCCATCTTTTAGGGAATGGTTAGACATGTTTGAAGAAATGAGACGGATGTTACAGATAATGACTATGCCAGCCAGCCTTATTTATTTTATTACTTATTTTATGCACTTATATAGTTATAGACATATTCCACATCCCTTTACCGACATAACTCTGTCCCCAATGGGGCTCACAATCTAAGGTCCCTATCATTATGCCTTTGGAGTGGTGGAGGAAACTGGAGAACCCAGAGGAAACCCACGCAGATGTTGTCCCTGGTCGAATTCGAATCCAGGACCCCAGCGCTGCAAGGAAACGGTGCTAACCACTGAGCCACTGTGCTGCCTTGGCTGATAGGACATTAATGAGCTTGAATCATTACATAACTAAAGGGCCCTTTACACGGGCCAAGAATCCTAAAGATAATCGCCAACAAGCATTCATAGGAACGCTCGTTAACTATTATCTGGCTGTGTAAATGTACCGCCGAAAAATCGTTGTTTGCCGACAGCAGATTCTGCTGTGTAAACACAATCTACTGCCGGCAAACAATGAGTCAGTAGGGGGAAGAGCGATAGCATTAGCGATCACTCCTCCACATACTCTGGAGGCACTATGGAGACACAAAAAAAATCTTTTTTTTTTCAAAAATGCTTTATTATGTAAAACTGAAACAAACAACCAAAAAAGTTGTCATATTTGGTATTGTTGTGTCCGTAACAACCTGCTCGATAAAGATACCACATGATCTAACCTGTCAGATGAACATTATAAAAAATAAAAACTGTGCCAAAACAGCTATTTTTACCTTGCCTCATAAAAAAGTGTAATATAGAGCAACCAAAAATTATATGTACCCTAAAATAGTACCAACAAAACTGCCACCTTATCCCGTAGTTTCCAAAATGAGGTCTTTTTTTTAAGTTTCTACTGTAGGGGTGCAACAGGGGGTCTTCAAATGTGAGATGGCAACTTAAAATTATCCCAGTGAAATCTTCCTTCCAAAAACCATATGGCGTTCCTTTCCTTCTGCGCCCTGCCGTGTGCCTATACAGCAGTTTACAACCACATATGGGGTGTTTCTGTAAACTACAGAATCAGGCAATAAATATTGAGTTTTGCTGTTAACCCTTGCTTTGTTTCTGAAATTTCATCTACGTTTTCCTTTAATTCTTGTGGAACACCTAACGGGTTAAGAAAGTTTGTAAAATCAGTTTTGAATACCTTGAGGGGTGTAGTTTCTAAAATGGAGCCCATTTATGGGTGGTTTCTCTTATGTAAGCCTCACAAAGTGACTTCAGACCTTTACTGGTCCTTAAAAAGTTTTTTTTTTTTTTACTTCTAAGCCTTCTAACGTCCCAAAAAAAGAAAATGGCATTTACAAAATGCTCTAAACATGAAGTAGACATATGGGAAATGTAAAGTAATAACAATTTTAGGAGGTATCACTATCTGTTTTAAAAGCAGAGAAATAAAAATTTAGAAAATTGCAAATTTTTCAATTTTTTTGTCAATTTGGTATAAAAAAAATTTATAAATAAAAATTAAATATTTAGATTAAAATTTACCACTGGCTATGTAGGTTTGGCTCTTGATATTTGACCTTATGTTAGTCTGTCTTTATCCTCATTTCTAGTGGTCTCACCTTACCTTACCTTACATTTGCTTTATGGTATTTATAGAAGAAAAAAAAAATTTTTATATGCTGGTTGATAACGCACACATTTATTTGTGGTAACCCCGTGGACCTGTGTGTGTCGGTTACATATATTGTATTGCATACCGCACTTTGTTCTATATTGTATACAATTTTTTAATGCGTGTCTGTTGTTGCGTCTAATAAACTTCTTTACTTTTATATTCTTTCATTGTTGGATGTGCATTCATAGGGTGGTTCTTTTGACTCTCTCTTGGGTCAGGTTATTTGTCATTAGTAGTATAGAACTGTCATGCTATAGTTCTTTAAATTTATTCTAAGGAACCCGATGGATATTTTCATGACATTCCTACCAAAGTGTTTTTTATTTCTTGAGTTTTGATGTTGCTTGCATTTATAGTAAATCCCCCGGAGTAAAGAATTGTCTTGCTTCTCAATTATTTTAATAGGATAAAAACAAAACGTCAAAGAATAATTTTCTGAGAGTTGTATCCATAATCCATCATATCCAACAATTACGGACATAAAAGGCAGCATGTTTCCTGCCATTGTGATTGTTCATCATGTAGTCCCGTCCAAGAATGAAAACAAATAGTTAGGGATTAGATGTGACATTGGTTTTTATCATGTAAGTTTATTTTTACAGGCACTTTGAATATTTAAATTTAGATTTTTGGCACATAAATAGCACATTTTTTGATTCTAAGTAAAGCTCATCATTACTTTCCATATCTGATGTATTAAGGCTGATTTGCTGTCAGGAAACTAAGGGTATGGCCACACATTCAAATTTTTTTGTTGCAGGTTTTGAAGTCAAAATCAGGAGAGGATCATAAAAGAAGAGAAAGTATTAAGGCCAGATACTACTACTCCTCTTTTTAAAATCTATTTCTGGTTTGGCTTCAAAAACTTTCATCACAAAACTTGAATGTGTACCTGTACCCTAAAAGGTCCTTTACATAGGCTGTTCATATGAACGCTCATTGACGATTATCTGCTGGTGTAAAGGTGTTGCCAATTACCCGATGAACGAGCACTGGTACCTTGCAGCGCTGGGGTCCTGCATGGAGTTTGTTTGCGTGGGTTTCCTCCGGATACTCCGGTTTCCTTCCAAACTCCAAAGACTTACTGATGGGGAACTTAGATTGTGAGCCCCATTGGGGGTAGTGTGATGCTAATGTCTGTACAGCGCTGTGGAATATAGTAGCGCTATATACAGTTGCAAGAAAAAGTATGTGAACCCTTTGTAATGATATGGAATTCTGCACAAATTGGTCATAAAATGTGATCTGATCTTCATCTAAGTCACAACAATAGACAATCACAGTCTGCTTAAACTAATAACACACACAGAATTAAATGTTACCATGTTTTTATTGAACACACCATGTAAACATTCACAGTGCAGGTGGAAAAAGTATGTGAACCCTTGGATTTAATAACTGGTTGAACCTCCTTTGGCAGCAATAACTTGAACCAAACGTTTCTTGTAGTTGCAGATCAGACGTGCACAACGGTCAGGAGTAATTCTTGACCATTCCTCTTTACAGAACTGTTTCAGTTCAGCAATATTCTTGGGATGTCTGGTGTGAATCGCTTTCTTGAGGTCATGCCACAGCATCTCAATCGGGTTGATGTCAGGACTCTGGGCCACTCCAGAAGGCGTATTTTCTTCTGTTAAAGCCATTCTGTTGTTGATCCTGCAAAATGTCTTGATAAACTTGGGAATTCATTTTTCCTTCGATGATGGCAATCTGTCCAGGCCCTGACGCAGCAAAGCAGCCCCAAACCATGATGCCCCCACCACCATACTTCACAGTTGGGATGAGGTTTTGATGTTGGTGTGCTGTGCCTCTTTTTCTCCACACATAGTGTTGTGTGTTTCTTCCAAACAACTCAACTTTGGTTTCATCTGTCCACAGAATATTTTGCTAGTACTGCTGTGGAACATCCAGGTGCTCTTGTGCAAACTGTAAATGTGCAGCAATGTTTTTTTTGGACAGCAGTGGCTTCCTCTGTGGTATCCTCCCATAATATCCATTCTTGTTTAGTGTTTTACATATCGTAGATTCGCTAACAGGGATGTTAGCATATGCAAGAGACTTTTGTAAGTCTTTAGCTGACACTCTAGGATTCTTCTTCACCTCATTGAGCAGTCTGCGCTGTGCTCTTGCAGTCATCTTTACAGGACAGCCACTCCTAGGGAGAGTAGTAGCAGTGCTGAACTTTCTCCATTTATAGACAATTTGTCTTACCGTGGACTGATGAACACAAGGCTTTTGGAGATACTTTTATAACCCTTTCCAGCTTTATGCAAGTCAACAATTCTTAATCGTAGGTCTTCCGAGAGCTCTTTTGTGCGAGGCATCATTCACATCAGGCAATGCTTCTTGTGAAAAGCAAACCCAGAACTGGTGTTTTTTATAGGGCAGAGCAGCTGTAACCAACACCTCCAATCTCATCTCATTGTTAGGACTCCAGTTGGCTGACACCTCACTCCAATTAGTTCTTGGAGATGTCATTAGTCTAGGGGTTCACATACTTTTTACACCTGAAATTTACATGGTATGTTCAATAAAAACATGGTAAAATTATTTATTTGTGTGTTATTAGTTTAAGCACACTGTGATTGTCTATTGTTGTGACTTGGATGAAGATCAGATCACATTTTATGACCAATTTGTGCAGAAATCCATATAATTTCAAAGGGTTCACATACTTTTTCTTGCAACTGTAAGTGAATATAATAAATAAATGAGACACTCCATTGAAAACTCATGGATCCATTACCAGATCCATTAAAGAAAAAGAAAAACAATCAAACAAATATTTGAAAAGTATGTGTATTGTGTTGAGCTCCACATGTGTCGACATTTAGATGTGTTATTTGCTATATAATATAGTAGTGAGGGGTGGAGGGATTGTATTGATAAATGCTATCAGCACTTCTAGTCACAAGCAGCCAAGGAAGGCTAAAGATTGCTTCGTGCATTAAATTCAAGGATCTGCTTTTCATTATCTTCTTCTCAATTAAGCCTGTTTATTGTGGCTGCTTCAGTCTACGGTTATTTAGCTGCCTTTCCTTTGTCTGCAACTTAAAGGTCGAGGTTTTTGGAGCTCATGTTTCTTTCTGCTAGCTGAATTGGAATGGACGGTGATTTATGGAAGTGCCATTCATTATAAGATCACTGCTCAAATAGCCTGCCTCGTCACAATATTGGCTTTTCAAGTATTTACCTTCACCCTTTCCCAGGATTTTTGTTGTATTATGTTGCTTTTATATGTGTACTATTTAAGGTAAACCTCTTTAGTGGAAAAAAGGGACCAAGGACTATAAAATGTCTTTGAGAAAATACTTTGTATGACTGAGGTTACACACAAACACCATACACATACGATAGTTGCCAACAGTCCTGAATTTGTAGGGACTGTACTTTTATCTTCACAGCCAGTCCCCGCAAACTCGTCAGAATACGGGCAAATTATGCACTGCTCATAAGTAGGTGGTCCCTGGCTGGCTTGGGGCATGCCTGGGGCGCGGGACTTAGATGCCCCTAAATTACCAGCCACAATGTTGGTAACTGTGCATGTAGTGTCCAAATAAATCTCATAAACTTCCACCATTATGAGACAAGTAGGCCTAGTTTATCAAAGCTGTCCAGTAGCTGACAGCAACCATTCAGAGTTCAGATTTCATTCTTTAAAGGGCTCTGTAAAAATGAATGCTTATCTCTGATTGGTTGTGTTGAGCAGTGAAGTCTAACAGCTTTACTGTTAGTATAGATATATGATGCCCACCGTATACAGTGCCTGCATCCAAGTTAAAAGGACGTTTCTGAGGAGAGCCCTGTCTGGCTGAGAACAACCGATTAACAGGGCTTTCCTCGTAATGATCATCTTAAATCAGGGATGCTCAACCTTTGGCCCTCTAGCTGTTGCAAAACTACAACTCCCAACATGACTGGGCAACCTATAGCTATTAGGGCATGCTGGGAGTCATAGTTTTGCAACAGCTGGAGGGCCGCAGGTTAGGCATCCGTGCCTTAAAGGGAACCTGTCATGTGGATATTTGATTATAATCTAACTAATTATATACAATCATTAACTACTAAAAAGTACCTTAGATGTATTCACTTACTGGTGTGACAGATGGTTACCTCATAATATATACACAAAGATGCCGCATGCTAATGAGCTGATTTGACTCCAGCGTGATGTCATTGAGTCCAGCGTATATTTAATTCAGAGATATAGCCACTCCCCTGCCCACCTGCTGCTGATTCATATGGAAAAAAACTGTCATTCAGCAGCAGGTGGGCGGGGAGAGTCAGAAGCTCATGAATATTCATGACTCATCATTATCAGCTGGAGCTTTTCAATACAAGATGTTGGCAGATTGACTGGGTCAATTAAAGAAAGTGACCCAGCATTTTGCTAAGAGAATCAGTCACTTATTTATGTTGCCCTTAGTTAGGACACCATAAAACTGGTGACAGGTTCCCTTTTAAATGATAATACATAATCCTTTCATATGTTGCCTAAATTATATGTGCTCTAAACAGTAAACTACTGCTGTGGATTGTAATAAGGGAGCCTTGTAGTATCCGTTTCTCCATAGCATAGATCATTAAAATGATACCTATTTTGAGTGTGTCTGTTAAAATGAATCCTACCATTGTGTGTTCGATTACACACAGTCACTTTAATATAATTTTTGATCTATCGATAATATAAACTGGATGTTGAGAACACGTCTCCTTTTCCATTCTTAGGCTGAAGTCATCGGTTTACAAACATCCGGGGCTTGTATTTGTTGGATGAGCCTTCCTGTATGACCCAATAATTCAGATACAGGGCAAAAAGCAATGTTTCTGAACCTGGCAGACCTCTAAAACTGGGTCTTTGATCAAAGCTTGGCATGAAACGATCTGCCATTCTGCATGTTGACGCATACACAGGGCCAAAGGCAAGCGTTTGGGAAGATCAGGTAAGGAGCTTGCACAAACGTGTTGGCTGGTTTCTGTATGAGAACAATGGTGCTGTTTACTACATTCATCAATTACAAATTTATGTGTGAGCCTTTACGTATAACTGCTATCATTCATAACTGGTGCACCCGCCATGTCTGCTTAAGATCCACATGCACTGTCAGGCCATAGCTTTTGTTTTCTCTTCATTTTGAAATTATTATACTACTTATTCAAAAGTGTAAAGGGATTATCCCATGACTAATGTAAAAAATGAAAATCGGACATTATTTAGTAGATGACGACCTCTTTCTAACAAAGCTAGAACCAGCCCTGTACCTCACATGGATCCAGAGATCTCCACATTCATTACTCTGCTAGATTTATATCAAGCCGACAGCTCAAGGGGCGTGTCTTTTCTGCTGCAGCTCAGGGGGGCGTGTCCATGCTCTCCCTATCACAGCTCAGGGGGCGTGTCTCAGCTCTCCCTATCACAGCTCAGGAGGCAGTTGACGGATGAAACTGAGCATGTACGTCCTCAGTGAGCAGGTCAAATAAATAGGAAAAAAATCAAACAGCAGGCGGCGCTATACAGTTACACTTTATTGAATAACTCAGTGGCTATGCTAAAATTTTAATTACATGCAATTACAAAAGTATTCAGATCCAGGTGCTGGTTTGTAATTTAACATATTATATGTAACAGTCCTATCAGGAAAAAATGTTTTAATTTATAGCATTTTATATTGCTTTCAGATTTGGTGAGGCTTGATCTATACACATTTCTGTGCTCATCAGAAGTCATTGTGCAAGTACTGTGGCTCATTTACTGACCTGCACAATGGGCTCCCTCTTGATGGTGCCTTAGGCCAGTATCAGAAGAGCATGCCCACTGCGTGAAACACGCTACCTATGGAACCTGTAGTGGACTCAGGTCCTTTGACCACACAACATTATAATGATTTATGCTGCGTGTGTCTGCCCGAACTCAACTGTAATGATTTGTACCGATGGCATTATGTCAGTACAAATCATTACAGTTCAGGTCAGACATAGAAGTCAGTACGAATCACTACAGTTCAGGTCTGACAGACACACAGCATTATAATTCATTATAATGCCGTGCGGTCTGGGCAAAGAAGCAGAGTCCACTATGGGAATATTTTTACTAGAATTCCATCATTTATCAGATCTCTTACTCAAGCCTACCACTATGTATTTATGTTTCTACCACCGCTCTCTTAGGCTTCTTTCCCATTTGCGGCACATCTCTTCTGCAGTGTGCAGCGGTTTTTGTCCTGTCAAATACCAGTATATTTGCAGGGTAATAGCTGGTTTTCCGCTGGACCCCATTATAGTCAATGGGGCAGGCAAGCATTCTGGTAACATTCGGCAGTGCCGGATCCGGAGAACATCAGCAGGCTGTTCTCTGCCAGAACAGCCTGCCGGAGAGCTGTGCTGAAAATGTGAAACTAACCTTACTAGTGTGAATGATTTAACCATAAACCTACATCTGCTTTATTTGACAGGTACAATGAAGACCCCATTTTTGCTTCTTACCTTTACGTTGGTGCTGGATTCTGCTTACTCAGTAAGTGTGTTGATTACGAAAGAGTGCGCTTACCAAAAACTGGAAATGTCAATTACCCTGATTTATCAACCAAAAATCTTCAAGTTTTATTTTTATGCCTTGCTGAAAGTAAATGATGTAGCAGTGAGAGATTATAGGGGCTATCAAAATAACATTTCCATTTGAATTGGTATTTAGTACTATTTAATATACATTCAGCATAGTTTTGTCAGCACTTAGAACCAAGCTTATGCCCAAAAATGAAAAATGTTCGCCAGTAGACCAAACCCAATCATAGGCATCCTTTCCCCTTGTTCTGTTATTCATTTTCCCATCTGCTACACCTGCAGAACCCTCTGGTACCTTCCTCTCGATCTTCTCAAAGGTAGGATAAAACCTGTAGGGTTGGGCACACGTGGCTTGACAATTTCTCTTTATTGCAGTCCTGTTTTGAAGGTGGTCCTGCAAGCAAATGCTGTGTTTTTGAAAATGCAAGTAACAGTAGACAGTAGGACTGGCTAAGATGGATGTCAGAATCCACGCTTATTTAATGTACAGGCAACAGAATAGTGACTTGGGTCATAACTGGGTAATTCGCCTGTTTTATATTCCTCAAGGACTCTGGGAAGGGCAGACCTCTTTTTGGACAGATATATCCAGAAGATAAGTGTCTATTGTGGGAAAAGCAGAGTGGGCTGACAGCCAAAGGGGTTTTTATGTCACCCCCCGCCCCCAAGGACTGTATTGCACTGGAAAATGAGGCTGATGATGATCAGGAACGAAGCGTTTCTTCCCAGCAATCGCCTGCTCATCAGTGATCTCCTCCGCAGTATGGGGAGGAATGATCGCTAATGCTATTGCTCGTCCCCATATAAAATCATTGTTTGCCGGCAGCAGAGTGCGATTAGACTGCACAATCTGCTGCCGGCAAACAGTGATTTTTGTGCCCGCATAAAAAATGCGATTACCTGATGAACTAGTGTCTGCTTGTTTATTGGGTAACTGGTGGCGCTTTTACACAGGTGTTCCTATGAAGCGATGATCTGGCCGACCCTCGACCTGTGTGATACAGACCTTAGTCGCTGGCTCTGTTACTAATATTGAACATGCCTGCTAATGGAAACATCTTGTCAGTGCTTCTAGTGCCCCCCTCCCCCCTCCATTTTTACATCCCACGGTGTAATCTCATTTTATTTCAGTAGCGCAAGTAATTGCTTTACATTGAATGCCAAGTGTGAGATCATTTAGCCTGTGGGCAATACACTATGGGCCAGATATATCATTAGGCTAAGTCACTTTTGTGGAGTCAAATAGTCGCAAAAAAATGCGCAAATCAAAATTTTGCGACTTTTTTGCGACTTTTTCAAGGCAAGCGCTAAGCACTCCAGTTTTGAGTAAATGGGCGTTTTGGCTTATGCAAATGATTGGCTAGACAAATTTACTATTGCGACTTTTTAAAAAAGTCGCAAAAAAGTCCCAATTTCACTCCAGTGAGGACCATGCTTATCTTATGAGACTTTTAAATAGAACATGCGACTTTTTCATAAAAACGTGCGACTTTTCCGTTAAGATGTGCGACTTTTGTAAAGCTGCTTACTGACGGATAAACTGCTACCGTCAAACCACATTTATTACAGTCTTAAAGGGCCGATCATAAATCTGACTTGCCTAAAACTGACTTTAGCCATATGTGAAAGTGGAGTGAGCTGTCAGAGGAATGATAAATCGGGCCCTATGTATACATTCTCACAAGTGTTTAATTTGTAAATACTAATCTGTGGGGGGGTGTCAGGGTTTGGCGTGCACTATGACTTCTAGAAGGTATGTTGGGAAACCAATTTGTTTTTATAATATGTTTATTTTGTCTTTAAAAGCTATGTACACTTTTGAGGGCAATTTTTTATATTATTGCATTGTACTTATTTTGAGCTAAAAATCTTTTTTTCAATTGGTCTTTATTAAAAATATGGAATCCTTTTTTGTGTACATAGCTGAGATGCTCTAGTAGAAGCCTATCGATTTTTTGTCTTTTCCGTTATCTGGGGAGCAGACAAACTCCTTTTTCTGCTCTCTGACATTATAAACACTCATGAAAGCTCAATCCTTATCTTACTGATAAGAATGTGGCTTCAATAAGTGTTTATGACCTCTTAGTAGTTTAGAGATAAGGTTTATTAGATGACCGCACAAAGTGAAAGTACCGGTCACACAAAAACGGTTAACCCTTTGTGACAGAATGGCTCAATATTTTAAAAAAGGCCAATTGAAAATATCATTTTTAGCCAAAAAGGAGTAAAATGTAATCATAAACAAAAATTGCCTCTGAAGGTGTACACAGCCTTTAACAGCAATATAATTTTGGGAAGCTTAGATTGGAAGAAGTGGGTTGTATTTGGTGCCACCAGTTACCAAATACCGATAACATTACCGACGTGTCTTGCATTTTATTGAATGAACACCATTAGAGCAGGGCCGACGTACAGATAAACTGCCATGGCCTCAAAAGATCTTCTTGCAAATGCAGCATACCGACCCACAGGGGAGGTGTGGTGGTGGTGCTAGAGAGAATGAGTGTTGTGTCAATGGCTATCGGGGTGGTTGGTAGTCTTCATGGTTGCAATTTCTGCTCCAGTACTCCCCTAGGCCATACGTGCAATGACTCTGGAGGCACAACCCTTCTTCTCTTCAAAGCAAACCCTGGATCTTGGGGCTTCCTGCCTAGTGGTGGATGGGCTGCCCTTGATGGTGGATGGGTAGCAGGGTGCAAGGCAGGAGAGCAGGTGCAGGGCTGGCAGATGGTGGAGGCAAAGATCATGCCAGCTTGACTATAGCAAACCGAAGTCTCTTTACATGGAGATGATGGGTGGCACAGTTCAAATATAAGTAGTAGACACAGTTCTCAAGTATATCACTTTGCAGGTGTTTCCTAAAAGGCTGTGCATAGGGGGTAGGCAGTTTAATAATCCCCTGTAAGTCTCTAAGTTTCTCTCTAGATATTCAATGCAATCCTCCCAATTGACCAAAGGCATACAAGTCATTTCTCAATCTATCTGCAGTACTCAGCTGTGAGGTGCCGTCCTAGAATGGATGGCCAGTCCATCTCAGCAGCATGGTGGGCACCCGAAGTTATGAACCACTGACAGTAAACTCAATGCTTCTCTCCCTTCTAGGTTTTTTCTTAGCACAGTTGCTTTTCTGGTAGCTTTAAATCACTCAGAGATGGTGGTTCCCTGGATAAATTCTGTATCATTGTGGGCTTGCTTGTCAGCAGCCACTACACACGTTCTCACTTGGGACTGTTCACCAGAAGACTCACTAACCAGGGAGGCAGGACCAGCCCACTCCCGTCAACTATAACTAAAGCTGCCATTTAAATATTTCCTTCAGATATACAGCCAATTTGTATCACAAAATGCATAATACAACCACATTAATCACTTGTACCACTGAAAGTGCTTAGTTAACATAGAATAACTCTCTTAGCAATGAACCATACTACATTAGAACATTATTTAGCAGCGAACAACTGAATCACTGCACAAGGGGGAGTACCACACTCCTCAGCGATGGTAATAGGAAGTTAGCATAGAGAGCCATCAACAAGGTTAGTGGACAACACAGCTTCTGTCAGTGACTGGAGGATGAGGGGATAACTATTATAAAGTGCTAATACCAGTATAACAGTCATGTGGACAGCTGGCAACAGTGCTATGAACCAGGATGTTTTATGGTCTGCTTGGTGCTCTTTGAAAGGCAGCATCTCTACTATGTTCTTCATGCCAGCAAAGCACTTGTTCAAAAAGCAATGAAGGGCACTAAAGAACCCCCCCTAATTCTATGTCTGATCCTTCCACATTATATTGTGATGTCATGGTAGTTGGGTGCATAGTCAATGGGTTGGTTGAATTGGGACCCATCGAGTTTCAATAATTGACATTGACTATTTGGAGGAGGATCGGGCCAACCAGAGCCATGTTCTCCCATCTCTATCATCCCCATTGCAGTCAATCCCTCCGTGTACAGTCGTGGCCAAAAGTTTTGAGAATGACACAAATATTAGTTTTCACAAAGTTTGCTGCTAAACTGCTTTTAGATCTTTGTTTCAGTTGTTTCTGTGATGTAGTCAAATATAATTACACGCACTTCATACGTTTCAAAGGCTTTTATTGACAATTACATGATATTTATGCAAATAGTCAGTATTTGCAGTGTTGGCCCTTCTTTTTCAGGACCTCTGCAATTCGACTGGGCATGCTCTCAATCAACTTCAGGGCCAATTCCTGACTGATAGCAACCCATTCTTTCATAATCACTTCTTGGAGTTTGTCAGAATTAGTGTGTTTTTTTTTGTCCACCCGCCTCTTGAGGATTGACCACAAGTTCTCAATGGGATTAAGATCTGGGGAGTTTCCAGGCCATGGACCCAAAATGTCAACGTTTTGGTCCCCGAGCCACTTAGTTATCACTTTTGCCTTATGGCACAGTGCTCCATCGTGCTGGAAAATGCATTGTTCTTCACCAAACTGTTGTTGGATTGTTGGAAGAAGTTGCTGTTGGAGGGTGTTTTGGTACCATTCTTTATTCATGGCTGTGTTTTTGGGCAAAATTGTGAGTGAGCCCTTGGATGAGAAGCAACCCCACACATGAATGGTCTCAGGATGCTTTACTGTTGGCATGACACAGGACTGATGGTAGCGCTCACCTTTTCTTCTCCGGACAAGCCTTTTTCCAGATGCCACAAACAATCGGAAAGAGGCTTCATCGGAGAATATGACTTTGCCCCAGTCCTCAGCAGTCCATTCACCATACTTTCTGCAGAAGATCAATCTGTCCCTGATGTTTTTTTTGGAGAGAAGTGGCTTCTTTGCTGGCTTTCTTGACACCAGGCCATCTTCCAAAAGTCTTCGCCTCACTGTGCGTGCAGTTGCGCTCACACCTGCCTGCTGCCATTCCTGAGCAAGCTCTGCACTGGTGGCACTCCGATCCCGCAGCTGAATCCTCTTTAGGAGACTATCCTGGCGCTTGCTGGACTTTCTTGGACGCCCCGAAGCCTTCTTAACAAGAATTGAACCTCTTTCCTTGAAGTTCTTGATGATTCTATAAATTGTTGATTGAGGTGCAAATCTTAGTAGCCACAATATCCTTGCCTGTGAAGCCATTTTTATGCAACGCAATGATGGCTGCACGCGTTTCTTTGCAGGTCACCATGGTTAACAATGGAAGAACAATGATTTCAAGCATCACCCTCTTTTTAACATGTCAAGTCTGCCATTTTAACCCAATAAGCCTGACATAATGATCTCCAGCCTTGTGCTCGTCAACATTCTCACCTGAGTTAACAAGACGATTACTGAAATGATCTCAGCAGGTCCTTTAATGACAGCAATGAAATGCAGTGGAAAGTTTTTTTTTGGGATTAAGTTCATTTTCATGGCAAAGAAGGACTATGCAATTCATCTGATCACTCTTCATAACATTCTGGAGTATATGCAAATTGCTATTATAAAAATTTAAGCAGCAACTTTTCCAATTTCCAATATTTATGTAATTCTCAAAACTTTTGGCCACAACTGTACACCCTGGTATGTAATAAATTAACTTTTCTGTATTGATATTTCCTTTTGATTAAAGGTCCTAGTGCTTTATGTATTTATTTGACACCAGTATGCTTAATATATTGTAAACCAGTAAAATTCATATGTTTGTTACACAACTCACCTGAATGCAATATTTTACAGGTTAGAAGGGACAGAAGACAGAGTGATTTTTGGGACAACTGGAGCAACTGGGGAGAATGCAGTCGTTCCTGTGGTGGGGGAGTAAGTTTCAGAGAGCGTCAATGTTACTCTCGTAGGTAAGTTACCATTTTCAACTGTTTTGCTTAACTTATACAGACTAGGTCTAACACTAGTGGTACTTTGCCTGCAAATGCATAAAGGCAGCAGAAACTGATCCTATGGTATGGTATATAAGATGTGGTCATACAAAAACAGATGACTGGCTTTTAAACATACAGTCAGGTCCATATATATTGGGACATCGACACAATTCTAACATTTTTGGCTCTATACACCACCACAATAGATTTGAAATGAAACAAACAAGATGTGCTTTAACTGCAGACTGTCAGCTTTAATTTGAGGGTATTTACATCCAAATCAGGTGAACGGTGCAGGAATTACAACAGTTTGCATATGTGCCTCCCACTTGTTAAGGGACCAAAAGTAATGGGACAGAATAAGGCTACTTTCACACTAGCGTTCGGGTGTCCGCTCATGCGCACCGTTTGAAGGGGCTCACGAGCGGCCCCGAACACATCCGTCTGGCCCCAATGCATTCTCAGTGGAGGCGGATCCACTGAGAATGCATCCGCCTGCCAGCGTTCAGCCTCCGCTCCGCTCAGTGAGCGGACACCTGAACGCTGCTTGCAGCGTTCGGGTGTCCGCCTGGCCGTGCGGAGGCGAGCGGATCCGTCCACACTTACAATGTAAGTCAATGGGGACGGATCCGCTTGAAGATGACACCATATGGCTCATTCTTCAAGCGGATCCGTTCCCCATTGACTTTCAATGTAAAGTCTGAACGGATCCGCTCAGACAACTTTCACACTTAGAAAATTTTCTAAGTTATAATGCAGACGGATCCGTTCTGAACGGATGCGAACGTCTGCATTATCGGAGCGGATCCGTCTGATGAAACATCAGACGCATCCGCTCCGAAGGCTAGTGTGAAAGTAGCCTAATAATCATAAATCAGACTTTTACTTTTTAATACTTGGTTGCAAATCCTTTGAAGTCAATTATAGCCTGAAGTCTGGAACGCATAGACATCACTAGACGCTGGGTTTCATCCCTGGTGATGCTCTGCCAGGCCTCTAATGCGCATGCGCCGGCTAACGGCACGAACCCAGCGCGTGCGCATTAATTACTGTGATGCCGTACAAGGAATGGGCATCACAGTGCGCATTCGCCGGCCGACTGACTGAGTGCGCAGGCGCAGGATCTCGGCGAAACAAGAAGTAAGTAGATGGGCGAGCAGAGGGAAAGGATGGGCGGGCAGAGGGAAAGAATGGGCGGGGGGAAGCGATGATAAGGCTGAGCTAGCTGGGCACCTACGAGGGTAACGCCGCCCCTGGGCACTTGCGAGCCCTCATTTGCATATGCTACTAAGTTGTTTTTTGCCGGTTTTATAAGTCCAGGATTGCTCATAAAGGTAACGTTTTTATTAACTGTAAGGCTGCTAGAAAGCTATGGGAAGGGTTAAACAGGTGAAACTTTGATGACAGACTCCCTTTAAATCAGACCTAATGCTTTGTAGGATGAGCTCACGCTGAATGTAATTATAACTTTTCTGGAGAAAAAGTTATTTTAACCTATATGCAAATGAGCAGTTAAGTGCACCGAGGGTGGCCTGAAACCACAGTGCACCCTTCCTGCTTTCTTTGCCAGCCCTTCCCTCTCCTTCTTGATTGACAGGGTTTGCATAGTCATCTCGCCTGGCCATGTCTATCAAGAAGAAAACTAAGGCCCCTTGCAGATTAGGTCCAGATGCGCTCAGTGAAAACTGCGCAATTTCGCAAGCAAGTCCATTCAGTTTTGTTTGCGATCGCGTTCCGTTTTTATCGCACAGGTGCAATGCGCTTTAATGCATTTTACACAACATCTCTTAGCAACCATCTGTGAAAAACGCATCACATCCACACTCTCTTGCGGATGCGGTGGGATTTTCACGCAGCCACATTCACTTCTATGTGGCCAGCGTTGCGTGAAAATCGCAGAGTGTAGAACATGCTGCGATTTTCACACAAAGCACAAGTGATGCGTGAAAACCAACGCTCATGTACACAGACCCATTGAAATGAATGGGTCCGGATTCCGTGCGGGCGCAATGCGTTAACATCACGCATTGCACCCACGCGGAATACTCGCTCGTGTGAAAGGTGCCTAAGGATCTAGCAAAGAAAACAGGAGGCAAAAAGGTGAATAGAGTGTCTTGGGTCAATCGTGCACTGGTAAGACCGAGCTCAGTTTGGAGCGTACATATCACTGGTATCGTATTGTGTGCGTCAGCGGTATTGAGCCTATCACTATAAGCCATACCTTACAAGTGTATTGGACTAAATTGGGCCCCGCAGTTCAAGACTGTTAATCACAGTTTGGTGGGTCATTAAATAAGAACTGTATACCACTATATCCACTATATCTGGACACTTGCTGAACATTATAGATTGCGGATAGCCTCATTAATTGTGGACAATATCATAGGATTGGAACCAATAACCACCAGCCATCTCGCTGTTCCACTGTGGTATATCACAACTTAGTGTGCAATATATAGATTTGTATATGGATCATATTTTATTTATGTTTTAGGGGTGTGTTCTTAAATATTTTAACACATTAAAGTGTATTATTACTATACTGCCTGGTGTTCCCTCTTGTAGTGTGCCCCCCCATATCTGTTGCTTATACTCAATCGTGCACTTAACTTTTTCTTTTTTCTTTTTTTTTTTTCACTTTTTCTCCAGAATGAAGCAAATGTATCATTGCATTTAGCTAAGCTAACCCTTCAAGGCATTGTCTGGTATTTCAATCAATTTCCTGGTGACAGAAAACCTTTTAAAACAATAGAACTTCTGTTCCATCTTTGACATTATTTTAGACCGCATAATTTCGGAACCTTTATATAGTGTTATTTTCTTCATTTTTCTCTTAGTGTTTCGTGCTGGAAATAATTAAAGGAGTTGTGCAGCGGTTTTATATTGATGACCTATCCTCAGGATAGGTTATCAATATCTGATTGGTGGGAATCTGACACCGTCTGATCAGTCCAATCAGCTGTTTGAAGAGGAGGTGGAGCTCCATGTAACCGCTGCTTCCTCTTCATTACACTGCTCGTCCTCTCTGAAGTGCAGTGTAATTACAAGTACTCTCCATTCTCTTGAATGGAGCGAGTACTTGTAATTACACTACACAACCACTACAGGGAAGACAACGCGCAGTGTAATGAAGAGGAAGCTGCAGATATTGATGACCTATCCTCAGGATAGGTCATCAATAATACACCCCTGCACAACCCCTTTAAAGAAATAGTAGGGATGTAATGGGATTCGCGTCCCCACCTATCCCTTGGTTGAACTTGATGGACTTATGTTTTTTTTTTTCAACCATATTAACTATGCAAGTCATTAATATTAGTGCGCACAATGTTCAGCCAAAAGAAAAAGATTTTCAGTGCTCCAAATAGGAAACTTCTGAAGATTGGTACAATGTTGGGGATATAAAGCAAAAGGCTTTATATAAAAGAAAAGGATCAAAGAAAACATTTCAAATGATTATTGATCCTCGAGGTGGACATATATAACACCTCAAAAAGAGTTTGATCTGTTATTTGATTATATTGTAAAACAAGGTACAAGCATCTATGCAAAAATATAAATGACTTATTATACAATAATTTTAAATACAATCAAAGATTAATCAATGTGAAATTCAATAATCTGCAATGATACACAGTGATATGCAGTACCCAAAATTCGCCACTAGATGGCACCAACACAAATACCAGCGTGTACACAGTACCTCTCAGACAGAAGAATATAATACAATCCGTCTCGACCACAATTTTTAGATCTAAAAACGTAATAATGTTAAAGGATAGATACGAACCCTTGCTCTGCACAAACCATGACAAATCTCGGATAATCGGGTAGGATGGTCACACAACTTAAAAATGATCAAGCCTGGTATTGACTATGGAATGAAATTATTCCAATCAGAGAGTTACCTCTGAAATCAATATTTAGGTTTTTTATTCAGTAATATGCATCTTTACTGAATAGTGACAATATTGAGGTGGCACTTTTAACAACTATACATCCGCCAACAGCAGGGAGTTTTCTAAATATCAGGTTGATTAATTTAGATCAATACTACACAAAATAAAGTTATACATTACTGAGAATGCAGATGATGTGCAGAGACTAAGGGAAGTCGGCTCTAAGTTACGATCTGGTCATTAGGATCTTTCTCGTGGGTTTTCTTTGTTTCTCTGTGTTTTCCTGGTTCCCTCTTGTCTTTTTCCTGTTGCTCTTTTTGTTTCCGTTCTCTCCCTCTCCTTCGTGTGTGTGTGTGTGTGTGTGTGTGTGTGTGTGTGTGTGGTTAATGATCACAAACTTATCAGTTAGACACACCTTCCTAGCTTGGAGTTTTCCAATCATTGTCGGCTAGGCGTGTACATATGATAAGGACTGTGATGTCATTGTATTACCCAAAATACACTTCTGCTTTTGGTGTAATGTTACTCATTTACCCCTAGGTGACACTGTTACCTAAGCTATTAGTATCATTCTATTAAGGGTTAAATATACAAGTATGACTTTATCTCACATTCTATACACATGAGAACACTTTGGAACCTTAAATTAGAGCTGAGGGATTAATTTTGACACCTATACCAATTAAAATACAGACGTTTTGGCATCATTTAGACTTTTCACATACTCTCAGATTTATGTACCGTTAAATAATATAATGAACACTGTACTCTCACAAATATCTGTGCCTCCTCTGCTACTCAAATAGGTGATTGATGGTTAGTTAAAATAACACATCTTACCCTTGGACAGAGACTCATTAACTGTTTTCATCATATAATAGGAATATATGCATTCCTATTAAGAAATATATATGATAATAATACGTAACAATATAAAACGATACATATGTCTTATTGATTTTCAAAACTAAGGTTGATTAAACGGTTTAATGGATATTACAGATTTGATTTTCTGCTTCATTAATAAATACCAAACTGTAGAAGTAATTAGCACCAGCTGCGTCTAGAGAACACCCTTCTCTCCTGTCATAAATCCATAAGGAGACAAGAAGGCCTCTTCTAGGACTGGTACATCCATGAGAAGAAATCTTATTTACAGTGTCCTTCCCATGAACTTCTCTCAGCTATCTTTAAAATACATAACATACATACACTGCCTCTCCAAAAAAAAAGTCGCCACCTGGATTTAACTAAGCAAATAGGTATGAGCCTCCTATTGGATAATTACTGCATGGGCGATTATCTTTCAGCTGGCAACAAGTTATTTAACCCCAACTGGTGCAATGAGTTGCTTCTCATTTCTTAACCCCTTCAGGACCCTGGGATTTTCCATTTTTGCATTTTTGTTTTTCACTCCCCGCCTTCCCATAGTCCTAACTTTTATATTTTTCCATTCACATAGCCTTATGAGTGCTTATTTTTTGCGGGACAGGTTGTACTTTCTAATGGCACCATTTACGGTTGCATACCATGTAAAGCGGGGGAAAAATTCTAAATGGGGTAGAATTGGGAAAAACGCAATTCTGATAGTTTTTTTTTTTTTTTTTACACTGTACACTATGTGGTAAAATTGAGCTGTTATCTTCATTCTCCAGGTCAGTACGGTTCCAACGATACCACACTTAAATAATTTTTCTTGCATTTTAATACTGAAAAAAAATTAACCATATTCTGACCTCTATAACTTTTTTGTAGCTATGTGTACGGGGCTATGTGAGGGCTAATTTTTGCGGGACGATCTGTTCTTTTCAGTGTTACCAATTTTAAGTGTGTGTGACTTTTTGATCACTTTTTATTAAAAAAATTATTGGGTAGTTGAAGTGACAAAAAATGGCAAATTGGCTGTTTTTATTTTTCTTTCCCGCTACACCATTTGCCGTATGCCATTAATGTTGTTATATTTTAATAGTATGGGCATTTCTGCACGCGGCGATGCCCATGATGTTTATTTTTTTTATGGGTTAAGTATTTTAATTTTAAGGAAAGGGGGGTGATTTGAACTTTAATTTTTTTTTTTTTATATTTGTAAAAACTTTTTTTTACTTTTTTTTTTTTTTTTTTTTTTTTTTCTTTGAGTCACCTTGGGTGACAATAACTGGCAATCATCCGATTGCCCATAGTATTCAGTGATGGCTAAATAGCCATCATTGAAGACTTCAATTGCACTATATCAATACAAGGCTGCAACCTAGTGGCCTGTATTGATATATACATCTAATTGACTCTGAAGCCGGCTTGGGGCTTTGGTCAATTAGATCGAGGTTACAGGACCACCGATCTTAGCCGGGGAATGCTGTTACCGAACCGGAAGCTCACGACTTCCGGTTCCGGTCTGCGCAGATGCCGTGGTCACATTTGACCACTGCATCTGAAAGGTAAGATGTATGCGATCAGTCTTATGGCTGATCGCATACATGTGCCGCGGGTCTCTGCTATGGCGCCCGAGCGGGCGCCATGTTTAGGGATCGGACCCATGACGTACAGCTACAACATGGGTCCTTAAGGGGTTAAACAAGCATGTAGAAAGACACATCTTGTGGTTGTGGAAAAGATGTTTGTTTGAGAAGGGTCAAATCATTGGCATGCATCAAGCAGAGAAAACATCTAATGAGATTGCAGAAACTACTAAAATTGGGTTAAGAACTGTCCAACGCATTATTAAAAACTGGAAAGATAGTGGGGACCTATCGTATTCGGGGAAGAAATGTGGCCGGAAAAAAATCCTGAATGATTGTGATTGGCGATCACTTAAACGTTTGGTGAAATCAAATCAAAGAAAAATAACAGTAGAATTCAGGGCTATGTTTAATAGGGAAAGTAAGAGCATTTCCACACGCACAATGCGAAGGGAACTCAAGGGATTGGGACTAAACAGCGGTGTAGCCGTAAGAAAACCACTAATCAGTGAGGCAAACCAGAAAAAAGGCTTCAATTTGCTAGGGAGCATAAAGATTGGACTCTGGAGCAATGGAAGAAGGTCATGTGGTCTGATGAGTCCAGATTTACCCTGTTCCAGAGTGATGGGCGCATCGGGGTAAGAAGAGAGGCAGATGAAGTGATGCACCCATCATGCCTAGTGCCTACTGTACAAGCCTGTGGGGGCAGTGCTATGATCTGGGGTTGCTGCAGTTGGTCATGTCTTGGTTCAGCAACAGTATGTGCTCCAAGAATGAGGTCAGCGACTACCTGAACATACTGAATGACCAGGTTATTCCATCAATGTATTTGTTCTTCCCTGATGGCACGGGCATATTCCAAGATGACAATGCCAGGATTTATCGGGCTCAAATTGTGAAAGAATGGTTCAGGGAGCCTGAGACATCATTTTCACACATGGATTGGCCACCACAGAGTCCAGACCTTAACCCCATTTTTTTTGTTGGCAGGCAGTGTATAACAGTATGGCCTCTTATAGGTCTAATCAATTCTACTATAATTAGGATATTTAGATATAAATGTCATATACCTATGAAAAGGCACAACAATGAGGTTGCCACAAATAACCACACTTCACTGGCGTTTTCCACTTTCTCAGCCTCCTATAGGCAAACAGTAAAGAAAAAAAGGCGGGTTAGTCAGCACATCCCAATGCGCAGGTGCACGTTGCTATGGCTGAAAACACAACATAGAACAAAACATACAATGCAACAGCACTCTGCAAACCAAATAAAGTACAAACATGTATTGTAATGCTAATGTTATGCTTATAAATTAGAGATGCTTGGCAAATACATTTTGTACAAAATTATTTGAGCCTGTCTGCCACACGTCAAGGCGATCTCTGTAACCTAACACTAAGAGCCATGAAGTTCAGGGGGTGTAGGTTCCACATGCCTAAATGGCCTCCATTGAATCCAGGCAATGCAAGTACCAACATGCATGCAGAGCAGGCTAAGCTTTATACTCATGCTAATTAAAATCAGCCTACGAGGCAATCAGGCTGGTCAGGAGTGCACGACCAAATGGAGTCAGCCACACCTCCAGTACAAACTGCAAGATCGTCTTGATGTGTGGCAGACGGTCTCAAATAATTTTGTACAAAATCTATTTGCCAAACATCTCTAATTTATAAGCATAGCATTACAATACATTTTTGTACTTTATTTGGTTTGCAGAGTGCTGTTGCATTGTATGTTTTGTTCTATGTTGTGTTTTCAGCCTTAGAAACTAGCAACGTGCAGAGAGATTGCTAACTAACCCCCCCTTTTTTTCTTTGCAGTTTGTACTGGAGGTGTGGCTGACTCTATTTGGTTGTGCACTCCTGACCAGCCTGTTTGCCTCATAGGTTGATTTAAATTAGCATGAGTATAAAGCTTAGCCTGCTCTGCATGCATGTTGGTACTTGCATACCCTGGATTCAATGGAGGCCATTTTGGCACCAAAAATGATAAAAACCAAAAGGGCCCAGCATGCATGTGGAACCTACACCCGCTGAACTTCATGGTCGCTGTCATGGCACATAACATCCCGTCTTACAGAGATTGCCTTGACGTGTGGCAGACAAGCTCAAATAATTTTGTACAAAATGTATTTGCCAAGCATCTCTAATTTGTAAGCATAGCATTACAATACATTTTTGTACTTTATTTGGTTTGCAGAGTGCTGTTGCATTGTATGTTTTGCTCTATAGGCAAACAGTGGGACGAAAGAATTGGAAATATTTGGTTGCATTGTATTGTTAAGTGCCGGAGGGATGCCATTCATCTGTTATAGATTAGCCGCACACCCATGGCTATCTGTACATCTTAGAGGATTTTCTTAATACGAAGTCTAGTTGGCGCTCATTACAACGCTTGAATATGTTCCATGTACCACATAAAATATCTGCGTTCTGAGCTCCCCCGAGGCGCCATTCCTAAGGTAGGATTGTCATGGAATGCCAGCTGTTTTCTAAACCGTAAGCCTAGTAAATCCGTGTTTTGTATGGCTGGCTTTGGCTTGGAGGTATGAGCGTTTATTTTTTGGTACAGTACAGAAAGTGGCTATGCTTGACAAAACAGCTGCTATCTGGACCCGATAGCACAGCATTACATATAAATATGATTACCACATTATGTTTAATGTTTCATGGTGCCCAGGGGCATAGCTAAAGGATCATAGGCCCTAGTGCAAGAGTTCAGCTTGGGCCCCGCTTCCCTCCTGCCTGAGGCAAAAATTTAAATGCCCCCAATCCCCCCTCCTTTGCCAAATTCTTGACCTAACCCCTTCCCTCCTGCCAGAGATGTAACTTGACTAGCATGCACTTTTTATAATACTGATGTCTTCTTATGTGGCACAAGCCTTTGGGCCCCTCAGGCTCCTGGGCCCGGTAGCGACTGCTACCTCTGCACCCCATATAGCTACTCCTCTGATGGTGCCCCATTATGTCCTAAAAGGTTCCACAAACAAACAGATACTGCATGCATTCAGTTTTTGACTTGGACTCATGCGTGCCTATAAAAACCTCTGGGCAGTTGAGCGTGGCTTAAAGGTTAAAATTGAATGTTGGAGTTCTTTGGAGGTTTAGAGTTTAACCTTTAAAGGGGTTGTCCTAGTGTTTTTATACTGATTATACTGATGACCTGTCCTCAGGATAAGCCATCGATATGTGATCAGTGGGAATCCAGTGCCCGGCATCGCTTATTATATTATAATAATTATATTATTATAAGTATAGTGCTCCCAATAGTTATAGAGCTTCCCATATAGTACCCCCAGTAATTATAATGCACTGAGTAACCTAAATTCTCCCTGATAGTGTCCCCAATAGTTTATAGTCCTCTATGGTTTCCCCAGTAGTTTAGATGGTCCCCTAAAGTGCCCCCAGTAGTATGTTTGCATACATTTTCCCCTTCAGATGAGATCGGGGAACCTCTTACATTCCGGAAATAGCCCGACGCCTCAAGCAGGCTTCGGTGCCTATTTCAGGAATATACCAATACAGGCCACTAGGTGGCAGCATTGCATTGTTATATTCCAAATGAAGTGTTCAATGATGGCTATTTAGCCATCAATGAACACAATGGGTAATCTAATGATTACCAGTTATTGTCACCCAAGGTGACTTAAAAAAAAAAAAGGTTTTACAAATATATATATATATATATATATATATATATATATAAATATATATATACAGTACAGACCAAAAGTTTGGACACACCTTCTCATTCAAAGAGTTTTCTTTATTTTCATGACTATGAAAATTGTAGATTCACACTGAAGGCATCAAAACTATGAATTAAGACATGTGGAATTATATACATAACAAACAAGTGTGAAACAACTGAAAATATGTCATATTCTAGGTTCTTCAAAGTAGCCACCTTTTGCTTTGATTACTGCTTTGCACACTCTTGGCATTCTCTTGATGAGCTTCAAGAGGTAGTCCCCTGAAATGGTTTTCACTTCACAGGTGTGCCCTGTCAGGTTTAATAAGTGGGATTTCTTGCCTTATAAATGGGGTTGGGACCATCAGTGGCGTTGAGGAGAAGTCAGGTGGATACACAGCTGATAGTCCTACTGAATAGACTGTTAGCTGCTTTTTTTCTTGCCATAATACAAATTCTAAGTAAAGAAAAACGAGTGGCCATCATTACTTTAAGAAATGAAGGTCAGTCAGTCAGCCAAAAAATTGGGAAAACTTTGAAAGTAAGGGCTATTTGACCATGAAGGAGAGTGATGGGGTGCTGCGCCAGATGACCTGGCCTCCACAGTCACCGGACCTGAACCCAATCGAGATGGTTTGGGGTGAGCTGGACCAAAGAGTGAAGGCAAAAGGGCCAACAAGTGCTAAGCATCTCTGGGAACTCCTTCAAGACTGTTGGAAAACCATTTCAGGGGACTACCTCTTGAAGCTCATCAAGAGAATGCCAAGAGTGTGCAAAGCAGTAATCAAAGCAAAAGGTGGCTTCTTTGAAGGACCTAGAATATGACATATTTTCAGTTGTTTGACACTTGTTTGTTATGTATATAATTCTACATGTGTTAATTCATAGTTTTGATGCCTTCATAGTCATGAAAATAAAGAAAACTCTTTGAATGAGAAGGTGTGTCCAAACTTTTGGTCTGTACTGTATATATATATATATATATATATATATATATATATATATATATATATATATATATACACACACACTAAAAGTTCAAATCACCCCCCTTTCCTTAAAATAAAAATACTTAAAAAAATAAATAAATAAACATCATGGGCATCGCCATGTGCAAAAATGCCCATACAATTAAAATATAACAATATAAATGGCGTAATGGGGAAAAGAAAATTAAAACAGCCAATTTGCCATTTTTTGTCACTTCAACTACCCAATAATTTCTTTTATAAAAAGTGATCAAAAAGTCGCACACACTTAAAATTGGTATCACTGAAAAGAACAGACTGGCCTGCAGAAAATGAGCCCTCATACAGCCCTGTACACACAACTACAAAAAATGTATAGGGGTCAGAATATATTGCAAAAAAAAAAAAATTCCTCAGTTTTTTTTTTTCAGTATTAAAATGCAAGAAAAATTATACAAGTGTGGTATCGTTGTAACAGTACTGACTTAGAGAATGAAGGTAACAGGTTAAACCATTATCAGAATTGCGTTTTTTCCCCATTCTACCCCATTTGGATTTTTTTTTACGCTTCCTACTACATGGTATGCAACCGTAAATGGTGCCATTAGAAAGTACAACTTGTCCCACAACAAATAATGTGAATGTAAAAATAAAAAAGTTAGGACTTTGGGAAAGCGGGGAGTAAAAAACGAAAATGCAAAAATGGAAAATCCCAGGGTCCTGAAGGCGTTAACATGACCGTGAAATTTGCCAGGGTCTCTCATGGCAGAGAGCTATGTTTTAAAACATAGGGGGTCATTTATTTGTTTTAGTTGCCGGTCTTAATAACCCCTATATCTGGCTGTGGATCCGCGTGATCAGAGAAAAGTTGCAGATTGCAAAGCAGGGAAAAGTCGCAGATTGCAATCTGCGCCAGAATATATATTGGCGTATTTCTGGATAATAAATGACACCCATAGTTTTAAAAATTAGCTAGGAACTGCAAAGACAGTTGGGGCAACGGGAAAAGAGTCCACCGTGGGACTTCTCCCTTCCCCGCTCTGCAACAGTTAGCTTGATAGGTTTCTCCTTGTTTGCATCCATTTTAGACAGAGCTGTGCAGGGAGGGAGAAGCCACAAAGCGGACTTCCAATAAAGTAGAAAGGGGCGGCACAGCCACACAATTCAATCTGCACTTTGCGAAGGTGGTGCACAGCTGATGATAATAGATGAAAGCACATGTGATCACGCTGAAGAAAGAAAAACACTCAGCGGCACTCATCAATGTGTTGCTTCAATGAGGTACTTTATTCCATGGATCCATGGATCTGGCAGGGGCAGACAAATATTCAACCACGCATCAAACAGCGACGGCCGTTTCGCGCTACATGCGCTTCGTCGGGCTTTGCGCCAGCGCGTACATTTGTGCCGCCCTTTTAAGCATCGGCGCTACGTGTTGTTATGGCAATAGACAACAATAATCCCACACGTGAACTAGTGGCAGGACGGATCTGTCAGGCTGTTCACCCGCTGGAACAGCCTGCCAGAGTCCCCTGCCGCTAGTGTGAAACTAGCCTTAAATCACTAAAACAGGAAGGTAGCGAGGAAGCACTGAAAACCTATAAGGAAAAAAATAGAACATGTAAAAAAGAAATAAAAGCAGCCAAACTAGAGACCGAGAGATTCATTGCCAAAGAGAGCAAAACTAACTCTAAAATGTTCTTCAATTATATAAATGGTTGCAGAGAGCGATGAGAAGAAAGCAAAGCTATTAAATATTTTTTTCTCCACTGTATTCACTGAAGAAAATAAACTGTCAGATGAAATGCAGAATGTAAAAGTAAATTCCCCATTAAAAGTGCCCTGTCTGACCCAGGAAGAAGTACAGCGGCGTCTTAAAAACATTAAAATAGACAAATCGCCAGGATTAGATGGCATACACCCTCGTATCCTAGGAGAATTAAGTAATGTCATAGCCAGACCCTTATTTCTGATAGTGTTCCACAGGATTGGCGCATAGCAAATGTGGTGCCAATATTCAAAAAGGGTCCAAAAACAGAGCCCGGAAACTATAGGCCGGTAAGATTAACATCTGTCGTGGGTAAACTGTTTGAACGTTTTCTAAGAGATGCTATTTTGGAGTCCCTCAATGAAAATAAGCAAATAACGCCATATCAACATGGCTTCATAAGGGATCGGTCATGTCAATGGATGTCGTATATCTGGACTTCTCCAAAACATTTGACACTGTACCGCATGAAAGGTTCGTATATAAAATGAGGATGCTTGGACTAGGAGAAAATGCTGTATGTGGGTAAGTAACTGGCTCAGCGATAGAAAACAGAGGGTGGTTATTAATGGTACACATTCAGATTGGGTGGAGTACCTCAGGGGTCAGTATTGGGCCATATTCTCTTCAATATATTTATTGATGATCTTGTAGAAGGCTTGCACAGTAGAATATAAATTTTGTAAACTGTGTAAAGTTATTAATAGATTGGATAGATTGGAGGTTTGGGCAGATAAGTGGCAGATGAGGTTTAACACTGACAAATGTAAGGTTATGCACATTGAAAGGAATAATGCAAGTCACCCGTACATACTAAATGGTAAAACACTGGGTAACACTGACAGTGGCGTATCTATTACGAGGCAAACAAGGCATTTGCCTAGGG
Organism: Bufo bufo; assembly: GCF_905171765.1. Lineage (NCBI taxonomy): Eukaryota > Metazoa > Chordata > Amphibia > Anura > Bufonidae > Bufo > Bufo bufo. The sequence goes on along the minus strand of NC_053399.1, from coordinate 38,091,491 downwards.
CGGCACTTGCCAATGGAGCGGCAAAATGCCTTGTTTGCCCCTTGTCCCATCCGTCTTATATGCCGGTATACTCAGAAGATCCGATGGTATATTCTAACCCCCAGGCGTTCCCATGGTGACGGGGACGCTTGCCTGGGGCATAGAATATGCCATCGGATCTGAGTTTTCACGATCTCAATGAGATCGTAAAAACTCAAATCCGATGGTATATTCTAACGCCCAGGCGTTCCCATGGTGACAGGGACGCTTGCCTGGGGGTTAGAATATACAGGGCCACGCCGCTCACAGGAGTACATTTATAAACTAATCAGTAACTTTAATCATTGCTGATCTCTTTACTTGGATACCTTACTCTGTCTTAGCTCCGGTAACAGCAGGCAGTGCGGGCGGGCGGCGCTCACTCACTGACGTCACGCGCCTGCTCCTCCCACTAGGCGGCGCAGGCGCGTGACGTCAGTGAGTGAGCGCCGCCCGCACGCACTGCCTGCTGTTACCGGAGCTAAGACAGAGTAAGGTATCCAAGTAAAGAGATCAGCAATGATTAAAGTTAAAGTTACTGATTAGTTTATAAATGTACTACTGTGAGCGTCGGGGAGGGGGATCTGTGGATGTTACTGTTTAGGGGAGGGGGGATCTGTGCATGTTACTGTTTAGGGGAGGGGGATCTGTGCATGTTACTGTTTAGGGGAGGGGGATCTGTGGATGTCACTCTTTAGGGGAGGGCGATCTGTGGATGGCACTGTTTAGGGGAGGGGGATCTGTGGATGGCACTGTTTAGGGGAGGGGGATCTGTGGATGGCACTGTTTAGGGGAGGGGGATCTGTGGATGGCACTGTTTAGGGGAGGGGGATCTGTGGATGGCACTGTTTAGGGGAGGGGGATCTGTGGATGGCACTGTTTAGGGGAGGGGGATCTGTGGATGGCACTGTTTAGGGGAGGGGGATCTGTGGATGGCACTGTTTAGGGGAGGGGGATCTGTGGATGGCACTGTTTAGGGGAGGGGGATCTGTGGATGGCACTGTTTAGGGGAGGGGGATCTGTGGATGGCACTGTTTAGGGGAGGGGGATCTGTGGATGGCACTGTTTAGGGGAGAGGGATCTGGATGGCACTGTTTAGGGGAGAGGGATCTGTGGATGGCACTGTTTAGGGGAGGGGGATCTGTGGATGGCACTGTTTAGGGGAGGGGGATCTGTGGATGGCACTGTTTAGGGGAGAGGGATCTGTGGATGGCACTGTTTAGGGGAGGGGGATCTGTGGATGGCACTGTTTAGGGGAGGGGGATCTGTGGATGGCACTGTTTAGGGGAGAGGGATCTGTGGATGGCACTGTTTAGGGGAGGGGGATCTGTGGATGGCACATAGGAAGGGGTGGGGTTTAGAGAGAAAGGTGTTTGGCCTCGACAGGAAGGGGTGGGTCAAATTTATTTTAGGGGGGTGCCCGAGTTTAGTCTCGCCTAGGGCAGCACAAAACCAAGATACACCACTGAACACTGACATGGAAAAGGACCTAGGAATTTTAGTGAACAGCTAACTAAGCTGTAGAAACCAGTGTCGGACAGCTGCTGCCAAGGCCAATAAGATAATGAATTGCATGAAAAGGGGCATAGATGCCCGTGATGAGAACATAGTCCTACCACTTTACAAATCATTAGTCAGACCACACATGGAGTACTGTGTACAGTTCTGGGCTCCTGTGAACAAGGCAGACATAGCAGAGCTGGAGAGGGTTCAGAGGAGGGAAAATAAAGTAATAACTGGAAAAAGGGGACTACAGTACCCTGAAAGATTATCAAAATTAGGGTTATTCACTTTAGAAAAAAAGACGACTGAGGGAAGATCTAATAACTAAGTATAAATATATTAGGGGTCAGTACAGAGATCTATCCCATCATCTATTTATCCCCAGGACTGTGACGAGGGGACATCCTCTGCGTCTGGAGGAAAGAAGGTTTCTACACAAACATAGAAGAGGATTCTTTACGGTAAGAGCAGTGAGACTATGGAACTCTCTGCCTGAGGAGGTGGTGATGGTGAGTTCACTAAAAGAGTTCAAGAGGGGCCTGGATGTATTTCTGGAGCGTAATAATATTACAGGCTATAGCTACTAGAGAGGGGTCGTTGATCCAGGGAGATATTCTGATTGGATTCGGGAAGGAATGGCAGGATAACAGGCCGATCTGGATGGACAGATGTCTTTTTTCGGCCTTATAAATTATGTTACTATGACTGCAGATATGCTTGTACGTTCCACAGTTTTTATGCAAAATCGGTAGAAGATCACTAAAATGGGACATAAATACATATCTATGTCTGTAGGAATATAAAACATTTTATCCTGTACTTATTGTAAAATACACTTTGGCTGAGTTTATTTATCCTTCTTGAATTAATTTGTATCAAAAGATTGTGAAAGAATGTAGGGTAACACAATAGGAAAGGATTTTTCAATAATCTCTCATGGGTCCTGATGATCCTAGATCTATAGGGTACGCACCCGATGGTGTGGCTGGCCATATGTAGCCGGTCCGCGCCCACTCCAGAGGCCAGTGGTCGCACAATTTTACCACAAAATCGTGTGCCCGTTGTCTGCCATGGGTGGATGTGACTTGGCCACATGCGGCCAGCCGCATCATGGGTCATACCCTTCTGTCTCCAGAGACTCTTGAATAGTTTTAAATTGCACATTTTGAATTTGTACAATTTAATACTATAAGGAATATTAGAGAATTGCATATTCATAAGAGTAATTGATTTCAATCCTTTTCTTGCTTTATTATCAAGTTGAAGTTCTGATGGCTTCCCTGACAGTATACATTGTTTTATGCCTAGGTTTGTATCCATGGGTAGATATGAGGTGGTTCAAAGGTTTCCATTGTTGCGTTGCCTTGGGTTAAACTCTGGTCAGGGGCAACCTTTACTTGCAAACTAGATAGATACGCAATACCGTTCCCGAACAAGAAAAGGCATTTTCTATTATAGCGCACATTGCCAGTGTCTGTGTTTTGCGGACCACAAAACACCAACGGACGTGTGAATGGACCCTAAGTAACACAGGATTGTGACAAGTTATTCATGCCGATTTGTCTCTACTTGGTTGTCTGATATAAAACATCCAATACATTCTGCTCAGAAAATAATGCATTAGAATAAATCTGATTTGTCGGATGTATTCACACCGTGTGTGGTTCATGCGCTAACGGGACTGAAGACATTAAAAGCTGTAAATGGTGTTTATACAGTATACAGTATTGTGCAGTATGTTTTGATTGATTTAGTTAACTCATTATTTATGAGAGGAGAGATCTGAATATTTTAATGTCTGTAAGATGTAATTAATAGAAGGTAATATGCTAAATACGCTAGTGGTACTCCCTAGTGGTCACCACATCAACTTGTCAAACCCAGATCCATTTCCTTGTAGTAGTGGTGGTGGTGTTGTTATTATTATCAAAATTAATCTGTATCAAAGGGAACCTCTTTGTCCAATCTAAGGGCAGCTTGGAGGAGCTGAGCAGTTTACTATACAGCTGTGAAAAAAAGAAAAATGGTAGAATTTTTATTTTATTCATACAAATCCCTGCTCTTTCCATGTTTGTCATATGGATAATCTTGGTGGTTGACCACTATACCTGTATTCCTATACAGGGGAAGCTCTGATTCACTACATAATACAATTTACTGATCTCCTAAATTATGCTGAATCTTTCCTACAAAACTATATAGCCTGCTCAGCTCCTTCTGCTCCATTAGCATGATGCCTGTGGATCCCTCACATGTTCATGGTGACAGATTCCTTTTAATGCTCTTGTTATGGAAATCATTTATTTGTGTGCAGTTTTCTAAATGCAGTTTTGGATGTTCTTCTTCCTTAGGGCAGATGGAGGATCGAATTGTATTGGACCAACTAGAAACTATCGCTCATGTAATGTGCAGGTATGTATCTGACTTCATCTTGAATGCTCCTGTATGACCAACAATATGTGGATATTGCTCCTGATTATTGATTTAAGGCAGGAAAGCTGTTGCAAAACGATAAGTTCCAACATGCCTGGACAGCCTACAACTATCAGGGCATGCTGGGAGTTGTAGTTTTGCAACCGCTGGAGGACGGGGGGTTGGGCATCCTAGATTTAGGGCTCTTTCACACGACCGTATGGCTTTTTCAGTGTTTTGCGAGCCTTTTTAACATATCCGTTTTTTCCGGTTTTTGTTTCAGTTTTTGTTTAGTGTTTCCGGTTCCGTTCCGTTTTTCTGTTCCGTTTTTTCATATAGCATATACAGTATACAGTAATTACATAGAAAAAATTGGGCTGGGCATAAAATTTTCAATAGATGGTTCCGGAAAAAACGGAACTGATACGGAAGACATATGGAGTACATTCCGTATGTGTTCCGTTTTTTTTGCGGACCTATTGACTTGAATGGATCCACGGAACGTGATTTGAGGGCAATAATAGGACATGTTCTATCTTTGAACGGAAAACCGGAAACGGAATGCATACGGAGTACATTCAGTTTTTTTGGTGGAACCATTGAAATGAATGATTCCGTATACGGACCGCAAAAAACGTTTGTGAACGAGCCCTTAAGGTGTGTCAGTCGCAGACCTTTCAAATGAATGCATAAAATAAATCACATTTTTGAGGCATGTGGTGACATAAGTTAGGGATGAGCGAATCGACTTCGGATGAAACATCCAAAGTCGATTCGTATAAAACTTTGTTCTAATACTGTACAGAGCAGGAGCTCTGTACAGTATTACAAAATATTGGCTCCGATGAGCCAAAGTTATTACTTTGTGAAGTCTTGCAAGACTTTGTATAATAACTTCAGAAATTGATTTATACTGTGAAAAACCATTTCCCGGGTTCAGTTCCAAGGTACCACTTGGAACCGAACCCGAGTTCGGGAAATGTTTTTTTACAGTATAAATTAATTTCTGAAGTTATTATACGAAGTCTCGTGAGACTTCGCAAAGTAATATCTTCGGCTCATCAGAGCCAATACATTCTAACACTGTACGGAGTTTTATGCAAATCGACTTTGGATGTTTCATCCGAAGTCTATTCGATCATCCCTAGACATAACCATGTAGCAAGCCTATAATAGTAGGATGAGACACAATTCACAAGAATGGGGCATGATTATTGACGAGTGCCATATAATATTTTGTCATAAATCATGAATTTATGGTACGTCAAATGCTGCATTCTTAGGAACTCTTCATAAACCTACAGAGTACTGATTAAAGGGCAGTAGGCTAATGCTTGTATTGCCTTTAGGTGCAACTACATAGGTTCATGACTTGGTTAATCATATCTACCATCCTATGGAATGTTTTTTTGCTGCAGCTTATTCTGCACGTTACAGGGTTACAGAGAGTCATGCAGCACAGTTTTTGGCTTTGGAAGACCACAAGTATAAACTGATTGGTTTCAATTGGTGCCTAGCAATCTTTGCATAATGATTTATGCCAAAAAGATTTTCTGTGTTTGATTGGTTGTTTGCACTAAATATAATTTACATCTGTCACATTTCACATAGTTGACTCTGGTCTGGGTGGCTTCACACCTGTAATTGAAGAAACAATGTCCTTTCAGCTCAAACTCCCTAGACCAGGAGAGATCCATGCATGGTGCCCCTAGACCAGGAGAGATCCATGCATGGTGCCCCAAGACCAGGAGAGATCCATGCATGGTGCCCCTAGACCAGGAGAGATCCATGCATGGTGCCCCTAGACCAGGACAGATCCATGTATGGTGCCCCTAGACCAGGAGAGATCCATGCATGGTGCCCCTAGACCAGGAGAGATCCATGCATGGTGCCCCTAGACCAGGAGAGATCCATGCATGGTGCCCCTAGACCAGGAGAGATCCATGCATGGTGCCCCTAGACCAGGAGAGATCCATGCATGGTGCCTCTAGACCAGGAGAGATCCATGCATGGTGCCTCTAGACCAGGAGAGATCCATGCATGGTGCCTCTAGACCAGGAGAGATCCATGCATGGTGCCCCTAGACCAGGAGAGATCCATGCATGGTGCCTCTAGACCAGGAGAGATCCATGCATGGTGCCTCTAGACCAGGAGAGATCCATGCATGGTGCCTCTAGACCAGGAGAGATCCATGCATGGTGCCCCTAGACCAGGAGAGATCCATGCATGGTGCCTCTAGACCAGGAGAGATCCATGCATGGTGCCTCTAGACCAGGAGAGATCCATGCATGGTGTCCCTAGACCAGGAGAGATCCATGCATGGTGCCCCTAGACCAGGAGAGATCCATGCATGGTGCCCCTAGACCAGGAGAGATCCATGCATGGTGCCCCTAGACCAGGAGAGATCCATGCATGGTGCCCCTAGACCAGGAGAGATCCATGCATGGTGCCTCTAGACCAGGAGAGATCCATGCATGGTGCCTCTAGACCAGGAGAGATCCATGCATGGTGCCCCTAGACCAGGAGAGATCCATGCATGGTGCCTCTAGACCAGGAGAGATCCATGCATGGTGCCTCTAGACCAGGAGAGATCCATGCATGGTGCCTCTAGACCAGGAGAGATCCATGCATGGTGCCCCTAGACCAGGAGAGATCCATGCATGGTGCCCCTAGACCAGGATCCAGCACTCGATATATCCTCTTAAAATCCAGTGTTTAATGAAAATCGGTTGAAAAGCATATGAGCACATACTGCAAAAATGGTCAATGCGTTTCAGGTGGAAAATCCTTAATCTTGACCTCCAGAGCATTTTCAGGATTTTCACAAAACAGTGAATTTTAAGTGGAGATACCAAGTAGTGGATTCCTTTTTTTTTTAAATCCACACCCAGAATTGGTCCTGACTAGTTTAAGATAACATTGTGATCTAAGGCCATCTAAAATCATAGCTATAAAGCAAAATATTGTTCCATTTAATCATTATATCTGTATCTGTGGTCAGCTCACAACACACACTTGATATTCAGCCAGGTGAAGTGGCAGTCACGTACACTATTGTTATAAAGGGAACACAGAGCACATATGCAAGAATATAAAATAAATCTGATATAGATTATACATAGATATATAGATGGGCACATAAGTCACAACTTTTAGGGATGGGATAGATAGCATAGTTTTCCCCATGTCTGATAACTTCTGGGGAAGGCGGCTGCACTGTATGAATTCGCCTTGCCATACGCCCAGGGGGCTGCATATACAGTATGAACTACCAGCTGAGTATTACTAATTTACAGTAAATACAAGTGGATAGTTGTCCTGAATTCTGCAGTGAGGTCTTCTATAGTTACTTTACTAAGAAATAAGATTGTTTCATCACCAAATATTTTTTTCCTGTCCAAGCACTTGTCTGAATTTGGTTCAGTGAACTGTAAGATCATCCTGAGGGACAGGATATATTCCATCTGTTTATAGACAGTTCACTCATCCCCTTTCACACGATGCAGAGCTGATGTTCTGATCTTATTGCACTTTGCAGGAATGTCCTGAAGCCTCCCGAGATTTTCGGGCGGAACAATGTTCGGAGTATGATGGGATGGAATTCCAGGGAAAAAGGTACAAGTGGCTGCCTTATTACGGAGGTAAGAAATACAGCTATGGTTAGACCAAACTAAACTTTGTTAATTAGACATTTATTATTTTATCCTATTACTTCTAAGTAATATTTTAATGGCGCCTTAGGAAATATTATTCCGAGGAAAGAAGTAGACAGTATTGAGAATATTGCTATAAAATGCCACTCGCCTAGACGACAATTGTGGCATAAATATTGTGAAGAATTGTAACTTCTGCTAAAGAACTTGATTCCTACATATGCCTGTTCTTTATGTACTTGGCAATAACACTTGGCTCCAAATCCCCTGCCTCGCCATGACCTTCTGTTGTCTATAGCCACCACTTGTAGGAGCATACTGCCTACTGTTTTTATTTCTAGCTTAAAGGGGACCTGTCACCACAAAAGGCAATGCAATCGGCAGGCAGCGTGTTATAGAGCAGGAGCTGAGCAGATTGATATATAGTTTGCTGAGAAAAGATTGAGTGAAACTTGTAATTTATACATTTAAATCTCTTTTTCTAACTTATGACCTTCTCTGTGAACAGCCCTGAGTACACAGTGGAGGTGTTATCAGTGACCCCCCGTACAATAGCTGTATTACATCTCCTTATGGAGAGCACCTGATGAGGGGCAGTCATCCTAAAACAGCCATTCTGAAGATGAGATGCTGGACTCATTATTATCCAAGTCATGTCTCAAGGCCGAACATTGAGCTCATTTGCATACCCTCTTCCCAGCTATCTATGTGTACACACTAACGAGCCCTTTACACAGGAACCTTTTCATAGGAACGCTCGTTAGCAATTATCTGCCAGTGTAAAGGTGCCGCCGCCTTTTCATCAGGTAACCGCATCTTTCATGTGGTCACTTAAATCATTGATTCTGTATGGGAATCAGCCATGGCATCAGCCAGCACTCCTCCCCATACTGTGGAGGAGATCACTGCAGCGGTCTCCTTCACTGATCAGCAGGTGCTTGTCGGGAAGAAACACTTCCTTCCAAACAATTGCCTGCTGAATTGTCCTGTGTAAAGGGACCTTCCTACAGAGAATGCCGTCAATCACTGATAACACCTAACTGTGTACTGAGAGCTGTTCAGCTATTTATTTAAAAGGGGGGGGGGGGGGAAACATTATGCAAAAGGGTTACAATTTACATAAGTACTCACCTCTACTGATAATTCTACAATAGGGTCTTAAAGGGGTTGTCTGGGAATACCTGTGTTTTGCAGCCTGGCTCCTCTATTGAAAGTTTCAGACTTATCTGCTCCCCACTATTTTGGTCTTGTGTGCCGATTCCAGCATGTCCATCCTCTGGTCCACAGCTTGTTTACTTCCTCCCAGCACAGGCCTGGTCACTTGCTCTGCTGCAGCCAGCCACTGGCTTCAGCAGTGATGTGTTTTTTGTAGACGTTGCACCCCTGAAGCCAGCCGGGCCATGTTACCATAACCTCAGAGGGGTCAGACTAATTGATAGAACTATCGACCTTTCCAATGTTCATAGGAAACTTTGCTTCACGCAATAAATACCTTTTGGATACTTGAACTTTACAAAACTTTTGTGCCAAGGCTTTGATATTGGAATAGTAAATATACTGTATATACAAAGCAAGAGTCTACATAGGCCTTCCTTTTTGCTAGGCCACTTTTACACTCGCGTTAGGTGCGGATCCGTCATGGATCTGCACAGACGGATCCGTTCAGATAATACAAACGTCTGCATCCGTTCAGAACAGATTATCTTTAACATAGCCAAGATGGATCCGTCTTTAACACCATTGAAAGTCAATGGAGGACGGATCCGGTTTCTATTGTGTCATAGAAAACGGATCCGTCCCCATTGACTTACATTGTGTGTCAGAACGGATCCGTTTGGCTCAGTTTCGTCAGACGGACACCAAAACGATGCAAGCAGCGTTTTGGTGTCCGTCTCGAAAGCGGAATGGTGACGGAACGGAGGCAAACTGATGCATTCTGAGCGGATCCTTTTCTTTTTTTTTTATTCGGATTAGTTTTTATTGACACATTTTCCATGTATACAAAAATAAACATAACATATCAACAGAGGATACATTAAGGGGTACAAACAATCCATTTTTCTCAAGAAAATTTTTATTGTCAAAAATGAATAGTAAATGACAACAACATATTGTGGACGCAGCCACTCAAGAGTTCTCAAACATATAAGCTTGGAATTTGGTGGACGCAGCTACCTTTTTGGTAAATTGACAAATTTTTAATAATGTAGTAAGTCCTATGGCACCCGCACGGGTGCTGCCAACATAGAACTTAGGGTAACAACAATAAGAAACCATAACATTGGATCAGTAAGTTACCAGAAGGTAAGACATGGGGGAAAAGGGGGAGGAAAAGAAAATGAAAGAGATGGTGATGTTGAGAAACATCTATGGACAAATGGTTTCCTACAAATGTTAGGCCCAATCAGGCTACACTAGTGAAATTATCAATAGGTCTATAGAGGAAATTGACTACTGAGGCATAGGAAATTTAGCCAGCCAAGGAGACCAGGAGGTGTAGAAAAATTTTAACCTGTTCGTTCTTTGGGCCCATAAATGCTCAAATATAACATTTGTGGAGATCTTTTCTGTTAGTTCGTTCATGGAAGGGCTCTTAAATGATTTCCAATGCTTAGCAATCAATAATTTGGCCGTTAATAAAATATGACACAATAGAGATCTAAATTGAGGGGGGATTATGTCAATATCTAACGATAAAAGTGCCATAGCTGGGGATAACAGCAGATTTAGACCTAGGACATCTTCTATTAATTTATTAATTTCTACCCAGAAAGGGCGGAGACTATCACAATCCCAGAATATATGAATCAAATTACCAGGTTTCACTTGGCATCTCCAACATGTATTATCAGTATTAGGATAAAATCTGGCTAGTTTGACTGGCGTGAAGTACCACCGTGTTAGAATTTTTAAATATCCTTCTACCAGGCTAGAGCTTCTTGTGGCTTTATGTGTAGTTCTAATCGCAATCTGCCATTTAGCCAGAGGAAAAGAGAGTTTGAGATCCCTTTCCCAATTTAGTAAATGCGCTTTTTTTGTAAAATGTTCATCATTTATCATAAATTTATATATAGCCTTTGTAGGCACCTGTGGAGTGTCTTGTGGACCAAGAACTGTATTGAGAAGAATTATTGGGATATTAACTTCTCTTTTAGGTCCCTTAACTAAAAAGTGAATTATTCTAGTAAACTGGTAACTATAAGAGTCCGATAGATTATGTGAAGTTTTCAGGCTTGTAAAAGACTTAATGGTATCTCCATCATAGAAATCATTTAATACCTGAAACCCAGCTTTCCGCCACCCGCTCACCGAGAAGTCTGGTATATAATATTGCAGAATCTCTATAGGGATCTGTAAGGTTTTCATCAGTAGTGTAGGCTCAGCCTTCTGCAACATTATTTTCCATGTTTGGATAGTAGCTTTCATTGTCGGTGCTGTGGGTAGCGGAAATTTCTTATCCATTGCATGTAATAAAAGAAGTGAACGGAGAGATTTCCCCTTATTAAGATCTATTTCTATCTGTTTCCAGCTAGGATATTGCTCTGTGCTAAACCAAAGTTTTAGCTGCTTGAAGATAAAGGAGTTGTAATAACCCTGAAGATTAGGGACACCTAGGCCTCCATGGGACCTATGGTTATAAAGTATAGAGGCTGCAATTCTATGAGGTCCTTTATTCCATATAAAGGAAAGCATTTGGGTCTTGAATTTAGCTATGACTGAAGCAGGTATGGGAATAGGAAGTGTCCTAAACAAATATAGAATTTTTGGTAGAATCATCATTTTATATATTATTACTCGCCCTAGCCAGGACAATTCTATTTTGGAGTATCTGATCAAGCCGGATTGAAGAGATTTGTATAGTGTATCATAGTTAATCTTAACTAGTCTAGATAGAGGAAAGCATATTTGGACACCCAGATAGGTAATAGAGTGTTCTGCCCATTGAAAAGGGAATTCTTTACCCAATATCTCTTTTAAGGGTGGAGGGACTCCTATAGCTAGTATTTGGGATTTGGATTCATTAACCTTATAGTATGAAACCTCTCCAAATTCTTTAATAATCTGAGTAGCCGCTCTTAAGGAAGGAATGGGGTCAGTTATTGAAAGAATGACGTCATCTGCGAACAGCCCTATTTTGTGTTGGCGATTACCTGCTGGGATACCCCTAATCTTGTGTGACATCCTTATCATTTCTGCAAAGGGCTCCATAACCATTAAGAATAGGAAAGGTGAAAGGGGGCAACCCTGGCGAGTGCCATTTGTAATTAAAAATGGGGATGATAAGGACCCGTTTACCAATACTCTAGCTGAGGGGGAAGTATAGAGAGCTAAAATCGCGTTTTTTATATAGCCATTAAACCCAAATTTATCTAGTACTGCTGATGCAAATCCCCAGTGAATCCGGTCGAACGCCTTCTCTGCATCCAGGGTAAGAAGCAGAGAAGGCGACGCCATGAACCCAGCCTTCTGCAATAAACCCAGCATCCTCCTAGTCCCATCTGGGGCTTCTCTGCCCTTTGTAAAGCCTACTTGATCACTATGAATTATTATAGGTATAATTTTTATAAGTCTATGAGCAAGTAATTTAGCATATAGTTTAATGTCACAATTAAGAAGTGAGATAGGGCGGAAATTTGCAGGGGAGTCTGGAGATTTCCCTGGTTTGGGTATGGTGACAATGGTGGCTTGTAGCATTTCAGACGGAAACTGATCCCCAAGTAAGACTCTATTAAAGAGTTTTACTAGATGTGGTTGCAAAATGGAGGAGAATATCTGATAGTATTCGTTGGAAAATCCGTCAGGGCCGGGTGATTTGTTAGCTTTAAGAGATTTAATAATAATTTATATTTCAGAATTGGAAACTGGGGAGTTTAGTTTCGTTAGTTGTTCAGAGTTTAGAGAGGGCAAATTAACTTTTTGAAGAAAAGCGTCAATGCTTCCTGTGGATGGTTGGTGAGTGGAGGCATCTTTGTTAAGATTATATAGCTTCGAATAGTAGTGGTTGAATGCCTCTGCTATTTTATTTGGATGAGTGATTTTAGACAGTGGCGTAACTAGAGTGTTATGGGCCCCAGTGCAAACTTTGGATCGGGGCCCCCCCCCCCCCCCTTTTTACAAAGAAGCGGCAGATTTTCTTACGAAGGGCTCTTTCCCTTGTGGTTAGTCCGCTGCGTGAATGAGGGCCAAGCTCCATTCCGGACAGCAGAGACACGGAGCAGTAACATGATTGATAATGCTCCGTGCCTCTCTGTGACCTTTTTACTACAAAATCACAGTGAGATAAAGTTGTCACTGTGAGTTTGTAGCAAAACGATCATAGAGAGGCACAGAGCTTTATCAATTATGTTACTGCTACGTGTCTCTGCTGTCCGGAGAGGGGCTTGGCACTCTTTCACACAGCGGATTAGCCACACGGGATCCGCTTGTGTTAAAGAGCCCTAAGCCCAATGCATGGCTACACTAACCCAGTCCTAATAAAATCTGGTCCTACCTCATCCAGGGTGTCGCTGGCTTCGGCGTGATATCCACTGGATCCAGAACAAGGTCCCTGTGGTGATAGAGAAAAAAATGAATAATCACATAAGGAAGGGATGGTGACTGCCCCTATGAAATCACCAGCAGGGGGCGCTGTGCTGGCCTGGTAGACTGAGCTATGCCAATGTATAGCAGGGTAATTTAGGACATTTCCCCTAAGTGCTACCACACAGTACTAATGCCCACATTGTGGCCCCTCACAGTACTAATGCCCACCTTGTGGCCTTTCACAGTAATTAAGCCCACCTTTGTTCCTGTCACAGTAGTTATGCCCAGATATGTGCCCCCTAACAGTAGATATGCCAAATATGTGCCCCCTAACAGGAGTTATGCCAAATATGTGCCCCCTCACGGTATTTATGCCAGATATGTGCCCCCTTCACAGTAGTTATGCCCAGATATGTGCCCCCTTCACAGTGGATATGCCCAGATATGTGCCCCTCACAGTGGATATGCCCAGATATGTGCCCCTCACAGTGGATATAGCAAGATATGTGCCCCTCACAGTAGTTATGGCCAGATATGTTCCCCCTCACAGTAGTTATGACCAGATATGTGCCCACTCACAGTAGTTATGCCAGATTATTTGCCCCTCACAGTAATGACCAGATACGTGCCCCCCTACAGTGGTTATGCTAGATTATGTGCCCCTCACATTAGATATGCCCACATATGTACCCCTCACAGTGGTTATGCCAGATTATGTGCCCCCCCTCACAGTAGTTGATATATGTGCCCCCTCATAGTAATGCCTTTATATGTGCCCCCCTCACAGTAGTTATGACAGATTAGGTGCCCCCTCAGTAGAGATGCACACTTTTGTGCCCCCCCTTCCCCTTTTCCCCCAGTCTGCAAAAAAAAAAAAAAACATACTTACCCTCTTCCCTGATGTTTCACTGCCACACTCACATCGCGCTGCTGGCTGTACTGAAGGCAGTTTCCCGGGCCTTCAGAGCTCCTCCCACAGCCAGCAGCGCGATGTGCGGCCAGCAGAGGGAGCGCTAGAGCTCCTGCTTCACTGATGATCTGGAGACAGCCCGGCAGTGACAAGAACTGCCGGGCTGAGTGTATATGAGTGAGTGCGCGCGTCCCCCCTCTTCCTCCTCCCCCTCTCTGCGCAAACCTCCCCCACCTTGCCTCATAATATTAAACGTGTAATGGAGCGCCCTGACGGGGCTGGCATTGTCACTGTACTTCATGCCGGGCCCCGTCACAGCTCTTCATTACATGTTAGTACAGCGGGCCCCCTCCCCCCGCCGGGCCCGGTCGCAGTCGCACCCCCTGCGACCGCGATCGTTACGCCCCTGATTTTAGATATCTTGTCTGGGGCTAGTACATAAGGGATATTAATTTTCTGGGCCAGTGGTTTTACTTTTCTCGCCATTAATCTACTTGGTTTATTGTATGACTTGTAATACGCTAGTCGCATAGAGGTTAGCTGCCTGTCATAATCCATTTGGAGAGTAGAGTGAATTTCATGTCTTAGAGACATTAATTTTTTATGTAATAGTAGGGACGGGTCTAAGCTAATTTGTTTTTCCAGTCTGGCTTCATCATCTAGGAGGGATGTCAGCTTAGCTTCCCTGGTTTTTTTGAAATGAGAGCTTTGTTTAATCAGTTCTCCTCTGATAGTCGCTTTATGAGCTTGCCAGATAGTAAAGTTGCTAATATCACTTGTGTTATTGTGGGAGAAATATTCTATCAAAGCTGCTTTTGTACGTGCATTATATGTGGGATGACGGAGAAGAAAAGTATTGTTTCTCCACATTCTTTGTGTGTTTGTCGGTAATATTTGGGAAATAGAACAAGAGATGGGCGCATGATCTGACCAAGATGTCTTCCCTATTGAAGAGCTGGAAATCTTAGGTAAAAGAGATCTGTCTGAGAGAAATAGATCAATTCGGGAAAATGATCTATGTCTAGCAGAGTAGAAGCTATATTCCCTAGAATTTGCATTTAAACCTCTAAACGTATCATATAACTGATTTTCTCGTATCCACCGTCCCAACGAGGGCGCCAGTATTCTATTTGAGCTGGATGAGTCAATAGACCTGTTTGGGACAATATTAAAGTCTCCACATATCATCAAAGATCCTTTTTGAACCTTGCGAGTTTTTGTCAGGACTTTGTTTAAAAATCTAACTGGGGATTTGTTGGGGGCATAGATATTGACAAGGGTCATTACTACTGGGCCAATCTGGCCTATTACAATAATATATCGCCCGCCTTCGTCACAAATCACTTTTCCAATCTGGAATCCCAGTGAGTTTTTTATTGCAATAGCTACTCCTGCTTTCTTTTTAGTAGAATTAGCGAGTAATACTGTAGAGAACTCTTTATTAGAAAAATTTGGATGTTTGCCACTCACAAAATGTGTTTCTTGAACACACACACTATATCAGTATGAGAGGAGCGAACATCCTTCCAGAGCGAGGATCTCTTGTATGGAGAGTTGAGCCCCTTGGCATTAATAGATAGAACCTTAACTGCCATCAAATATAAAAATACCTTGAGGTAGCATACATAGTGTAGATCTTACATCTCTAGCCTGTGTAGGAAATTGAGATAGTGTAGCATGACCATCTGTAAAAAGAAAGTTAAAAGGACATGGAAAAAGAAAAGGGAAGACAAAAATAACAAGATAATACAGTATTAGGATTAATACGGTTTGCATAGTAAACTGATGTTAAACAAGAAATTGTTATGACTGGTCTGGAGGAGGTTACGCAAAAACCTGGACCAGAGAGATCTGGGGGGAACAGTACGGCCCTATTCCTCCATCCCTATAATGGAAAACAACATGGTCAAAGGGAACAACGACCGCACTAGGCCGTACTATTGAAATCAATCTCCCACCGTGGACCAATCTGAAGAAATATGGGCGTTAGGCTTATTTTTTGCTGATGTCGGCGAAGTCGGTTTTCCAACATTCCAGGCCTTAAGTATTGCTTCACCCTCTTCTGGGTTTTTGATGATATATGTCCTCCCATCTTTGTGGATCAGGAGTTTCATCGGGAATCCCCATTTATATGGAATCTGCAGATCTCTTAGGATTCTGGTGATAGGGGAGAGTTGTTTTCTTGCTTGCAAAGTCACTTGGGACAAATCGGCAAATATTTGGATGTCCTGAAAAGGAGCTGGGAGGTTGCGGTTTTTCTTCATATAAGCAACTAAATCTTCTTTTATGCAGTAAAAGTGAAAACGTGCAATAACATCTTTGGGCACGGAGACCGGGAGATGTTTCGGTTTAGGTAGGTGATGAGCTCTATCAATCAGAAGAAGATTGGGATCTTTATCTGGAAACACAATTTTGAGCATTTCTCCAAGATGTTGTTGTAGATTGGCTGAGCTAACCGAATCAGAGATCCCTCTGAATTTTAAGTTGTTGCGTCTATTCCTGTCTTCTAGATCTGCCAGCTTAGCTTTTAGCCCTGAGACCTCTTCTTCCAGGGAATAGTGTGCATCGATAAGGTTGTTATGAGAGTTGGTTAATTCCCCCATCTTACATTCTATATGGTTCACCCTGGAACCTAAGTCGTCTACAGCAGAGGTAATGGTGGAAGCTACCTGCTGGAGCTGCGATGTGAGGGATTGATGGACCGCTGACATCATCGCTTTCAGCGAACTCTCTGATACTGCCTGATCAGTACATATAAAGTCCTGAAGAGGATCTGGAAGTGTGGCCCCTGGACTTGTGGCTTTGTTTGAGGGTGATGTATGGGCCTTGTCTGGAGAGGGGGTGCCGCCTTTGTCAGAGCCGGCTGTATTTTCACTCACCGGAAACGCAGGTGTCATGGCGGCCCCTTCCTCCTGCCCCGAGTCCTGCCTGTGGTCTCCGCTTCTGGGATTGCACCTGTGCGGCGAAGGTAAGTATTCACCCCTTTCCCCTGGGACCTCATATCCCTGTGAGGGACGGGGAGCGCTTCCTCTGTTGGAGTGGTTAGCAGTGCCTTATTTATCTCGGCACTCTGCTGCTGCCGCATGTCGCAATGGCGGGAAGGCGCCCTCCGGCTCCTGAGCTGAGAAGAAGTCAGTCAGCCTTCTGAGACCCGGTCGGGACGATTTTTTTCTGGTCATCATGACCCTGAGGTGAAGGGGAACTCGGGAGGGTGTTTTTATCTCTGTTCCACTCCAGCTACGATGCTTTGAGACGCGTTGTCAGGGATGGTGGTGAGGAGCTCCTTCACTGAGCAGCCATCTCAAACGGCAGCAGGCCACGCCCCCCCCAAACAATCCATTTTGACCTATAGAAAATTATCTAGACATTTTCATATATCCTGTACATTTTCTAAAAGTTCATGTTACAGGATGACACCCCTTCAGCTGTTTTTTATTATTAAAATGAACTAACCCACCCACTCCCCGCCCCAGCGACAAAATGGGCACAGCATCACCAGCAGTGATATAAAGTATTAGAAATCCTCCAGATAAATTCATGATACTCTAAATATGAGTTTCATATCCATCCACTCCAAGGCAGAGCACCTCCGCGCCAAGTCTTCCAGCCTGTTTTCCCTTCATAGTATGAGATTCGCATAAGTATGTTCTACATCCACACATCTCTATGACCCTTCCTCCCAAAATAGCCAGAGCTATAGGCCATGCTATACCACAGTAGTCCTATATTCTACCCATTTGTCCCAAATTTTTGTAAACTTTGCCAAGCATTGCCTTTTAAGATATACACCTTTTTCTAGGTGAAGGATCTCAGTCATTCTGTTAAAAAATTCTGTCCCAGTTTGGGGGCCGGGGTCTAAGCCAGTATTTAGCTATTAATTTCCTGGCCCTGGAAAAGCATACGCTGCACTCCCAGGTTTGAATGTCGGTTTTTAATGTCCTACATTCCCAGTACAAATGTCCTCGGACCGGCCGAGACCACAATTTGATAAGTCTTTATTAAAAGCTAGCACACCTGTCCAGAAATTCCCAAGCTCCATGCACTCCCAGAACATGTGTATCAAGGATGCAGGACTCACCCCACATCTAGGGCAGGAAGCATCATTCCTAACTCCAATCCTGAACAGATATGCCGGAGTCCTATATGCCCGGTGGATAAGAAGTAGAGCGGATCCTTTTCAGAATACATTAGGGCAAAACTGATCCGTTTTGGACCGCTTGTGAGAGCCCTGAACGGATCTCACAAACTGAAAGCCAAAACACCAGTGTGAAAGTAGCCAAGGAGCAATACTGTTCATTTTCAAGAGAAGCCGAGACAGAAAGGGATTACTATAGCCGTAACCTTCACCGGGTGGACAAACCTGCAGGGGGGGGGAGGGCAGTATATACTTCTATACCAATGGGTGATAGATATCCAGTTCTTCACTCAATCAGGAATGGCTACGCCTGCAAAATTCTGCCCCACATAACAATAGTAAGAACCTCCGTGGAGCAGAACTGCTGGTAAAGTATTGTGTCGATGAAGAAAATAGGAACTTTCAAGGGCACTTGTAACTTGTATTTGTTGCACAGAGATGCATTTTACATGTTTATAAATACGTTATATAAATATTTTATTAATATAATGGTTACTTGAGGAAATAATAATCCACGCTCTACATATATTTTTTTCACAGCATCCAATAAATGCGAGTTAAATTGCATACCCAAAGGAGAGAACTTTTACTACAGGCACAAAATGGCTGTACTTGATGGCACTCCATGTGATCCAGGCAGAAGAGACATCTGTGTAGAGGGTGTATGCAAAGTAGGACTTCATTTTCAGATATTTTCAGCACTCCCCTTCTCCCTTTGCCTTGTTGTATCATCAGATTTCTTAAAAGGGTTGTGCAGGGCAAAGATACCAATGGTCACGAATATCAGATCGTCGGAGGTATAACTCCCAGCATCCCCACCTATCCGCTGTTTGAAGGGGTAACGGCTTTCATGAGAGCACTGCTACCACTTCAAAATTACCTGCATGTCGTCTTGCTTGTAGAGGTGGTGCAGTGTAATTATAAATGCTTGTCCTATGCACGTGCAAATACATTGCACTGACACCGCAAAGTTGACGGTGCACAGGTAATTCTGAAGCAAACCACAGATTGGTGGGGGTGCTGATCTAAGGTATAGGTCTTTGATATCTTTGCACTGCACAACCCCTTTAATTACTTTAATACAATTATTTCCCAACTTATCTCAGTGTATATCATAATGTAAGTGAAAATTATTTATGATGCAGTATTCTTACTACAGATCAAATCAGACACAAATGTCCACATTAGCCTTTTCAAGTATTTTGTGTCTGTGTCTGTCTGTGTGTGTGGGAGTGGGGGCTTTTTATGTCATTTAAATGTAAAACTTGAAATAAAATTAAGTATTTTATTCATTTTTTTACAACAACACGTACTTTTTAAATTGACCAATGAAATAGACGGTTGGCTGCGATAATGTATTGGATTCATCCAAAAGAGAGGATCATTGTTTGGTATGTGGAGGGGACGGTAGCTCCTGCTATGAAGTCAAAGGATCTTATGACTCGAATACAGTATCCAAAGGTATGTTGTGCTGTAACCCAGTGCCTCATAACTGGTTAAAATTATCATTTACTTTAAGACGGAGGTTGCAATTTCAGTCAATGACAAATGAGAAAATTACATCTTCCTCACTTTTTAACAGCCTATACGTCCCCTTTCCCCACCCGTCGGCTATATGAAAACATAGTGTGTCCTCAAAAAAAATAAAAAATAAAAATCTTGTATAAAACACTAAATAAGACATTGAAGAAGAGAGAGGAGGGAGACGTGGCTGCAGGATATTTCCCTCTGATACTTCTGCTGTGAGAGGGGAAGGGGAGCAGCATGAGAGGTATCTTATTGGCTTAGAGCACACAGCTATTATATCACATTAGGGGAGTCTGCCCATAAACAAGGATATACAGAGCACTAATAAGACATTGAAGAAGGGAGAGGAGGGGGATGTGGCTGCAGGATCTTTCTCTCTCTGATATTTCTGCTGTGAGAGGGGAAGGGGAGCAGCATGAGAGGTATCTTATTGGCTTAGAGCACACGGCTATTCTATCACATTAGGGGAGTCTGCCCATAAACAAGGATATACAGAGCACTAATAAGACATTGAAGAAGGGAGAGGAGGGGGATGTGGCTGCAGGATCTTTCTCTCTCTGATATTTCTGCTGTGAGAGGGGAAGGGGAGCAGCATGAGAGGTATCTTATTAGCTTAGAGCACACGGCTATTCTATCACATTAGGGGAGTCTGCCCATAAACAAGGATAGAGAGAGAGCACTTTTTGTGATCCAATGATTCATCTGCTTAAAGGGTTTCTATCATCACAAAATTTGTTATGTAGCCGGCTGACATTAGCGATGTGCTAATGTCAGCCTTACATAACTGTGTAACTTTTATCTGCCTACATGCCGCCGTTCGCCCAGAAAACTAACTTATAAAATATGCAAATAAGCCTCTAGGTGCTATTGGGGCGTTGCTGCAGCACCTAGAGGCTCAGTCTCCTCACCGTTCGGCACGCCCATTTCGCTTTGATGGACATCTCTGCTCTACGCTTTGAAAGTAAAATCCCGTGCCTGCGCTGTCCTGTTTAGTGTTCGGCGCAGGCGCCCCAATAGCACCTAGAGGCTCATTTGCATATTTTAAAAGTTCGTTTTCTGCGCGAACGGCGGCATGTAGGCAGATAAAAGTTACACAGTTATGTACTGCTGACATTAGCACATCGCTAATGTCAGCCAGCTACATAACGAATTTTGTGATGATAGAAACCCTTTAAGAGCCAATTATATGAATACCTATAATCAAATGTGACTTTCTATTCAAATTGGTTTATTCTGTGCAGATGTCTTACATCAGCTGAAAATGTGGAGTATTTTTTTTTTAATGATTTTTTATTCTTTCAAATTTGTCTTATCTTAAGTTGTTTGGTCCTTAATCTTCCAGGGTACAGTCAGCTCTTCACTATACCAATTGGAGCCATCAATATTCAAATTAGGGAAGTTTCACCAACAAGGAACTTTTTAGGTAACAAAAATTCCAAAATTGCACATCGAGTTGAATTTTTAATGGAGCATTTCTCAGTTTTTAATGAAATGTCTATATCTGCAGCTGTAAAGAACGCACGTGGAGATTATTACCTGAACGGACATTGGACTATTGAATACAGCCGCGCCCTGCCTGTGGCCAGCACTGTTCTCCATTACTATCGAAGCTCTGAGGGAGATTTGGCACCTGAAGTACTAACAGCCAGAGGACCCACTACTGAACCTTTACTTATTGAGGTGCACCGTCTGTTTATTTAAAGATATATAGTGCCATAAGAAAATGTGTATGTATTCACCAGGCAGACATACTACTTGTTAAAGGGGTTATCCCATGATTAAAGTAAAAAATAGAAATTTGACATCATATAGGACATGATAATCTCTTTCTAACAAAGCTAGAACCAGTCCTGTAGCTCAAATGGATCTAGAGATCTCCCCATTCATTGCTCTGCTAGATTTATTTCAAGCTGTCAGAGACATGTCCTTTCTCAGGGGTGTGTCCTTTCTCAGGGGTGTGTCCTTTCTCAGGGGTGTGTCCTTCTCAGGGGTGTGTCCTTCTCAGGGGTGTGTCTTTTTCGCTGCCACTGGTGGCAGTTGAAGGATGGAACTGAGCATGTGCTTTCATCTCAATGAGCAGGACAGAGACATTAGAAAAAGGCACAAACAGCAGGTGGCGCCATACAGATAGATTTCACTGAATAACTTTAATTGCATGCAATTACAATAGTATTCCGATTCAGGCGCTGGTTTGAAAAATGTAGATTTTTTTTTTGTAGTACAGGCCCTTGAAATAGGTGCAATTCTGGATTGCCAGTAAACTATAGCTTGTGCCACAAAAAATTGTAGGCAGAAAAGTGGCACAATATATCTAATGTCTATGGGGTTTCCGCACCCCTCCATGATTAATATGTTTGGGGAAACATATATTGAATAGGTTATTTTCTTGACTGATCGTTCTGGTGCCACTGGCATATTCCCTCCTCCATAGAATTGACATGTTATTTTGAGCCAAGGTGGATGCACCATGTGGCAGGGTCACACAATGGCGTCAACAAAATTTTATTTTCTCTCTTCTAATTTTCAGCTCATTGGCCAAGAACCCAACAGAGGAGTTCACTATGAATACTATTTACCCAATAGTCTTGAAGAGGATGACTATCGGTGGAGCTATGGCTCGTGGACGGAGTGCAGTGCAGAGTGTGGTGGAGGTACAAGCAGACCGAAGTGCTCAATGTATTCATACGTATGATCCTGAGTAAAACCGTTCCTCTTTATTTATTTATTTTTAGAAACGTTTTAGAAGTATTATGTCAGTTGACAAATATACAACCGTATCATGAATATAAAAACAGAATAATAATGACATAAGATACAAAATCAGTGGCAATAATCTAGATCATTCACAGTGTCTCAATTCTACTGTTTGACTTGTACGTTCTCAATGTATCACATTTGTCAACAGATTGAAAACCCAAGTTCTCTGTCACCCATCACCCTAAATATATTGTTGTGGAAGTTATGCACAGGAGTCATGTGGGGGGTGCTACTCAGTGATTGACGGCTACTTGCATGACTACGCATACAGGGAAAGCTGTCAATCACTGAGTAAGACCGCCCACGTGACTCCTGTGCATAAAAAGAGCAGAGGTTTAAGTGCATACATTACAAGTTTTGCTGCAAATTTTCCTGTAAAACCATATATGTCTGCTCAGCTCCTCCTGCTCTATAACAAGCTGCCTGCAGATTACACAGCATTTCATGGTGACAGGTTCCCTTTCATTTTCAATCTGCACAACCGGAATGCCACGCAATTGTTGGTTAATGGTCTGTAAGATTAAAGTCCTTATGTAATTTCTGCCCAATTGTCAAAGATTGCATTTTAGTAGTCGCCCCAAGTGAATACTTCTATAATGTTATGACTTTTCATTTTGGCAGGTTACCAGTCTCGCTTGGTGTTCTGTACTATAGATAATGAAGCATATCCAGATTATATGTGCACAAAGAAACCTGCTCCAGCAAACAACAGAACCTGTAGCATACAGCCGTGTCCACAGACAAAAAGGTAGGCGTTCCTGCTAAACTGTGCAGAAAACTGCAATATTTTCCCCGATGAAATAATATCATGTTATTTAGAATTTCTTCTGGATACCTCTTATTTATGTGTATATTTAAGGTTTCAGGAACCTTAGAGTTGTCATATAGAACTGTAAAGAAGGATCTGCTTTTTTCCCAGAAACTGTGCCAGTGCTGTCCATGGGCAATGTCTGGCATTATAGCTTATCCACATTCAAGTGATTGTGTCTGAGCTGCATGGGCAAGAGTGGTGCTGTTTATGGGGGGAAAAAGTGGACCCTTTAATCTGCTTGGCTTTTGATTATTTAATTTTGTAATATTTTTAATTAAAGGGGTGAGAAAGCGACTTCACTGATCAAGTTAAAGGGGTTTTCCAAGACTTTTTTTACTGATGACCTCTAGATAAGTCATCAATATCCGATCGGTGGGGGTCCGACACCCGGACCCTCCACTGATCAGCTGTTTGAGAAGGCAACGGCACCCCTATGGGTACCGGGCCGTCTCTCAGCTCACAAAGCACAGTGCCATACATTTGATTGTCGCTGTGCTTGGTATCACAGCTCAACCCCATTCACATCAATTGTTGGTATCACAGCTCAACCCCATTCACATCAGCTGCAGAAATTTCAATGACTGAAAATCGTCTGAATGGGGGTTGATTTGACTGCAAACCACATGGATTTCTGCTAGCTCCATTCATATGAATGGGACACTTTCAGACTTTTCTACAACAAATCTGCCATGTTTGGTTATATCCTTATCTAATCATGACAAATCCATAGGAATTGAAAATGTGATTGAGGCCTCATGCATACAAGAGCGTGTATTTTGTGGTCTGCATGAATGGGTCCGCGTCTGAACCACAAAAAAAAGGCGGATTGGACGTGGTTGAAAAATATGTTGTGTGCATAAGGCCTAAAGGGATTGTCCTGACCAAGAAAAACATGACTGCTTTCTATTAAAATAATATTACACCTGTACATATGTTGTGTTTGGTACTGCAGTCCAGCCCTATTCACTGTACGTAAGCTGAGCTGCAATACCACAAACAACCCATAGGTGTAGTACTGCTTCTTAAGAAAGCAGCCATGTTTTTATGATCCTGGCCAACCCCTTTAAGTTAAACTTTAGCGGCACATTTTATTAGAAATATAGCTATAGGCATATGAATAAACAAGCATAATGTAATATGTCCTTATTCTGTGCAAAAGGATTTCTTACTTATATCAGCCAACCATGTGGAATCGTTTAGTGAACACAAAAATGACCAGGTAAACGGGACAGTTGAGTAATTATCTGGTACTGCTTTGGATTAACTAACCAGCTTCCTAGGATCATACTAAAACCCTAAGATACTTGGGTGGCAATTTTTCTTCCACCTTTTATCCAGTGCTTTGCTGTAGCAATAGAAGATTTCTAATACCTCAAACTACAAGAATCTTCATCTCGATGATTTTGCAACTTTTAGAATGACTTCCTTGTCTGGTTTACCTTTACACATTGCCATTTTATTGACAGTGCAAGTTTGGCAGAATATACATTTCATTAAACTTCTCATGAAGACAACCCCTTAGTCAAAGTTGGCCCAGCAGCCACCCGACTGACAAGTTGGCCCAGCAGCCACCCGACTGACAAGTTGGCCCAGCAGCCACCCGACTGACAAGTTGGCCCAGCAGCCACCCGACTGACAAGTTGGCCCAGCAGCCACCCGACTGACAAGTTGGCCCAGCAGCCACCCGACTGACAAGTTGGCCCAGCAGCCACCCGACTGACAAGTTGGCCCAGCAGCCACCCGACTGACAAGTTGGCCCAGCAGCCACCCGACTGACAAGTTGGCCCAGCAGCCAGCCGTTTTTATGATACAGCTTTCACTTGAAGTACATTTGCAAAGTAGCAGGTTTTCTGTTTTACAGTGACCCAGGCTCCATGTGTAGCCCTTATCTTTAAACTCCTGACAGCTCCTAAACACTCAATACTTCTTAAACTCTTATCAGTCTGATAAGAATTGAGCCATAATATAGGGATATTCTGTAGACTAATGCATTAAATGTTCACTATAAGCGTTGGCTTTGGGTGCAAATTGGTGACTTGATATAATGCTGGTTATTGGTGGTGGGTTCTGGGACAGCTGGTGCATAAGATTTTCTATTTGGTGGAAATTAAATAGTGTTGTGTTGACCATAAAGTGCCCACCGAACAGAGCATGTTGCAATAAGGTGACCAATGTTCAATACCATATATTATAAATATCACAGTGTCCACACTACAGCAACACTTATCCTATTATATTCCTTTCATCCTCCTTCCATGGCAACGCAAAAGACCTGCCATGCAATATATTTCATGGTATTGACATTTCCACTTTTGTGCCACATGCTCTGTGTCATGGCTTCAAATGCTGTAAACATGCCCAATAATGTCAATTTCAGCTGGAAGGCTGGCGAATGGGGGCCATGCACTGCCACCTGTGGAGGAGGTACTCAGACGCGTTCAGTATATTGTGCTACGTATGAAGGCAGAGCTTACCAGCAGGCCGCAACTGATGCAGAGTGCAGTGCGTTCATGGAAAAGCCACCGAGCCAGCAAGTTTGCAATCTCCGGTCATGCGCTAAATGGAGCATCGGGCCATGGACACAGGTGGGTGCCACGGCAATGTTCTCTATCATTGTCCATTACCCAATATTAAAGGACAGCTATAAACCCCCTGTTTTCTTGGTAAATTTTTGTTTAAATAAGATTTAAGACTTCAGCAAATGGCATTTATCATGTAGGGAAAGTTAATACAATGCACTTACTAATGTATTGTGATTGTCCATATTGCCTCCTTTGCTGGCTGGCTTAATTTTTCCATCACATTATACACTGCTCATTTCCATGGGGTTATTGCCACCACTACAGCTCAAATAAAAGGTGGCTAGGACAAGGTCTGCTGCGCATGCGTGCCTATGCGCACTCCTGCGGTTTCGCCCACCCGAATAGTTTGGCGGTTTTTCCTATAGTGTGCAAGCACGGCCACCGCTGCTGGATTGCAGGGTGGTCACAACCCCTGGAAACGAGCAGTGTATAATGTGATGGAAAAAATTATCAAGCCAGCAAAGGAGGCAATATGGACAATCACAATACATTAGTAAGTGCATTGTATTAACTTAAATGGCATTTATCATGTAGATAATTTCATTTGCTTTTATTGTTTGGCAT
Organism: Bufo bufo; assembly: GCF_905171765.1. Taxonomy (NCBI): domain Eukaryota; kingdom Metazoa; phylum Chordata; class Amphibia; order Anura; family Bufonidae; genus Bufo; species Bufo bufo. The sequence goes on along the minus strand of NC_053399.1, from coordinate 38,065,096 downwards.
ATTTCATGGGCATAAAAATGGATTATTTGATTTTAGTGCTCGGCCGAGTGTGGAGAAGGAATCCAGAAACGAACAGTAACTTGCAAAACAGACACTGGTGCTATTGTTCAGGATACTGCATGCCTGCACCAAGTCAAACCACTTGATAACCAGATATGTTATGCTGAAACGTGTGTTGAAGAAATTGGCTGGCATATCGGAGAATGGGGTCTGGTAGGAAATACTTTTATACTTTTATTGACACACACAGCTATAAATATGTGTGTATATATATATATATATATATATATAGTGCTTTCAAGTTTGTAAACTCTTCAGAATTTCCTATATTTCTGCAGAAATCTGACATAAAACGATATATTTTCACATAAGTCCTAAAACTAGATAAAGATAACCAAATCAAACAAATGAGTGAAAAATATTAGACTTGGTCATTTGTTTATTAATTAAAATGCGGATATGCGGCAGAAACGCACATAAATCCACATGGACTCCACTATTCCATAGTCAGAATAAAAGAAAGTGGAAGGACCTGAAGTGAGCAGTTCATGGGAGGAAACCCACCAACATAACAGAGCTGAGGCTGTTTTGTACGGAGCATTCCTTCAAGCTGATGTGCCAGGACTAAGCAACAATTACTGGAAATAGTTTTTAGTTATTGCTGCACGAGTTGGTCACACCAGATGCTGAAGGCAAAGTACTTTTGCCACTTGCCCTCAATAAATAAATGACCAAGTCTAATATTTTTTACTCCTTTGTTTGATTTGGTTATCTGTATCAACTTTTAGGACTTGGGTGAAAATCTGATGTTGTTTTAGGTCAAATTTATGCAGAAATATAGAAAATTTTGAAGAGTTCACAAACTTCCAAGCATCACTGTATATGAATGCGTGATAAATTAAATATACAGTGTGTGTATGTACATATTAAAAATATATAATATTAGATTTGAGCCATCTGTTGTCTGGTATATGATATATTTGCCCATTAAATTTCCAACTTGCTGTGGCTTCCCCTAGCTGGAGTGGATCCCGGCCCACATTATGAAAAGTGTTGCCTCTGTTTGGACAATGCCCTTAATTTGTGATCTATGCCATATTGATACCATATTAAAGAGATTTCACTTGTAGTAACTGCTTAAATATTGGATGAAAGTAGTGAATTAAGAAATGGCTCATGAGACTGAGATCACCTATGAAGACTCTGCATTCAATGATAATTGTTATAATGCCGTAATGTAAAGAATTCCACACAAATGTACGTTTTAACCAAAGTCAAACTAGTTGTCTTCAACACAAGATGTATCACAGTAAATTTTGTCAAAGGAAAAAAGACACAATTGCTCATTAGAACCAATTATGCCTTCATTTTCATGGGTAAATGAACCACTTATCCCTTGTTTTAGTCTTGATAGATCCCCTCAGTGTTCTCAGACAGATCCTATGGATTTTCCTGATTTCAACATAACATTTAGTCTGAATTCCCATAACAACAAATCTGTTTATCCACCTTTGATGCACATTCATTATCATCATTCATTAACTTTTAGTGCTCAAAAAGCTGTAGCAATGGTATCCGAAAACGTCAGGTGGTCTGTGCTGACAGCAATCGGAACATCTTTGATCCAGCAACATGTGAAGCCTATGAGCCTGAAAAGCCAGTTCAGATTGAGCACTGTAACATGCAGCCATGCTACCTACAACAGCGTAAGTTACAAATTATTCTACCGGTATAGAACAAAAAATGAGGAGCTGCACCAGCGGGTACTGTTGGAGGGCAGAGTGCAGTCGTGTGCCAAGTTTATGCAGACCCTTTAACCCCTTAAGGACTCGGCCCTATTTCACCTTACGGACTTGGCCATTTTTTGCAAATCTGACCAGTGTCAATTTAAGTGCTGATAACTTTAAAACGCTTTGACTTATCCAGGCCATTCTGAGACTGTTTTTTCATCACATATTGTACTTCATGACACTGGTAAAATGAAGTTAAAAAAAAATCATTTTTATGTATAAAAAAATACCAAATTTTACAAAAATTTTTAAAAAATTGCAAATCTCCAAGTTTCAATTTCTCTACTTCTATAATACATAGTAATACCTGCAAAAATAGGTTTAATACTTTACATTCCCCATATGTCTACTTCATGTTTAGATCCTTTTGGGAATGACATTTTATTTTTTGGGGATGTTACAAGGCTTAGAAGTTTAGAAGCAAATCTTGAAATTTTTCAGAAATTTTAAAAAACCCAATTTTTAGGGACCAGTTCAGGTCTGAAGTCACTTTGCAAGGCTTACATAATAGAAACCACCCAAAAATAACCCTATTCTATAAACGACACCCCTCAAGGTATTCAAAACTGATTTTACAAACTTTGTTAACCCTTTAGGTGTTCCACAAGAATCAATGGAAAATAGATACAATTTCAATATTTCACTTTTTTGGCAGATTTTCAACTTTAATAATTTTTTTCCAGTTACAAAGCAAGGGTTAACAGCCAAACCAAACTCAATATTTATGGCCCTGATTCTGTAGTTTACAGAAACACCCCATATGTGGTCGTAAACAGCTGTACGGGCACACGGCAGGGTGCAGAAGGAAAGGAATGCCATGCGGTTTTTGAAAGGCAGATTTTGCTGGACTGGTTTTTTTGACACCATGTTCCATTTGAAGCCCCCCTGATGCACCCCTAGAGTAGAAACTCCAAAAAAAGGCCCCATTTTAGAAACTACGGGATAGGGTGGCAGTATTGTTGGTACTAGTTTAGGGTACATATGATTTTTGATTGCTCTATATTACACTTTTTGTGAGGCAAGATAACAAGAAATAGTTGTTTTGGCACCGTTTTTATTTTTTGTTATTTACAACATTCATCTGACAGGTTAGATCATGTGATATTTTTATAGACCAGGTTGTCACGGATGCGGCGATACCTAATATGTATACTTTTTTTTATTTATGTAAGTTTTACACAATAATATCATTTTTGAAACAAAAAAAATCATGTTTTAGTGTTTCCATATTCTGAGAGCCATAGTTTTTTCAGTTTTTAGGCGATAATCTTAGGTAGGGTCTCATTTTTTGCGGGATGAGATGACTGTTTGATTGGCACTATTTTGGGGTGCATATGACTTTTTGATCTCTTGCTATTAGGCCCCTTTCACACGAGCGAGTTTTCCGCGCGGGTGCAATGTGTGACGTGAACGCGCATAGCACCCGCACTGAATCCTGACCCATTCATTTCAATGGCTCTGTGTACATGAGCGTTGTTTTTCACGCATCAGTTCTGCGTTGCGTAAAAATCGCAGAATGTTCTATATTCTGCGTTTTTCATGCAGCCCTGGCCCCATAGAAGTGAATGGGGCTGCGTGAAAAAACGCATTGCATCCGCAAGCAAGTGCGGGTGCGATGCGTTTTTCACTGATGGTTGCTAAGAGATGTTGTTTGTAAACCTTCAGTTTTTTATCACGCGCGTGAAAAACGCATCAAAACGCATTGCACCCGCGCGGAAAAAACTAAACAACTGAACGCAATCGCAGATAAAACTGACTGAACTTGCTTGCAAAATTAGTGCGAGTTTCACTGAACGCACCCTGAACGCATCTGGACCTAATCCGTCACGCTCGTGTGAAAGAGGCCTTACACTTTTTGTGATGTAAGGTGACAAAAAATGGTTTATTTAGCACAGTTTTTATTTTTTACGGTGTTCATCTGAGAGGTTAGGTCATGTGATATTTTTATAGAGCCAGTTGATACGAACACGGCGATACCAAATATGTATACTTTTTTTTATTTATGTAAGTTTTACACAATAACCGCTTTTTTAAAACAAAAAAAATGATGTTTTAGTGTCTCCATATTCTGAGCCATAGTTTTTTTATTTTTTGGGCGATTGTCTCAGGTAGGGGCTCATTTTTTGCAGGATGAGGTGACGTTAGATTGGTAGTATTTTGGTGGGCAAACCCCTTTTTGATCGCTTGCTGTTGTACTTTTTGTGATGTAAGGTGACAAAAAAAAGTGTTTATTTAGCACAGTTTTTATTTTTTATTTTTTACGGTGTTCATCTGAGGGGTTAGGTCATGTGATATGTTTATAGAGCCGGTCGATACGGACGCGGCGATACCTAATATGTATACTTTTTTCCCCCCCTATTTTTTACCAATTTTTTTTTACTTTATTTGGGGAAAATGACGTTTTTGTTTATTTTTACTTGACACTTTTAGTTTTTTTGGGGGGAAAACTTTATTTTTTCAACTTTTTTTTTCACTTTATTTTTTGTCCCACTTTGGGACTTGAACTTTTGGGGGTCTAATCCTTTACAATGCATTCCAATACTTCTGTATTGGAATGCATTGGCTGTATGAGTAATACTGTGTGTATTACTCATACAGCTTCCGGCCTGTGAGATCCAGGGGGCTGGATCTCACAGGCTCTTCACCGGAAGGCAGCGCGATGCCTTCCTTAGGCATCGCGCTGCCTTCCATGCCATCGGGTTCCCGCTCACAGCCCCATGGGGACCCGATGGCACCGCCGACTACCGCCGCCGCACAATAAAAAGCCGCAAACCGCAGGTCTGAATTGACACGGGGGGGTTAAGGGGACCCCCCCTCGCATTTAGCCTAGGTGCCTGCTCAATGATACCATGTCAAGAGGAGCACTTCTACATAGTAACATAGTTTATAAGTCCGAAAAAAAGACATCTGTCCATCCAGTTCGGCCTGTTATCCTGCAAGTTGATCCAGAGGAAGGCAAAAGAAAAAAACCCTCTGAGGTAGAAGTCAATTTTCCCCACTTAAGGGGAAAAAAATTTCTTCCCGACTCCAATCAGGCAATCAGAATAACTCCCTGGATCAACGACCCCTCTCTAGTAGCTATAGCCTGTAATAATATTACACTCCAGAAATACATCCAGGCCCCTCTTGAACTCTTCTTTTTTTTTTTTTTTTTTTTTTTTATCAGATAATTTTTATTATCAATAGCTTGTTGTATATCATTAAGGTATTTTCATAAAATCAAATACGGATACATTTTTGTTCAGATGAATACAAAGAACAGTATCGTACGGAATTTGAATACAATTTCCAAGAAAATAGCGCCAATAAGCACAACCCTCAACATACCCAACTACCCCCGCCCCCACCTTTTAGCATTGATCGACCACATATGACTTATCATGCTCTACTCAGCCATGGACTCCAAAGCTTTACAAATTTTCTCATATGTTAGGCATCGTGTTTACTTTATTCCGGAACTCCTCCAGTCTCAGGGAAAATGCTTGTATCCAGTGTAACACTATGAGTTTCCTGGCTACATATAGTAGTCTTCCCACCGCTATCCTATCTGTTTCATCCGCTCCAATCTCGGACATATAACCTAGAATACATATCTTCGGCTCACGAGGTACTCGTATTAGGAAGGTTCTGTGTATAAGGTCTAGTACATCCGTCCAGAAGCCATCTAATCTTGGGAACTGCCATATCATGTGTATTAGATCTGCTGGTTCCATCTGACATCTTGGACATTTTGCGTCTGTCCTGATGCCAATACGATGTAAAAACACTCGGGTTTTGTAAATCCTATGTATAATAAATAGTTGTGACAATTTCCCACTTTCACTTAAAGATGTTTTTGGTACAGCTTCTAGGATGTCCTCCCATTGTTCTTTGGATATCTCCCCGACATCTTTCTCCCACCCTTTCATTCTGGATAGTGGATATGCTTCCAGGAATTTGTCTAAAAGCATTTGATGGGAGGCGTGGCCTGAGAGCGCATGGAGTAGGTCGCACCGCACTGAGCTCCTGCAGATATCCTGACTTTAGAGTGGTAGCAACCCCCTAAATCGCTGATCCTTCCTTACCTGGTGGTTGAGAGACGACAGGAGGGTGCTGTGGTAAATTACTGAGCGCCGACATGCCGAGGAAGTCCGGTAAAGGGCCGCGATCCGACAGGCCAGAGGTGAGCCGGCATGGCGCCGAGGAAGAAGAGGGGCCGGCCTTACAGCCCAAGCTGAGCCAGACTGCGGCCGCAAAGCTGAGCAGGTTTGCTCGCACGGATAGCGATGTGGGAGACTGGGCCGAGGAAAAGGAGATGGACGCTCATATCTCCTCTGGACAGGAGGATGGATCCACCGATGGGGAGGCCCTAGATGCGGTAAATTGGCCGCCATTAACCCCTGCACGGCCGGCAAAAGACGCGGTAGGCCCTAAAGCTATGGTTGATGCAGAGCCTACTTTAAAAGATATCATGGCCGCTGTGGCCAGTTGTAACAGCACACTGAAGGTGCTTACAGTGCAAGTTGGCAGCCTGAGGTCGGATGTGTCTTTAATTAGGCATGACCTACACAAAATTTCAGAACGCACCTCTGAATTGGAGAAGAGGGTGTCCACCATTGAGGACGTTATTCAGCCTTTGCAAATGGCGGCAAAAACAACTGCTAAAGATATAGCTGCTTTATACGCCAAAACGGATGATCTGGAGAACAGGTCCAGAAGGAATAATCTGCGGATTGTGGGTATGCCAGAGAAGACGGAGGGGGATAATGCCACCGAATTTGTGGGAAAATGGTTACATCAACTATTTCATGAAAAAGGTCTATCTTCCTTATATGCGGTGGAGCGGGCGCACAGAGTCCCCATGCGGCCGCTTCCGCCTGGCAGACCTCCCCGTCCCATACTGGCGAAGATTCTGCATTTTAAAGACCGGGACACTATCCTGCGGCAATCAAGGGACAATGAGGAGATGGTCCTGAATGGGGTTAAATTGTCCATATTTCCGGATTATTCCAACGAAGTGCAGCGGAGGCGAAGTAGATTTATGGATATAAAGAAAAGGCTGAGAGCTCTACAAGTCCAGTACGCTATGTTGTTTCCTGCTAAACTGCGTGTGGTGGCATTGGGATCCACCAGATTTTTTGAAGATCCGGAGGAGGCGGCGCAGTGGCTGGACGTCCACGAGCGACAATTGAGAAGTGGAGCCCTGGACACTTGAAGGAGGCAGATATATGTTTCTTATGTTCACTTTATATATGCATTTGCACTCTAGGATTGCTTTAAATTTTGCACCAGTTAAGGAGTGTATTATGTAATGCTACCACATGGTAGTTCCTGAAGAGGGAGCAGGCGGTAAAGAAAGTAAAATGTATTTCTCAGATGTGGGGAGGATTCTCTACCTGAGGAAATGTGTTATTAACTGTTATGTTTATTGTAGGTTGGGGGGCAGGTTGCTCTCGGATTGCCCTGTTTTAATGTGTGAAGTGGATTCTGAGGGGACAGTGATTCCCAGTTACAGTAACCTGACTATGAGAGGGAGGGAGGGGGGTGGGGGGGGGCAGGGAGAAGGTTGGGGGGAAGGGTTAAGGTCTTGAACTATGAGCAAATGTTGAGCAAACAATAGGGCGGTGGCTCACTCTAAACGGAGATGTGGAACAGGTGCTGCTAGCCCAAATGTGAGGGACACCCACCCTCAAAAGGTGAATGGATAAAACTAGAATAATGGGCGAGCACACTTCATTTGTATCATAGAGTACATAAAATATTTAATTAAATCCAATAAATCGACACGTGTATAAACATAAAATCAAGTCATACAATGATAAAATACAATAAAAACATAAAACTTGTGTACTTGGAATGATACACTTATAGATATCGCAGGTGAATGGGATGGTATGCACAGTGTGCTAAAGTCCAATTGCTGGTGTTGGACCAGATAGTCATATACCTATAAGTATCATATGGAAGTCCATTAATTGAGTGAGGTATCTTGAATTCTCCTGTCCAGGAGATCTCCAATCACAGGTCTATTGCACAGATATATGCTGGTAGTGGCTCCAATATAGATAAAAGGTATAGAGATCACCTATTTCAGTCTCTTGTATATTCCCCAAACCTTGGGTGCTGATTTTATACACCAGTTTGCCGAGTCATATTACAAAGTCCCGTAATTGCTGTAAATATAGCAGCTTATATCCAAAAGCTTCTTACCTCCCTCGTGGTGGACGGTCTGTTTCCAGCGTGAGTCGGGCAGCGCGGGACACTGCCGGCGTCTGACTACGTTCAGCTGCAGCTATCCACCCCCTGAAATGCTGACATTGGGCCGCCAGATAGTATATCCAGGGATTGGGCAATGACAGGCCCCCCGCTGTTTTCGCATGTTGTAAGGTTTCCATTTTAATTCTAGGTGGACCTCTCCTCCATACCAGCTCCCTGAAAATGGAATTGATTCTCTGGAACCTTTTTAGTGGTAACCATATTGGGGCGTTATGAAGCACGTATAATAGTTGTGGCATCATAATAATTTTTAAGAGGTTAACTCTCCCCACTACCGACAGGAACCGTTTACACCACGTCCTATTCTGGATTTTAAACTTTGCAAGCAACAGTGTTAGATTTATCTCCTCAAAGTCTTCCAGCCTAAGAGATATGTTAATCCCCAGGTATTGTATAGTTTTAACACAAGGAATATTGTTTTCCTCAGCAACTTTCAAGGAAATTTGACCATCCAGAAACAAAAGCGCCGATTTATGCCAGCTTATAGTCAACCCAGACATCTTACCGAAACTGCCAATTAGTGACATGGCCTCTGACAGAGATGAGGACGTATCCCCCAAAAATAGCAGTGTGTTATCAGAGTACATAGCTATTTTATTGTGGACTGATCCATATTTAAAGCCTTGGATTCCTGGGGAGCAGCGTACTGCAGCTGCAAGTGGCTCGATTGCTATTGCAAACAATAGGGGGGACAGTGGGCATCCCTGTCGAGTCCCCCTAGTCAGCCTAAACAGCGAAGACACTACCCTGTTGGCTCTAATGCACGCTCTTGGATCTGAGTATAGCGATAGGGAGGAGTACGTGGACGAATTACATGAATAGCTAAGTTCCGCCAGATGTTGTAGCCTCCAAATATCTAACAGTCCTACCTCCCTCATAATGGTATGTAAGGGAGATGGACCCGGTTGTTTGCCCGTATTATGTACTTATGTATTAAAGTCGCCAATTATTAGCCAAGGGATCTCTGCATATTGAGCCAGGATATCCAATATAAGTCTCAGGCGGACCACCAAGAAAGGTGGGGGAATATAAACCACTACCAAAATCATTCTCACTCCATCCACATTACAGAGTAAACATATGAACCTCCCTTCAGAGTCAACATGTTCCCGCATACATTCAAACCGCACACTTTTATGTATCAAGATGCTGACCCCTCTGGAATGTGAGGAAAATACAGCATGCACCGAGAAGCCCACCCATGTCTTCTTTACATTGTGCAGTGACTGCTTAGTCAAGTGGGTCTCTTGTAGACAGTATAAAGTTGCATGAAACCTCAGCAAGTAATTAAATATACTCTGGTGTTTAGTCGCATTGGCCATTCCCCTCACATTCCAGCTAATTATTTTAGTCATATGAGTCATCATTACCCGTGATCCACTGGGCCCTCAACCCCTGCCCTAATTTCGAGGGCCATTCAATGCTGAAGTGTGTTAACCCCTCCCTCCCGCCTAATTTAGCCCCCCTACTAGCAAACTTCATGTAGAGTAACCAGTAATTGACCCCATAACCCGTCCAACATGAGCGAACAACCCCAAACCGGACCAACATAATACGCAGCAAAACCCAGTCCTGCATTAGAAATCGCACGGACTCGAGTCTTTTGAGACAGTCCCACAGGTTACTCACGCTCCTGCTGTTAGGCTGCTGTTGGTACCTTTCATGCAGGACTGTATTTCTGGAGCCGTTTTATCCTTTTCCCTCTGTAACATAAGATAATGGCCAATAGGATAGAGAAGGCGCTCATAGGGTAAGTAAATTCAGCAAATCAGATTTCTAATGAAAGAGATGGTTTGCTCACCTATTGTGGTTGCATCAGTTGGAGGTCAGCGTTCTACACGTGCCTCTGCAGACGAGCCGTGAAATCCCTCCAGCTTTCCGGCTCAGACTTGATAAAGGGGACCCTAGCACCCCGAAACGCGTTGTCTTACGAATAAATGGAATACTGCTGAAACCAAAATATTGTCTTTGACCGGTTGTTTCGTGCGCCCTCTGTGGTCCACACGCTCTACCTAAGGTCTAGCGTACTCTTCTTCATCCCTCTGTAACATAAGGAATTAAACAGAACGAGATGGGAAAAGGAAGTGAGATAGACCATATAACAAAAGGGGTCATCCCCAGCTAGGATGAAAAAATATATAAACAATGTGTTAAGTCGACTCTTTCACCGGATCGTCTTATCCAGTGTTTTACCATTTAGTATGTACAGGTGACTTGCATTATTCCTTCCCATGTGCATAACTTTACATTTGTCAGTGTTAAACCTTATCTGCCCAAGCCTCCAATCTATCCAGATCCCTCTGTAGCAGTATACTGTCCTCCTCCGTGCCAATTACTTTACACAGTTTAGTGTTATCTGCAAAAATTTATATTTTACTGTGCAAGCCTTCTACAAGATGATTAATAAATATATTGGAGAATAGGGCCCAATACTGACCCCTGAGGTACCCCACTAGTGACAGTGACCCAATCTGAGTGTGTACCATTAATAACCACCCTCTGTTTTCTATTACTGAGCCAGTTACTTACCCACATACAGACATTTTCTCCCAGTCCAAGCATTCTCATTTTATATACTAACCTTTCATGCGGTACAGTGTCAAATGCTTTGGAGAAGGCCAGATATACAACCTCAATTGATTCGCTGCTGTCAAGTCTAGAACTTACCTCCTCATAGAAACAGATTAAATTTATATATTTTTTAAATTAAATCTTTATTATTATTTTTTACTTCATACAAAAAGAATTGTGACAATCTTTAAAATACATAACATTATATTGCCCTCCCCTCCCACCTCCCTTATTCATTATCTGCTCCCTCTAAAAAAATAAAATAAAAAAAAAAATAAAAAAAAAATACTCCTGTCTCTAACCCCTCTCCCGCGCCCACTCCCCTCGGTCCAACTTGTACCACCCATCATCTCCCGGGGGGAAGCTATATTAGCCATTTCTGCCATGTTCTAACAAATCTATGTTTTTTCTTGATATTTGCCAGATGGAATTCCTCTCTAGCAAGTGAAATTCTAGTAATCTTCTCCCATTCCCTAACCGTGGGAACCACACCGCCTCCCCAATGTCCAATAATACATTTCCTAGCTTGAAAAGGGAGTTTGGAAGCGATTTCCCAATGTTGTGGGGTATCCATTTTATCCATCACCCCTAATATACATATCTCAAATTGACTGGGGACTTTAAACCGATGATATTGCTCTATTCTGTCATTGACCTTGCCCCAGAACTCTTGAGTCTTTATACATGTCCAGAGTATGTGGACATCATCCACCCCTTCCTCCCCAAATTTTAAACCACTAAACACTTTAGTTTTATAGCACTTCATGAATATCTTAGGGGAGTAATAAAGGCGGTATAATATATTGAATTGGGTAATCCTATGGGAAAAGTTCTTTGAAACTCTATTTTTTTCCTTTATGGCCAATTCCCAAAACTCTTCTTGCTGGGGGTTTATAGCATCTTTCCATTTATGCATTAAACTATTGACTGCTTTTTTTCTTGGTCTTTTGATGTAACAAACATTCATACATTTTTTTAATTAATTTCCCCCCTGGTGTTATCTTGAAGATATTGATTAATGGCTGCGGGAGGGTATCCATTTGTGTACCTTTTCCTAGCAAAGTTTGCAGTGCTTATTTTAGTTGCAGATAGAAGAACCTCAGCTCTATATTGCCCAGACCATACTCCTTTTTAAGATCTTCATATAGTATTATGTCCCCCTGTCTCCATACCTGACCCAGTTTGTAGACTCCATGTTTCCACCAAATTTTCTGCTCGATTGATTTTAGTTCTGTAAAGTGGATGTTATCCCACAATAAGGTGTCAGCATGGGGTCCAAGCTGGGACCACAACACTCTTGCTTCCTTTCAGACCCTATCCATCAATTCAAATATCAGAATCTTACTACTTCCCTGTTGTGACAAAATTCCCGCTTCTATTAATTGGAAGATATTACTATTTTCTAGCCGATAATTTACCCCTGTGATCATAGACTTATATCTTAGCGTATTACTCCACACTATCATGTTTTTTATATGGCCAGCAACAAAATAAAGTTCCAAATCTGGGACTGATAAACCACCCTCCTTCTCTTGGATATACAATATTTGTGCTTTTATCCTTGGTTTTTTCCCTCTCCTTATAAAATCCATTAAAAGGCTAGCTATTATTTTAAATGTTTTTTTGGGGGATTATTACCGGAGAATTCCACAATATATAGTTTAGGGAAGGTAGTAGGCACATTTTAATCAGAGATCCGTCCTGCCATCGAGACATATAATCTTTTCCATGCGTCTATTTTCTTCCTAATTTCTTGTATTTTAGAAGCCACGTTTAACTGAATATAGTCCTTAGGATTTGTTTTTTTTTGAATGCCCAGATATTTGACGGGTTAATTGATCATCTTAATTTCCAGTGCTCCTGGTATAAAATTGTTCAGAGGATCAAGCGGGATACAGGCTGATTTAGACCAGTTTATATTAAGCCCAGCATATTTGCCATATTGGTCAAATACCTGGAAAATCTTCACAAGTGATCTATGAGAGCCTACAAACAGCATAATATCGTCTGCATATAAAGCAATTTTTTCCTCGTGTTCACCAAACCTGAATCCCACAATTTCTTCATCTTGCCTGATCATATCAGCTAACGGCTCTATAGCTATAGCAAAATAGAAATAGATTAAATTAGTTTGACATGACTGATCCCTCATGAAGCCATGCTGATATGGCGTTATTTGCTTATTTTCATTGAGGTACTCCAAGATAGCATCTCTTAGAAAAACCTTTAAACAGTTTACCCACGACAGATGTTAAACTTACCGGCCTAAAGTTTCCGGGCTCTGTTTTTGGACCCTTTTGAATATTCGCACCACATTTTCTATGCGCCAATCCTGTTGAACACTCCCTGACAGTATAGAGTCCTTAAATATCAGAAATAAGGGTCTGGCTATGACATTACCTAATTCTCCTATGTATGCCATCTGGTCCTGGCGATTTGTCTATTTTAATCTTTTTAAGACGCCGCTGTACTTCTTCCTGGGTCAGACAAGAAACTTTTAATGGGGAATTTACTTTTACATTCTGCATTTCATCTGACAGTTTATTTTCCTCAGTGAATACAGTGGAGAAAAAAAGATTTAATAGCTTTGCTTTCTCCTCATCCCTCTCTGCAACTCCCCCCTCAACACTCTGTAAAGGGCCGACACCTTCAGATTTATACTTTTTACCATTTATATAATTGTAGAACATTTTAGGGTTAGTTTTGCTCTCTTTGGCAATTAATCTCTCAGTCTCTAGTTTGGCTGCTTTTATTTGTTTTTTTACATATTCTATTATAGTTTTTCAGTGCTTCCTCGCTACCCTCCTGTTTTAGTGATTTAAATGCTTTCTTTTTACCATTTATTGCTTTCTTTACAGTTCTATTTATCCACATTGTTTTTGTCTTGTTCCTTAACCTTTTATTCCCATAAGGTATGTACCTCTCACAATTAGATTTTAGGATGCTTTTAAAAATATCCCATTTTGTGGCTGTATTTTTATTTTTGAGGACTTTGTCCCAGTTTTCTGACCCACATTGATATTTTCAGTTCTGTATCCATATGAGTGATGTGAGTGATAATATCCCTACAGCTCTGCAGAATATGGTGCTATAAAAATTAAATTAAATTCTGCCTCTAAACTAGAAATTCCTCTTACCTCAGAGCTTCTGATACTACTTCCACAGTTGTTACAGTAATAATACTGTCTTAAAGGGGTTGTGTCACAAACCATATTCTACATTTTTCAAACCAGTACATGGATCTGAATACTTTTATAATTGCATGTAATTAAAAATTTAGTATAGCCAGTGAGCTATTCAATAAAATTTATCTGTATAGCGCCACCTGCTGTTTGTTCTTTTCCTTTATTTTTTGTCTGTGCTCAGTTTACATCTTCAACTGCCACCAGCAATATGTTCTGTTAGAAGCTGTGGCAGTTACAGGGAAAGCTGCTGCAGAAAGGACACGCCCCCTGAGCTGTCAGCTTGATATAAATCTAGCAGAGCAATGAACGGGGAGATCTCTGGATCCATGTGAGGTACAGGGCTGGTTCTAGCTTTGCTAGAAAGAGATTGTCGTGTACTATACGATATCATATTTTCACTTTTGACATCAATCATGGCATAACCCTTTTAAGGCTACAACCCTTGGACCCCCCGTTGTTCCCTGTAAACCGAAATTGGATCACAGTGGGTATTATAGTGATCTTAGTTCCATTTAGTAGATCTGCATAGGTTCGGATGTTGCTGCTATTGTGAGAAGGGAAAAATATGCCAGTATTACAGTAGCCATAAGTTCTGGTCTTTGTGTTTTGTGTGTTTTAGAGGTTCCAAGTATGCAAGACACCTGGGGCTATGATAATTCAGATCAGTTTTCTCTTGCACGGTACAGGCAGCCCAGTAAGTATAAGCAATTTTTAAAAATATTTTCTATAAACGAAAGTCATACATAAAAGCAACAATTATATTATTGAAGTTCAAATGACTTTTTGGCTTATTGAACAAAATGTGGTTCTAGTACTACATTTTAGTAGCCATGACACTTTACACAGATATGTTCTTGTGCAATACAGTTATTTTTATATAGTTGTTTGTGTATGTTTTAAAGGAGCAGGTCGGATAAAACTGATATGCTATAACTAGTGCAAGGCCTGAAACATAACAAAGTGCATCAGCCTTGAGCAGAATGTTCCTTTAAAGGTATTTGGACAAGGACCATGTTTTGTCCCACAGCACCCTTGTGCGGTCCTCATCAGACATCAGGCTGACCAAGGCAACTGTAAAATATTATGAAAATTAACATTCTGAAATTTTCATTTATTGTACAATTTATTGTCATTTTTCTATCTCCGTTTTACTAGCCCTCCCCCCCCCTCTTCCTGCCCCTAAAGAAGATAACTTTCTTCCCTCAAATCGCAGAGACTGCAGGCGCAGTAGGTATGTCACTAGATTCAGAACTTATTTTAGCCTGTAACTATTAATCTATACAAAAAAAATGGCTCTAAATAGGGAACCATTAAAGGGAACCTGTCACCGTGATTTTGTGTATAGAGCTGAGGACATGGGTTGCTAGATGGCCGCTAGCACATCCGTAATACCCAGTCCCCATAGCTCTGTGTGCTTTTATTGTGTAAAAAAAACGATTTGATACATATGCAAATTAACCTGTCACTGACTCATCTCACGTACAGGACTCCTCTCAGGTTAATTTGCATATGCATCAAATCATTTTTTTTTACACAATAAAAGCACACAGAGCTATGGGGACTGGGTATTGCGGATGTGCTAGCGGCCATCTAGCAACCCATGTCCTTAGCTCTATACACAAAATCCCGGTGACAGGTTCCCTTTAAAGCTATACTGCATAAATGTTTCAACGGATACTGAGGAATCTTGATGGGCCCAAAGTCTTCAATAACGTCTTGTGTGGTTGCCTGATTTGACAGCAAGAGTACAACCCGTTAAAGTGTGGACAGAGCCTTATCTTAAATGATGTTGAAATCTGTTACTCTGCATCTGAAAACGGAGGGTGACCAGTATTAGATAAGGCTGCATTCTTCAAAAAAACACCTGTCCACAGATTGTGTATGGTATTACAACTTAGGCTACTTTCACATTGGCGTTTTGAATTCCTCTATTGAGATCCGTCATAGGATCTCAATAGCGGAAGAAAATGCTTCAGTTATGTCCCTGTTCATTGTCAATAGGGACAAAATTAAACTGAACGAAACGGAATGCACCAAAATGCATTCTGTTCCATTTGGTTGCGTCCCCATCGCCGCCAGAAAAACGGTGATGTGGTGCGGAGCAAGACGGATCCGTCCTGACACACAATGTAAGTCAATGGGGACGAATCGGTTTTTTCTGACATAATATAGTCCTAATCAAAAGTTTAAGACCACTTGAAAAATGGCAAAAAATCATATTTAGCATGGCTGGATCTTAACAAGGTTCCAAGTAGAGCTTCAACATGCAACAAGAAGAAATGGGAGTGAGACAAAACATTTTTTGAACATTCAATTTAATGAAAACAACGAATAAACTGAAACAGGCTGTTTTTCAGCTGATCAAAAGTTTAGGACCACACCTCCAAAAAAAAACTAACCCCCTCCAAAACAGAAATCCAACTTCCAAACATGAACTCAGTAATGAGTAGCTCTACCGTTATTGTTTGTCACTTCCAAAATTTGTTTCGGCATGCTTGATGCAAGCGTTTCCATGAGGTGAGTGGGAACATTTCTTCAAGTGGTGAAGACGGCCGCACGAAGGCCATCTACTGTCTGGAACTGTTGTCCATTTTTGTAAACTTCCCTTGCCATCCATCCCCAAAGCTTCTCAATTGGATTTAGATCAGGGTAACACGCAGGATGGGCCAAAAGAGTGATGTTATTCTCCTGGAAGAAGTCCCTTGTCCTGCGGGCATTGTGTACTGTAACGTTGTCCTGTTGAAAAACCCAGTCGTTACCACACAGACGAGGGCCCTCAGTCATGAGGAATGCTCTCTGCAACATCTGGACATAGCCAGCGGTCGTTTGACGCCCCTGCACTTCCTGAAGCTCCATTGTTCCACTGAAGGAAAAAGCACCCCAGACCATTATGGCGCAGGAAGTACAAAAATGCATAATACTTATTGAATTCGTCTTCAAATGAAATTAAAAGTGTAATTTATATGTTTAGGGTAACACAATGAACATTTAGAAACGCTCAGTAAGGGTAGCATAGTAGAGGTGACAGGTTCCCTTTAAAGGCAGCAAGATGAACACTGAGCTTAGTGCATATACTGTATGTACATGACTAAGGCTACTTTTACACTCGCGTTTGGTGCGGATCCGTCATGGATCTGCACAGACGGATCCGTTCAGATAATACAACCGTCTGCATCAGTTCAGAACAGATCCGTTTGTATTATCTTTAACATAGCAAAGACGGATCCGTCTTGAACACCATTGAAAGTCAATGGAGGACGGATCCATTTTCTATTACGCCAGATTGTGTCATAGAAAACGGATCCGTCCCCATTGACTTACATTGTGTGCCAGGACGGATCCGTTCGGCTCAAGCAGCATTTTTGGTGCCCGCCTCCAGAGCGGAATGGAGACGGAACGGAGGCAAACTGATGCATCCTTTTCCATTCAGAATGCATTAGGGCAAAACTGATCCGTTTTGGACCGCTTGTAAGAGCCCTGAACGGATCTCACAAACGGAAAGCCAAAACCCCAGTGTGAAAGTAGCCTAAGATTTACAGATTTTACAGCTACATGGATGTAAAACTGCATAAGGCCTTAAGCATATGATTGCCTTTTGCACCAGTGTCCGATCCGCATTTTTTTGCAGATCAGACACAGACCTATTAATTTCTCTGAGTCCGCAAAAAAACGGACAGAGCACGGATGTCATCCATGTGCTGTCCACATCCATATGTCTATTGCACAAATTATAGAACATCTTTTATTCTTGTTTGTACTGCAGGCAAGAATACACATTTCTAGTAATGGGAGTGATAAAAGTGCAAATTGCACATGGATGGTGTCTGTATTTTGCGGATCTGTGGTTTGTGGACCGCAATACGAACACAGTTGTGTGCATGAAGCCCATTTCTGTATATATATATATCTATATCTTTTTTTTTTTTGTAGGTACGGATGCTGCTCTGATGGTGTAACATTTGCTCAAGGCTTCAACAATGAAGGGTGTCCAAGTGAAAGGAACACAAGAGCTGACCTTTCAGTAAGTGAAATAGGACTGCCACCCTAACTGTTTTCATTATGTTTTTTTTTTTTATATATATTAAACAGGACGTAAACTGTAAATTTTATTGGGGGACGGTGATGGGGAATATTCAGTATATTTAAAATATCAGAAATAATGTTGATTAAATGTTGCTTTTGTCATAGGAAAAACTTATGTTAAGTTTTGTCTTTATGTATAGCTGCTCATATTTAAAACTAATGTTTTTAGTGCTTAAAAAATTGCAGCATGGACTAAAACATCCCACCTTCTCACATAAAGGCTTTTCCAAGGTTTTTCTTGCTAATTCAGAAAAAAAAAAAGCCGGTGTAGCCATAGCTGTAAAAGATTCCTTACATATTCAGATAGACAATGTACTGATAGACAAAGAGGTAAGATATCTTCTAATAGTGGGCATGATAAGATCTACTACCATGACGTTGGCAAATACTTATGCCCCTAATAAATCTCAAGTCCAATTTTTAAATAAGGTGATGAAAAAAAATTAAGACAGTAAAAAAGGGGTCTTCATTGTTATGTGGAGATTTTAATACAGTTCTGATCAAAAGTTTAAGAACACTTGAAAAATGGCAAAAAATCATATTTAGCATGGCTGGATCTTAACAAGGTTCCAAGTAGAGCTTCAACATGCAACAAGAAGAAATGGGAGTGAGACAAAACATTTTTTGAGCATTCAATTTAATGAAAACAACGAATAAACTGAAACAGGCTGTTTTTCAGCTGATCAAAAGTTTAGGACCACACCTCCAAAAAAAACCTAAACCCCCCCCCCCCCCCCAAAACAGAAATCCAACTTCCAAACATGAACTCAGTAATGAGTAGCTCCGCCGTTATTGTTTATCACTTCAAAAATTTGTTTCGGCATGCTTGATGCAAGTGTTTCCATGAGGTGAGTGGGAACATTTCTCCAAGTGGTGAAGACGGCCGCACGAAGGCCATCTACTGTCTGGAACTGTTGTCCATTTTTGTAAACTTCCCTTGCCATCCATCCCCAAAGGTTCTCAATTGGATTTAGATCAGGGGAACACGCAAGATGGGCCAAAAGAGTGATATTATTCTCCTGAAAGAAGTCCCTTGTCCTGCGGGCATTGTGTACCGTAGCGTTGTCCTGTTTGAAAAACCCATTAGTTACCACACAGACGAGGGCCCTCGGTCATGAGGAATGCTCTCTGCAACATCTGGACATAGCCAGCGGCCGTTTGACGCCCCTGCACTTCCTGAAGCTCCATTGTTCCACTGAAGGAAAAAGCACCCCAGACCATTATGGCACCCCCTCCACTGTGGCGCGTAGAAAACATCTCAGGTAAGATCTGCTTGTCATGCCAGTAACGTTGGAAACCATCAGGACCATCAAGGTTAAATTTCTTCTCAGCAGAAAATAAAACTTTCTTCCACCTTTGAATGTCCCAAGTTTGGTGCTCTCTTGCAAAGTCCAAACGAGCAGTTCTGTGGCGTCCAAGGAGACGAGGTCTTTGAAGACGTTTTTTTGTTTTTGAAGCCCTTCAGTCTCAGATGCCGTCTGATGGTTATGGGGCTGCAGTCAGCACCAGTAAGGGCCTTAATTTGAGTCGAGGATCGTCCAGTGTTCTGACGGACAGCCAATTGGATCCTCCGGCTCAGTGCTGATGAAATTTTTTGGGGTCTTCCACTTGACTTTTTTGTTCCATAACCCTCAGGATCATTTAAGAAATTCCAAACAACTGTCTTACTGCGTCCCACCTCAGCAGCGATGGCGCGCTGTGAGAGACCCTGCTTATGCAGTTTAACAACCCGACCACGTTCAAAAAGGGAGAGTTTTTTTGCCTTTGCCATCACAACGTGTGACTACCTGACAAAAAATGACAATGAATCCACATCTTTGCACAGATTTGGCCTTTTAAAGACATGTGATCCTAAACTTTTGATCAGCTGAAAAACAGCCTGTTTCAGTTTATTCGTTGTTTTCATTAAATTGAATGCTCAAAAAATGTTTTGTCTCACTCCCATTTCTTCTTGTTGCATGTTGAAGCTCTACTTGGAACCTTGTTAAGATCCAGCCATGCTAAATATGATTTTTTGCCATTTTTCAAGTGGTCTTAAACTTTTGATCAGGACTGTATAATCCCTGACAAACATCTTGACTCCACAGGGAGCGGCAGAACATCTACCCCAACTTTAGGAAAATGGCTGGGAAATGTTTGTTTATATGATACTTTTCGCTGCCTGAATGCTTGTTCTCGGGAATTTACCTTTTACTCCTCACGTCATAGGTCATTTTCTCTGATTGATCTTGCTATTGTTGATAGATCTTTGCTCTCCAGATTAAGCTCAGCTAAAATAGGAGTAACTTCATGGTCAGATCATGCTCCGATATTCTGTACCATTTCACTTTCCCCGAGCTTCTCTCCCAAGAGATCATGGAGAAATAACGTATACCTACTCAGACATCCCAGATATCAGGAGCAAACTGAGTCCTATCTAACCAATTATTTTACTACTAATAATACCGATAACATAAGGCACATAAGGCTACCATCAGGAGAACTCTCTTAAAACAAAGTTCCCACTTTAAAAAAGGTAAAGAAGCCAAACTCACATCACTACTATCTGAGGTTACCAAAATAGAAGATATGATACAGGAAAAACCCTCCCCGGATTTACACAAATCCCTAATGTCCCTCCGCCATGAAATACACTCTGTGTTACAAATAGATTATGACCGCCAGATTGCTTCCCTCCGAATGTCCTATTATAAATCCCATAATAAGTCTAGTAGAATAATGGCAAGGAAAGTAAAACCAATGCTGCAAAAATCTAATCTACCATATGTGTTAGACGCTGATGGCGTTACTAAACTTAACCATCCCAAAGACATAGCGGATGCCTTAAGCAACTATTACACCAAACTATATAATCTGGGATCAGACCTTTTAACTCCCCAACCCACAACTGAGAAAATTGCCTACTTCTTGGAGAGCATTAATCTCCCTTCATAAATGAAGAACAGGCTACCAACCTTAATTCTCCTATTTCTCCAGCAGAGGTCATGGCGGCTATAAAAGCTCTTAAACCTAATAAAGCCCCTGGACCTGACGGCTTCTCAAACGAATATTACCAGATATTCACTCCCTGCTACTGCCCCATTTGGTCAATATGTTTAACACCGTCTTAAAGGGAGAACAGTTACCTGCAGAAATGCTTCAAGCTACCATAGTCACTTCCTAAACCTGGTAAATCAGCAGACTCCCCAGCTAACTTTCGCCCCATTTCACGACTTAATTGTGATATTAAATTATAAGCTAAAATTATAACTTTTTTACTCTTGCGAGTTCTCCCGCAAATAATCCACAGCGATCAAGTGGGATTTGCAAAAGGTAGGCAAGCCCCAAACAGCACGAGATGAATTCTAGGGATAATGCAAAAAGACGGAAGTTTACAAGCGTCTTCTCTGCTTCTAACCTTGGACGCAGAGAAGGCGCTTGACCAAATTCACTGGGAATTCGCATTTGTGGTTTTAGCTAAATTCGACTTCCATGGCCCCATACTCCAAGCTATACAAGCTTTATATACCCAACCATCTGCCCGAGTTTTAGTGAATGGCACATTCTCTACACCATTCCCCATTACCAACGGCACTCGCCAAGGATGCCCTCTTTCCACTTTCCTTTTCTTGATGTGATGGAAAGGATTAGGATGTCGGGGGACATTAGAGGCATTCCAGTTGGACATAGACAACACAAACTAGGTCTTTTCGCGGATGACTTGATCCTGACCTTATCAGACCTACTAAATTCCTTAAGGATGGCTTTGAGTATTATCCAATCATTTGGAGAGGTATCTTATTATAAGATCAATGAGACTAAATCTCAAATACTAGCTATTAAGGTTCCATCGTCGTTAAGGGAAGCAATAGGAAGAGAATTCCCATTCCAATGGGCATCCTCTTCCATAACATATTTGGGGATTCAACTATGTTTCCCACTTTCTAAGCTACTCCCCTGCAACAATGATATTCTACTTAAGTCCCTACAATCAGAACTGTAAGGATACTCTAAAATAGAACTTACTTGGCCGGGCCGCATAGTGATTTACAAAATGATGATATTACCTAAAATATTGTACTATTTTCGCACTCTTGCGATACCTCTACCAAACAAACTACTGCATAAACTCAGAAGGCAAATGCTCTCCTACATAGGGGGAAGAGATAATCATAGAGTCGCTGCATCCATCATATTTTCGCATAGAAGAAATGGAGGTTTGAGTGTTCCGAATCTCCAACTCTACTATGAAACAATCCTTTTTAAGCAACTGAGATATTGGTGCCGACAAGACCATAAAATAGGGTGGCCGGGAATAGAAGTAGAACTCAATTCAGGCAGACCACTTAACACACTACTATTGGTTCATGCCATTGACCCTCAACGCCTCTTCCTTTAGCTTTATATCTGAAAGCCTCAATCCAAATATGGCAGTCTCTACTTTAAAAAGTGCACAAAATCAGCCCCAAGAAGCAAATTCCCCTTCCCTTAGAGATACTGGAATACTTTATGCCAGACCTCTCTATGGCAATTTGGAAAAACAGGGGAATCCACTTCTTAAAATATCTATGATGGTAACACACTGAGACCCTTCTCTTCCATATAGTCCCTTTATACCATCCCTAGTTCAAGTCAGTTTGACTATTTAAGAATATCTCACATCTTGAGGAATTTCTCTACCAAAACTTTCTTTCTTCCGCTTTCCCATAACTACCTCTTTCTTCCAGATGAAGACACCCAGACTTCTACCAGTTTAATATATAGAACCATTATGGGTGATCTCTCCTTTGTAGAGAGCACACATGCTGAATTGGGAAAAAGATCTTCAGTGTACTTACTCGAACATAGATTGGCAGACAGCGATTAATTCCACCTTAAAATCCACAGCTTGTTCAAATCTCTTAGAGGGATATCACAAACTGTTGACTAGATGGTACTAGACCCCCGCCAGACTTAACCAATTTTTTCCGAATGTAGAAAATAAGTGTTGATGTTGCCAGAGATCTTTTGGAAACATCCTTCATATGTTCTGGAGCTGCACCGCGCTTAGCTCTTACTGGTCAGACATAGAAAAGCTCCTTCAAAACATCACTGCCAGAAATGTCAGGATTTATTCAGGTCTAGCTCTCTTATCCTTAGGCATAGACCAGATCACACATTCTCACCGTAAACTAGTATGTCATATCTTACTGACTGCTAAGCGTATGATAGCCAGAAATTGGAAATCTACACGAATCCCATCTTTGCATTGCATGTACGAGAAATTGATAGCACATCGGAGAAACACTATAGTCTCTTTCCAGAAATCCTGGAGTCCTTGGTTAACACGATTTCCATTACCAACTTTAGATTCACATTAAATTAATGGGATATTAACTGTCGTATGTCTAACATTGGAGATCACTGGAACTTTTTTAATTGTATTCTGTTATTATTATGTTTGCTTGCTGCCAACGCTTCATTGGATTTTGAAGACTGTGTAACTTCCTTAAAACTTCAATAAATATTTAATGTTAACATGCATGCTGCAATTTTTTTTTTTTTTATCAGTCTGTTGTAGTTTTTGCCATGACTACCATGGAGAAACATGACAGAAATTTTCTGTAGAAGAAGGATATCCTAGAGCCATTTCTTTAATAAAAAAAAGATGGAACTGTAGCTGTAAGAAAATTGCACATTAGGAAATGACAGTTTTTCCTTCTCTGTGTTAGGGCTCATGCACACGGCGATTGCCCGGCCCGTAAACAGCGGGTCCACAATACATGGGAACCGGCCGTGTGCACCCTGCATCACAGATGTGTACCCATTCACTTGAATGGGTCTGCAATCCGGGAGGTGCAGAACGGAGGAGTGCTTCCATGGGTTTTCTGTCCGTGCCTCTGCACCGCAACCCGGATCGTGGACCCCATTCAAGTGAATGGGTCTGCGATCCGCATGCGGCGGCCCCACACTCCGTGCCCGTGCATTGCAGACCGCAGCACAGATGGAACATGTTTGTGTGCATTATTCCTTAGAGAAAGCACCAGGGAGGGGAAGGAGTTTGTACAATACAGATCAGAGTGTGGAGAGGGGATAAGGCAACTCGGAAGGCAATACATAGGTAGAGAATCACGTCTGTTGTGCAATATATTCAGCATTTAATTACAAACAATAAGGGATAACCAGGCACACTCTAAATTTGGGTACAAGAGTAATTTATTTATGTTCTGGTATTTATGTCATAGGTAGGTAAAATATACCTATGACATAAATACCAGAACATAAATAAATTACTCTTGTACCCAAATTTAGAGTGTGCCTGCTTATCCCTTAGGCTGGGTTCACACTTGAGCGTTTTACAGCGCGTTCAAACGTGCTGTAAAACGCTCAACACATGAAAACCAATGCTTCCCTATGGCCCTGGTTCTCACTTGAGCGTTTTACAGCGCTGAAAAACGCGCTGTAAAACGCCCTACGCTCAAACAAGTACTTGAGCTTCTTTGGGGCGTTTTACAGCGCGTTTGTGGCCATAGGACATTGCAGTCAATCACACAAATGCGCGTCTACTATTGCAAAAAACGCGCGTTAAACGCGCATATCAAAGACGCTCAGGTCTGAACCCAGCCTTATTGTTTGTAATTCTATGCTCCTGACTGGGTGAGTCAGACCAAGCAGTCCTGCACCTCTACCATTTACTAGAGCAGTAGAGCCGTCTATCCCACCTTTTTACCTTGAATATTAAGCATTTAATACTGGTTGGGACAAGCCCACATGAGAAAAGTCTGTTACTAGGTGCAGGTTGTAAGATGAATATTGGGGTCTAAAATTGAAATATTGTAGACTGAATTTTTAAAAACTATTACTCAAGGTTATCACTAACATATGTAAAAATATTTCTGTCCACGTGAATGGTATACATAAACTTTAAGGGTCAAAATATGGAATGATAATTTGTACTTTGGGACATTGTAATTACTGGTTGTATATGATTCTAGATGCCTTCAGGTGAATGCAGAACCTCTACATATGGATGCTGCTTTGATAATGTCAATAAAGCCTCTGGTCCTCTTGGTGAAGGATGTCAAAGTAAACCCAGTTATGGTATGTA
The DNA here is from genome assembly GCF_905171765.1 of Bufo bufo. Taxonomy (NCBI): domain Eukaryota; kingdom Metazoa; phylum Chordata; class Amphibia; order Anura; family Bufonidae; genus Bufo; species Bufo bufo. Next base: position 38,040,146 of record NC_053399.1, on the reverse strand, counting down.
TATGTCCTTGGTAGTCTAGTTTAGTCCACGCAGAGTGGCTGGCAGATGGTGCAAGTTGTACAGCATGTCAACTTAGTTTGGATAATTATTGTCAATGGCGTATAGCTGCTGTTTACCTGCAAAATTGTGCTGTCATTAGTAACCAGTTTACAAAGTGTGCCATAATGCTGATCAGCATTCTCCTGGCAGCCACTCTGTGTGGCTTTACCCTATAGGATCTATAGAAGGAGCACTTGTCTCTGCTCCTGCCCAGGTTATAGATGGACACCATGGCCGGACCCCTGATCATGGGTTCCTGGTCTCAGAGAACCTCTTTAAAGGGGTTCTCTGGGAACTAAGAAAAAAAAATGACTGAAAATACTTAAATATTACTTTATCATAAATATATTCCCAAATACCTTTCATTAGTTATAATGGCTCGTTTTGTCTAGGGAGCAATTATTAGGAAAAATTAAATGGCCGCTGTCCTATTAGTACACGCAAAACCTGTCCTAATCACACAGGAGGACAAGATACGTCAGAACATTGAGCTAAAAAGCTTGCCTCATCCTCCTTTCTGCTCTGCTTGTTAGGGATTATGGTCCTGAATACAGCTGATAAGATCTTCAGCTGACTCTGTAGGAATAGAGTTCACGAGGAGACATGAAGTACGGAGAGGATGTGGGGCTGTGGCTGATGAGCAGCAACACTTGTATGCAGTTTCCATTACCAAAGTCTGTCCTCTTTGCACTTCATGTCTCCTCATGGACTCCATTCCCACAGAGATTCATCTGAAGATCTTATCTAGCTGTATTCAGGATCATAAGCCGAGAAGAGGATGAGGCAGCTCTTTAGCTCAATGTTGTGAAGTAGCTTGTCCTGCTGTGTGATTAGGGCAGGTTTTGTGTGTACTGATAGGATGGCGGCCATTTTATTTCTCCTAATAATTGCTCCCCTGACAAAAAGAGCCATTATAACTAATTAAAGATATTCGGGAATATATTTATAATAAAGTAATATTTTAGTATTTCCATTTTCTTAATTCCTTAAAGAGAACCCCTTTACAGGATGGGAAAATGACTCATGCCACTGGCAAAAAAATGTTTTCTCTACTTAATCACTCATCATATTTATTTTGCCTGTTTTATTTCTGTCAGATTATCCAACAATGTGTTTACTTCCAAGTGCTCTGGGGCCTTGCAGTGATTGGACAACTCGCTGGTATTTTGTGCCAGATGTTGGAAAATGCAACCGGTTCTGGTATGGTGGATGCCAAGGTAACAAAAACAATTTTGAAAGTGAAGAGGAATGTATCAACTCCTGCAAGACGATTTCAGGAAGGACAACAGGTATTATAGAGTATAGGTACCGCCAGCGAGGAATGAAATGGGACCGCTTGTCACACGAACACCCTGGGATTGATGATGCAACAGCTTTTGGGACTGAACAAGGCTCTCGAGGGATGGTTAAAACACTTGACCAAGACCCTGAAGGAAGACAGTGGGATGAGCACAATGTGGGGCATGAAGAATCTCAGCCCTTGACAGAACAAAATGCATATGGGCAAATTGCAAAAGAAGATACTTCACGTCACTCTTCCGTTTACCGGTAATGCTTCTTGATAAACCATCATTAAAGAGGCTCTCCAGAATGATAAAAACATTGTTGAGACACCGGTCCACAGGTTGTGTTTGGTATTACAGCTCAGCCAGCCATATTTACTTCAATGATGTTACAATGCAATGCCAGATGCAACCCATGGACAGGCGTAGTACTATTTATGAAAGAAAGTACACACTCTCTGGAGAACCCAGGACCATCATCTATTTGCCAGAGCACATGATTTCAATATGGACTATGTAATGGTTAATTATAACTACTTTGGTGCTGCAGGGAAAGACTTGGTAGACATGGAATTAAACACTTCCCTACAGATTATAGCTCATTACTGGGCATCCCAGTAGTGTGACCCCTGTAATAATTTTATTGTTGGGGGACAATAAAGGATTGCCAAGGTTGGACAAACCCTTTAAATGGGATGCAATAAAAATAATAATTGGTTACCTTAAAAAGGAGTCTGTCACCAGTGACCTCCTTATCAAACTGTCTGCATGGACACATAGCTGAGTAAAACACGTTTTTTCTTTTGTTGATCTGAGGCTCCGTTCCTGAGTTATGATGCTTTTTCTTAATATGCAAATTAGGGCTTTGGGTGCAATGAGGATGTCACCATTGCTCTTGTTGCAGCCAAGCTCCACTCCTTACTGTGGCCAGCGCCTCCCTCACTGCTTTGCCAATGCCTGGCCCTGTCAATCAAAGCAGTGAGGGAGGGGATGGTCTTAGAAATAAGTGGAGCTTGTGTGCAACAAGAGCAATGGTGATGCCCACGTTGCACCAAAGGCTTAATTTGCATATTAAGAAAACATACAGTGGGGGAAATAATTATTTGACCCCTCACTGATTTTGTAAGTTTGTCCAATGACAAAGAAATGAAAAGTCTCAGAACAGTATCATTTCAATGGTAGGTTTATTGTAACAGTGGCAGATAGCACATCAAAAGGAAAATCGAAAAAATAACTTTAAATAAAAGATAGCAACTGATTTGCATTTCATTGAGTGAAATAAGTATTTGAACCCTCTAACAAAAAAAGACTTAATACTTGGTGGAAAAACCCTTGTTTGCAAGCACAGAGGTCAAACGTTTCTTGTAATTGATGACCAAGTTTGCGCACATTTTAGGAGGAATGTTGGTCCACTCCTCTTTGCAGATCATCTCTAAATCCCTAAGGTTTCGAGGCTGTCTCTGTGCAACTCTGAGCTTGAGCTCCCTCCATAGGTTTTCGATTGGATTAAGGTCCGGAGACTGACTAGGCCACTCCATGACCTTAATGTGCTTCTTCTTGAGCCACTCCTTTGTTGCCTTTGCTGTATGTTTTGGGTCATTGTCGTGCTGGAACACCCATCCACGACCCATTTTCAGTTTCCTGGCAGAGGGAAGGAGGTTGTCGCTCAGGATTTCACGATACATGGCTCCGTCCATTTTCCCGTTTATGCGAATAAGTTGTCCTGTGCCCTTAGCAGAAAAACACCCCCAAAGCAAAATGTTTCCACCCCCATGCTTGACGGTGGGGACGGTGTTTTGGGGGTCATAGGCAGCATTTTTCTTCCTCCAAACACAGCGAGTTGAGCTAATGCCAAAGAGCTCTATTTTGGTCTCATCAGACCACAGCACCTTCTCCCAGTCACTCTCTGAATCATTCAGGTGTTCATTGGCAAACTTCAGACGGCCCTGCACATGTGCCTTCCTGAGCAGGGGGACCTTGCGAGCCCTGCAGGATTTTAATCCATTGCGGTGTAATGTGTTTCCAATGGTTTTCTTGGTGACTGTGGTCCCTGCTAATTTGAGGTCATTAACTAACTCCTCCCGTGTAGTTCTAGGATGCTTTTTCACCTTTCTCAGAACCATTGACACCCCACGAGGTGAGATCTTGCGTGGAGCCCCAGAGCGAGGTCGATTGATGGTCATTTTGTGCTCCTTCCATTTTCGAACAATCGCACCAACAGTTGTCACCTTCTCTCCCAGCTTCTTGCTAATGGTTTTGTAGCCCATTCCAGCCTTGTGCAGGTCTACAATTTTGTCTCTGACATCCTTGGACAGCTCTTTGGTCTTTCCCATGTTGGAGAGTTTGGAGTCTGCTTGATTGATTGATTCTGTGGACAGGTGTCTTTTATACAGGTGACTAGTTAAGACAGGTGTCCTTAATGAGGGTGACTAATTGAGTAGAAGTGTCTAACCACTCTGTGGGAGCCAGAACTCTTAATGGTTGGTAGGGGTTCAAATACTTATTTCACTCAATGAAATGCAAATCAGTTGCTATCTTTTATTTAAAGTTATTTTTTCGATTTTCCTTTTGATGTGCTATCTGCCACTGTTACAATAAACCTACCATTGAAATGATACTGTTCTGAGACTTTTCATTTCTTTGTCATTGGACAAACTTACAAAATCAGTGAGGGGTCAAATAATTATTTCCCCCACTGTATAACTCTGGCACGGCACCTGAGATCAACACAAGCATTTTAACCCCTTCCTGACCTCCCCAAGTAAATTTACGGCAGCGATCGGGCATTTAATAATGGAGCCCGCTCGCGAGCGGGCGCCCTAGCCGCTGAGTGCCTGCTGTTTTAGACAGCAGGCACCCGGGACTAATGTATGCAATTAACTTTGGTTAAATGTATGCAATCAACGTTATCGTTAAATACCGAGAGTGCACCCTGACGGCCGTGCTCCGGCTCTCCCAGTGAGGATTGGGGAAGCTGGATGTAATGTGCGGCAACCTCTGTACTCAGGAGTGGTACAGGGCTGCCACACATTAGTTCCTATAGAGAGCCTGCCTGTGGCAGGGCTCCATAGGAACACTAATTTTTATAGACTCCAATGCTCATGGAGTCTATGAGATAAGCAATCTAAAGATTACTTGCTATAGTTTCCTAGGGGAACTATTAAAAATTGTAAAAAAAAAAAGTTTTTACAAATATTAGAAAAATAAAAAAAATATAAGAATTGAAGTCACCCCCCTTTACCCAAAATAAAAATACATAAATAATATAAAAAATTACATCATAGTACAGGCATTTTTGCATGCAGCTAAGCCTAGTAAATATTTATCCCATACGGCAAACGATAAGTCAAAATGGCTGAATCGCAGTGTTTTGGTTGTTTCCCGAAAAAACCCGAAAATCACCCGTTCTTGAAAGGGTTAATCAAGTGACCCACAGCCACGTGTCTATGCAAACATCTGGATATGGAGGTCGCTGTTGACAGATTCCCTATAAGTAGGTTTCTGATTTAACTAGGACTGCCATATCACTTTGAAATACAAGTAAGTCTCTTTATTTATTTTGTTTTGTTAAAGAATTATTTTGGACAAGGCCGAATCCTCCTCCACAGAGGCATCAGTTGGAGAAACGATCCGTCTACTTTGCAGAGTCAGTGATTATCCTTTCCCCAAAGTGGAATGGCAGAAAAATGGAAGTCCTGTATACTCCACCAGGTGAGAGGATAGATATACTGTAGTTATTTGTGAAATTTAACTGTAGTGTGAAAACATGACTAGAAATTAATCCAACGTGGTGCTTGGTGTGACATTGACTTGCCTGCTATTGCTCTTCTGTAAAAAGGGTGCCCTATAAAAGTGGACGTATATTGTAAAATTGTGACGAGCATCTGTCTGAACTTACTCTTCTGAGGAGTCATGCACACTCATACCAATATCCCTCTTTTATCTACCATGGATTTTACCTGCTCTGTTTGGCAGTGCTGTATCCCACATTTTGGACTTTCTCAACAACCTTTGCTTCTTTCAGCATTTTTGTTTACCCTGGACCTCCCAGAGAGTAGATCCTTTCATGTCTCAATCTTGGTTCCAAGCTGGGGGTATTCTGTTCTGTGGACATTGTTGACCTTGTTGGTGACAAATGAGGGATTAATATCCGCTATGTAGGATATTCTGAACTCTGGTTCATTCTTCAAACACCATTACATGTTCAGGTGGGACCGGTGTCTCAGAGGAGAATTACTTCCAGAGACCTTGCAGACTATTTGGGGGATTCTAAAATCTGTGATTGTACGGTCTTAGGCCTTATGCACACGACAGTTGTTTGGGTCCGCATACGTGCTGCATTTTTTGCGGTTCGGGTGCGGACCCATTTTACTTCAATGGGGCCGCAAAAGATGCGGACAGCACTCCGTGTGCTGTCCGCATCTGTTGCTCCGTTCCATGGCCCCGCAAAAAAAATAAATAGCATGTCCTATTCTTGTCCGTTTTGCGGACAAGAATAGGCATTTCTACAATGGGCCGGCCGTTCCGCAAATTGCAGAAGGCAGGATCCGCGGTTTGCGGACTGCAAAAAACTGAACGGTCGTGTGCATGAGGCCTTAGATGTGACTATCTGCTTAGATACAGTTCACAGTTTGCGTGCTCAGATGCTTCTCCATTTGCTTATGGCTGTAAAGTGTTTTATTGCCTTCCATTGAATGCAAACATCTGCACAGGTCCCACTCTGATTTTTGATAGAATTAAGGGTGTTTGTAACATGGAGTATCAGACATCTAGCCTTAATAATATTGTTAATCAATTCTATTCTCTCTGGTACTCATAGGATCTTTACTGGAGCATTTTGCCTTAATATTTGCACTGATGTCTTTTTTGGTGTTGCCTGGCAGTAAAGGATTTAAACACCTAAAAGGGGCTTATTTATCATTGCGTTTTACTCATTTTGGGTTAAAAAAAATAATAAATTCCGTTGAATTTTATTATAAGTTATCAACAGTTTCTGTACTACAGCTTTCACTTTAATACCAGCTTTGGAGAATCTGACGGCTCAAGGTACAGCCCTTACCTCTGAAATTCTGACAGGTCATAAACACCCTTTTAAGGCTACTTTCACAGTGGCGTTTTGGTTTCCGTTTGTGAGATCCGTTCAGGGGTCTCTCAAGCGGTCCATAACGGATCAGTTTTGCCCTAATGCATTCTGAATGGATAAGGATCCGCTCAGAATGCATCAGTTTGGCTCCGTCCACCTCCATTCCGCTCTAGAGGAGGACACCAAAACGCTGCTTGCAAACGGATCCGTCCTGGCACACAATGTAAGTCAATAGGGACGGATCAGTTTTCACTGACACAATATGGCACAATAGAAAATTGATCCGTCCCCCATTGACTTTCAATGGTGTTCAAGACAGATCCGTTACAAACGGATCCGTTCTGAACGGATGCATGCGGTTGTATTATCTGAACGGAAGCGTTTGTGCAGATCCATGACGGATCCGCACCAAACCCGAGTGTGAAAGTAGCCTAAGCCATATTCTTATCAAAATTGAGCTGAGTGTTTACGAGCTGTAAGGAGTTCAGATACGGGCTGCACATGGAGCTGTCAGAGCAGCTGATGTAAACAGCAAGACAGTCTGCATATACACTGAAAGTGAAGGCTGTAGAACAGAAACTATTGTAATCAAATGGCTGACACTCCACTTATTGATGTGCTTTGGTGCTCAGTGATGGGGAGATATCCCAATGTTATAAGATAGGAAATTCACGGCACTCAAAATATAGGAAAATGCTAAATTATATATTTATTGAAGCCACCATTAGTTTTCAATACATAAGGCTAACGTTTCGGTCCCTCCCGGACCTTGTTCAAGGCCTATAAAAAACATGGTATACATTTACAAGAAATGGCAATACTCGGAATATAATCATGAAAACTATGAATAAAAATAATAGTACATCATATAGAGACATGAGCAGATATCAGATGTATAGTGGGTGGATCGTTCCATAATTAAATGAGTGTATACATCTGAACCACAGTAGCGTAATAATGTATTGGAAAGGGAGTTAAGGGAAGGCAAAAGGCAGGTAAAAAAAAAAACAGAGTTAGAAGTGGGGGGGAAAAGCAAAATCAGAAAAGAGCAAAACAAGAGGGGAACAAACAAAAGAGGCTCTACACTCAAATACAATATAGTATCTAATGCACGTCCAATTGTAATTATAACATATGGGGCATATCCAGAAAGTAGATATAAATCGCAAAAGAATGCGCTGGCTCTATAGATAACATAGAATGCTATTCCCATATATAGAAATAGAGCGACATGAAATCCTCAAGCACATTTAGGGCAAACACATGTTCAATTCCTAAAGTATAGGTACCTGGCACCAGTACATACATACCTGTGGTTTGTGATGATCATCGAGTGAGGTGGCGTGGTGAGGGACATACCGCTCATGCCCGGGCTAAATACAGAACAGAAACTATTGACATTTTTAAAGGGATTCTGTCAGCTAGGTTTAGCCTATAGAGCTGAGGACACAGTTAGAGCGCTGTAATCTCGCGCATGCGCAGTTTATTCCCTGAGGCTGATGCCAGCACAGGGAAGGAACACTATGCAGGCACTGACATGCGGTGTACTCACACATGCGCGGGATTACGGCTCTCTAACTGTGTGACATCGGGGAGCAAGGAGGAGATTCGGAGGATGCGTGGCGGTGCTGGGCTCCTTCACAGTGGGCGTGGCTGGGCTCCTGAAACATTGGTAACAGCCCCTTGGGCTCCTTACTAGCCTCGTTTGCATATATATAAAAATATTTGACTGAATAAAAGCACTCAGAGCTATGGGAAATGTATATTGTGGACATGCTAGTGGCGATCTAGCAGCGCATGTCTTCCGCTCTATAAGCTAAACCTAGCTGACAGAATCCCTTTAAAAAAGACCAATTAAAAAAGTATGTTTAGAGCAAAAATGCAATGAAAAAAAAATTACTTCCAAAAGTGTTTATAGCCTTTAAACATTTCTCCCACTTTTCCTTTTCTTCTGCTCCCTTTTCCCTCTTTAATTGTATTTGTAGTGTTCTGTTTCCGTGATTGGATACTACTCTTGCATATATGTAATCAATATTGATATGTTTCTGGAATTTTGTTTCGTATTTTCTATCTCTGATGAGCCACCAAGTTGTACCATTTGTCATTCCTTCTAGCAAGTATGACATTTTGCTTGTTGCTATTCTTTTCTTGGATATAGAAAATTTTTAAAAAATGGGTGCCTTACAAATAAAGGGGTTTTTCCAAGTAAGTTTCTAATAGCCACAGAATAAGGGCTTGTTCACACAACCATATGGCTTTTTCAGTGTTTTGCAGGCTGTTTTTAACGGATCAGTTTTTTTGTTTTTTGTTTCAGTAATGTTTCCGGTTCAGTTTTTTCCGTATGGCATATACAGTAATTGCATAGAAAAAATTGGGCTGGGCATAAAATTTTCAATAGATGGTTCCGCAAAAACGGAACGGATACAGAAGACCTACGGAGTACATTCTGTATGTTTTCCGTTTTTTTTGCGGACCGATTGACTTGAATGGAGCCACGGAACGTGATTTGCGGGCAATAAAAGGACATGTTTTATCTTTGAACAGAAAAACGGAAATACAGAAACGGAATACATACAGAGTACATTCCTTTTTTTTGCGGAACCATTGAAATCAATGGTTCCGTATACGGAATGCAAAAAAAGTTCATGTGAACGAGCCCTAAGTCAATATCAGCTCGGCAGGGGTCCTAAACCCCCACACCCCTGCCGATACGCTGATTCAGAAGGCTGTGATGCTCTGGTGAGCGCTGCAGCTTACCATGCACAGTGATGTCCATTGGTTAGTGCCTGTGCTTGGTCTTACCGTTCAGGCCCATTCACTTAAATGGAATTGAACTGTGGCTAAGCCATATGATCGATAAACGTGACATCACAAACCTAGGAAGAGGCCACAACCTCTTCAAATTGGCAGGGTCCAACTTGATGACCTATCCTGAGGAGAAGGAGTATGGACTGGTCTCAGTTTGTGGGGCAGTACTCAACATGATTTATGACTCTTCTAAAGGGGTTGTCCTATAATTTTATTTAATATTTAAAGGGGTTGTCTCCCTTCAGTAAGTGGCATATATCATGTAGAGAAAGTTAATAAAAGGCAGTTACTAATGTATTGTGATTGTCTATATTTCTTCCTTTGCTGGCTGGATTAATTTTTCCATCACATCATACACTGCTCGTTTCCATGGTTACAACCACCCTGCAATCCAGAAGCGGTGGTCGTGCTTGCACAATATAGGAAAAAGCACTAGCCCATGTGAGCTCCCGTGGCCCTGACCACCAGAGAGGCTGACACTTTCTCCTATAGTGTGCAAGCATGACCACCACTGATGGATTGCAGGGTGGACTGTAACCATTGAAACAAAGGAGCACAGGAAGCAATATGGACAATCACAATACATTAGTAAGTGCCTTGTATTAACTTTCTCTACACTTTCTGCAACTTACTGAAGTGAGACCACCCCTTTAATTTAAAGGGTAGCTGTCCTTTCATAAAAGGTTTCCTCATACTTTTAGTGATTGTATGGGGTCTCCACCCCCAACCATAGCAGTCAAAACCTTAGAATAATCAGAGGTTTTATGAAATGACAGTGTTAAGTGGGAATTACTAAAATATGAAAGTAATGTAGGTGAGCAGAGAAAATGTCTTCAAGGGGCAATTCCTGTTAAAGGCAGTCTGTCATCAAAGTTTCACCTTTTTAACCCTTCCCATAGCTTTCTAGCAGCATTACAGTTAATAAAAACGTTACCTTTATGAGCAATCCTGGACTTATAAAACCGGCAAAAAACAACTTAGTAGCATATGCAAATGAGGGCTCACAAGTGCCCAGGGGCGGCGTTACCCTCGTAGGTGCCCAGCTAGCTCAGCCTTATTGTCACTTCCCCCCGCCCATTTTTTCCCTCTGCCTGCCAATCCTTTCCCTCTGACCGCCCATCTACTAACTTTCTTGTTTCGCCGAGATCCTGCGCACTCAGTCGGTCGGCCGGCGCATGCGCACTGCGATGCCCATTCCTTGTACAGCATCACAGTAATTAATGCGCAAGCGCAGGCTAACAGCGCGAAAATACCACAAAGAAGGCGGTCCATCGGTGCATGCGCATTAATTACTGTGATGCCGTACAAGGCATGGGCATCGCAGTGCGCATGCGCCGGCCGACGGACTGAGTGCGCAGGCGCGGGATCTCGGCGAAACAAGAAGTAAGTAGATGGGCGGTCAGAGGGAAAGAATGGGCGGGGGGGAAGCGACAATAAGGCTGAGCTAGCTGGGCACCAACGAGGGTAACGCCGCCCCTGGGCACTTGCGAGCCCTCATTTGCATATGCTACAAAGTTGTTTTTTGCCGGTTTTATAAGTCCAGGATTGCTCAAAAAGGTAACGTTTTTATTAACTGTAAGGCTGCTAGAAAGCTATGGGAAGGGTTAAAAAGGTGAAACTTTGATGACAGAGTCCCTTTAAGTTATCCCCATCCACAGGATAGGGGATAACTATTGATAAAATATGAAAAAAATATCATAATTTACATTTATTTAACAGGCACACGTACCAATCAGACAACTCTTTAGTGATCAGTGACGTCGGTCTTGAAGATGCTGGTACTTACATATGTATGGTTTCAAATGGAAATCGCAGAGAGACACATAGAGTGCGGCTTCAAGTAGGAGGTAGGTGTTACAACATGTAATACTACTACTTCTAATACAATGTATACATTTAAAGGGTTATTCCTGTCTTGAGATGGGAATAACCACAGTAAGCACCAGGCAGGGGATAGGTCGAGTTATGGAAATGGCCAGCAAAGAGCATAGCACAGCAAGATAGGCTGTTTCCATAGCTCCCATTCACTGCTTATGAAAACTGTGGAGTGCGTGCAGCTTGGATGTTTCCGTACTTCTGCCCACCCTTGACTGGCGTTTACTGTGGTTATTTCCATCTCTGCCATTAAAAGGCCAAAATGGCAAGAATACCCCTTTTAATATAATTATTTTTTTGCATTTCTGTTGTGTTTGACCTCTGGTGAGGTTATTGTTGTGGGGGTAATAGAGTCTAACCTAGAAGTCCAAAAGTTTGCAGTACACAGATAAAGGAATAAGCTGCGGCCAGCTGTTATTCATTCCTACTGTAAACACATACACACTTTGGGGGAGATTTATCAAAAGTGGTGTAAATGAAAACTGGCTTGTATGTGTGAAGAGATGGTTGGAAGGATGGCGGTCGGCCAAACTAGCATTTGGGCGGCTGCTAATGGAGGACCATTTTAAATCATTCGTGGGCCCAGTGCAAAGTTTCAAGAGCGGGCACCCCCAAACATTGTCCATTTTCTTCTAATTTGTCTTCACAGTCACTTAAGCATTATAAAAACATTGAGCATTATGAAAGCATTATAAAAAAGCATTGAGAGAGTAGTGGATGCATGGAATAGCCTTCCTGCAGAAGTGGTAGCTGCAAATACAGTGAAGGGGTTTAAGCATGCATGGGATAGGCATAAGGCCATCCTTCATATAAGATAGGGCCAGGGGCTATCCATAGTATTCAGTATATTGGGCAGACTAGATGGGCCGAATGGTTCTTATCTGCCGACACATTCTATGTTTCTATGTAAAAACAATTCTGTTTTTGGACAATTTTCAGACATGCTGATGGGAAAGGTTTCCTTTTCTTCTCTCTACATAGATTTCTTTCAGCCAGGACGTCTCTGTTGCTGTTCAGACATCTTTGTCTCCTTGCATTTACAGTAGCCTCCCCCAGAGATCAGCAACCTTGAATAGTGCTACACAGACTGTGGCACAAAATAATAGTAAAAGATGGATAGTGTCACAAAAAATAAAAAGGCCAAACGAAGAGTGCCCTAGATATTCATAGTGCCTATATGATGCTCCACACAGGAAAGCTCCCAAACTACACGCTAATTGTGTTCACAGCCTTTTGGCCTCCATCTAGCCTGTATACAGAATGGAGCAATCACTATATGTACAAATGGGTACACTACGCCATTTCAGTACTTTGCTAGAGTTAGTCTGTTAGATCGGCGCACTTATGGAAAAGGCGATTTCCACACCTGTACACCCACAGACCCCAAAAAAAATAAAAAATACAGGCCCCAAACCAGACTCTCCTAAATAAATAAAAGATTTAGAATACGCACCTCAGATGGGATCTAAACAAATACAACCCCCTCCCAGACTAGACCCCGGTGTACACACCCCACACTCTTATAGAGCAGCTCACACTTTGCTCCTATATGTAGCTCTGTGGCTCGTTCTTTGGCTTTAGGACCTGCACAGATCTGGTCAGTTGACCATACAGGTCCTTCAACAGACCTCCAGAGGAGTGGGAGGATCACTGCTGGTGTTTCTTCTTCTGTAATGCCTGTGTCTCGCCTTTTTCTGTTTTTTATAATAAGTCAGGCAGAAGAGTGGGTTGGGAAAATAATAATAATATTGTCCTGTATACAAGAGAATGGTGTGACAGGGAGCTGATGGCTATAGTCAGGCTGGCCGGTGCACTTGTATCATTGCTGTATGGTTAGTGGCTCTAGATGTAGAGCCATAGTAACTGAATTATGTGTTGGTAGGGCCAGGTTTTGTTTGCTGACTTGAGCTATATATCTTGCTCTTTGACTTCACCTTCATAGGTGTGAAAACAAGTGAACATCACAGAACACATGGCAGTGGTCACAGACTTGGCTTTCATGAAGATATGAGAACAGACTCTCTTCCTGCTCAGACATCAAGAGAGCGCTCACAGAGCAGTCATAATATACACTCGGGGAGGAGAGATTCTAAAAAGTAAGCAACTTTGAAATCGTTTTGGTTAAAAATATCCCACTGATTTAGGGCTGCAGCTTCTATACGTACCTATGTGTCTCTATGGTTACAGACTACAAACAGGGTGTAGTCTGAGCCTGCAATCATACTTCCTTCCATGTCGCCTCTACTTCTGGCTAATTTACCGAATATACAATAGCAAACATTGGGGGATGGGTGGAAGGCAGTTTGACTATAGGATCACACACAGTTTTGTCTGTAACCATTGGAGCAATGCAAAAAAATAAAAATAAACTGCCAAGCAAAACATACTATTTAATTCTATATGGTGTGCTAAAATATCAATATAATCATAATAGTAAAAATGTGTTATGATCTATTCAGGCCAATTTTAACGGGACCTGTGGAGGCAGAAGCAAATCTCGGCCATCGAACAAGGCTTTCTTGTTATCTTGAAATATCTCCCAGCACTACAGTTGAATGGCAGAAAGATGGGATGCCATTGCCTTCCCCTAGGTATGAAAGTTTAGCAGACTGGTGCTCCAAATGCTGGGATTGTTAACAGGGGTTGTAAACAAAAAAATGAAATACATCAAAGTGCTTTGGTAGATGCTAATAGGGCTAAAAAGCTGTCCTCAGCTCACAGATCCCCCACCAGTCCTCCAACGCTCTCCTGGTCCAGCTATGCTGTTTCGACACAAGGGTAGTGACGGCTGCAGCCAAACACAGGCCGCTGCAGCAGCCATCACATGTTCTTGTGTCAGAACATAATCACTGGAACATGAAGCAAAGAGCAGCAGGAAACCAGGCTGCGTCAGTACAGGAGTGGAAGGGGATCCACGAGGTGAGTTCTTATTATTATACTCCATTACTGGCATTTGTAAATATAACGCCTTTATACGTTTGGTACACTTATTCTAATGCAGTAGGAATTTTTTTTTTTTAATATTTCCTCAAGAGTTCAAGGGTGAACACAAGTAGCAGCTTTAACACTTTTTTTCCATTGTGGTGTTATGCCATTGAAAATGCAAAAAATTAAATTATATTGTATGTTTGCATTGTTTTCATGCATTCAAAAAATGGATACCGTTATTTTTGGTAATTTAAAACCACATAGGAGTGAAACTGCATTTAATTTTTATGAAATGTATGCAAATTTACAGTGTGTAAAATATGCATTTTGACACGAGTGTGACTTTCTGCCGCCATATGTAAGCATATCCTAATGCAGGCTTTGTATGTAATACAATGTATTCACAAAGTTACCCTGCATTCACATCTGCACTGTAAAATGTAGCAGGCTATTCCAGCAGAGAAGCCGTATCTGACACAGCTCGATAGGGCTGCTGGATCCCTATGGACTACAATGGGATCCGAAGGGGATCTGACCACTTTCAAGCGTTAATGCTGGCTTTCAGCTGGACAAAAATTCTGTATAGCAGACTTTGTCTGGCCAGGATGCAGTCTGATCTCATTGTAGTCAATGGGAATCCATCGGGTCACAGCATTATCTGGCTATGCCAAATATGGTAAACTATGGCAGGCTTTTCCCCTGCTAGAACAGATGTAATTGTAGTGATAGTTACATGTATTATTTGTGTTATATCTATATGTAAACTATAATAAAAAAAAAACAAAATAAAAAAAAAACTGTTGATCCCACAATAAACAAGCAGTTGTGATTACAGCAATGTACCTTGCCAAATTTTCTGCAGGTACAGAAAGCATGCAGATGGTTCTCTTGTCATAAGTCGTGTTAGCTCAGAAGATGAGGGACTCTACACATGTGCGACAACAAATGGATCCCGGAGGGAATTCAAACAAATACAACTTAAAGTCAAAGGTTAGCTAAAATATCACGGACTGCTAGAGCACAGAGTAATGAGCTTCGTTACTTGGACAAGGCCTTAATTTTGCATCTTCATTGCAGCCACAAGTCTGGGTCCGACTGCATGTCCAATAGCAGATCTGTCGGGCCAGGATTTGTGGGTGCAGTACAGACATTGGCCTCCTTCACACTGGGGAGAAGAGAGTGACAAGGGAGGGAGGGGGGAGAAGAGAGTGACAAGGGAGGGAAGGGGGAGAAGAGAGTGACGAGGGAGGGAGGGGGGGAGAAGAGAGTGACGAGGGAGGGAGGGGGGGAGAAGAGAGTGACGAGGGAGGGAGGGGGGGAGAAGAGAGTGACGAGGGAGGGAGGGGGGGGGAAGAGAGTGACGAGGGAGGGAGGGGGGGAGAAGAGAGTGACGAGGGAGGGAGGGGGGGAGAAGAGAGTGACGAGGGAGGGAGGGGGGGAGAAGAGAGTGACGAGGGAGGGGGGGAGAAGAGAGTGACGAGGGAGGGAGGGGGGGAGAAGAGAGTGACGAGGGAGGGAGGGGGGGAGAAGAGAGTGACGAGGGAGGGAGGGGGGGAGAAGAGAGTGACGAGGGAGGGAGGGGGGGAGAAGAGAGTGACGAGGGAGGGAGGGGGGGAGAAGAGAGTGACGAGGGAGGGAGGGGGGGAGAAGAGAGTGACGAGGGAGGGAGGGGGGGAGAAGAGAGTGACGAGGGAGGGAGGGGGGGAGAAGAGAGTGACGAGGGAGGGAGGGGGGAGAAGAGAGTGACGAGGGAGGGAGGGGGGAGAAGAGAGTGACGAGGGAGGGAGTGACGGGGGAGAAGAGAGTGACGAGGGAGGGAGTGACGAGGGAGAAGAGAGTGACGAGGGAGGGAGTGACAAGGCCTTAATTTTGCATCTTCATTGCAGCCACAAGTCTGGGTCCGACTGCATGTCCAATAGCAGATCTGTCGGGCCAGGATTTGTGGGTGCAGTACAGACATTGGCCTCCTTCACACTGGGGAGAAGAGAGTGACAAGGGAGGGAGGGGGGAGAAGAGAGTGACAAGGGAGGGAAGGGGGAGAAGAGAGTGACGAGGGAGGGAGGGGGGAGAAGAGAGTGACGAGGGAGGGAGGGGGGGAGAAGAGAGTGACGAGGGAGGGAGGGGGGGAGAAGAGAGTGACGAGGGAGGGAGGGGGGGAGAAGAGAGTGACGAGGGAGGGAGGGGGGGAGAAGAGAGTGACGAGGGAGGGGGGGGGGGAGAAGAGAGTGACGAGGGAGGGAGGGGGGGAGAAGAGAGTGACGAGGGAGGGAGGGGGGGAGAAGAGAGTGACGAGGGAGGGAGGGGGGGAGAAGAGAGTGACGAGGGAGGGAGGGGGGGAGAAGAGAGTGACGAGGGAGGGAGGGGGGGAGAAGAGAGTGACGAGGGAGGGAGGGGGGGAGAAGAGAGTGACGAGGGAGGGAGGGGGGGAGAAGAGAGTGACGAGGGAGGGAGGGGGGAGAAGAGAGTGACGAGGGAGGGAGTGACGGGGGAGAAGAGAGTGACGAGGGAGGGAGTGACGAGGGAGAAGAGAGTGACGAGGGAGGGAGTGACGAGGGAGAAGAGAGTGACGAGGGAGGGAGGGGGGAGAAGAAGAGAGTGGGGAGGGGGGAGAAGAAGAGAGTGGGGAGGGGGGAGAAGAAGAGAGTGACGAGGGAGGGAGGGGGAGAAGAGAGTGACGAGGGAGGGAGGGGGAGAAGAGAGTGACGAGGGAGGGAGGGGGAGAAGAGAGTGATGAGGGAGGGGGGAGAAGAAGAGAGTGACGAGGGAGGGAGGGGGAGAAGAGAGTGACGAGGGAGGGAGGGGGAGAAGAGAGTGACGAGGGAGGGAGGGGGAGAAGAGAGTGACGAGGGAGGGAGGGGGAGAAGAGAGTGACGAGGGAGGGAGGGGGAGAAGAGAGTGACGAGGGAGGGAGGGGGAGAAGAGAGTGACGAGGGAGGGAGGGGGAGAAGAGAGTGACGAGGGAGGGAGGGGGAGAAGAGAGAGTGACGAGGGAGGGAGGGAGGGGGGAAAAGAGAGTGACAAGGGAGGGAGGGGGGAAAAGAGAGTGCCAAGGGAGTCCCCAGAGCCAGACTGCAGCCAGAGACCAGATCATCTTATTGTCCTGGTGGTAAGTAGACAATGCAATATGTTTATTATTTAACTATTTAGTTATTAATACTACATTGGAAACTAATTTACCTCACATTAAAAGGACACTAGTCCCAGAACCAGTACAGTTTAATAACATAGTACATTAGGCCGAAAAAAGACATTTGTCCATCCAGTTTGGCCTGTCATCCTGCAAGTTGATCCAGCCAATTTTCCTCACTTTAGGGGAATAAAAAAATCCTTCCCGACTCCAATCAGGCAATCAGAATAACTCCCTGGATCAACGACCCATCTCTAGTAGCTATAGCCTGTAATATTATTACACTCCAGAAATACATCCAGGCCCCTCTTGAATTCCTTTATTGTACTCACCATCACCACCTCCTCAGGCAGAGAGTTCCATAGTCTCACTGCTCTTACAGTAAAGAATCCTTTTCTATGTTTGTGTACAAACCTTCTTTCCTCCAGACGCAGAGGATCTCCCCTCGTCACAGTCACAGTCCTGGGGATAAATAGATGATGGGATAGATCTCTGTACTGACCCCTGATATATTTATACATATTAATTAGATCTCCTCTCAGTCGTCTTTTTTCTAACGTGAATAACCCTAATTTAGATAATCTTTCAGGGTACTGTAGTTGCCCCATTCCAGTTATTACTTTAGTTGCCCTCCTCTGGACCCCCTCCAGCTCTGCTATGTCTGCCTTGTTTACAGGAGCCCAGAACTGTACACAGTACTCCATGTGTGGTCTGACTAGTGATTTGTAAAGTAGTAGGACTATGTTCTCATCACGGGCATCTATGCCCCTTTTGATGCAACCCATTATCTTATTGGTCTTGGCAGCAGCTGCCTGACACTGTTTTTTGCAGCTTAGTTTGCTGTTTATTAAAATTCCTAGATCCTTTTCCATGTCAGTGTTACCCAGTGTTTTACCATTTAGTATGTACGGGTGACTTGCATTATTCCTTCCCATGTGCATAACTTTACATTTGTCAGTGTTAAACCTCATCTGCCACTTATCTGCCCAAACCTGCAATCTATCCAGATCCCTCTGTAGCAGTATACTGTCCTCTTCCGTGCTAATTACTTTACACAAAAATTGATATTTTACTATGCAAGCCTTCTACAAGATCATTAATAAATATATTGGAGAATAGGGCCCAATACTGACCCCTGAGGCACTCCACTAGTGACAGTGACCCAATCTGAGTATGTACCGTTAATAACCACCCTCTGTTTTCTATCATTGAGCCAGTTACTTACCCACTTACAGACGTTTTCTCCCAGTCCAAGCATTCTCATTTTATATACTAACCTTTTATGTGGTACAGTGTCAAATGCTTTGGAGAAGTCCAGATACACGACATCCATTGATTCGCCGCTGTCAAGTCTAGAACTTACCTCCTCATAGAAACTGGTGTTCCTGCAGAGAAAAGACACTGTGCAGTACTGGTGGTAAAGGAGCACTATAGTGCCAGGAAAACAAACTCATTTTCCTGGCACTATATAGTTGTTAGGAGTGGGGCACCCTCGGGTCCCCCTCCCACTGGGCTGAAGGGGTTAAAACCTCTTCAGCCACTTACCTTTCTCCAGCGCCAGCACTGGGAACTCTTCTCCCCGATCCTCCTCTCAGCTGCGAATGCGCACACATTCAAAACTATGTTCCACATCTTCCCACTGTAATTTTCACAGTGAGAATCGCGGAAGCACCTCTAGCGGCTGTCAGGGAGACAGCTACAAGAAGCTGGATTAACCCTAAGGGAAACATAGCAGTTCTTTTAATTTAAATGCTGAGAAAGGGGTGGAACATATGTGATGTCATGATATGGGCAGATCATCTGATAAGAGGGTGGCGGCAATTTTTATCTTGCCTAGGGCGGCAAAAATCCTTGCACCGGCCCTGCCACCAATCTAATGTACTTGAATCACAAGCAGTGCATATGACTCCTTTTCTAACACCCCAAAATGAAAACTGACCACAGACCAAACCCCAAAACTTCAGGTGAGACCCAAACGCATAGGGCACTCACTTCTTTTACAATCTCTTCCCCCGAGGATATGCAATAATCCCCAAAAGGTACAAATGTGTGCATTAGTTACTTACTAGTGTATGGTCTGTAGCTGACATGCCATTCTTGCGTGCAGTCATATATGACTATGCTCCCCCTGCTGTCTACCGCCTGGGGCAGAACCATCAGAAAAACTGGAGACAAATAGCTCATTTAGTTAGACATAGTCTGACTACCATTCTGCCTGAACCCTTGGTGCCTCTGACCCCATGGATCAGCTGTTAACCACACAGACTAGTCCAGGAGGCAGCAGCCAGGTTGCTCCCCTGCAGTACAGTCTAGATCCCTGTACAAGGGTTGAAGGGTGAATAACAGGGGACTGCTAGGATTATGCTCTTAGGATTCTGCTGGTTAACACAGTGGTCCTACACCCCCTGTCTTAGGCCAATTTATTCATATTTTTTTCCTCTTCAAATTTAGATCCTTTATTAGTCTCTTATTTACATGTAAATAAAAAAATAATAATAATCTCTCTTCACAGGTGAATTGAAGATCACTGAACCTCCCAGTAGTGTTTCTGTGGCTGAAGGGGATGACGCTTCACTACGCTGTGTGGTGATAGGTGACAATGTCAACGTTAAGTGGTCAAGGTAACCATTACCAATTTTACTGAATTATACAATTATGCTTTCTGTGTTTTCACATTTTGTCCAGGCTCATGCACACAGCCATATTACGGATCTGGGTTGTGTGCATCCATCCATCCATATTCTGCTATTGGCCCAAACCATTTGTCTGTATACCTGCCCGTTTTATATGAAGGCACGCTTTTTTTTTTATTTATTTTTTTTACTTGCTAAATATGTAAGATTGTTATATTTAACGACTATGGTAGTATTTTCTTCTATAAGAATTGCTTACATAGACTCCATATTGCGGTAGCAGCATGAAACTAAAGACATTATTCCTCCAGGACCTAGGTATAAACTTATGGCTAAACAAAAAGAACAACTGACTGGCAGATTCTGCAATAGAGCCTCTGTGTGCATGAACTCCCAAATCTATTAGTGTTTGAGAACCATTCATTAAAGAGAATGGCCTATTGTTTAAATCATACTTTTTTTTTTATTGTATATAATCATGCAATTTTTACACTCACCACTAGGCCTAAAATATGTTAAGTGTTTCTGTCTCGAGAGCAGCTACATGGGCCTCAGCAAAATTGACTTACATGAGAGAGTCTTCTAGGCGTGCCGAGGTCAGGAGGGAGTCGATAAGCTGTGATATCACCTGTTATGAATGGTGGATCCTGTCTCATCTATACAGCGGTGTATTGTAATTCTGCCTATAATGATAATAGCTACTGAACAGTTATCTTTACAGAACAGGAAATCATAATAAATTATACGGCCTAGTGGCCAGTGTGAAAATTGCATGATATACACTTCCTCTATAGGAAAAGAGAAATGTAGCAGCTCTCACCTGCCCTTCCTTTAGTTGTGAGCACGGATGGCCCGTGTCAGGTGCGGGCAGCAAATGCAGAAAGAAGTTGAGAAAAATCCAGCTCCACTTTAAAGGAATTGCTTTTATTCAGCTTGCGGTTAAAAACTCATCCAAGAAATACAAAATTTAGCAGTCTTGTCTTGTCTACATGTTTCGGGCTATCAGAGACATTTCCAGCCCTTCTTCATGACACATGTCATGAAGAAGGGCTGGAAATGTCTCTGATAGCCCGAAACATGTAGACAAGACAAGACTGCTAAATTTTGTATTTCTTGGATGAGTTTTTAACCGCAAGCTGAATAAACGCAATTCCTTTAAAGTGGAGCTGGATTTTTCTCAACTTCTTTCTACACTTCCTCTATATACAGACTGTAGTCTGTTTAGAATATAGTCACTGTATAAATTATGAATATATACAGAAATCTACATTATTTTAAAATAAGCAACTTTTCAATAGATGAGTATCTGTTGAACAGGTAGTCTGTTTTTAATAATGTGTATTACTATACCCATTTCATTGGGAATTTAAAGTGGCTGTCCACAATCAATCATTATTTCAGACAAGTTCCCCAAATTGCCTAAAATAAAAAGTTGTGTTACACTCCCCTCTTTCTGAAGTGCGGTTTTCTGTGGCAGTGTAGCGGTGATGGGTCAGTACACCACATGTAACTGCTGCAGCCAATCAATTTACCTCGGGGGACAGTCATTGGCTGCAGCAGTCACAATGCTGTACACCAAGCATAACATTTTAATTTTTTTGTTTTAGGCAATTGGGACTTGTCCGGGATAATTAAAAGAAGTCTGTAGCCTCATTTCCACTTATTTTCTTATTTCACTTCTAGCAGCATTCTGTTGTACTCCAATGCAGCATTCTAAGCTTACCTTGATTATTTGACATGCAAACTAGGCCCCGGGGTGGGGGATTCTCCATCCTGCATGTGCCCAAGCCCACATCTTCTCCCCTCTCCCTGCAATTTTATTCATCCCCCTCTATGAATTGCTGTCCGGTGCCTGCGCATTTCAAACATCACTGTGGGCATCAGCTTCACAGATTGTAATGCACATGCACAGTCAAGCACCACACCACAGGCCTGCTCTAGAAGAAGAATATGATAGGCTGATGTCCACAGTTACTCCTCTTCTTCCGGTTGGTCTGTGGCGCTCTGCTTGACGGTGCATGTGCATTATGAGCTGTGAAGCCGATGTCCGCAGCGATATTTGTAATGCGCAGGAGCTGGACAGCATATCACGGAGTGGGAAGGAGCTATGTACGTTTAGGATGGAGAACACCCCCCTGAGGCCTTGTTTGTGGCAATAATCCGTCTTTATTTGATTTCCAAATAACTGACAAACGCTGATAAAGGCAGAATACTGTTTTGGAGTACAGCACAACACTGCCAAAAACTTAATAAGTGAAAATAAGGTGACAGACTACCCTTAAAGGGAACCTGTCACCGGGATTTTGTGTATAGAGCTGAGGACATGGGTTGCGAGATGGCCGCTAGCACATCCGCAATATCCAGTCCCCATAGCTCTGTGTGCTTTTATTGTGCAACAAAAAACGATTTGATACATATGCAAATTAACCTGAGATGAGTCCAGCATGAAGGAGCCCAGCACCGCCCCGCATCCTCAGAATCTCCTCCTTGCTCCCCGACGTCAGAAAGCTAGAGCGCCGTAATCTCGCGATGCGACGTCAGGGAGCAAGGAGGAGATTCTGAGGATGCGGGGCGGTGCTGGGCTCCTTCATGCTGGACTCATCTCAGGTTAATTTACATATGTATCAAATAGTTTTTTTTACACAATAAAAGCACACAGAGCTATGGGGACTGGGTATTGCGGATGTGCTAGCGGCGATCTAGCAACCCATGTCCTCAGCTCTATACCCAAAATCCCGGTAACCGGTTCCCTTTACAAACCAAGACAATCCAACCTCAGAATGGATATTGGATTTTTGTACTGCAAATCTAAAAGCTGATTATAATTGCGGACTTATTTTCCCTGTAGAAATGGTGTTCCAGTGCAATCAGATGGCCGCCATACCTATGTATCACACGATGGCAGCCTGGTTATAAGGAACACCAAAACAGCAGATGAGGGAGCCTACACATGTAATGCATACAGTGGCACCCACTCCATCAGCGCTAGCGCAGAAGTCAGAGTAAGCAAGCAAAAAGCAGCAGGTGAGTATGTCTTATTAAAATATGCATTTTGCTAATTTGACACACATTGAGGGACATATATGCCACAATTGTGGCACCATATTTGTGACTTTTTGAGCTTCTCGCCACTTTGGAAAAAGGGGACAGGGCTTCCGCACGGACAGCCATATTTACTATAACTTTCGCTGGAAACTGGTGTAAGTTATAGATGAAGTGTAGGCCAGCCCCTGGCTGGCATAGACTTCAAGTGTAACTGTCATTCTTTTTTTTTTTATTTGTGTAATGTATAGGGGCATTGATGCTGACCATTTTTGTAATATACTTTAATTACTGAAATAGTACATTTCTATTAGAAAAATAGCTCTAAAGTACCCCATTTTGAGCCTTAGCAACGCTCCTCTGTCTTCAGTTTACATAACACGGTCAGTGTTGAGCAAGTCTTCACAGCTATGTAAACATAAGACAGAGGAGCGTTGCTAAGGCTCAAAATAGAGTACTTTAGAGCTATTTTTCTAATAGAAAAGTACGATTTCAATAATTAAAGTATATTACAAAAATGGTCAGTATCGCTGCTCCTATACATTAGAGAAATAAAAAAATGAATGACAGTTACACTTTGTTTCTGGAGCATGGCAGTGCAGAGATGCATCCGCCTCTTAATAAATTCCAGCGCAGGGTGATCAAGACTGGCATATGGGTTTTCGAGTCTTGATAAATGTCCCTCAATAGTCTTATTTTCAGCAAAAATAATAATAATAATTTGTCCAATGAAATGCTATACAATTTTATAGTATATTTGCTGTATCTATTCTTCATAGTTTAAAGGTACTCTTATTAATGCAAAACTGCTGACAGAAAAAGGTAGAGATACAACACAAGTACCTAATTTCAATCAACTGCACTGCTCCTAGTGCTTCAGGCTCCGTGTATGAACCCCTCTGCTCCGAGAGTGACGGCTGTAGTTTTCAACCAGGAGACCACAACAGGTGTGATTCACTGTAGAGGGGTGTTGGAGCAGCTCCATTTCGCCATTTCCCAGTAAACCTTCGGATGGGGTCATATGCACCACTGTGACCAATAACTGGCCTCAGCAGTGACTTATCTGAGCATTTGACCCTATAGTGATGTGCAGCTTGCCTGTGACGGCACTTGTGACCCTGTCCATTCAGAAGTTTACAGGTTGCACAATGGAGTAGCAGGGAGCAGGTGAGTTACCTATTTGAAAAAAATAATATAAAACACAATGCTGGGGCTAGTTAGTGTCCAAAAAACTGAACAATTACTTTAAAGGGGGTCTTGAAAACAGTATTATTTTGTGACAAAACTGCTCACAAAAATAATATTTAAAAGCTTATCTGAGACAAAGAGAGATGACAAAGCAGAAAACAGTATAAAATGAAACCTGCCTGCACACGGGTGCAGGATTACTAATAGACCATCCGATTTCCATGCGGTTTTCTGTGTGTTTCTGCCAAAAAAAAACGCATGTTACTTAGCGTTTTTGTTGTAGGTTTTATGCGGTTTTGCTGCAGTTCTCACCCTTGCATTGCAAAGGGTGAAAGCTGCTAACACAAAAAAATTGCACAAACAATAGACATGCTGCGGGTTTCAAAATCCACACGGCAGGTCAAATTCTGTCCAGAAGAAAGAAGGCAGTGTACATGAGACTTGTCTAATCTAATGTACTGTATTTTTTCTGGCACAAGAATCCACTTTGGTCCTATAGCTATGATGTCCTGTTCATCATTCACCTTACCACTGCTGCCAATCAATGGTCATGTACTGTTATAGGGGTTGTCCGGGTTCAGAGCTGAACCGGGACATATCCCCATTTTCTCCCAGGCAGCCCCTCTGATATGAGCATTTCATGCTCCAATGCTCTCCTTTTCTCTGCAATGAATCTCACAGGACAAAAGGAATTTAATGGAGTTCCGGTGATTTGCCGGCACCGATGGGCGGGCTTTAGCGCTGTACTAGCCTGTAACACAGCTAGGGCAGCGCTAAAGCACACCCATCAGATCCGGTGACATCACCGGCAACACTGCTAGGCGGAAGCCTCCACCCAGCAGTGTGAAAATACAAACACAGAAGCCTTTGCCCTACGCTCCGATGCTCATGTCACAGGGGCCAGAGGGGTAAAGATGGGGGATATGTCGGGGTTCAGAGCGGAGACTGTAGGAGATTTAAAAAGGCAAGTAAAGTGGGGATGGGGTTTCCTTTTAGATATCGCTGTTCAGTGCCGTTTTCCCCAAAACTCTTGGGAATACCCCTTTAAAGGGGGTTTCCATGTCAGATCTTAATGGGCATATTGCTAGCATATGCCATCAATGTCAGATAGGTGCAGATACCACCTCCAGAACCTTGACATTATTGGCATATTCTAGTGTTGTTACGCCATCAATGTCTGTGATGGGAACACCCTTTTAAGGTATTAATTTATTACATTTCAAGTCACTAAACAAAATGTAAGATGTGTAACAAAGAAACAACAGATCTGCTAGCTTAACCAATTTTTTCTCTCCTTATCCTCAGATCCTAACAATGAATGCATTGACCACCCTGAACTGGCCAACTGTGACCTCATTGTTTATGCCCAGCTTTGTGCCAATGAGTACTACGGCAGCTTCTGCTGTGCCAGCTGCTCTAGACATCGCTCAGAACACAGCCAAAGACACCAGGGCTGAAAGACCTTTCTGAAACACATCCGAGCTAAAACAACAGCAAACAATTTGGAGCAACCTTCTTAGCCTCTATGCCCTTGGATGTGTGAATTACAATGGGATATAAAATAATCCTGGAGGTTGCTTTAAAGAAGCATCACTTAAAAGACACATAACCCCAAAATCTGCTGTCATGTTATATATCCCTCCTACAAGAATGAAACTTTTATTTTATTTTATAATTGTATGTTTATTATGGTGTAAAACCGAAACGTGAATACACTTTTACAGTAGAATAATGCACAGAAGCACAAGGTAAGGGTAATACACAAAATATAGCACATACATATTGGATGGGCATATGTAACACTTGATAATAGTCAGTGATGAAGCATAGAAGACCGAACAAAAATAAAGCATTAAATTGAACTAACTGAGGCTACTTTCACACTTGCGTTAGGAGCGGATCCGTCTGGTGTCTGTACAGACGGATCCGCTCCTATAATGCAAACGCTTGCATCCGTTCAGAACGGATCCGTCTGCATAACTGTTTTTTTTTTTCAGATCTGATTTTTCACTTCGTGAAAACTCAGATCCGACAGTATATTCGAACACAGAAGCGTTCCCATGGTGATGGGGACGCTTTAAGTTAGAATATACTAAAAGAACTGTGTACATGACTGCCCCCTGCTGCCAGGCAGCAGACCCCCCCCCCCCCCCCTGTATTTAACTCATTGGTGGCCAGTGCGGCTGGCCCCCCCCCCCCCCCCTGTTTTTAACTCATTGGTGGCCAGTGCGGCCGGCCCCCCTCCCCCCCCTGTTTTTAACTCATTGGTGGTCAGTGCGGCCGGCCCCCCTCCCTCCCCTATATTTAACTCATTGGTGGCCAGTGCGGCCGCCCCCCCTGTTTTTAACTCATTGGTGGCTAGTGCTGACCACCAATGAGTTAAAAACAGGGGGGGGAGGGGGGCCAGCCGCACTGGCCACCAATGAGTTAAAAACAGGGGGGGAGGGGGGGCCGGCCGCACTAGCCACCAATAAGTTAAATACAGGGGAGGGAGGGGGGGGCCGCACTGGCCACCAATGAGTTAAATACAGGGGAGGGGGGGGGAGGCCTGCCCCCTGCTGCCTGGCAGCACCTGCCAGGCAGCAGGGGGCAGTCATGTACACAGTTCTTTTAGTATATTCTATCCTGAAGCGTCTCCATCACCATGGGAACGCCTCTGTGTTAGAATATACTGTCGGATCTGAGTTTCACGATCTAACTCAAATCCGATGGTATATTTTAACATAGAGGCGTTCCCATGGTGATGGGGACGCTTCAAGGGGGGAAGGGAACGTTCCTTTCACAAGAGAACATCAAGGTTGCCTAGTGGCCCAATAAGAATGAAACTTTTTAAATTGAGATTTATATATATACACAATGTGTCTGATTGTCTTATAAGATACAGCATGTAAAAATGTGTTAGTTCATAAATCGCTGTGGTTAAGCTGAGTTGTAACACCTTATGGGACGGTGAGTTTTGGGACATGATTCTTTGTGTAGTATATTGGGACACTTTGTAAAATAGATATAGAGACTATGCAATCTCTGAACTAAGAACTTTTCATTAGTGTCAGGGAGTATGGTACAAAAAGACTAGATGATGACTTGCGTCATACGATGCCTAGCAAACGTCTGCTGTGTGAACAACAGAAGTCAGTAGAAAGTTACACCACCATTGGCTGCGTGCCTCACAACATTCATACGGCTCTGTTCACATTGGTGTTAGTATGTTGAACTATTTTCCTTGATGGAACCCTGACTTATTCCATTAGAAGTCAATGGGATCTGTGTCTGTTAGTATAGTACCCACATCCGAAACATCCCCCGGCAGCGCTATAGCACACCCATCTGTGCCGGTGATGTCCTAGTGATGTGAAGCCCGGGACATCACCGGCAGTGAACAGACCTTGTGCTGCACGGAGGACCATCAGAGCAAGGAAATGTTCAGATGCTCCACTCATATGTAATCAGGGAATAAAGAAAAGCTTATATCCAGGTTCAGCCCTGAACCCGGAGAACCCATTTAATTATCCTCAATCCACAGGATAACTAACTGATTTGTAGGGGTCTTACCACTGGGACACCCATTGATTCAAAAAATGGGGGCCCCATTTTCTGGTTCTCACGGAGTGGCAGGTCAAGTATGTTCCTGCCGCTCCATTCATTATGGGACTGTTGGAGATGGAGTACAGTGCACATCTTTAGGCAGTCCCATAGAGGATAGAGAGGCAGGAGGATGCTCTTGATCTGCTGGTCTATCAGGACAGGGGAACGGGACCCACATTCTTGGAATCAGTGGGGGTCCCTGTGGTCAGATCACCACCAATCATTTACTTATCTCCTATGTTTTTTTCCCAGACCCATTCACTTGAATGAGTCCTGGACAACAAAAAAAAAAAAATGACTAGAAATGTGCATGCTGCAAGATGCTCTACAAAGACCAGCCCCAAAAGGACAAGGACAGAAAAGACTTGTCTGAATTAGACCTTAAAGGGGTTGAAAATGCCCTGTCCACAACAGGGCATTTTCAACCCCTTTAAGGTCTAATTCAGACAAGTCTTTTCTGTCCTTGTCCTTTTGGGGCTGGTCTTTGTAGAGCATCTTGCAGCATGCACATTTCTCGTCAGTTTTCTGTCCAGGACTCATTCAAGTGAATGGGTCTGGAAAAAAAACGGACACCAACATACATCCGTGATCTGCAGACTGTAATGGAAACGACTGTCTGAATCCAGCCTAAAGTGAATCACCTTTTAGGTCCAGAAGTTTGTGTGGATTCATTTCTTAATATATCATTATAGTGACCCGAGCTGAAGTTTACAGTTTTCCCTGCACATCCCCCATAGTCACTGCATAGCATGAGCATGGATTTAGAATGTCAGCAGGCAGCACTAGGAAAAGTTTATTGCATAGTTTACTATTGAAGGTATTCACAAATAAACTGAGTAGAGAGCAGGGGCATTTAAAAGAAAAAATTTAAACACCTTTGAAGAGAACCTCTCTTCTCACATGTCTGTTTTAGTAACTACTTGCATTCCCCATGAAATAAAATATGCGCTTCAGAACTGTTATCATATGTTGTACCATTCCTCTATTATTCCTTCAGAAAGTTTTTGAATGAATTACTAGTAGTCTGCAATAAAGGTCCATCTGGGTGTTAGCAGGGACTCCAGAATTTATACATGGGGAATGCTAGAGGTGACAGGCCCTCCTTATAGGGAATCTGTCACCTCCAACAAGCCCAAATATGTACAATAATACACGTATAGAACACCTACTGCTGACTCCAGATCAGTAATCTGTATGTCCTCGTCCCCATTTGCCCACTGTTCGTCCACAAACCAGCCATGGAATGCATCGAGAGGACTCCTGTGCATGCGCACACAGTGGAGAGGACTCCTGTGCATGCGCACATAGTGGAGAGGACTCCTGTGCATGCGCACACAGTGGAGAGGACTCCTGTGCATGCGCACATAGTGGAGAGGACGCCAGGAGAAGTCTTTTCTATGCATTTCATGGCCAGTTGACAGGCACATAACGAGGAAATGGAGGTATCGTCATACAAATGACTGATCTGGAGACAGTGGAAGGTGTTCTATACATGTATTACTGTACTTAAAGGGGTTGTGTTGCTTTAGTAAATGGCATTTATCACGTGGACAAAATTGAGACAAGGCTATGCTTGCACAATATAGGAAAAAGCACTTTTTCCTATAGCGTGCAAGCACGGCCACCGCTGATAGATTGCAGGGTGGTCGTAACCCATGGAAACAAGCAGCGTATAATGTGATGGAAAACTGAATCCAGCCAGCAAAGGAGGCAATATGGACAATCACAATACATTAAGAAGTGCCTTGTATTAACTTTCTCTACATGATAAATGCCATTTGCTGAAGTAAGACAACAACCCCTTTAATAGAAGTTGCTGGAG
The DNA here is from genome assembly GCF_905171765.1 of Bufo bufo. NCBI lineage: Eukaryota > Metazoa > Chordata > Amphibia > Anura > Bufonidae > Bufo > Bufo bufo. The sequence continues at coordinate 38,010,733 of NC_053399.1, read as the reverse complement.
GTGACAGACTCCTTTTAAAGGGATTCTGTCACCTCTTTTTACCCTATAGAGCTGCAGACATGCACGGCTAGATCGCCCCTAGCATGTCCGCATTATACCTGTCCCATAAAGCGGTGTGGGCTTTTATTGTGTTAAAAAAAATGATTTTATAGATATGTAAATGAGCCTGGTAAGGAGCCCAGCTACCCCCCCGCCCCTGTGAAGGAGCCCAGCACCGCCTGCGTCCTCCGAATCTCCTCCTTGCTCACAGTTAGATCGCCGTAATCTCGTGAAGCGCGAGCTCGTGCATGCGCAGTGACGGCATAGTGTTCCTTCCCTGTGCTGGCATCAGCCTCAGGGAAGGAACTGCGCATCGCGAGATTACGGCGATCTACAAGAAGGTTAGTACAGCCCCTTGGGCTCCTTACCAGGCTGATTTACATATCTATTAAAAAAAAATTAAACACAAAAGCACACAGCACTATGGGACAGGTATATTGCGGATATGCTAGCGGTGATCTAGCCGTGCATGTCCGCATCTCTATAAGCTAAAACGAGGTGACAGAATCCCTTTAAGCCCAATGTGTAAACCCTGTGCTCCCTCTAGTGGTCGCTGTAGGCAGCCACACTAGTTAAATACTGTCTAGGCAGATGAATTGGACTGATATTATATATAAGGTTGGAACAATACATGCAGTTTAAGCCAAAGTCAGCAGTGGATCCAAAGAGAATAATAAAGTATCAAGGAAAGATTTTTTTTATTTTTTTTACTCCTCCTGTCTTTGGTTCAAAAACTGTATTACAACCTGTGTGTGTGTTTCTAGCCTTTAGAAATTATTCAGCACAGAATTCTGGACCTATTCAGATAAGAAACAAAATAGTCTTCAAGGGCAGACATTCACTGTAACAAAAAATAAAATACTAACACATAAGGGTTCTTAAGATTCGATATATATATTGTACTGTAAACTATTAAAGTGTTAATAAGGAATTTAATAAAGCTGATCTCCAAAGAGACACTAACGATTCATTTTGTGTATTCTTTTAGAATAGGAAGCTTATTTTAAAAGAGTGGATCTTAGGCAAAGTTCATACTTCAGTTATTGTGAGCCAAAACCAGTAGTGAAGCCTACACAGAGATGAGATATAATGGAAAGATCTTCACTAGTGATGAGCGAACCAGGTTCAGACTGCTCTGCCCAAACCCGGTACGTTGTCTACCTTCATTCATAAATTGCCGCTCCGTAGTAGTCCAAAATGTAAGGCCTCTGGTGAGGCTTTCTTGCTAACGGCCCAAGTAACGCGAGTCTTCCTTACTTTCATACATGTTACACCTAGTCTCGGCGCATGCAATTCGGTTTCAATATTCTAACTCGGGTTCGTTAATGGTCCTGACACAAGCCATGAACCCGAGTTCGGATTTGAATTTTGTGATGTAATTGCATGCACTGAGACTAAGGGCTGTTTCACACAAGCGAGTCCATTACGATAATCCAGCTGTGTGTCTGAGCGTGATCCTCCATTCTGGATTTACAGGAGCGCACAGCAATATCATGATTTATAAAGATGTGTGCCTCTGCTTGACCTTGCAGCTACAGGATCATAGTGACATAAAGCTGAGCAAGAAATGAAGAAAAACGGCTTCGAAGTGCAATATACGTCCTCTTAAAAACTTCTCCTTTATTGCATAATATTTGACAGCAGACACATCATATGCAGTGTTCGTTAACGCGTTTCAGACATATCGTCCTTATTCGTAACACTGGTTCTCTTCACACTGGGATTACGTTTCCCACCAGGGTTAACCTGGTGGGAAACGTAATCCCAGTGTGAAGAGCACCTGAAATTTAATGTGTATATGGGTAACAGGTGTTATCATGATGGAGTGACCAATGGAACATTTTTTCCCCTCCCCTCGTTTCGGGAGGAGGGGTTAGTTAAAATTTAAATAAAGCTCTCCATCGTAATACAGTGTTACGAATAAGGACGATATGTCTGAAACGCGTTAACGAACACTGCATATGATGTGGATGTGTCTGCTGTCAAATATTATGCAATAAAGGAGAAGTTTTTAAGAGGACGTATATTGTACTTCAAAGCCGTTTTTCTTTATTTCTTGCTTTGCCGTACCTGGGACTCACCCAAAGGCTTCAGAACACGGGTATATAAAGGTCAGACTGGTGAGCTGGGAAAAAGTGTGTGTATAAAATGACATAAAGCTGGCAGTATGATTCTGTAGAAATAAGGTCAAGCAGAGGCACACAGCATTATAAGTCATGATAATGCCATGAGCTCCTGCAAGTCCAGAACGGAGGATCACGCTCACACATGGAGCGCGATTCCCGCAATGGACTCGCTCGTGTAAAACAAGCCCTAAGTGCAAAAGGCGCATGCATGAAAATAAGGCAGTCCGAACCCGGTTCGCTCATCACTAATCTGCACCTAGTTTTGGCTAATAATGATGGAAATAACTGACCAAATATCTGAAGTGTGAACTTGGCCTTCCAAAAACAGAGCCACACCTATTCACAGGTTCTGAGGCATTGCAGATCAGCTCCACTGAAGTTAATAGGGCCGAGGTGCGATAGCACACAAAACTTGTGGACAAGTATGGCTCTGACAACCGTCCTAAAGAAAAGAAAGAAAAAAAAAAGCTCATAACAGGGAAGAGAATTATATTAAAACCAAAGTAATACATTGTGGCATGCTCTATGGGAGAAGTATTACAGTGCTTTATGAAGTCGCCATACTGTGCTGCACAGTGAGCTCCTGCCACGTGTATCAAACCAAGAATCGGATGCACACATGCATATTACTGTTCCATTTAGTATAGTGTCGCAATAAGAAAGACAAAAGAGGAACATGGGGCCTTTATTGTGCCACCATATTCAGGCTCATGGATGTTATGCGGATCCACAAAACATTGATATTGGCCATGTGCATGCTGCATTTTGCGGAACGTAAGGGCCGGCCCCTAATAGAACAGTCCTATTCTTCTCCGTAATGTGGACAATTTTAGGACATTTTCTATTTTTTTGCAGTACGAACACATTAAAAAATAATGATCTTGAACTAGGAGGTGGAGGCCAAAGTGGAGTAGGAGGTTGAGGAGGTGGTGGACGTGGCAGTGTAGGTGGAAGCGGTGGAGGAGGTAGCCAACACTATTTTTGTAGATTTTTTTTTATTTTTATAAATTTGGGAAGACCCCAAAACATTGGGAAATATAAAAAAGAAAACAAAGAGAAAGTGCACTGGAGTATAACAATGGCTGGGTGCAGGCGGTATACTTGTCTATTCTGCACAAGGTACGGACAAGTCCTGTGGGATCCATGCCTGGTTCATTTAAAATGAACGTGAGCTTGTCCACATTGGCTGTGGACAGGCGGCTGCGCTTGTCTGTGATCACCCCCCCCCTGCCGTGCTAAACACACATTCGGACAATACATTGACTGCAGGGCAGGCCAGCACCTCCAAGGCGTACAGGGCAAGCTCAGGCCATGTGCCTGATTTGGAGACCCAGAAGTTGAAGGGGGCCGACCAGTCATTCAGTACGTGTAGGCGTGTGCACACATACTGCTCAACCATGTTGCTGAAATGCTGCCTACTGCTAAGAGATTCCATATCAGCTGGTGGTGCTGGTTGTTGTGGCGTGCTGAGGAAGGTTTTCCACATTTCAACCATGCTAACCCTCCCTTCTGAGATGCTGGCGGTGCCCCAGCTGCGTTGGCGACTTCTTCCTCCTCCTCCTCCTCCTCTGCCGCCTTCGCCTTGTGCTTCCACTGAGCCCCCGGTGTCAGGTGGAAATGCCATCAGCAGTATGTCTACCAGCGAGCGTGAGCTTGTACCTGCGCATCTTTCGATCACGCTCCAGTGACGGAATTAAGGACGGCACGTTGTCCTTGTAGCGGGGATCCAGCAGGGTGGCCATCCAGTAATCAGCACTGGTTAGAATGTGGGAAACTTGGCGGTCGTTGCGCAGGCACTGCAGCATGTAATCGCTCATGTGTGCCAGGCTGCCCAAAGGCAACGACAAGCTGTCCTCTGTAGGGGGGGTGTATCGTTTGTGTCCTCTGTATCCCCCCAGCCACCTTCCAGTCATGCCAATAAGCTACTTTGGGTGCCACCCTGCTGTGAACACTGTTCCTCCTCCTCATCATCATCATCATCATCCTCCAGAACTGTGCCGTGGCTGGACAATTGTGTACCTGGCCTCTGTTGGTGCAGGAACCCACCCTCCGAGCCACTCTGGCCTGATAACCCTGGAAATGATCCCTCTTCCACCATCGCCCAGAGAGTTTTTTCAAGGAGACATAGAAGTGGGATAGTAACGCTGAGGACTGTGTCATCAGCACTAGCCATATTGGTGGAGTACTCGAAACAGCTCAACATGGCATACACGTCCCACATGAAGGCCCACTCGTTAGTGGGGCTTTTCCGCAGAGCGACTCACCCGTGCTGCAGCTGAAACTCCACTATCGCCTACTGCTGCTCGCACAGTCTGGCCAGCATGTGCAAGGTGGAGTTCCACCTTGTGGGCACGTCGCATATGAGGCAGTGAGCAGGTAGGCCGAAGTTATGCTGCAGTGCAGACAGGCGAGCAGCAGCAGGGCGAGAACGCCGAAAGTGCGCACAGACGGACCGCACTTTCTGCAGCAGCTCAGACATATCGGGGTAATTTTTCAGGAACCTCTGCACCACCAAATTCAGCACATGCGCCAGGCAAGGAATGTGCGTCAAACCGGCTAGTCCCAGAGCTACTACGAGATTTCGCCCATTATTGCACACCACCAGGCCGGGCTTGAGGCTCAGTGGCACCAACCACTCATCAGTCTTTTCCCTGCCCGTCCACAGCTCCTGCGCGGTGTGGGGTTTTCCCCCCCAAACAGATGAGTTTTAAAACAGCCTGCTGTGGTTTACCCCGGGCTGTGCTGAAGTTAGTGGTGAAGGTGTTACGCTGGCCGGATGAGGAGGCGGTAGAGGAGGAAGCGGAGTAGCAGGAGGAGACAACAGGAGGCAAAGAGAAACGTCCTGCAATCCTCAGTGGCGGAAGGACATGCGCTAAACTGCCACTGCATTTACCCTGTTAGGGAGATAAAACGTCCCTGCCCGTGCTTACTGGTCAACGTATCAGTGGTTACGTGGACCTTGCCAAGGATGGCGTTGCGCAGTGCACACCTAATTTTGTCCGCCACTTGGTTGTGCAGGGTGGGGATGGCTCGCCTGGAAAAGTAGTGGCGGCTGGGAACCACGTACTGTGGGACAGCCACCGCCAAAAGTTTTTTTTAAAAGTCTCTGTCTCCACCAGACGGAATGACAGCATTTCAAAGGCCAGGAATTTTGAAATGCTGGCATTCAGGGCCAGGGATCGTAGGGGGGTACTTCCTCTTTCTCTCCAATGTTTGGGAGATGGACAGCTGAACGCTTCCATGGGACATTGTGGAGATGCTTGTGACGGACATGGTGGCGTTGCTGCCACATCCTCTGTTTGCGGGGTGGCAGGTGCCACTGTCACTCCAGAGGGGGAGGAAGAGGCAGAGACTGCAGCAGAAGAGGGACCAAGAGGAGCCTGGAGATCTTTCGTGGTTTTTGCGGCGTTTACTCCACTGCAGCTCGTGCTTTGCATTTAGATGCCTGGACATGCAGGTGGTGCTCAGGTTTAGACCAGTATTTCCCAACCAGTGTGCCTCCAGCTGTTTCAAAACTACACCTCCCAGCATGCCCGCACAGCCAAAGGCTGTCCGGGCATGCTGGGAGTTGTAGTTTTGCAACAGCTGGAGGCACACTGGTTGGGAAACACTGGTTTAGACAATTTATGCCTCGCTTCTGGCTCTGATTGCACAGCGTGCAAACCACTTGCGTTTTGTCATCAGCACATTGTCTGAAGAACTGCCACGCCAGGGAATTCCTTGGAGCTGGCTTTGGTGTGCTCTGTCCCTGGGTGCGGTGGTAAGTAGCAGGCGTACTGGCTGGGGGACAGGCACACTGCTCACTCTTTTGCTGTGCGGCTGGTGCTGTGTGACCACCACCTCTTCCTCCAAACTGCACACGTCACTCGCATGACCTTGATTCTATGTGGGGGTCCAGGACCTCATCATCCTCCACCCACTCTTCACCCCTGCCCTCCTTGCTGGTCTGCACACGGCAGAAAGTCACAGCAGTTGGCACCTGTGTTTCGTCATCATCAGAGATGTGCTGCGGTGGTCCTCCCATGTCCACATCCTGAAACATAAGTGGTTGGGCATCAGTGCACTCAATCTCTTTCACTTCTGGAGCAGGGCTATGCGGACAGCCCCCGGAAACCCTGCCATCAGAGTCTTCAAAAAGCATAAGAGACTGCTGCATGACTTGGGGCTCAGACTGCTTGGCTGATTTGCAAGGTGGTGAGGCAAAAGACTGATGGCCATGGGCTGCAGGTGCCAATTCAGCGCTTTCAGCAGGGGACCGGGTGGGAGACAATGTGAAGGAACTGGAAGCACTGTCAGCCACCCAATCCGCCTCTACTTGTTCTGGCCTCACCATTCGTACACCGGTATTCAGGCCTACAAAAGAACACTGAACGTTCTGGCGCTTACATGCACCTGTGGAAGGTGTTTCATTTGGGCGTGTAGCTGGCACAGATCGACCACGTCCTCTCCCTGAAACAGGAGCTCCACCAACCCCATCAGCACCACAACCAGGGCCACATCCCTTATTTGATGCTCTCCTCATTCTTTGGAGGTCACCCACTGAACTAACAGACAGATTTATGATCATCTTTCTGTGTCAGGGGTGCAAAAATTGTGTATTGCACCCACAAAACAAAACAAAACAAAACTATATATATATATATATATAAAAAAAAAAAAAAAAAAAAAAAAAAAAAATCGCACTAACATTGTCCCTCACTTCAGCTCCCTACTTTCTATTCCTTCACTACTGAGAGATGATGGGCAGTGCTACACGTGATCCAGCTTATATAGAGGCTGGGTCACATGATGCACTGGCCAATCACAGCCATGCCATTACTAGGCATGGCTGTGATGGCTTCTAAGTGCCCACAGCTTAAAAGCTTGTCGATTGGCTTCAACAAGCTTTATTAAATGCCCGAACACTGAACCCGAACTTTTCCGGCAAAGTTCGGGTACCAAGAATCGCTAAGTTCGGTACGCTCAACACTAATTGTAAGGCGACTCCTGTTAAAGGGGTTGTCTAATTTTGCTATATTGATTACCTATCCTCAGGATAGGTCATCAATATCAGATCGGCACCCCCCCGCCCCCCCCCCCCCCCCCCCCCCCGCTGTTTACCTGCATGCCGTTGACAATGCACTTCAATGGGAAGGAGCAGTTACAATCAGTCTGTTCCTTCCCATTGAAGTGAATGGGATGGAGCGGTAATTACACTGCTCGCCGCTGCAAAGTCAGCAGTGAGCAGGTACACAGTGAAGAGAACACATCACTCATAGGAGTGCTGGGTTCTCTTCATACAGCTGATTGGCAGGGTGTCGGCAGTCCCGAGGATAGGTCATCAATATAACAAAAGCGGACAACCCCTTTAAGTACTGTACGCTGTGCACTCTGTGTGCATCAGATTTAGAACAGTTTTTTTTTTTTTTTAACACAGACACACATGTACTTAGAGCATGCTGCGTTTTGATAAACTTATTAAAGTAACATCTGGCCGCATGAAAAAAAAATGAAAAATGGCACTTGGAAAAAAACTAAAAATGTTTTTTTATTTATTTATTTTTTTACATTTGGATTCAAAATTCTGTGTAGATCGATTTCACACAGGTTTTTTCCGGGGAGTTTTCAGCACTTTTGCATTTATAACGGCATTATCTGAAGCATTATTTTGCAGTAAAAACTCCCATAACGCATGCATCTATTCTGACGAGTTTTGTTTGCTAGTCAAATTTATGTCTGTAAGGACTCTTAAAGGAGTTATCCCACGAAAAGTATTTAGCACCAATCCACTGACTTTATCATCTTACATTACCACTCTGGCCAGATGAAGGACACAAGTTCACTCCTTTGGGCTACAGTAGCCCTGTGGGTACATTTAGCATGTATTTGGGAAGGATATAAACAATGCTCTGGGAAAACTGCCTGCCCAGCGAATTAGGACACATGCACATGGCTGATGGTCGGCCGTTCCAGCAATTTGTGGTCTCCAATGCACAGGCAACATCCGTGTGGATTCCGCAGATGGATCCAGACCGATTCAACTTGAATGGGTCGGTGATCTGTCCGCAACACATGTTCTATTTTTTTGCGGTGCTGAGGCACGGAGAGAAACCCCATGGACACACTCCGCAGTGCTTCCGTTCCACACCGACCTTCCAG